>NW_028244562.1:0-600000 GCF_964263255.1 Lissotriton vulgaris
GAATCAACTGCTCACACATCTATGCACAGAGTCACACACCTCCCAGACACCCACACACACACACTCACTCTCCCATACAAATACTTGGACAACCAATCAATAACCCATACAGTTACTCATATAGCTACTGATCAACACATGCAACAGTTTATAGAACAACAGATATAATGATGCACAAATTAAGACGGTTTAGTCACTAACCCATGCACTCAGTGAGACACATTTAATCACTCTCTCATACAGTCAGTCATGCACCTACTAAATCCTTCATCCAGACACTTATACATCCACTCATTCTTCAATATGTAAGACATATTTTAACTTTACAGAAACAGACAGCCACTGGATGATGTCATCAGTGATGTCACTGACCATGTCATGAATGATGTAATATGTGACATCATCAGCAGTGGATTGCGGGTGCGCAATATATAGTTAGCGCAACTAACTATATATGCGAATTTCAATGGTTTTATGCGAGTAAAATAAGGTTTTGTAAATGCTAATCCCTAACTATATATGGTCTATAACCTATGGTTTTTTCAGTGAATTTTCAAGGTTTTGTAAATGCTAATTCCTAACTATATATGGTCTATAACCTATGTTTTTTTCAGTGAATATATATATATAAATATATTACCTACTGGCGGTCGCCAGTAGGTATATATAGTTAGGATTTTTTTTATATGGGATTTTTGAAAATTCTATGTCTAATAACTTTGGCGTTTGTGGACGGAATTGGCTGAAATTTTCAGGAAAATGGAACATTTTGTTTCTGAGCAGCACCTGACAATTTGGGGGGGGTTTCATCAAGGGGGGGGCCGAGAAAAAAGGGGGGTCCCAAAACGCGTTTTTCCCATGTTAATTTCCATAGGGCGGTTGGCCTCACTTTTAGCTCGAACGGCTGAATGGATTTGCACGAAACTTGGCAAAATTGTAGGGACTGTTAGCCCGATGTGCCTTTGCTAGGTCTCAATATATGTGCTCCAGTGGATTTTGAGTAATTTAGGTTCAAAAAAAGATATATATCTGGGCGGAGCCTAACCACACATCTGATCTGATTGGCTGTCAGCACTTCATCCAAGAAGTTTTGGCAGCCATCTTGGGACCAATATACATGATAGCACCTCATTAAAAAGCATTGTAGTTAATAGAGGGTTTTAGGACTTTAGTTACATTATAAATCATTTGTTGATGGTACCACACTCGTTTTAGGAATTGTGGTGGGTTCTAAGGTGATTTTACCATGTGAAAAAACCTTCTGCTGTGATATCATGAATATTGTTTGAAAGAAAACTAATATCTCATGATTTTCCCACAGTGGTTTGGAAGGGGATCTATAAGCTAAACTGAAAGCATATTTTCTGTAAATTCACATTATCTTTCTCAGTCATGTGAAAATGAAGTCTGACATTCTCAGTAAAACATGTACATCCAACAAGGACAGAGACTGTCAGTTGATTCCTTTGTGTTCTACTGCAGCCTCCTAGAGTGTTCTAAAGAACAACTAGAGCGCTAACAGTCCTACTTATTACAAAGGTATGGCACACCTGAAGCCATCTTGATTGGAATAAAGTGGTAACTCTTAAAACATTTAATTTAAAAAGAAACAACATGAGGGGGTATATTTTGCCATAGAAAGTATGATTAGTGCTGCAGAATGAAAAATTAGGGCACATTTTGAGTGACTTCTCAAATCCTTTTCTATTTCATTAAAACATTCTGACATGCAGTCTCCCAAAATGGCCACCAGAGACAAAAGAGCCCAAATGTAGCCCAAATATCACCCAGATGTAGCCCAAGTATAGCCCAATGACAGAATGTCCCAGAGTGTTCTAAAGAACAACTAGAGCGCTAACAGTCCTACTTATTACAAAGGTATGGCACACCTGAAGCCATCTTGATTGGAATAAAGTGGTAACTCTTAAAACATTTAATTTAAAAAGAAACAACATGAGGGGGTATATTTTGCCATAGAAAGTATGATTAGTGCTGCAGAATGAAAAATTAGGGCACATTTTGAGTGACTTCTCAAATCCTTTTCTATTTCATTAAAACATTCTGACATGCAGTCTCCCAAAATGGCCACCAGAGACAAAAGAGCCCAAATGTAGCCCAAATATCATCCAGATGTAGCCCAAGTATAGCCCAATGACAGAATGTCCCAGAGTGTTCTAAAGAACAACTAGAGCGCTAACAGTCCTACTTATTACAAAGGTATAGCACACCTGGAGCCATCGTGATGGGAATAAAGTGGTAACTCTTAAAACATTTAATTTAAAAAGGAACAAAATGAGGGGGTATATTATGCAATAGAAGGTATTATTAGTGCTGCAGAAAGAAAAATTAGGGCACATTTTGAGTGACTTTTCAAATCCTCTTCTATTTCATTAAAAAATTCTGACATGCAGTCTCCCAAAATGGCCACCAGAGACAAAAGAGCCCAAATGTAGCCCAAATATCACCCAGATGTAGCCCAAGTATAGCCCAATGACAGAATGTCCCAGAGTGTTCTAAAGAACAACTAGAGCGCTAACAGTCCTACTTATTACAAAGGTATGGCACACCTGAAGCCATCTTGATTGGAATAAAGTGGTAACTCTTAAAACATTTAATTTAAAAAGGAACAAAATGAGGGGGTATATTTTGCCATATGAATTATGATTAGTGCTGCAGAAAGAAAAATTAGGGCACATTTTGAGTGACTTCTCAAACCCTCTTCAATTTCAATAAAAAATTCTGACATACAGTCTCCCAAGATGGCCACCAGAGACAAAAGAGCCTAAATGTAGCCCAAATATCACCCAGATGTACCCCAAGTATAGCCCAATGACAGAATGTCCCAGAGTGTTCTAAAGAACAACTAGAGCGCTAACAGTCTTACTTATGACAAAAGTATGGCACACCAGAAGCCATCTTGATTGGAATGAAGTGGTAAGTCTGAAAACACTCAATTTAAAAAGGAACAACATGAGGGGGTTAATTTTGCCATAGAAAGTATGATTAGTGCTTCAGAAAGAAAAATTAGGGATCATTTTGAGTGACTTCTCAAATCCTCTTCTATTTCATTAAAAAAATTCTGACATGCAGACTGAAACATGCACTTTGAAGACCAGCAGCAGACGTCCCTGGTGAGCAGTAGCTTTACTACAGTGATCTAATGTGCAACTAGAGTGCTAACATTCAGAATTTATGGCAAATGTGTGACACATCTGAATGCCTTCTTGATGGAACCAAAGTAAACAAGCATTGAAAATGCAATAGATCTTGCCCTCGTTTAAGTTAAAGCCATTCTGTTTGTAATGAGGTGGCTTTTTAGCTTTGCTTTTATTAGTGTTTTTTCAACTTTCATGTAAATAACATGCATCTGTATGCATATAAGTATATGTATGCATGCATTTATGTTTGTATTTATATAGATATACAGATGATATATGTTTATATATGTATGTATATATATATATTCACTGAAAAAACCATAGGCTATAGACCATATATAGTTAGGAATTAGCATTTACAAAACCTTGAAAATTCACTGAAAAAACCATAGGTTATAGACCATATATAGTTAGGAATTAGCATTTACAAAACCTTGAAAATTCACTGAAAAAACCATAGGTTATAGACCATATATAGTTAGGAATTCGCATTTACAAAACCTTATTTTACTCACACAAAACCATTGAAATTCCATATATAGTTAGTTGCACTAACTATATATCGCGCACCCGCAATCCACTGCTGATGATGTCACATATTACATCATTCATGACATGGTCAGTGACATCACTGATGACATCACTGATGACATCTCAAATGACATCACTGATGACATCTCAAATGACATCACTGATGACATCACTGATGACATCTCATTTGACATTACTGATCACATCACTGATGATATCATTCATGTGATAATACGATGAACCTCTTCAGACTCTAATATAACCTTAGATACAATCAGTGTAAACAGACACTCACAGACTGTCACTCATCCATGGAGTTACTCACACACCTAGTCAGTCATGCAAAGAATCAATCACACCTCCATTTCCTCAACTATACAGTTATACAAACTTTACTTATTCAAACATATACTAACACATATTTACTCTCTTATACAATCCCTGATACAAGTTCACAATGATCCATACAGCCACTCACACATTCACTGGCTCTTATGCACAGTTATTTATATATGTCAACTCTCACATGTTCTGTGTTTTACATATGTACTTACTTTGACATGTAGCACTGAGATATCCATTCACTCACCAATACACTCATGCACACAGTCAACCGCCCCTACAGCTGTTTCCACATGCACTTTTGAAACCATACATCTAGTGAATCAACTGCTCACACATCTATGCACAGAGTCATACACCTCCCAGCCACCCACACACACACTCAGTCTCCCATACAAATACTTGGGCAACCAATCAATAACCCATATAGTTACTCATATAGCTACTTATCAACACATGCAACAGTTTACAGAACAACAGACATAATGATGCACAAATTAAGACAGTTTAGTCACTAACCCATGCACTCAGTGAGACACATTTAATCACTCACTCATACAGTCAGTCATGCATCTACTAAATCCTTCATCCAGACACTTATACATCCACTCATTCTTCAATATGTAAGACATATTTTAACTTTACAGAAACATACAGTCACTGGATGTTGTCATCAGTGATGTCATCAGTGATGTCATTTGAGATGTCATCAGTGATGTCATCAGTGATGTCACTGACCATGTCATGAATGATGTAATATGTGACATCATCAGCAGTGGATTGCGGGTGCGCGATATATAGTTAGTGCAACTAACTATATATGGAATTTCAATGGTTTTGTGTGAGTAAAATAAGGTTTTGTAAATGCGAATTCCTAACTATATATGGTCTATAACCTATGGTTTTTTCAGTGAATTTTCAAGGTTTTGTAAATGCTAATTCCTAACTATATATGGTCCTTAACCTATGGTTTTTTCAGTGAATATATATATATATATTCACTGAAAAAACCATAGACTATATATAGTTAGGAATTAGCATTTACAAAACCTTATTTTACTCACACAAAACCATTGAAATTTCATATATAGTTAGTTGCACTAACTATATATCGCACACCCGCAATCCACTGCTGATGATGTCACATATTACATCATTCATGACATGGTCAGTGACATCACTGATGACATCACTGATGACATCTCAAATGACATCACTGATGACATCTCAAATGACATCACTGATAACATCTCAAATGACATCACTGATGACATCACAGATGACATCTCAAATGACATCACTTATGACATCACTGATGACATCTCATTTGACATCAATGGTCACATCACTGATGATATCATTCATGTGACAATACAATGCATCTCCTCACACTTTAATATAACGTCTGTTACATCCAGTGTAAAATACAGAATATAATTTTTTAAACCATTGACACACCAATACTAGTTACTACATACGCACTCACTGATTCCTATGTCTACACACACATTCACTCATTCACCCATACAATCATTCATACATACAATCACTCATCTTTACAACACTATCATATGCACTCATACACCTATACAGACACTCACACTCTGCCACTCATCCATGGAGTTACTCACACACCTAGTCAGTCCTGTAAAGAATCAATCACACTTCCATTTTCTAATCAATACAGTTAAACATAGAGTACCTTACATTTTCAAACATATACTAACACATACTTACTCTCTTATACAATCATTGATACAAGAACACATTGATCTGCACAGAGTCACACATCTCCCAGCCAGCCACACACACACTCAGTCTCCCATACAAATACTTGGACAATCAATCAATAACCCATATAGTTACTCATATAGCTACTGATCAACACATGCAGCAGTTTACAGAACAACAGACATAATGATGCACAAATTAAGACAGTTTAGTCACTAACCCATGCACTCAGTGAGACACATTTAATCACTCACTCATACAGTCAGTCACGCACCTACTAAATCCTTCATCCAGACACTTCTACATCTACTCATTCTTCAATATGTAAAACATATTTAAACTTTACAGAAACACACAGTCACTGGATGATGTCATCAGTGATGTCATTTGAGATGTCATCAGTGATGTCATCAGTGATGTCACTGACCATGTCATGAATGATGTAATATGTGACATCATCAGCAATGGATTGCGGGTGCGCGATATATAGTTAGTGCAACTAACTATATATGAAATTTCAATGGTTTTGTGTGAGTAAAATAAGGTTTTGTAAATGATAATTCCTAACTATATATGGTCTATAACCTATGGTTTTTTCAGTGAATTTCAAAGGTTTTTTAATAGCAAATATCAAAAGCTTTAAAATGTCAAGTACGTGGTAGGTAAAAACATTTTCGTGTTTATGCACGCTGATGTGCTTTGAACGCTGCCCCCCCCTCCTCTTTTCTTTTAGGAGTATTCTCTCTTTGCAGATAGTGAAGGGTAGGTAACACAGGCCTTTGCCCCCGTTGTAACCCGTCGTGCCTGCTTCCCTCTCCATTTGATTGATTGTTATCCTAGCATTTATTGTTTTGGAATTGGTTCTCTTTTGTTCATTCTCTATTTACAAACAAGCACAGAGTCGCAATACTTTGCAGATAGTGAAAAATCGTTAAAACAAAAGGAATCAAGCAAAATCAGTAGGCCACTAATGGGATCTCTTTTTGACCTCGCTAAAATAGAAACATTATGAACAACCCCTTTTGAGAAATACGAAACTAGTGAGAGGAACTGAGCTCGACACCATGATGGCTGCAAGACAGCTCGGCTCCGCCGCCCACCCCACCCAAAATAACGACAAACCCTATGCAAATATTATAAATATATACAACACACCAGCAAAGTAACAGGGTAAAACGTTTTATTAAATAACTATTTACATGGCAGCCTGCTGCAACATCGATCCAAACAAGCCTTTGTATTTGGGGCTCAAAATCAACAAGTAACAGGGTAAAAGGTTTTATTAAATAACTATTTACATGGCAGCCTGCTGCAACATCGATCCAAATAAGCCTTTGTATTTGGGGCTCAAAATCAACCATCAATAGTAAGATTTTCATAGGTGAGTGTAGGTTCATGATTTTCCATCCACAGACTAAAAGCCTGGAGTGGGAGTGAAAGAACAATAACTAGGTAAGAAGGAAGGCAGAGGCTGTGGGAAGGACTCTGGATATGGTATGTTGCTTGGTCCCTGAGATGCTTCGATGTCACTGCCTTGCACCAATGGCATAAGTCCTGGATGTTGGGTGCCATAGTTGAGGGTTCCGAGCAGCGCTTGTAACACTGTCTGAAGCTTATTTGCACCTGCTGCAGCTTCACTATTCTCAAAGTAAGCGGGGGCTGTTTGTGGACCTGACTGCATTGGAAAACAATGTGATGCGGTGCCTCCCTGAACCGCTTGACGGAGGCCCCCAAGATAATTGCGCCTGCTCCACACCTTGTCCCACAATCCGTTTGACCTGAAGACACGTTCTGCGGTACCCTGGTCCGACCATCACATATACCTGCGCCAGGAAATGGTGTGGGGTGCACTAGAAGGGAGAGGCGGCGCAAACGAGCCTCCCCCACCTCCCCAGGTGGAGGTTTCTCAGCTACACCCCAGCGCTTCACTCGACCAGCTGACTTGCGCCCGCTCTTGCGACACAGTGCCTCGCTCGGCCAGCTGAATTGCGCCTGCTCTTGCTATTACAACGTCTCACCCGCCATCCAACGGAATTGCACCCAATCTTGCGGTACAGCGACAGGCGGCTGCTACGGAGCCCACTAAATGGCGGTCGTCTCCACAGACTTGGGCCTGGCCTGCAAAGATGGCTCTGGGCAATGGTGGAACTCGGATGCTTGACTGCTAGGGCATGGGCCCCATTCCCAAAAGAGTCCCCTCAGCCTTGAAGATTCTACCACAGTCATCGGGACCCCCGACTCCCGCAGGCTTCCGGTGGGGAGCGGCTGCCATGATTGCTCGCGGAATGGCCACGACGGAGCCACGAGATGGTGGTGCTCTCATGCTGACGCCAGCTTCAGTCTGAAACATCCAGAAACACTGTAGACTACCAATTCGATCAGTTACGGTGGAGCCCCAACGTGACCCGGTAGAGAAGAACTTGCCCTCCCCCCTTTGACTGATGGTTCTTATAGCCTGTCCCTTCTGTTGTCATTTAACAGAACTTTTTGGACTGCTGAAAGGGGTTGTGTTCCAAACGCTGGTTGGTGGAGACATTTTGACTATATTCTGGACCTGCGTTGTCGCGTAATGCGTCATATGACGCGCCGCGTTAGCGCACCCGGAAGTGCTCCGGTGCGCGAGGCGCAGCTTCCCGGAAGCGATCCAGAGCGCGGCGTGTAACGTAAGCATAACAGGTCATGTGACTTGTTAATAAAACTTTTCATTGGTTCATTTTACTTTTATTTTTCTAATGATGGAAGGCTTAGTCATATGTCCTAAAAATAACACTTTTCATTGCTTTCGAACATTTTTTTTTCTTAAATGATGAAAGCCCCACCTTTTTTTTTCTCACTCTGACTTGTAAAGCAAAGGACCCAGATGCATTTACAGTTTATCACTAACAATGTTCCAGGCTAATGTATTTTCCCGGGTAATTTACAACTGTCCTGCAAGTAAAATATTCCTATTTCAAGAAAAAGGGCGTTTCTTCGTCCCATGAGGGAGCCGTTGAAGAAAAGAGGCTCGGCCTGCTGTCTTAGTCGCTGATAGGCATGAATATCGGATTCTTATCGATCACTTTATGTTGCAGGAGTGGAAAACACAACAGCCCTTGACCATTTATCTTTACTGCATTCCTGCGTATTATACCTTTTAACCGTCATGTAATCGGGCTGCTTTATTTCACTTGCCTTTTACTGATTCGAAAACAGTGGCTATTATTCAAAACTTTACCAATCTAGGTACTACTACCATGTTTCGTTTTAAAAACCTTTATTGTGAAAATGTCAGTATACAAATACGGGCCTATAACCACGTGGGCCAGCCACGGAACAAACTGGAATCGTATATGATGAGGGGACATTTACACTGTAAAAGAACATAACGGGCGAGCCATTAGGTTGCAAGAACTAAGGTGTCTAACAGTTGCAGAATCGGTGGACGTACATTTTATAATTAAAGTACAACAGGGCCAGTTACAATAAAATTATCTAGATATACATTTGCGGGCATTTACCATGGGTGACGTTAATTCGAACTTTCAATAGTACAGTAATCAATAACACATCAGAACTTAATATCAATAGGGATGTCCAAATGTTCAATCAGTACTCGTCCCCGCCCGCCATGTGCTTCAAAACTGCATACGTATCTCGTGATATCAAGGTTGGGCAACCAGTACACAACAAGGAGTTACGAGTCCCATTTATACCGGCGCCATTTTGGGCGAGGCCCGGCAGGTCCAGGATATAATCAAAATGTCTCCACCAACCAGCGGTCGTACCAGAACCCCTTTCGGCAGTCCAAAAAGGTTCCGTTAAATGACAACAGAAGAGATAGGCAACAAGAACAATCAGTCAAAAGAGGGGACGCTTTCGGGAATGGGGCCCATGCCCTAGCAGGCAAGAGTTTGAGTTCCAAGGTGTCCCAGGGCCATTTTAGTGGACCAGGCCCAAATCCAAAGAACCGTCCGCCATTTTGAGAGTCCTGTTGCAGCCGCCTATCGCTGTAGCCGCAAGAGCAGGCGAAACTCAGCTGGACGGCGAGTGAAACGCTAAGAGGCGCCCCACTGCAGATGAGGTGCCTCCACCTGGGGAGGCCCGTTTGCGCCGCCTCCCCCCCCCCTTCGGGCACCCCACGCCGACTTTCGGCGCAGCATTGTAGGATGGCCACACCACTACAACAACTTGCTGGACACCACCTCGGTGCCATCCGGATCTCGGCGCGTTGTGCTGCCTTCGGCCTACTGTAGCAGCAAGTGCGGGCGCAACTCAGCTGGACGGCGAGTGAAACGCTAAGGGGCGCCCCACTGCAGATGAGGTGCCTCCACCTGGGGAGGTAGGAGAGGCCCGTTTGTGCCGCCTCCCCCCCCCCGGGCACCCCACGCCGACTTTCGGCGCAGCATTGTAGGATGGCCACCCAGTACAACAACTTGCTGGACACCACCCCGGTGCCATCCGGATCTCGATGCGTTGTGCTGCCCTCGGCCTACTGTAGCAGCAAGTGCGGGCGCAACTCAGCTGGACGGCGTGTGAAACGCTAAGAGGCGCCGCACTGCAGATGAGGTGCCTCCACCTAGGGAGGCGGAAGAGGCCCGTTCGCGCCGCCTCCCCCCCGGGCACCCCACGCCGTCTTTCGGCGCAGCATTGTAGGATGGCCATGCCAGTGCAACTTGCTGGACACCACCTCGGTGCCATCCGGATCTCGGCGCGTTGTGCTGCCTTCGGCCTATTCGCACATCGGTTCGCTACTGACGCCGCCTCACAGGCCAACGGATTTTGTAGGCTTTTTATAGCCCAAAGCCGCATAACAGGTCATGTGACTTGTTTATAAAACTTTTCATTGGTTCATTTTACTTTTGGTTTCCGAATGATGGAAGGCTTGATCATATGACCTAAAAATAACACTTTTCATTGGATTGAAACATTTTTTTTCCCAAATGATGAAAGCCCCACCTTTTTTTTTCTCACTCGGCAATCGAAAAAGGTTCCGTTAGAAAACAACAGAGGGGACAGGCAACAAGAACCATCAGTCAAAAGAAGGGAGGGCAAGTTCTTCCCTACCGGGTCACGTTGGGGCTCCACCGGAAATCATCGAATTGGTTGTCTACAGTGTTTCTGGATGTTTCAGACTGAAGCTGGCGTTAGCATGAGAGCACCACCATCTCGTGGCTCCGTCGTGGCCATTCTGCAAGCAATCATGGCAGCCGCTCCCCACCGGAAGCCTGCGGGAGTCGGGGGCCCCGATGACTTTTGTAGAATCTTCAAGGCTGAGGGGACGCTTTCAAGAATGGGGCCCAAGCCGTAGCAGGCAAATGTCCGAGTTCAAATGTGTCCCAGGGCCATTTTAGTGGACCAGGCCCAAATCCGAAGAGCCGGCCGCCATTTTAACAGTCCTGTGGCAGCCGCCTATCGCTGCACCGCAAGAGTGGGCGCAACTCAGCTGAATGGCGGATGAGGCACAGTGCCGCAAAAGCAGGCGCTAAACAACTGGATGGTGACTAAAACCCTAGAGGGCGCCCCACTGCAGCAGAGGAGCCTCCACCTGGGGAGGCGGGGGAGGCCCGTTCGTTCCGCCTCCCCTCCCCCCCCCGGGGCACCCCACGCCGTTTTTCAGTGCAGCATTGTAGGATGGCCAGACCAGTGCGACAACTTACTGGACACCACCTGGGTGTCGTCCAACTGGATGGCGACTGAAACGCTAAAGGGCGCCCCACTGCAACAGAGGAGCCTCCACCTGGGGAGGCGGGGGAGTCCCGTTCGTTCCACCTCCCCCCCCCAGGGCACCCCACGCCGTTTTTCAGCGCAGAATTGTAGGATGGCCAGACCAGTGCGACAACTTACTGGACACCACCTGGGTGCAGTCCGGATCTCGGTGCGTTGTGCTGCCTTCGGCCTATTCGCACAACGGACCGCTACTGACTAAAAGACAAACCAAAGCAGACCATTGTTGCTTTGAGATGGATGTTACAGCAGTCTGCCATGTAAATAGTTGTTTACATTTTTTTTTTTAACGTGTTTACTTTGTTGAAGCGTTGTATATATTTATAAGTTATTAAAGTGTTAAAATCCTACTACTTTGTTGGAGTGCTATACATTTTTAATGTGACACATAATTGTGAAGACTTTGATGTACAAAAAGGCATCCCTGGAATCTTCCGCTTCAGGCTCGGTCCCACACACCCTTACAATGAGAATCCCCTCCCCAATCACAATACAGGATCGTTATCAGATAGTAGGAACGCGTGTGGTGTGACGGATCTCATGAGGTGGGGGCCTTGATCTACTGTAACTCCTTTGAAGAGGGGTGATTCTTTAAAGTTGGGGCCATAAACTACATCCGCACGGCTAGGTGATAGCCTGGGACCGGCCTGGACAATCAGACACAGAGGAAGAGGAGTGTCAGAGGGTGCGGTAGTGAATAAGGTGAAAGGGAGGTGTCGGGCGGGCACAGGGTGTGATTCTCAGGGAAAAGCAGCGCAGATGGGGGGAGGTTTATGGCCCATGCATGAGAGAGAGAGCGGGGGTGACCAGTGCGTGGGGGAGATGCTTGCGAGGGTGGGGAGCCATGCTGAGGATCGGCGGCGTGCAGAGAGTGGGTCTGGTCAAGGCATCTAAAATGGCTGCCGTGCACGACAAAAGTGTGGCATTGGAAAAAAGGCAAGATGGCGCAGACAATGTTTATCAATACGGATTAATTTATAACAATTATTTTTAACAAAATATTTACTCGCAGTGACAAAATGGCGATCAACACTTCCTGATTTCCTTCGAATCGAACGTTAACAGACGTCACGCAGCAAAAAAAAAAAACGCTCACGCGCAGCCGCTGGAAGACATGTATCAACATATATGAGCATCCTAGGCCACCCTCAGAAAACATAGGGGGTCAGGATACGTCTCCCGTACCCCCTTATACCCATTTCCTCACATTGTTTTTCCTCCATATTGTAATTTAATTAAAACGAAACACAAAATGGCGAATTCCCGTTTCGCGTCCCGGTTCGCGAACCGGGAAGCGCTTCTACCGCGAAAAATCAATTTTTTTTTATTTGCACCACAGGACCCTTTAATAACCCCAACATCATTCCTAGGGGGTCAAGAGGGGTCTACCTTGCCCCCTTTCATTAAATTCCCCCTTCGTTTTTCTCCTCCTCATGTCTCTCGATCCTACCGAGAGACAAGATGGCGGCCGTTCCGGACTGTTTAGAATGTTGACAGACACCGGAGAGCCAATCAGCTTCGCTTCGCAAAGTTCCGTAACGCGAAAAGTATGCGAACCGGAGCGCTACCCGGGACGCTGTCACAGATATATCTGTTTTTTAAAACGTTAATTTCTCAAAATCCACAGGAGCACATATATTGAGACCCAGCAAAGGCACATCGGGCTAACAGTCCCTACAATTTTGCCAAGTTTCGTGCAAATCCACTCAGCCGTTCGAGCTAAAAGTGAGGCCAAACGCCCTATGGAAAAATGAATGGGAAAAACGCGTTTTGGGACCCCCCTTTTTTCTCGGCCCCCCCTTGACGAAACACCCCCAAATTTTCAGGGGCTGCTCAGAAACAAAATGTGCCAATTTCCTGAACATTTCAGCCGATTCCGTCCACAAACGCCAAAGTTATTAGACATAGAATTTTCAAAAGTCCCATTGAGAAAAAATCCTAACTATATATACCTACTGGCGACCGCCAGTAGGTAATATATATATATGTATATATATATATATATATATATATATTCACTGAAAAAACCATAGGTTAGAGACCATATATAGTTAGCTGGACATTTTATTGACATAAAACCAATGAAATTCCATATATAGTTAGTTGCACTAACTATATATCGCGCACCCGCAATCCACTGCTGATGATGTCACATATTACATCATTCATGACATGGTCAGTGACATCACTGATGACATCACTGATGACATCTCAAATGACATCACTGATGACATCACTGATGACATCTCAAATGACATCACTGATGACATCATCTAGTGTCTGTGTGTTTTTGTAAAGTTTAAATATGTTTTACATATTGAAGAATGAGTGGATGTATGGAAGACTGAGTGTGTGTGTGGCTGGCTGGGAGGTGTGTGACTCTGTGCATATCAATGTGTACTTGTATCAGTGATTGTATAAGAGAGTAAGTATGTGTTAGTATATGTGTGAAAAGTATGGTGTTCTGTGTTTAACTGTATAGATGAGGAAATCGAAGTGTGATTGATTCTTCACAGGACTGACTAGGTGTATGAGTGCATATGATAGTCTTGTAATAATGAGTGACTGTATGTATGAGTGATTGTATGGGTGAATGAGTGAATGTGTGTGTAGACGTAGAAATCAGTGAGTGCGTATGTAGTAACTGGTATTGGTGTGTCATGATGTCATCAGTGATGTCATTTGAGATGTCATCAGTGATGTCATTTGAGATGTCATCAGTGATGTCATCAGTGATGTCACTGAAGTATGGTGTTCTGTGTTTAACTGTATAGATGAGGAAATGGAAGTGTGATTGATTCTTTACAGGACTGACTAGATGTGTGAGTAACTCCATGGATGAGTGGCAGTGTGTGAGTGTCTGCATAGGTGTATGAGTGCATATGATAGTGTTGTAATAATAAGTGACTGTATGTATGAGTGATTGCATGGGTGAATGAGTGAATGTGTGTGTAGACGTAGGAATCAGTGAGTGAGTATGTAGTAACTGGTATTGGTGTGTCATGATGTCATCAGTGATGTCATTTGAGATGTCATCAGTGATGTCATCAGTGATGTCATTTGAGATGTCATCAGTGATGTCATCAGTGATGTCACTGACCATGTCATGAATGATGTAATATGTGACATCATCAGCAGTGGATTGCGGGTGCGCGATATATAGTTAGTGCAACTAACTATATATGGAATTTCATTGGTTTTATGTCAATAAAATGTCCAGCTAACTATATATGGTCTCTAACCTATGGTTTTTTCAGTGAATTTTCAAGGTTTTGTAAATGCAAATTCCTTACTATATATGGTCTATAACCTATGGTTTTTTCAGTGAATTTCATTGTTTTTTTAAAAGCTAATATCTATAGCTGTAAAATATATTCTTTATTACGTGACGTATCACGTAGCCACGTGAGACGCCTCATGACGCGTCGCATAACCGTGACGTATCGGCTCTGCAGCGCAAACAAAACCCGTAACGTAAGCGTGCCGGAGCACGCTTACAGATATATATATTTTTTTTAACCTTAATTAGACAAAATCCACACGTGCACATATCTTGAGGCCTTGCAAAGGCACATCAAACAAACAGTCCCTACAATTTTGTCAAGTTTGCTGGAAATCTATTCCCTTAATGTTTTTTTTTACTGTTTCTCTTGGTTTTCCCCTTGTTACGCTTACCGGGACGCTACCCGGTACGCGAACCGGACGCTCCAAAAACACAAGATGGCGGACTCCCGTTACGCTGCTGGTTAGCTGCCCGGTTCGCGTACCGGGAAGCGCCTCTACCGCGAAAAATCGCGGTGGACTTTAATATCCCCCTCATCAATCCTAGGGGGTCAGGAGGGGTTTACCTTGCCCCCTTTCCTTTATTTCCCCCTTCTTTTTTTACCACATCTTGTCTCTCGAACCTACCAAGAGACAAGATGGCGGCCGCTCTGGACTGTTTACAATGTTGACAGCTACGCTGCCGGTTAGCTGCCCGGTGAGCTGCCCGGTTCGCGTACCGGGACGCGCCTCTACGGCGTAAAATCGCAAAAAAAATATTATTTTTTTTTTGCCCCGCGGGGCACTTTAATATCCCCCTCATCAATCCTAGGGGGTCAGGAGTGGTCTACCTTGCCCCCTTTCCTTCATTTCCCCCTTCGTTTTTCACCACATCTTGATCTCGATCGTACCGAGAGACAAGATGGCGGCTGCTCCGGACTGTTTAGAATGTTGACAGACACCGGAGAGCCAATCAGCTTCGCTTCGCGAAGTTCCGTTACGCGTCAGGTACGCAAACCGGGGCGCTAACCGGAGCGCTGTCACAGATATATATATTTTTTTAAACGTTAATTTCTCAAAATCCACTGGAGCACATATATTGAGACATAGCAAAGGCACGTCGGGCAAACCATATCTACAATTTTGCCAAGTTTCATGTAAATCTATTCAGCCGTTCGAGCTAAAAGTGAGTCCAACCGCCCTATGGAAAAATGAATGGGAAAAACGTGTTTTGGGACCCCCCTTGTTTCTCGGCCCCCCCCTTGACGAAACCCCCCGAATTTTCAGGGGCTGCTCAGAAACGAAATGTGCCATTTTCCTGAAAATTTCAGCCAATTCCGTCCACAAACGCCAAAGTTATTAGACATAGAATTTTCAGAAATCCCATAGAGAAAAAATCCTAACTATATATACCCACTGGCTATCGCCAGTAGGTAATATACATATATAAACATATATAATCTGCATATCTATATAAATATAAATGCATGCAAACATATACATATATGCATACATATGCATGTTATTTACATGAAAGTTTTAAAAACACTAATAAAAGCAAAGCTAAAAAGCCACCTCATTACAAACAGAATGGCTTTAACTTAAACGAGGGCGAGATCTATTGCATTTTCAATGCTTGTTTACTTTGGTTCTATCAAGAAGGCATTCAGATGTGTCACACATTTGCCATAAATTCTGAATGTTAGCACTCTAGTTGCTCATTAGATCACTGTAGTAAAGCTAGTGCTCACCAGGGAAGTCTGCTGCTAATCATGGTTTGCAGCCATTTTCCCGCATTTTTTATCCCGCAGACTTTCAGTCCGCATACCATTATCCCGCAAGGTCATTGACCTCGCATACCATTATCCCGCATTTTTTCAAAACGCATGTGCATTTATCGCGCATGCCTTTACAAAGAATTACGTTTTAAAGGCATGTATGGTAAATGCATTTGCGTTGTGAAAACCACGATGACGAGAGAGGTAAGTGGGTTTGTGTTAATTTTTTCGTGGGTTAGTGATTGTGTAGTGTAGTGTAGTGTTGTGTAGTGTAGTGTTGTGTTAGTGTAGTGTAGAGTTGTGGTGGTTGTTTAGTGTAGGGTCATGCTGGGGGTAGTGTTTTAGGGTTTAGGGTTGTGTTGTAGTGTTTGCGTAGTGTAGGGTCATGCTGGGGGTAGTGTTTTAGGGTTTAGGGTAGTGTTGTAGTGTTTGCGTAGTGTAGGGTCATGCTGGGGGTAGTGTTTTAGGGTTTAGGGTTGTGTTGTAGTGTTTGCGTAGTGTAGGGTCATGCTGGGGCTAGTGTTTTAGGGTTTAGGGTAGTGTTGTAGTGTTTGCGTAGTGTAGGGTCATGCTGGGCGTAGTGTTTTAGGGTTTAGGATAGTGTTGTAGTGTTTGCGTAGTGTAGGGTCATGCTGGGGGTAGTGTTTTAGGGTTTTGGGTAGTGTTGTAGTGTTTTAGGGTTTAGGGTAGTGTTGTAGTGTTTGCGTAGTGTAGGGTCATGCTGGGGGTAGTGTTTTAGGGTTTAGGGTTGTGTTGTAGTGTTTGCGTAGTGTAGGGTCATGCTGGGCGTAGTGTTTTAGGGTTTAGGGTAGTGTTGTAGTGTTTGCGTAGTGTAGGGTCATGCTGGGCGTAGTGTTTTAGGGTTTAGGATAGTGTTGTAGTGTTTGCGTAGTGTAGGGTCATGCTGGGGGTAGTGTTTTAGGGTTTTGGGTAGTGTTGTAGTGTTTGCGTAGTGTAGGGTCATGCTGGGGTGTAGTATTTTAGGGTTTAGGGTAGTGTTGTAGTGTTTGTGTAGTGTAGGGTCATGCTGGGGGTAGTGTTTTAGGGTTTTGGGTAGTGTTGTAGTGTTTGCGTAGTGAAGGGTCATGCTGGGGGTAGTGTTTTAGGGTTTTGGGTAGTGTTGTAGTGTTTGTGTAGTGAAGGGTCATGCTGGGGGTAGTGTTTTAGGGTTTTGGGTAGTGTTGTAGTGTTTGCGTAGTGTAGGGTCATGCTGGGGGTAGTGTTTTAGGGTTTTGGGTAGTGTTGTAGTGTTTGCTTAGTGTAGGGTCATGCTGGGGGTAGTGTTTTAGGGTTTTGGGTAGTGTTGTAGTGTTTGCGTAGTGTAGGGTCATGCTGGGGGTAGTGTTTTAGGGTTTAGGGTAGTGTTGTAGTGTTTGCGTAGTGTAGGGTCATGCTGGGGGTAGTGTTTTAGGGTTTAGGGTAGTGTTGTAGTGTTTGCGTAGTGTAGGGTCATGCTGGGGGTAGTGTTTTAGGGTTTAGGGTAGTGTTGTAGTGTTTGCGTAGTGTAGGGTCATGCTGGGGGTAGTGTTTTAGGGTTTAGGGTAGTGTTGCAGTGTTTGCGTAGTGTAGGGTCATGCTGGGGTGTAGTGTTTTAGGGTTTTGGGTAGTGTTGTAGTGTTTGCGTAGTGTAGGGTCATGCTGGGGGTAGTGTTTCAGGGTTTAGGGTAGTGTTGTAGTGTTTGCGTAGTGTAGGGTCATGCTGGGGTGTAGTGTTTTAGGGTTTTGGGTAGTGTTGTAGTGTTTGCGTAGTGTAGGGTCATGCTGGGGGTAGTGTTTTAGGGTTTAGGGTAGTGTTGTAGTGTTTGCGTAGTGTAGGGTCATGCTGGGGGTAGTGTTTTAGGGTTTAGGGTTGTGTTGTAGTGTTTGCGTAGTGTAGGGTCATGCTGGGAGTAGTGTTTTAGGGTTTAGGGTTGTGTTGTAGTGTTTGTGTAGTGTAGGGTCATGCTGGGGGTAGTGTTTTAGGGTTTAGGGTAGTGTTGTAGTGTTTGCGTAGTGTAGGGTCATGCTGGAGTGTAGTGTTTTAGGGTTTTGGGTAGTGTTGTAGTGTTTGCGTAGTGTAGGGTCATGCTGGGGGTAGTGTTTTAGGGTTTAGGGTAGTGTTGTACTGTTTGTGTAGTGTAGGGTCATGCTGGGGGTAGTGTTTTAGGGTTTAGGGTAGTTTAGTTGTTTAGTGTATGCTAAAGGCATATTCGTTCTAAAAGTTTTTGTTATTTTAATTTGCGGCCTAATAGTACATGCGGGATTTTTTTTGCGGACTGATGGTATGCGGGATTTCGTCATATATTCGCTAATCATACTTTCTATGGCAAAATGAACCCCCTCATTTTGTTCCTTTTTAAATTAAATGTTTTAAGAGTTACCACTTTATTCCAATCAAGATGGCTTCAGGTGTGCCATACCTTTGTAATAAGTAGGACTGTTAGCACTCTAGTTGTTCTTTAGAACACTCTGGGACATTCTGTCATTGGGCTATAGTTGGGCTACATCTGGCTGATATTTGGGCTACATTAGTTTTTTTTGTCTCTGGTGGCCATCTTTGGGCTACATTGGGCTACATTGGGCTACATTGGGCTACATTTGGGCTCCAACATATATATAGCCCAATGTAGCCCAATATATATTTTTCAAAGTTAATTTTCGTAAAAACCACTGGAGCCTATATCTTGAGACATAGCAAAGGCACATCGGGCTACCAGTCCCTACAATTTTGCCAAGTTTGGTGTAAATCCATTCAGCCGTTCAGGCTAAAAGTGAGGCCAACCGCCCTATGGAAAATTGCATGGGAAAAACACGTTTTGGGACCCCCCTTTTTTCTCGGCCCCCCCTTGACGAAACCCCCCCAAATTTTCAGGGGCTGCTCAGAAACAAAATGTTCCATTTTCCTGAAAATTTCAGCCAATTCTGTCCTCAAACGCCAAAGTTATTCGACATAGAATTTTCAAAAATCCCATAGGAAAAAAATCCTAACTATATATACCTACTGGCTATCGCCAGTAGGTAATATATATATATATATATATATTCACTGAAAAAACCATAGGTTAGAGACCATATATAGTTAGCTGGACATTTTATTGACATAAAACCAATGAAATTCCATATATAGTTAGTTGCACTAACTATATATCGCGCACCCGCAATCCACTGCTGATGATGTCACATATTACATCATTCATGACATGGTCAGTGACATCACTGATGACATCGCTGATGACATCTCAAATGACATCACTGATGACATCACTGATGACATCTCAAATGACATCACTGATGACATCATCTAGTGTCTGTGTGTTTTTGTAAAGTTTAAATATGTTTTACATATTGAAGAATGAGTGGATGTATGGAAGACTGAGTGTGTGTGTGGCTGGCTGGGAGGTGTGTGACTCTGTGCATATCAATGTGTACTTGTATCAGTGATTGTATAAGAGAGTAAGTATGTGTTAGTATATGTGTGAAAAGTATGGTGTTCTGTGTTTAACTGTATAGATGAGGAAATCGAAGTGTGATTGATTCTTCACAGGACTGACTAGGTGTATGAGTGCATATGATAGTGTTGTAATAATGAGTGACTGTATGTATGAGTGATTGTATGGGTGAATGAGTGAATGTGTGTGTAGACGTAGGAATCAGTGAGTGCGTATGTAGTAACTGGTATTGGTGTGTCATGATGTCATCAGTGATGTCATTTGAGATGTCATCAGTGATGTCATTTGAGATGTCATCAGTGATGTCATCAGTGATGTCACTGAAGTATGGTGTTCTGTGTTTAACTGTATAGATGAGGAAATGGAAGTGTGATTGATTCTTTACAGGACTGACTAGGTGTGTGAGTAACTCCATGGATGAGTGGCAGTGTGTGAGTGTCTGCATAGGTGTATGAGTGCATATGATAGTGTTGTAATAATGAGTGACTGTATGTATGAGTGATTGTATGGGTGAATGAGTGAATGTGTGTGTAGACGTAGGAATCAGTGAGTGCGTATGTAGTAACTGGTATTGGTGTGTCATGATGTCATGACTGATGTCATTTGAAATGTCATCAGTGATGTCAACAGTGATGTCATTTGAGATGTCATCAGTGATGTCATCAGTGATGTCACTGACCATGTCATGAATGATGTAATATGTGACATCATCAGCAGTGGATTGCGGGTGCGCGATATATAGTTAGTGCAACTAACTATATATGGAATTTCATTGGTTTTATGTCAATAAAATGTCCAGCTAACTATATATGGTCTCTAACCTATGGTTTTTTCAGTGAATTTTCAAGGTTTTGTAAATGCAAATTCCTAACTATATATGTTCTATAACCTATGGTTTTTTCAGTGAATTTCATTGGTTTTTTAAAAGCTAATATCTATAGCTGTAAAATATATTCTTTATTACGTGACGTATCACGTAGCCACGTGAGACGCCTCATGACGCGTCGCATAACCGTGACGTATCGGTTCTGCAGCGCAAACAAAACCCGTAACGTAAGCGTGCCGGAGCACGCTTACAGATATATATATTTTTTTTAACCTTAATTAGACAAAATCCACACGTGCACATATCTTGAGGCCTTGCAAAGGCACATCAAACAAACAGTCCCTACAATTTTGCCAAGTTTACTGGAAATCTATTCCCTTAATTTTTTTTTACTGTTTCTCTTGGTTTTCCCCTTGTTACGCTTACCGGGACGCTACCCGGTACGCGAACCGGACGCTCCAAAAACACAAGATGGCGGACTCCCGTTACGCTGCCGGTTAGCTGCCCGGTTCGCGTACCGGGAAGCGCCTCTACCGCGAAAAATCGCGGGGGACTTTAATATCCCCCTCATCAATCCTAGGGGGTCAGGAGGGGTTTACCTTGCCCCCTTTCCTTCATTTCCCCCTTCTTTTTTCACCACATCTTGTCTCTCGAACCTACCAAGAGACAAGATGGCGGCCGCTCCGGACTGTTTACAATGTTGACAGCTACGCTGCCGGTTAGCTGCCCGGTTAGCTGCCCGGTGAGCTGCCCGGTTCGCGTACCGGGACGCGCCTCTACGGCGTAAAATCGCAAAAAATTTTGCCCCGCGGGGCACTTTAATATCCCCCTCATCAATCCTAGGGGGTCAGGAGTGGTCTACCTTGCCCCCTTTCCTTCATTTCCCTCTTTGTTTTTCACCACATCTTGTCTCTCGATCGTACAGAGAGACAAGATGGCGGCCGCTCCGGTTTGTTTAGAATGTTGACAGACACCGGAGAGCCAATCAGATTCGCTTCGCGAAGTTCCGTTACGCGTCAGGTACGCGAACCGGGGCGCTAACCGGAGCGCTGTCACAGATATATATATTTTTTTAAACGTTAATTTCTCAAAATCCACTGGAGCACATATATTGAGACATAGCAAAGGCACGTCGGGCAAACCATATCTACAATTTTGCCAAGTTTCAAGTAAATCTATTCAGCCGCTCGAGCTAAAAGTGAGTCCAACCGCCCTATGGAAAAATGAATGGGAAAAACGCGTTTTGGGACCCCCCTTTGTTCTCGGCCCCCCCTTGACGAAACCCCACCAACTTTTTAGGGGCTGCTTAGAAAACAAATGTGCCATTTTCCTGAAAATTTCAGCCAATTCCGTCCACAAACGCCAAAGTTATTAGACATAGAATTTTCAGAAATCCCATAGAGAAAAAATCCTAACTATATATACCCACTGGCTATCGCCAGTAGGTAATATACATATATAAACATATGTAATCTGCATATCTATATAAATATAAATGCATGCATACATATACATATATGCATACATATGCATGTTATTTACATGAAAGTTTTAAAAACACTAATAAAAGTAAAGCTAAAAAGCCACCTCATTACAAACAGAATGGCTTTAACTTAAACGAGGGCGAGATCTATTGCATTTTCAATGCTTGTTTACTTTGGTTCTATCAAGAAGGCATTCAGATGTGTCACATATTTGCCATAAATTCTGAATGTTAGCACTCTAGTTGCTCATTAGATCACTGTAGTAAAGCTAGTGCTCACCAGGGAAGTCTGCTGCTAATCATGGTTTGCAGCCATTTTCCCGCATTTTTTATCCCACAGACTTTCAGTCCGCATACCATTATCCCGCAAGGTCATTGAGCTCGCATACCATTATCCCGCATTTTTTCAAAACGCATGTGCATTTATCGCGCATGCCATTACAAAGAATTACGTTTTAAAGGCATGTATGGTAAATGCATTTGCGTTGTGAAAACCACGATGACGAGAGAGGTAAGTGGGTTTGTGTTAATTTTTTCGTGGGTTAGTGATTGTGTAGTGTAGTGTAGTGTTGTGTAGTGTAGTGTTGTGTTAGTGTAGTGTAGAGTTGTGGTGGTTGTTTAGTGTAGGGTCATGCTGGGGGTAGTGTTTTAGGGTTTAGGGTTGTGTTGTAGTGTTTGCGTAGTGTAGGGTCATGCTGGGGGTAGTGTTTTAGGGTTCAGGGTAGTGTTGTAGTGTTTGCGTAGTGTAGGGTCATGCTGGGGGTAGTGTTTTAGGGTTTAGGGTTGTGTTGTAGTGTTTGCGTAGTGTAGGGTCATGCTGTGGCTAGTGTTTTAGGGTTTAGGGTAGTGTTGTAGTGTTTGCGTAGTGTAGGGTCATGCTGGGCTGTAGTGTTTTAGGGTTTAGGATAGTGTTGTAGTGTTTGCGTAGTGTAGGGTCATGCTGGGGGTAGTGTTTTAGGGTTTTGGGTAGTGTTGTAGTGTTTGCGAAGTGTAGGGTCATGCTGGGGTGTAGTGTTTTAGGGTTTAGGGTAGTGTTGTAGTGTTTGCGTAGTGTAGGGTCATGCTGGGGGTAGTGTTTTAGGGTTTTGGGTAGTGTTGTAGTGTTTGCATAGTGTAGGGTCATGCTGGGGTGTAGTGTTTTAGGGTTTTGGGTAGTGTTGTAGTTTTTGCGTAGTGTAGGGTCATGCTGGGGGTAGTGTTTTAGGGTTTTGGGTAGTGTTGTAGTGTTTGCGTAGTGTAGGGTCATGCTGGGGGTAGTGTTTTAGGGTTTGGGGTAGTGTTGTAGTGTTTGCGTAGTGTAGGGTCATGCTGGGGGTAGTGTTTTAGGGTTTTGGGTAGTGTTGTAGTGTTTGCGTAGTGTAGGGTCATGCTGAGGGTAGTGTTTTAGGGTTTAGGGTAGTGTTGTAGTGTTTGTGTAGTGTAGGGTCATGCTGGGGGTAGTGTTTTGGGGTTTAGGGTAGTGTTGTAGTGTTTGCGTAGTGTAGGGTCATGCTGGGGGTAGTGTTTTAGGGTTTAGGGTAGTGTTGTAGTGTTTGCGTAGTGTAGGGTCATGCTGGGGGTAGTGTTTTAGGGTTTAGGGTAGCGTTGTAGTGTTTGCGTAGTGTAGGGTCATGCTGGGGGTAGTGTTTTAGGGTTTAGGGTAGCGTTGTAGTGTTTGCGTAGTGTTGGGTCATGCTGGGGTGTAGTGTTTTAGGGTTTTGGGTAGCGTTGTAGTGTTTGCGTAGTGTAGGGTCATGCTGGGGGTAGTGTTTTAGGGTTTAGGGTAGTGTTGTAGTGTTTGCGTAGTGTAGGGTCATGCTGGGGGTAGTGTTTTAGGGTTTAGGGTAGTGTTGTAGTGTTTGCGTAGTGTAGGGTCATGCTGGGGGTAGTGTTTTAGGGTTTAGGGTAGTGTTGTAGTGTTTGCGTAGTGTAGGGTCATGCTGGGGGTAGTGTTGTAGGGTTTAGGGTAGTGTTGTAGTGTTTGCGTAGTGTAGGGTCATGCTGGGGTGTAGTGTTTTAGGGTTTTGGGCAGTGTTGTAGTGTTTGCGTAGTGTAGGGTCATGCTGGGGGTAGTGTTTTAGGATTTAGGTTAGTGTTGTAGTGTTTGCGTAGTGTAGGGTCATGCTGGGGGTAGTGTTTTAGGGTTTAGGGTTGTGTTGTAGTGTTTGCGTAGTGTAGGGTCATGCTGGGGGTAGTGTTTTAGGGTTTAGGGTTGTGTTATAGTGTTTGTGTAGTGTAGGGTCATGCTGGGGGTAGTGTTTTAGGGTTTAGGGTAGTGTTGTAGTGTTTGCGTAGTGTAGGGTCATGCTGGGGTGTAGTGTTTTAGGGTTTTGGGTCGTGTTGTAGTGTTTGCGTAGTGTAGGGTCATGCTGGGGGTAGTGTTTTAGGGTTTAGGGTAGTGTTGTAGTGTTTGTGTAGTGTAGGGTCATGCTGGGGGTAGTGTTTTAGGGTTTAGGGTAGTGTTGTAGTGTTTGTGTAGTGTAGGGTCATGCTGGGGGTAGTGTTTTAGGGTTTAGGGTAGTGTTGTAGTGTTTGTGTAGTGTAGGGTCATGCTGGGGGTAGTGTTTTAGGGTTTAGGGTAGTGTTGTACTGTTTGTGTAGTGTAGGGTCATGCTGGGGGTAGTGTTTTAGGGTTTAGGGTAGTTTAGTTGTTTAGTGTATGCTAAAGGCATATTCGTTCTAAAAGTTTTCGTTATTTTAATTTGCGGCCTAATAGTACATGCGGGATTTTTTTTGCGGACTGATGGTATGCGGGATTTCGTCATATATTCGCTAATCATACTTTCTATGGCAAAATGAACCCCCTCATTTTGTTCCTTTTTAAATTAAATGTTTTAAGAGTTACCACTTTATTCCAATCAAGATGGCTTCAGGTGTGCCATACCTTTGTAATAAGTAGGACTGTTAGCACTCTAGTTGTTCTTTAGAACACTCTGGGACAATCTGTCATTGGGCTATAGTTGGGCTACATCTGGCTGATATTTGGGCTACATTTGTTTTTTTTGTCTCTGGTGGCCATCTTTGGGCTACATTGGGCTACATTGGGCTACATTGGGCTACATTTGGGCTCCAACATATATATAGCCCAATGTAGCCCAATATATATTTTTCAAAGTAAATTTTTGTAAAAACCACTGGAGCCTATATCTTGAGACATAGCAAAGGCACATCGGGCTACCAGTCCCTACAATTTTGCCAAGTTTGGTGTAAATCCATTCAGCCGTTCAGGCTAAAAGTGAGGCCAACCGCCCTATGGAAAATTGCATGGGAAAAACACGTTTTGGGACCCCCCTTTTTTCTCGGCCCCCCCTTGACGAAACCCCCCCAAATTTTCAGGGGCTGCTCAGAAATAAAATGTTCCATTTTCCTGAAAATTTCAGCCAATTCTGTCCTCATAAGCCAAAGTTATTCGACATAGAATTTTCAAAAATCCCATAGGAAAAAAATCCTAACTATATATACCTACTGGCTATCGCCAGTAGGTAATATTCACTGAAAAAACCATAGGTTATAGACCATATATAGTTAGGAATTTGCATTTACAAAACCTTGAAAATTCACTGAAAAAACCATAGGTTAGAGACCATATATAGTTAGCTGGACATTTTATTGACATAAAACCAATGAAATTCCATATATAGTTAGTTGCACTAACTATATATCGCGCACCCGCAATCCACTGCTGATGATGTCACATATTACATCATTCATGACATGGTCAGTGACATCACTGATGACATCACTGATGACATCTCAAATGACATCACTGATGACATCACTGATGACATCTCAAATGACATCACTGATGACATCATCTAGTGTCTGTGTGTTTTTGTAAAGTTTAAATATGTTTTACATATTGAAGAATGAGTGGATGTATGGAAGACTGAGTGTGTGTGTGGCTGGCTGGGAGGTGTGTGACTCTGTGCATATCAATGTGTACTTGTATCAGTGATTGTATAAGAGAGTAAGTATGTGTTAGTATATGTGTGAAAAGTATGGTGTTCTGTGTTTAACTGTATAGACGAGGAAATCGAAGTGTGATTGATTCTTCACAGGACTGACTAGGTGTATGAGTGCATATGATAGTGTTGTAATAATGAGTGACTGTATGTATGAGTGATTGTATGGGTGAATGAGTGAATGTGTGTGTAGACGTAGGAATCAGTGAGTGCGTATGTAGTAACTGGTATTGGTGTGTCATGATGTCATCAGTGATGTCATTTGAGATGTCATCAGTGATGTCATTTGAGATGTCATCAGTGATGTCATCAGTGATGTCACTGAAGTATGGTGTTCTGTGTTTAACTGTATAGATGAGGAAATGGAAGTGTGATTGATTCTTTACAGGACTGACTAGGTGTGTGAGTAACTCCATGGATGAGTGGCAGTGTGTGAGTGTCTGCATAGGTGTATGAGTGCATATGATAGTGTTGTAATAATGAGTGACTGTATGTATGAGTGATTGTATGGGTGAATGAGTGAATGTGTGTGTAGACGTAGGAATCTGTGAGTGCGTATGTAGTAACTGGTATTGGTGTGTCATGATGTCATCACTGATGTCATTTGAGATGTCATCAGTGATGTCATCAGTGATGTCATTTGAGATGTCATCAGTGATGTCATCAGTGATGTCACTGACCATGTCATGAATGATGTAATATGTGACATCATCAGCAGTGGATTGCGGGTGCGCGATATATAGTTAGTGCAACTAACTATATATGGAATTTCATTGGTTTTATGTCAATAAAATGTCCAGCTAACTATATATGGTCTCTAACCTATGGTTTTTTCAGTGAATTTTCAAGGTTTTGTAAATGCAAATTCCTAACTATATATGGTCTATAACCTATGGTTTTTTCAGTGAATTTCATTGGTTTTTTAAAAGCTAATATCTATAGCTGTAAAATATATTCTTTATTACGTGACGTATCACGTAGCCACGTGAGACGCCTCATGACGCGTCGCATAACCGTGACGTATCGGTTCTGCAGCGCAAACAAAACCCGTAACGTAAGCGTGCCGGAGCACGCTTACAGATATATATATTTTTATTAACCTTAATTAGACAAAATCCACACGTGCACATATCTTGAGGCCTTGCAAAGGCACATCAAACAAACAGTCCCTACAATTTTGCCAAGTTTGCTGGAAATCTATTCCCTTAATTTTTTTTTTACTGTTTCTCTTGGTTTTCCCCTTGTTACGCTTACCGGGACGCTACCCGGTACGCGAACCGGACGCTCCAAAAACACAAGATGGCGGACTCCCGTTACGCTGCCGGTTAGCTGCCCGGTTCGCGTACCGGGAAGCGCCTCTACCGCGAAAAATCGCGGGGGACTTTAATATCCCCCTCATCAATCCTAGGGGGTCAGGAGGGGTTTACCTTGCCCCCTTTCCTTCATTTCTCCCTTCTTTTTTCACCACATCTTGTCTCTCGAACCTACCGAGAGACAAGATGGCGGCCGCTCCGGTTTGTTTAGAATGTTGACAGACACCGGAGAGCCAATCAGATTCGCTTTGCGAAGTTCCGTTACGCGTCAGGTACGCGAACCGGGGCGCTAACCGGAGCGCTGTCACAGATATATATATTTTTTTAAACGTTAATTTCTCAAAATCCACTGGAGCACATATATTGAGACATAGCAAAGGCACGTCGGGCAAACCATATCTACAATTTTGCCAAGTTTCATGTAAATCTATTCAGCCGTTCGAGCTAAAAGTGAGTCCAACCGCCCTATGGAAAAATGAATGGGAAAAACGCGTTTTGGGACCCCCCTTTGTTCTCGGCCCCCCCTTGACGAAACCCCACCAAATTTTTAGGGGCTGCTCAGAAAAAAAATGTGCCATTTTCCTGAAAATTTCAGTAAATTCCGTCCACAAACGCCAAAGTTATTAGACATAGAATTTTCAGAAATCCCATAGAGAAAAAATCCTAACTATATATACCCACTGGCTATCGCCAGTAGGTAATATAAATATATAAACATATGTAATCTGCATATCTATATAAATATAAATGCATGCATACATATACATATATGCATACATATGCATGGTATTTACATGAAAGTTGAAAAAACACTAATAAAAGCAAAGCTAAAAAGCCACCTCATTACAAACAGAATGGCTTTAACTTAAACGAGGGCGAGATCTATTGCATTTTCAATGCTTGTTTACTTTGGGTCTATCAAGAAGGCATTCAGATGTGTCACACATTTGCCATAAATTCTGAATGTTAGCACTCTAGTTGCTCATTAGATCACTGTAGTAAAGCTAGTGCTCACCAGGGAAGTCTGCTGCTAATCATGGTTTGCAGCCATTTTCCCGCATTTTTTATCCCGCAGACTTTCAGTCCGCATACCATTATCCCGCAAGGTCATTGAGCTCGCATACCATTATCCCGCATTTTTTCAAAACGCATGTGCATTTATCGCGCATGCCTTTACAAAGAATTACGTTTTAAAGGCATGTATGGTAAATGCATTTGCGTTGTGAAAACCACGATGACGAGAGAGGTAAGTGAGTTTGTGTTAATTTTTTCGTGGGTTAGTGATTGTGTAGTGTAGTGTAGTGTAGTGTTGTGTAGTGTAGTGTTGTGTTAGTGTAGTGTAGAGTTGTGGTGGTTGTTTAGTGTAGGGTCATGCTGAGGGTAGTGTTTTAGGGTTTAGGGTTGTGTTGTAGTGTTTGCGTAGTGTAGGGTCATGCTGGGGGTAGTGTTTTAGGGTTCAGGGTAGTGTTGTAGTGTTTGCGTAGTGTAGGGTCATGCTGGGGGTAGTGTTTTAGGGTTTAGGGTTGTGTTGTAGTGTTTGCGTAGTGTAGGGTCATGCTGGGGCTAGTGTTTTAGGGTTTAGGGTAGTGTTGTAGTGTTTGCGTAGTGTAGGGTCATGCTGGGCGTAGTGTTTTAGGGTTTAGGATAGTGTTGTAGTGTTTGCGTAGTGTAGGGTCATGCTGGGGGTAGTGTTTTAGGGTTTTGGGTAGTGTTGTAGTGTTTGCGTAGTGTAGGGTCATGCTGGGGTGTAGTATTTTAGGGTTTAGGGTAGTGTTGTAGTGTTTGCGTAGTGTAGGGTCATGCTGGGGGTAGTGTTTTAGGGTTTTGGGTAGTGTTGTAGTGTTTGCGTAGTGTAGGGTCATGCTGGGGGTAGTGTTTTAGGGTTTTGGGTAGTGTTGTAGTGTTTGCGTAGTGTAGGGTCATGCTGGGGGTAGTGTTTTAGGGTTTTGGGTAGTGTTGTAGTGTTTGCGTAGTGTAGGGTCATGCTGGGGTGTAGTGTTTTAGGGTTTTGGGTAGTGTTGTAGTGTTTGCGTAGTGTAGGGTCATGCTGGGGGTAGTGTTTTAGGGTTTTGGGTAGTGTTGTAGTGTTTGCGTAGTGTAGGGTCATGCTGGGGGTAGTGTTTTAGGGTTTTGGGTAGTGTTGTAGTGTTTGCGTAGTGTAGGGTCATGCTGGGGGGTAGTGTTTTAGGGTTTTGGGTAGTGTTGTAGTGTTTGCGTACTGTAGGGTCATGCTGGGGGTAGTGTTTTAGGGTTTTGGGTAGTGTTGTAGTGTTTGCGTAGTGTAGGGTCATGCTGAGGGTAGTGTTTTAGGGTTTAGGGTAGTGTTGTAGTGTTTGCGTAGTGTAGGGTCATGCTGGGGGTAGTGTTTTAGGGTTTAGGGTAGTGTTGTAGTGTTTGCGTAGTGTAGGGTCATGCTGGGGGTAGTGTTTTAGGGTTTAGGGTAGTGTTGTAGTGTTTGCGTAGTGTAGGGTCATGCTGGGGGTAGTGTTTTAGGGTTTAGGGTAGTGTTGTAGTGTTTGCGTAGTGTAGGGTCATGCTGGGGGTAGTGTTTTAGGGTTTAGGGTAGTGTTGTAGTGTTTGCGTAGTGTAGGGTCATGCTGGGGTGTAGTGTTTTAGGGTTTTGGGTAGTGTTGTAGTGTTTGCATAGTGTAGGGTCATGCTGGGGTGTAGTGTTTTAGGGTTTTGGGTAGTGTTGTAGTGTTTGCGTAGTGTAGGGTCATGCTGGGGGTAGTGTTTTAGGATTTAGGGTAGTGTTGTAGTGTTTGCGTAGTGTAGGGTCATGCTGGGGGTAGTGTTTTAGGGTTTTGGGTAGTGTTGTAGTGTTTGCGTAGTGTAGGGTGATGCTGGGGGGTAGTGTTTTAGTGTTTTGGGTAGTGTTGTAGTGTTTGCGTAGTGTAGGGTCATGCTGGGGGTAGTGTTTTAGGGTTTTGGGTAGTGTTGTAGTGTTCGCGTAGTGTAGGGTCATGCTGAGGGTAGTGTTTTAGGGTTTAGGGTAGTGTTGTAGTGTTTGCGTAGTGTAGGGTCATGCTGGGGGTCGTGTTTTAGGGTTTTGGGTAGTGTTGTAGTGTTTGCGTAGTGTAGGGTCAAGCTGGGGGTAGTGTTTTAGGGTTTAGGGTAGTGTTGTTGTGTTTGCTTAGTGTAGGGTCATGCTGGGGGTAGTGTTTTAGGGTTTAGGGTAGTGTTGTAGTGTTTGCGTAGTGTAGGGTCATGCTGGGGGTAGTGTTTTAGGGTTTAGGGTAGTGTTGTAGTGTTTGCGTAGTGTAGGGTCATGCTGGGGTGTAGTGTTTTAGGGTTTTGGGTAGTGTTGTAGTGTTTGCGTAGTGTAGGGTCATGCTGGGGGTAGTGTTTTAGGGTTTAGGGTAGTGTTGTAGTGTTTGCGTAGTGTAGGGTCATGCTGGGGTGTAGTGTTTTAGGGTTTTGGGTAGTGTTGTAGTGTTTGCGTAGTGTAGGGTCATGCTGGGGGTAGTGTTTTAGGATTTAGGTTAGTGTTGTAGTGTTTGCGTAGTGTAGGGTCATGCTGGGGGTAGTGTTTTAGGGTTTAGGGTTGTGTTGTAGTGTTTGCGTAGTGTAGGGTCATGCTGGGGGTAGTGTTTTAGGGTTTAGGGTTGTGTTGTAGTGTTTGTGTAGTGTAGGGTCATGCTGGGGGTAGTGTTTTAGGGTTTAGGGTAGTGTTGTAGTGTTTGCGTAGTGTAGGGTCATGCTGGGGTGTAGTGTTTTAGGGTTTTGGGTAGTGTTGTAGTGTTTGCGTAGTGTAGGGTCATGCTGGGGGTAGTGTTTTAGGGTTTAGGGTAGTGTTGTAGTGTTTGTGTAGTGTAGGGTCATGCTGGGGGTAGTGTTTTAGGGTTTAGGGTAGTGTTGTAGTGTTTGTGTAGTGTAGGGTCATGCTGGGGGTAGTGTTTTAGGGTTTAGGGTAGTGTTGTAGTGTTTGTGTAGTGTAGGGTCATGCTGGGGGTAGTGTTTTAGGGTTTAGGGTAGTGTTGTACTGTTTGTGTAGTGTAGGGTCATGCTGGGGGTAGTGTTTTAGGGTTTAGGGTAGTTTAGTTGTTTAGTGTATGCTAAAGGCATATTCGTTCTAAAAGTTTTCGTTATTTTAATTTGCGGCCTAATAGTACATGCGGGATTTTTTTTGCGGACTGATGGTATGCGGGATTTCGTCATATATTCGCTAATCATACTTTCTATGGCAAAATGAACCCCCTCATTTTGTTCCTTTTTAAATTAAATGTTTTAAGAGTTACCACTTTATTCCAATCAAGATGGCTTCAGGTGTGCCATACCTTTGTAATAAGTAGGACTGTTAGCACTCTAGTTGTTCTTTAGAACACTCTGGGACAATCTGTCATTGGGCTATAGTTGGGCTACATCTGGCTGATATTTGGGCTACATTTGTTTTTTTTTGTCTCTGGCGGCCATCTTTGGGCTGCATTGGGCTACATTGGGCTACATTGGGCTACATTTGGGCTCCAACATATATATAGCCCAATGTAGCCCAATATATATTTTTCAAAGTAAATTTTCGTAAAAACCACTGGAGCCTATATCTTGAGACATAGCAAAGGCACATCGGGCTACCAGTCCCTACAATTTTGCCAAGTTTGGTGTAAATCCATTCAGCCGTTCAGGCTAAAAGTGAGGCCAACCGCCCTATGGAAAATTGCATGGGAAAAACACGTTTTGGGACCCCCCTTTTTTCTCGGCCCCCCCTTGACGAAACCCCCCCAAATTTTCAGGGGCTGCTCAGAAACAAAATGTTCCATTTTCCTGAAAATTTCAGCCAATTCTGTCCTCATAAGCCAAAGTTATTCGACATAGAATTTTCAAAAATCCCATAGGAAAAAAATCCTAACTATATATACCTACTGGCTATCGCCAGTAGGTAATATATATATATATATTACCTACTGGCGGTCGCCAGTAGGTATATATAGTTAGGATTTTTTCCCTATGGGATTTCTGAAAATTCTATGCCTAATAACTTTTGCGTTTGTGGACGGAATTGGCTGAAATTTTCAGGAAAATGGCACATTTTGTTTCTGAGCAGCCCTTGAAAATTTGGGCGGGTTTTGTGGAGGGGGGGCCGAGAAAAAAGGGGGGTCCCAAAACGCCTTTTTCCCATGTTAATTTCCATAGGGCGGTTGGACTCACTTTTAGCCCGAACGGCTGAATGGATTTTCACGAAACTTGGCAAAATTGTAGGGACTGTTAGCCCGATGTGCCTTTGCTAGGTCTCAATATATGTGCTTCAGTGGATTTTGAGAAATTAACGTTTAAATCAAGATATATATCTGTAACAGCGCTCCGGGCAGCGATCCGGTTCGCGAACCTTTCGCGTATCGGAACTTTGCGATGCGAAGCTGATTGGCCCTCCGGTGTCTGTCAACATTCTAAACAGTCCGGAGCGGCCGCCATCTTGTCTCTCGGTAGGATCGAGAGACAAGAGGAGGCCAAAACAAAGGGGGAAATTGCCATAAGGGGGCTTAGTAGATCCTCGTTGACCCCCTAGGTTTTATGTGGAGGTTTTAAAAGGGCCTAGGAGGGTCCAAAAAAAAAAAATTTAAAATTTTTTTTTTGCGTGGTAAGCGCCAAGTTCGCGAACCGGAAAGCGTTCTGGGCAGCGAACTTTATGGATAAAAGAATGAAAGACTTTTCTAATACTGTATGTTAATTATTTGTTGGTTTTGTTGATTTTTTTTTAATATTTTTATTTTTTCAGCAATTTTTTATTGTTGTGATTGTGTTTAAAAATTTAATAACATTTCTAACATTTAACTACTTTATGAATTACATATAAAAATGATTAAAGACTCAAACAATTTTTTAATATTACATATAATTTTATTTTTCGGATTGTTTTTCGAAATTTACTAGAACGTCTAGCATTTCACTGTCTGATATGTGTTCTTGTTCAGTGAACATAAGTTCAAACATTTGACCGTCATCATAATGAAGTAAATGATCCACTGATTCCACACATTGAACTAATTCATGGTCCCGTGATTGATCCATGAAATCAGAGTCATCATTGTCCTCAATTTCTTTTTCTGTGTTGGTCTCCAGAACAATTTCGAAGGAAACATTCTGCTCACCTTCCATTTTATTGCTGTAATTTGCATAAAAAAATAAATATATCAGTAGAGATAGGGCACTGTTGGGTTTAAGTTCAGACAGGCATTTGTGAGTTTATACCAGAGAAGTAATCTATGGGCACTGTATGGTTTCAGGCGTGAATTAGTACTATTAAAAAGTGCCTGTGAAGAAGCCTAAGTAAATTTATAATTATACCACAGAAACCTAAATCAGTCCATAATTATAATAAAGAAGCCTTTCTCAATGTCTAACTCTTACAGAGGGATAGTATATAACTATCTGAAAAAGTTTACCATATTTACTTATAGTGCATAATATACTTCAGTTTTAAAAATAACAACTTACCTTTAGAAACAAGTTGATGTTATTAGTGGTATTCTAAATGATATAAACAACAACAAGTAGTAGTCAAAATGGCTGTGTTTCCTTCTCTTCCTTTATATATATTCAGGTATATAACCAATCAAATGTCAGGTAATAAAAGTAGAAAATGTAAGTAACATTTTCATTGGTTGTCAATTCCAACACTTCAGATGTGTTTTGTGAAGTAATTTACCTCATGGTACTTGGAGAGGTCTACAGGCTAAATGGCTAAATGAAATTTCAATGAAATTTGTGAGAATGGAAGGGATTGTTATGTAGTATGAGCTAATCTATATTTGGTGAGAGTGTCTCTAGTCGTTTTTCTGTAAATTACTTTCCCACCTTTTGTTTTGGACCGCTTTCCGGGAAGCGGCCCGGTTCGCGAACCTTAAGCGTCACGGGAGTCCACCATTTTGTGTTTCGGTCGCATTAAGATACAAGATGGAGGGCAAATAATGTTTAGAATGGGTAGAAGGGGTCATGGTAGACTTATCTTGACCCTCTAGGTTTTCTGAGGGTGGCTGAGGAGGCTTATATGTGCGGAAAAAAACATTTTTTTAAAAAATTCCGCGAGGTTAGCTTTCGGTTCGCGAACCGGGTAGCGCTCCGGGGAGCGAATTTTGAGGAAAATTAGTGAAAAAAGTTAGAGAAAAATAATAATTGTGAGTGATCAGATGTAGGGTAGCTCTGAGAAGAGCTTTTGGGTTTATGGTACATTTAGGTACTTATAAGTAGGTACCAATGCACAGTCTTAAATTCAGAATGAAAATTCTGTTGCCCTCATCTGAGAAGTGAACTCCATCTCCTCTGTAGATATCTTGCATGTAGTAACGCAAGTTATTGTTGTAAAGAGAGCCCATTCCATGGTCTCTCATGTAAGCTGAAACAGATTTGTTTACATGCTTCCTCGCTTTCTCAATTTGTGGACAAAATTGGTTGGACCACCTCCATTTCTGTCTTTGGCATATATTGGAATATACCAAGGCAGTTTGAGGAAAAAGTGCCATTAATTGCTCAAAGGTGTCCTTTAAAAGCATTTCCAGACCTACCCCTGTCAAAGTGCCCAAATCATTACCTCCACAGTGCACTATTAACAGGTCTGGTTTTGGCAAATGCATAAAGGTTTTCACCAATGGTATCAATTGGTGACATTTTAATCCTCTTTGGCCCAACCACTTAATTTCCACATCTTGTAAATTGAGGTTAGGTAAATTTCTGCTCTCAGCATACCTTTGAGCCCAGTGGATGTAACTGTGTCCAACAATCCAGACGTTAAACATGGTGGAAGAAGGTTGTTCTGCAGTCAGATGAAGTGTGGTAATGAAAGGGCAGTTGAAACAGTAGGAGTTTCTAAAGAAAAAAAACTGTGGATTTACAATGCTAATGATTCATTAGCAGTGATTGGTGCATTTCCATTTCTGAAAACAGAAAGTTAGGGTGCATGGATGTGTTCTTTGAAAGATGTAATTTGAATGGTCAAGGAAGAAACATTTAATGAAAGATTGCACTGGATACGCAGGTGCACTGAGAGTTCAGAGTTCAATTGAAACATTGTTGTGTGAATTTGCAAACATGAGAGGTCTTCCAGGAGGTGGTTGCTATGGAAACAAGGCAGACAGGGCAGAGGGGGGAAGGGTTTTGATTTGAAAAAAGTGAGGGAAGAGGTATGATTGGCTAATATGAGAGATATGTGAAAAGAATATCTGTATTTCTGTGCTTTCAATAGCTGCAGCCTTTGGAGTGCATCCTTTTTCTTCTGCTGAAGACAATTTGGTGTATTTCTGAGACTGTTTTCAAAACTCAAAAAATATTTGCTAAGGTGAGAAAAGATTTATTTAATTTAGATAGAGAATAGTATGATTTAAGGAGAAAATGATGAAGAAAGCTGTGTTTTTAAAATGTGGTTTTGTCTGTAGTGATATAGTAATAGAATTAGTTTCATAGAGAAATTATAATTGCATATTTGGTGTAACATTCTGGCATGCTGTAACACAAGATATTGTAATACATGGAGGCCATTTCATGGTCTGTTATGTAAGCTGAAACAGATATGTTGCTTTTAAAAACGATTTAAGAAATGAATTACATTTCTGGATATTTACTGCTAGAGCTTCATAGGTTGTTTTGGGCCATATTTATAAGGTATTTGAGTGTCTAAGATGTTATGTTCGCCTTTTAAAATGTAAAGTGTTCCTCATGGGGCAAGTGTCTTGTAAATACGCTCCCACTTGTGCTTGGCAAATTTAGATTTTGATTATGGGAGTTACCTAGCTATGTTAATAGTGTCCCAAAAATGGTGCAAGGGCATTCCAGAAAACACTTTCATGTGTCTCAAGGACATTTTTAGTTATTTCTTCATGAATGCAGATATACAATTGATTTATATGCTGTGTTTAAAAACGAATTTTGAAATGAATTAAATTTCAGGATATGTACTGTTAGAGCTTCATAGGTTGTTTGGGGTCATATTTAGAAGGCATTTTAGTGTCTTTGATGTTATTTTTCCCTTTTTAAATGGAAAGCGTTCCTCATGGGGCCCTGAGCAGTTCTTAGCCATGTTATTTCATAGGAAGTGGATAACATGGCTAAGAGCATTTGCTGGGAAATGCATGAATATCGCTGATTTTTCTGCTATATTCATGGATTGTGGCCGTTTTTTTTCACATTGCTTCATAGGTTGTTTGGGTTCATATTTGGAAGGCATTTTAGTGTCTTTGATGTTATTTTTCCCTTTTTAAATGGAAAGCGTTCCTCATGGGGCCCTGAGCAGTTCTTAGCCATGTTATTTAATAGGAAGTGGATAACATGGCTAAGAGCATTTGCTGGAAAATGCATGAATATCGCTGACTTTTCTGCGATGTTATTTTTCCCTTTTTAAATGGAAAGTGTTCCTCATGGGGCAAGTGTCTTGTAAATACGCTCCCACTTGTGCTTGGCAAATTAAGATTTTGATTATGGGAGTTACGTAGCCATGTTAATAGTGTCCCAAAAATGGTGCTAGGGCATTCCAGAAAACACAATCATGTGTCTCAAGGACATTTTTAGTCATTTCTTCATGAATGCAGGTATACAATTGATTTATATGCTGTGTTTAAAAACGATTTTTGAAATGAATTAAATTTCAGGATATGTACTGTTAGAGCTTCATAGGTTGTTTGGGGTCATATTTAGAAGGCATTTTAGTGTCTTTGATGTTATTTTTCCCTTTTTAAATGGAAAGCGTTCCTCATGGGGCCCTGAGCAGTTCTTAGCCATGTTATTTCATAGGAAGTGGATAACATGGCTAAGAGCATTTGCTGGAAAATGCATGAATATCGCTGATTTTTCTGCTATATTCATGGATTGTGGCCGTTTTTTTTCACATTGCTTCATAGGTTGTTTGGGTTCATATTTAGAAGGCATTTTAGTGTCTTTGATGTTATTTTTCCCTTTTTAAATGGAAAGCGTTCCTCATGGGGCCCTGAGCAGTTCTTAGCCATGTTATTTAATAGGAAGTGGATAATATGGCTAAGAGCATTTGCTGGAAAATGCATGAATATCGCTGACTTTTCTGCGATGTTATGTTCGCCTTTTAAAATGTAAAGTGTTCCTCATGGGGCAAGTGTCTTGTAAATACGCTCCCACTTGTGCTTGGCAAATTTAGATTTTGATTATGGGAGTTACGTAGCCATGTTAATAGTGTCCCAAAAATGGTGCTAGGGCATTCCAGAAAACACAATCATGTGTCTCAAGGAAATTTTTAGTCATTTCTTCATGAATGCAGGTATACAATTGATTTATATGCTGTGTTTAAAAACGAATTTTGAAATGAATTAAATTTCAGGATATGTACTGTTAGAGCTTCATAGGTTGTTTGGGGTCATATTTAGAAGGCATTTTAGTGTCTTTGATGTTATTTTTCCCTTTTTAAATGGAAAGCGTTCCTCATGGTGCCCTGAGCAGTTCTTAGCCATGTTATTTAATAGGAAGTGGATAACATGGCTAAGAGCATTTGCTGGAAAATGCATGAATATCGCTGATTTTTCTGCGATATTCATGCATTGCAGGCCTTTTTTTATCACATTTGCAAGCACTTCTTAGCCATGTTATCCAATGGGAGGTGGATAACATGGCTAAGAGCATTTGCTACAAAGGTTGTTTGGGGTTATACACCATTTTTGGGAAATTATTAACATGCCTATCTAACTCCCATAATCAAAATCTAAATTTGCCAACCGCAGGTGGGAGCGTATTTACAATAAATTTGCACCATGAAGAATGTAAAATAGCATACTAGATACTCAAATAACTTATAAATATGACCCAAAACATCTTATGAAGCACTAGTAGTGCATATTTCCAGAAATGTATTGGTTTTCATTTAATGATTTACTTCATTGGTAGGCCTTCACATGTTTTTTTACCTTGGTTTTTTTTCAGTGAAAATCTTATCTGCAACCATGTGTTGGCCTCACCTCAAATAAACAAAACAGGTGATGGAGTGAATGTGGATCAATGACACACATTCACCCCAGTCAAAAGATCTGGGCCTAAACAAACCTTTAGATAGGCTACATGTTATCGTCATCCTGAATTAATGATTTTAAATATTAGGGAGTGATTTATGAGTGTTGTATGCCTGTTTTGTACCATTGAGTGTCATTTTTGTGATGCAGTGCTGGTGGAAAATATTTGCTATGTTAAATAATTAGTACGGCATTAAGTTTTAGATGACTGTTATTTATTTACTGTTTGGTAATAGTGGTTAATAACATTTTATATTATATTTTTTCACAGATTCAACTGCAGATTCTTTCATAGTTTGGAAAATGCCTTCCAGAAGTCGAATACGAAAGGCTAGAAAACGTCAAAGACAGCAGGATGATGTTTCATTGCAGCAGTCCTCTTCCCCAAATACTTATCAAAACACCAAGAAAGGTCCGGGTAAGAGCACGAAATCATTCTTAAGAAATATTTGTAGTAAAAAAAATTTTGCTCAAAAAAATGTGTCTGTTTACAAAAAAAATAGTAATTTAAATGGAAAGGAGAGACCCATCACAAATGTTACTGGTAGAGGAAGAGATAACTCTGTGCATGATAGTAGAAGGAAACAACAGTTTAGGGACATTCGACAACGAATGTTCCGTAATAGGATATTAGTTAATTTATTGAAAAATATTAAAAAGAAAGGCCAACAGAAAGCGGCATTTTATAGGAAGAAGAAAAATGTAGAGAAAATTATTGATCATGCTTTTGAAATCAAGCGAAAGTTGTTTATTTTGGTAATCAATAGAATTAGGAAACTAAGCAAGGTAATTTCTGATTTCAAAACAAAAAGTAGATGGAAGAGAGTAGTAAATCGTACTAACTTTTGTGAAGTTTTTTCTGGAGAATGGATGCATAGTTCAAGTTCTGAGGCATTTTTTAATGAGGAGACTTATTTTCAGGATAATGATTTGGTGCATGCAGTTGACATCAGTGGTCGAGCTTATGAAGTGAAGGATGGTTGTCCAGTTGAAAAAGAACAACTTGTGACAACAGAGACAGAAGAGGCGCTAAGTGATGAGGTTTTAGGAAGACGTCCTAAGGGTCCTGTGTACATTTGGAAGTGTAGTTCTATTTGCAGTGTGCGACAGGTTTCCATCAATTTGTTTTGTGATTTTATACGGACATTTAATAAGAAAAGTTTGAAGCAGAAAATGAAGTTGTTGCAAGATTTAGATCCTTGCAGAGTGAGACAAATGACAGGTTTGCGTGGTCATTCACTGGCTTGTCTTTCCAGGAGAGTATGCCAGAGTGTTTTTCATCATTTCAGGATGCTAGCAGTGCATCATAATAAAGTGAGAAAATTAGTGAGAATGTTGTATTATGCTAAGAGTCCAGCAATTATGCTTAAACAGTTATGTGCTGCTCTTTTGCATGGTTCTGAAATAGATGTGAAGAATATTTGTGAAGAAATTGAGTTTTGTTACTTTGGTAGTAAAGATGAGAATGTTCAAATTGACCCTGAAGTAGAGGGTAATGTGGAAGATAATGTACAGGTTTCCAGTACAGATAATTTTCAGAAGGAAATTGCCACGTTTCAGATGAAATCAAGTGAGAGGCCTAATTTCACTTGTGTATGTTGTCGACGCACTTATTATAAGAATCAGACTAAGGTAGCGGATTTATATGCAAAAAGTGAAAGGGAAAATAATAGTGAATGGAAGGATTTAGCCACATACTTGATGGTAGAAAATTATTTTGATTTGGGATCGGATCAACGTGTGTGTACTTATTGTTGTAATAAATTAAACCAAAACCAGATGCCTGCTAGGGCAGTTCATAATAATCTGGAATTGGTTGAGATTCCTTCTGAATTGAAGGATTTAAATACTTATGAATCTATTTTGATTCAAAGTATCCATCCCTTTCAGGCTATTGTAAGAATGGAGCCAAAGACAGGGAAGTTGCCTCCAGCAGATTTACAGAGAGGATTAAAGGGAAGAGTTGTTTATTTGCCTCTAGATTTGAACAAAAACATTAATACAATTGGAATAGAAAAAGTGGAAGAGGAACCTCTGGTTATCTTGGTTAATGGGGTTCCGACAAAGAATAAGAAAATATGGCAAGATTTAGTGGATGTTAGGAAAGTCAAAAAGGCAACAGTGTATTTGAAGAAAAATAATAAGTACTATAAGAATGTATATGTTGCAGAAGAGGAAGTAAGTGATGAAGAGGATAGCGATTTGTGTGCAGGCCAAATTGAGAAAGTAGAGGCCTCTAAAAGTGAAGAAATATATGAACATTATAGTGTTCATCCTTTGCATTCCAAGGAAGTCATGGGGAATGCTATTGAGTTGTTTCAAATGAAACAAGCCAAAGGGAGTCCCATTAGTGTTTGGGAGGAAAGTTTGGAAGCTCGGTGTTTCCCACAGCTATTTCCTACAGGTCGAGGAGGAAGATATGATGAGCGACCTCATCAAATTCCTGCGTCTGAATACCGGACTTTACGATTGTATGCAGAAGATCCTAGGTTTCGGCAATGCATTCCCTATTTGTTTCATCTCTTGTTTGAAAGCGATCTGTCTGGACTGTCATATGCAGTGAACCACATCTTAAAAAGTGGTATACAGATGCGAAACATCTCGGCGAGTGACTTTATGCATAAAGTCAATGTCCAAGACAGTATTTTGGATTCTCACTTAATTAATCTCATGGCGTGTCAGCGTGGTACTAATGAGTACTGGTACCGTCGTCATGGTGATTTAAAATGTATGCTGAGGAACTTAGGAACTCCGACATGGTTCCTCACTCTGAGCTGTGCTGAGTATGGCTGGGATGACTTACTTGAATTTCTACGAGAGGCAAATGGAAATATTGAAAACATTGAATTCAAGACACCTGGAGAACTGTGTTCTTTGGATCCTGTGAATGTATGCAGGTACTTCAATCATAGATTTGAAGCTATGATGTCTTTCATCACAAATAAAAAGAATCCACCTCTTGGAGAGGTGTTGGATTTCTTCTGGAGAAAGGAGTATCAAGCAAGAGGTGCCCCTCATATACATATGTTGCTGTGGATCAAGGATGCACCTAAATTTGGAACAGATCCGGATGACTTAGTGATGAATTTCATCGAACAGTATTCTACGTGTGCTGTTCCAAACGCAACGGAGAAGAAAAGTCTAAGAGAACAAGTTCTACGTTTCCAAAGCCATCGTTGTGGAAAGTACTGTCGTCGTAAATTCAGAAACAAGGACAAGTTCTACACCAAATGTCGTTTCAACTTTCCACGACCGGTGATTTCTAAAGGAAGAGTGAACAGTTTGATGTCTTCGCTGCGACATAATGTGACGAGGAAATCACCCAAGAATACATACAATTTGAAAAGGAATGAAGAGTCCAAGTACATCAATGACTACAACCCAGTGATTTTGTCCATGTGGAATGCCAACATGGATATACAGTTTGTGGCTGACAACTGTATGGCTGTGGCTCGGTATGTGACATCTTACATCACCAAAAAAGAAAAGACCGAACTGAAGGATATGTGGGAGGACATTTCCCATGAAAAGAGCCTCAGCAAGAAGTTGTACAGTTTCAGTCTGAAGATGTTGTCGCATCGAGAAATCGGAGCTTACGAATGTTCTGATCGATTGTCTTCAGCAAGTCTCTATGCCAAATCCAGGAGTCTCGTTTGGGCGAGTCTTGGTCTTGCTGCAACGCGAAATCGAGTTCTAAAACCTGTTCGGGAAATTGAGTATTTGGCAGAAAAGGAACCAAACAGTACCGACATTTTGAAGACCAACATGTTGGATACATATTATCCAAATCGAAGCAGTCACCTTGAGAATGTTTGTCTATATGAGGTTCTCCAAAATTATATATTCAAGAGGAACATCAAAGAAGATATTGAGAAAGGAGTGTATGCTGTAATTGGAAGTGAAGGATGCCTGGTCAAGCAAAGAAAATGCCAATTAGTAAACCATCGAAAATTAAGTGGCGAATCTCCAGAAAAAAAGGAGTTTTTCTATTTAGCACTTTTGCAACTTTTCAAGCCTTGGCGTGCAGAAGAGGAACTGCTTGGAGATTTCCTCTGTTACGAAGACTCTTTCAATGCAGCCAAGGAGTCCATAGAATGTCCTGCTTTTTCTAAATATCAAGAAATGCTAACTTTGGAAATTGAGCAGGAAGCAACGATTGCAGCCGAGATTGCCAGAGACAGTTCTCAGGACAGTCAGAGTTCTGTTTCATTGAGTCAAGATCCACTTGGAGGACCTATTATCGAAAATGAAGCTGCCACTGCTATGAATGAAGTAGAAAGAGCCATGGCACATGCTCAGGAGGATTCAGTTAACTTACAAGACTTGGAAAAACAACTCAACGTTGAGCAGAGGAAAATATATGATGAAGTTACCAAGGAAATTGAGCACGGATTAAGTCATGAGAAGAAAGAGTGCTCGTGTACGTCGTTGAAGCCTGTCCGACTGTACGTGAGTGGAGAAGCGGGAACTGGAAAAAGTTTCCTCATTAAAGCAATCTCTTGTTATTTGCAGGAAAGGACTGAGTCATCGCTGTCTTGTGTTGTGACCGCTCCTACTGGACTGGCAGCACATAATATTAAAGGTATTACTTTGCATCGTCTATTGATGCTGCCGGTGGAGCATGACAACAAATTACAATACAACAAGTTATCTGGAGATGCTTGCTGTGAAGTTTCAAGAGTCTTGAGGAAAATGAAACTACTTATCATTGACGAAGTAAGCATGGTTTCCAATGTCATGCTTGCCTTTGTGCATTTGAGAATGCAAGAAGTACTTAAAACTGAATATGATGTCTTATTTGGTGGGAAACACATTATTGTTTTCGGAGATCTTCTACAGCTGACACCAGTAAAAGGTCAACCTGTGTTCAAAATACTCACGCATGAAGATACCAGGAAGTGCCTAGGGAGCATTGGCAACGTCAATATATGGTTAAACTTCAATTATGCAGAACTGCATCAAAATATGCGTCAGGCAAAGGATGAAGATTACAAGAATATTCTACAAGATATTAGAATTGGAAAAGTGACCGAGCATGGGAAAGAAGCTTTAAATGCACGGTTACTGTCAAATTTGTATCCCAAACAAGAGATTGTGCCTGAGAATATTTTTCAGAAAATTACTGAGAAGAAATCCGGGATATGTCTCATGCCAACTCTTGCAGAATGTGCCATCTTCAACAACAAAATGTTGAATTTAGAAAAGCAAGACATTGTGAAACTGGAAGCTATCGACAAATTAGAGCATATGGGATCAACAATTATTTTGTCAGATAATTTGAAATCAAAATTGGATTCATTAGAGAAGACTATATCTAAGACAGCGGGTTTTGAAAAGACTCTGAATGTGTGTTTAAATTGCCGAATCATTTTGAGACGGAATTTACATGTAGAAAGAGGTCTGGTAAATGGATCAATGGGTAATGTTGTTGATTTTGAGAAATACAGAAATAGAGATGGAATAGAATTTTTAAGAATTAAATTTGATGGCATTGAGGAAGTACAGCAAATTGGTCGTTGTTCTGCTAGGTTTTTGCTTGTTAAAGACTTATATGTTCGCCGTAAACAGTTTCCTGTTTGCTTAGCATATGCGGTGACAATCCATAAATCGCAAGGTTTAAGTGTAGACTGTGCATTGGTGAATATTGGCAGTTCAGTGTTCAAGGAGGGTATGGCATATGTGGCATTGTCACGAGTTAGAACTTTATCGGGATTGTACTTGATTGACTGTGATGTCACAAACATTTGTGCGGATCTAGATTGTGTTAAGGAATACAATAGGTTAAGAAGAGAGTATGCGCCACATTTGCCTCAATATCCTTTGTTTGAGAAACGTGTGGTAGGCCGGAAACGTAGAAATAGCAGTAATAGTAGGGAGGTTGTTGCAAAAAGACTAAAAGTCAATGAACCGAAAGTTGTTAGCAGAAAGAAAGTGGATACTGTTGAAGAGATTGTTGGTTTTCAATTTGAAAACAGTTCTGGTGTCAACTGCTATGCAAATGTCGTTGTTAATGTTCTCTTTTCACTAGAGAGTTTAAAAGAACAGATTGTGTTCAATTCAGAACAAAGTTTATGCTGCTTGTTGAATTCTGTGTTAGAGAAATGTAGCACTGATCGTACAAAAGTAGAAAGTGTGTCTGAAGTTCGTTATCTGTTAGATGAATGTTCAGGTCAAACAGACTTCTTTGAAAATAATCAGCAAGATTGTCAGGAGTTTTTAATGTATATGCTTGATATATTGCAAGATGAGGGTGTAGATGTAGATCACCTGTTTGGGCTTTCTTATCAATGGCAGCATGACTGCGAGAACTGTATGGTATCAAGTACTACTAGTGTAGACTCAGAAAGATTTATATATTTAACTTTGCCAGACAGTAAATCAGTGTCCTTTAATAAGCTAGTAAATGCAGCGGATCACAACATGGAGTGTAGCCAATGTAAATGTGATATGATGTCAACATTATTTATACGTAGATATGGCCAGTATGTCATTTTAATGATGCAACGATGTAGGCCTGATGGATCAAAATTGTCAACTTTAATAAAAAATTTTGTGGCTTCTCAGCTGTCAATATCAGGGAGGACTTTTGTTACTGTAGCAATTATCTATCACGATGGTCCATCAACAACATCAGGACATTATACAGCTTACTTAAAGTCTGGAAACGGCTGGTCATTCTGTAATGATTCTGTTGTAACTTTCAAAAAAAAATTGCCGTTTGACCTTAAAAATTCTTACCTGGTGTTTTTAAAACCAAAATTTTAAGTAGAGGGAATGTAAGTCTGCAATGCTGTCTCGATTAAAAATCCAACTATATAAACCTGATGGAAGTAAGTCTGCTTCATAGTAAGCAGTATCAGTGTCATAGGAAAAGGAGAACATGAGTGACAAAGAAGAGTACGATATTAGTAGTCCAGGATTGTGAAAATAATCTCAAATATTTTATTTTTGAAAGTTGCGAAAATAGAAAATGTCGGGATTTGATTGGAAGAATTACAAGACTTGCGAATCGCGGCAACATGATTTGGCCTAGTGGAAACATGTGATATAATGAGAGAAGTTTTTTTTCTATGTAACATATTTCACGTATCGATGGAGGTTTTCTTTCAGAAAGTGGCGGGCTGAAAATATTTAAAGCACAACAGAGTGGATGCTGTTTATAGGAGATCGTTTGACGTCATTGAAAGTAAGTTAATTTTAAGAAGTTTTGAAATCAGATTTCTTAGGTTGTATGGGTTTTTTAAACACAGTCATTTTGATTGTGTTTTTTTTTCCCCGCTGTTACATGATGAATACCTTCAAGTCACTGATTTAAGTGAAATTTGATACATTCTGAGAACAGCAAAAATAAACCATTTAACATGTATAATTAATGTTATGCTTTTTGTCCTTATGATATACATTTAGAAATGTGTGGTACATATGGGTAAGCTGAGTTCTGTAAATATCAATTTTAATGCTTAGAGTGCTGTACTTCTGGGTAGTGTTTTTTTTTTATAAAAAAAAGAGGCCTCACCTCAAAGAAAGCTCTTGAAAGCACACATCTTATTTGCATCCTAAAACAATCATTTACAATGTTAGACACAATTTTATTATGGCTTTACTTCTTTTTGCGCTGCTATTGCATCACTATTGTGAGACATTAGCAGTGCAAGAAAAACATCATGTTCCAAAATAGGCCTCAGTTCAGCAACATCAAGATACAGTTTCTTTTGAATATATATGTTTAGGATTGTGTAGGTGACGTAGAGAAGCAGAGACTTCTGTAAATGTCAAAGTTGTTGAAAAACTGTTTGTTTTTGAACCTTTTCCCTTGTCTTTTCTAATTTTTAAATACATGTTTTAATATTTTTTGAAATGTTTGTTCTTTGTTTTACAGATTGAAAGTATGAAAAAATATTTAAAAAAGGTAACAAGAATTATAAGGTAAATGTTTTCCACTCTTTTTACCCGCAATGCACTGCTGATGATGTCACTGACACTATCTCTCATTTACTCTCTCTAGCTGTCTTTCTTTTTACATTATTCTCTGATTACTTCCCTTATACTAACTCTTCTTTTTTTAAAAAAAATATTTTTTTAGTTCGCTTAAAGTTCGCGAACCGGTCAGCGAACTTGAAGCGAACCAAAAGAAATAGAGCTTGCCAGAGTGATAAACATTCTAGCAATTTTGTTTGAAAGGGGGGGTAGTTCTGAAAAGAACTGTTTTTTTTTGTTTTTGTTTTTTTATATTTTTTTTTTATTTTTTGAACATTTTTTGATTTTTTTGTATTTTTAGAACTGTTTTATGTTTTTTTTGTTTTTTTCAAGGAGGGGAGACAACAAAAAACAGGCTTTCAAAACGGCTCAACTGGAGCAAAAAAAAGAAAATTACTTTTTGGGTGCATTAGGGCATTTATGATTTTCGTATGCAATGTTCATGAGCTTGATGCTCATGTTGCCATAGGACAGCATTTCACCACAGTAAACACAGGTTAACTTTATGTGCTGAAAGTTAGGTTGGATGTTTGGCACAGTCTCTTGTGCCTCTCTTCCCGTCAGTGACAATGTGGATGTAGATCTTGCCACAGGAGTTGCCGTCGGATTGTCTACAAGATCCCTTAATTCAGCCCGGCTGTAGTTATTGGGATGCCACCTGCTCATGTGACGGTGCATTGTATAGTTCCCCATACTGTACTTCTTGTCTGTGCCTCTCGACAATCTGTAGTCACAGATGAGGCAGGTGGCATATTTTGCATTGACTTTCTTTGTTCCAGGAGGGATGGTGAAAAACTGCCAGATAAAACTGGATTTTCGTTTAGAAACCCGGGGCAACTCATCAAGAAATTGTTGTTCCTCTCTTTCCTCTTCTTCTTGTTGCTCATCTTCCTCCTCTCTGTTAGTCAGAATTTGACTAGGTGGTCCTCTCTTCTTATGAGGAGGTGGAGGTGGTGGTGGGGGTGCACCAGCTGCAGCAACAATGGAAGCCATTGTGGATCTTGAGATAAATGGTCTTTCTCTCACCAAGATGAAAGTCAGAGTGAGGAAATAAGGAGGGGTTTACATGATTTGGGGAAAACAAAAGTTCTGAGCCAATGAAAAGTGTTATTTTTAGGTCACATGACCTAGTCATACATCATTTGGAAACCAAAAGTGAAATGAACCAATGAGAAGTTTGATAAACAAGTCACATGACCTGTTCCGCTTACGTTACGCGGCGCGCGCCGCGTCCCAGATCGCTTCCGGTTCGCGGTCCGGAGCACTTCCGGGAGCGCTAACGCGACGCGTCATTAGACGCATTACGCGATAACGTGATACGTCGCGCTTCCGCGACGCGTCACTGTTCCGCTAACGTAACGTTGACCGGTTCGCGGACTAGATCACGGCATCAAGATGAGCTAACGGAAAGCTTCCCGGTTCGCGAACTAGAAGCGAAGAAAAAAATATTTAAAAAAAATTATCAATAAATATCTATATATATTTTGGGATTTAAAGAATAATACATTTTACAGCTACAGATGTTAGCTTTTAAAAAACCAATGAAATTCACTGAAAAAACCATAGGTTATAGACCATATATAGTTAGAAATTTGCATTTAAAAAACCATTGAAATTCAATGAAAAAACCATAGGTTATAGACCATATATAGTTAGGAATTAGCATTTACAAAACCTTATTTTACTCGCACAAAACCATTGAAATTCCATATATAGTTAGTTGCACTAACTATATATCGCGCACCCGCAATCCACTGCTGATGATGTCACATATTACATCATTCATGACATGGTCAGTGACATCACTGATGACATCACTGATGACATCTCAAATGACATCACTGATGACATCTCAAATGACATCACTGATGACATCACTGATGACATCTCATTTGACATTACTGATCACATCACTGATGATATCATTCATGTGATAATACGATGAACCTCTTCAGACTCTAATATAACCTTAGATACAATCAGTGTAAACAGACACTCACAGACTGTCACTCATCCATGGAGTTACTCGCACACCTAGTCAGTCATGCAAAAAATCAATCACACCTCCATTTCCTCAACTATACAGTTATACAAACTTTACTTATTGAAACATATACTAACACATATTTACTCTCTTATACAATCCCTGATACAAGTTCACAATGATCCATACAGCCACTCACACATTCACTGGCTCTTATGCACAGTTATTTATATATGTCAACTCTCACATGTACTGTGTTTTACATATGTACTTACTTTGACATGTAGCACTGAGATATCCATTCACTCACCAATACACTCATGCACACAGTCAACCGCCCATACAGCTGTTTCCACATGCACTTTTGAAACCATACATCTAGTGAATCAACTGCTCACACATCTATGCACAGAGTCATACACCTCCCAGCCACCCACACACACACTCAGTCTCTCATACAAATACTTGGGCAACCAATCAATAACCCATATAGTTACTCATATAGCTACTTATCAACACATGCAACAGTTTACAGAACAACAGACATAATGATGCACAAATTAAGACAGTTTAGTCACTAACCCATGCACTCAGTGAGACACATTTAATCACTCACTCATACAGTCAGTCATGCACCTACTAAATCCTTCATCCAGACACTTATACATCCACTCATTCTTCAATATGTAAGACATATTTTAACTTTACAGAAACATACAGTCACTGGATGTTGTCATCAGTGATGTCATCAGTGATGTCATTTGAGATGTCATCAGTGATGTCATCAGTGATGTCACTGACCATGTCATGAATGATGTAATATGTGACATCATCAGCAGTGGATTGCGGGTGCGCGATATATAGTTAGTGCAACTAACTATATATGGAATTTCAATGGTTTTGTGCGAGTAAAATAAGGTTTTGTAAATGCTAATTCCTAACTATATATGGTCTATAACCTATGGTTTTTTCATTGAATATATATATATATATATATATTACCTACTGGCGGTCGCCAGTAGGTATATATAGTTAGGATTTTTTCTCTATGGGATTTTGGAAAATTCTATGTCTAATAACTTTGGCGTTTGTGGACGGAATTGGCTGAAATTTTCAGGAAAATGGAACATTTTGTTTCTGAGCAGCCCCTGACAATTTGGGGGGGTTTCATCAAGGGGGGGCCGAGAAAAAAGGGGGGTCCCAAAGCGCGTTTTTCCCATGTTAATTTCCATAGGGCGGTTGGCCTCACTTTTAGCTTGAACGGCTGAATGGATTTGCACGAAACTTGGCAAAATTGTAGGGACTGTTAGCCCGATGTGCCTTTGCTAGGTCTCAATATATGTGCTCCAGTGGATTTTGAGTAATTTAGGTTCAAAAAAAGATATATATCTGGGCGGAGCCTAACCACACATCTGATCTGATTGGCTGTCAGCACTTCATCCAAGAAGTGTTGGCAGCCATCTTGGGACCAATATACATGATAGCACCTCATTAAAAAGCATTGTAGTTAATAGAGGGTTTTAGGACTTTAGTTACATTATAAATCATTTGTTGATGGTACCATACTCGTTTTAGGAATTGTGGTGTGTTCTAAGGTGATTTTACCATGTGAAAAAACCTTCTGCTGTGATATCATGAATATTGTTTGAAAGAAAACTAATATCTCATGATTTTCCCACAGTGGTTTGGAAGGGGATCTATAAGCTAAACTGAAAGCATATTTTCTGTAAATTCACATTATCTTTCTCAGTCATGTGAAAATGAAGTCTGACATTCTCAGTAAAACATGTACATCCAACAAGGACAGAGACTGTCAGTTGATTCCTTGTGTTCTACTGCAGCCTCCTAGAGTGTTCTAAAGAACAACTAGAGCGCTAACAGTCCTACTTATTACAAAGGTATGGCACACCTGAAGCCATCTTGATTGGAATAAAGTGGTAACTCTTAAAACATTTAATTTAAAAAGAAACAACATGAGGGGGTATATTTTGCCATAGAAAGTATGATTAGTGCTGCAGAATGAAAAATTAGGGCACATTTTGAGTGACTTCTCAAATCCTTTTCTATTTCATTAAAACATTCTGACATGCAGTCTCCCAAAATGGCCACCAGAGACAAAAGAGCCCAAATGTAGCCCAAATATCACCCAGATGTAGCCCAAGTATAGCCCAATGCCAGAATGTCCCAGAGTGTTCTAAAGAACAACTAGAGCGCTAACAGTCCTACTTATTACAAAGGTATGGCACACCTGAAGCCATCTTGATTGGAATAAAGTGGTAACTCTTAAAACATTTAATTTAAAAAGAAACAACATGAGGGGGTATATTTTGCCATAGAAAGTATGATTAGTGCTGCAGAATGAAAAATTAGGGCACATTTTGAGTGCCTTCTCAAATCCTTTTCTATTTCATTAAAACATTCTGACATGCAGTCTCCCAAAATGGCCACCAGAGACAAAAGAGCCCAAATATCACCCAGATGTAGCCCAAGTATAGCCCAATGACAGAATGTCCCAGAGTGTTCTAAAGAACAACTAGAGCGCTAACAGCCCTACTTATTACAAAGGTATAGCACACCTGGAGCCATCGTGATGGGACTAAAGTGGTAACTCTTAAAACATTTAATTTAAAAAGGAACAAAATGAGGGGGTATATTATGCAATAGAAGGTATTATTAGTGCTGCAGAAAGAAAAATTAGGGCACATTTTGAGTGACTTTTCAAATCCTCTTCTATTTCATTAAAAAATTCTGACACGCAGTCTCCCAAAATGGCCACCAGAGACAAAAGAGCCCAAATGTAGCCCAAATATCACCCAGATGTAGCCCAAGTATAGCCCAATGACAGAATGTCCCAGAGTGTTCTAAAGAACAACTAGAGCGCTAACAGTCCTACTTATTACAAAGGTATGGCACACCTGAAGCCATCTTGATTGGAATAAAGTGGTAACTCTTAAAACATTTAATTTAAAAAGGAACAAACTGAGGGGGTATATTTTGCCATATGAATTATGATTAGTGCTGCAGAAAGAAAAATTAGGGCACATTTTGAGTGACTTCTCAAACCCTCTTCAATTTCATTAAAAAATTCTGACATACAGTCTCCCAAGATGGCCACCAGAGACAAAAGAGCCTAAATGTAGCCCAAATATCACCCAGATGTACCCCAAGTATAGCCCAATGACAGAATGTCCCAGAGTGTTCTAAAGAACAACTAGAGCGCTAACAGTCTTACTTATGACAAAAGTATGGCACACCAGAAGCCATCTTGATTGGAATGAAGTGGTAAGTCTGAAAACACTCAATTTAAAAAGGAACAACATGAGGGGGTTAATTTTTGCCATAGAAAGTATGATTAGTGCTTCAGAAAGAAAAATTAGGGATCATTTTGAGTGACTTCTCAAATCCTCTTCTATTTCATTAAAAAAATTCTGACATGCAGACTGAAACATGCACTTTGAATACCAGCAGCAGACGTCCCTGGTGAGCAGTAGCTTTACTACAGTGATCTAATGTGCAACTAGAGTGCTAACATTCAGAATTTATGGCAAATGTGTGACACATCTGAATGCCTTCTTGATGGAACCAAAGTAAACAAGCATTGAAAATGCAATAGATCTCGCCCTCGTTTAAGTTAAAGCCATTCTGTTTGTAATGAGGTGGCTTTTTAGCTTTGCTTTTATTAGTGTTTTTTCAACTTTCATGTAAATAACATGCATCTGTATGCATATAAGTATATGTATGCATGCATTTATGTTTGTATTTATATAGATATACAGATGATATATGTTTATATATGTATGTATATATATATATTCACTGAAAAAACCATAGGCTATAGACCATATATAGTTAGGAATTAGCCTTTACAAAACCTTGAAAATTCACTGAAAAAACCATAGGTTATAGACCATATATAGTTAGGAATTAGCATTTACAAAACCTTGAAAATTCACTGAAAAAACCATAGGTTATAGACCATATATAGTTAGGAATTCGCATTTACAAAACCTTATTTTACTCACACAAAACCATTGAAATTCCATATATAGTTAGTTGCACTAACTATATATCGCGCACCCGCAATCCACTGCTGATGATGTCACATATTACATCATTCATGACATGGTCAGTGACATCACTGATGACATCTCAAATGACATCACTGATGACATCACTGATGACAACATCCAGGGACTGTATGTTTCTGTAAAGTTAAAATATGTCTTACATATTGAAGAATGAGTGGATGTATAAGTGTCTGGATGAAGGATTTAGTAGGTGCATGACTGACTGTATGAGTGAGTGATTAAATGTGTCTCACTGAGTGCATGGGTTAGTGACTAAACTGTCTTAATTTGTGCATCATTATGTCTGTTGTTCTGTAAACTGTTGCATGTGTTGATAAGTAGCTATATGAGTAACTATATGGGTTATTGATTTGTTGCCCAAGTATTTGTATGGGAGACTGAGTGTGTGTGTGGGTGGCTGGGAGGTGTATGACTCTGTGCATAGATGTGTGAGCAGTTGATTCACTAGATGTATGGTTTCAAAAGTGCATGTGGAAACAGCTGTATGGGCGGTTGACTGTGTGCATGAGTGTATTGGTGAGTGAATGGATATCTCAGTGCTACATGTCAAAGTAAGTACATATGTAAAACACAGTACATGTGAGAGTTGACATATATAAATAACTGTGCATAATAGCCAGTTAATGTGTGAGTGGCTGTATGGATCATTGTGAACTTGTATCAGGGATTGTATAAGAGAGTAAATATGTGTTAGTATATGTTTGAATAAGTAAAGTTTGTATAACTGTATAGTTGAGGAAATGGAGGTGTGATTGATTCTTTGCATGACTGACTAGGTGTGTGAGTAACTCCATGGATGAGTGACAGTCTGTGAGTGTCTGTTTACACTGATTGTATCTAAGGTTATATTAGAGTCTGAAGAGGTTCATCGTATTATCACATGAATGATATCATCAGTGATGTGATCAGTAATGTCAAATGAGATGTCATCAGTGATGTCATAAGTGATGTCATTTGAGATGTCATCAGTGATGTCATTTGAGATGTCATCAGTGATGTCATCAGTGATGTCACTGACCATGTCATGAATGATGTAATATGTGACATCATCAGCAGTGGATTGCGGGTGCGCGATATATAGTTAGTGCAACTAACTATATATGGAATTTCAATGGTTTTGTGTGAGTAAAATAAGGTTTTGTAAATGCGAATTCCTAACTATATATGGTTTATAACCTATGGTTTTTTCAGTGAATATATATATATATATTCACTGAAAAAACCATAGGTTATAGACCATATATAGTTAGGGATTAGCATTTACAAAACAAAGAAAATTCACTGAAAAAAACATTGGTTATAGACCATATATAGTTAGGGATTAGCATTTACAAAACCTTAATTTACTCGCACAAAACCATAGAAATTCGCATATATAGTTAGTTGCAATAACTATATATCGCGCACCCGCAATCCACTGCTGATGATGTCACATATTACATCATTCATGACATGGTCAGTGACATCACTGATGACATCACTGATGACATCATCCAGTGACTGTATGTTTCTGTAAAGTAAAAATATATCTTACATATTGAAGAATGAGTGGATGTGTAAGTGTCTGGATGAAGGATTTAGTAGGTGCATGACTGACTGTATGAGAGAGTGATTAAATGTGTCTCACTGAGTGCATGAGTAAGTGACTAAACTGTCTTAATTTGTGCATCATTATATCTGTTGTTCTGTAAACTGCTGCACGTGTTGATCAGTAGCTATATGAGTAACTATATTGGTTATTGATTGGTTGCCCAAGTATTTGTATGGGAGAGTGAGTGTGTGTGTGTGGGTGGCTGGGAGATGTGTGACTCTGTGCATAGATGTGTGAACAGTTGATTCACTAGATGTATGGGTTCAAAACTGCATGTGGAAACAGCTGTATGGGTGGTTGACTGTGTGCATGAGTGTTTTGGTGAGTGATTGGTTTCTCAGTGCTACATGTCAAAGTAAGTACATATGTAAAACACAGTACATGTGAGAGTTGACATAAAAAAATTACTGTGTATAAGAGCTAGTGAATGTGTGAGTGGCTGCATGGATCATTGAAAACTTGTATCAGTGATTGCATAAGAGTAAATATGTGTTAAAATATGTTTGAATAAGTAAGGTGTGTATAACTGTATAGTTGAGGAAATGGAGGTGTGATTGATTCTTTGCATGACTGACTAGGTGTATGATTAACTCCATGGATGAGTGACAATCTGTGAGTGTCTGTTTACACTGAGTGTATCTAAGGTTATATTAGAGTCTGAAGAGGTTGATCGTATTATCACATGATTGATGTCATCAGTGATGTTGTCAGTGATGTCATTTGAGTTGTCATCAGTGATGTCATTTGAGTTGTCATCAGTGATGTCATCAGTGATGTCGCTGACCATGTCATGAATGATGTAATATGTGACATCATCAGCAGTGGATTGCGGGTGCGCGATATATAGTTATTGCAACTAACTATATATGCAAATTTCTATGGTTTTGTGCGAGTAAATTAAGGTTTTGTAAATGCTAATCCCTAACTATATATGGTCTATAACCAATGGTTTTTTCAGTGAATTTTCTTGGTTTTGTAAATGCTAATCCCTAACTATATATGGTCTATAACCTATGGTTTTTTCAGTGAATTTCATTGTTTTTTTAAAAGCTAATATCTATAGCTGTAACATATATTCTTATTCTAATTCACAAATATATTTTATATATATTTGTATTATATTTTTTTAATTCAATTTATATTATAGTTTAAATTATTTTTTCTTGTTTCGCTGCCGGTCCGCGAATCGGTAAACGTTCCGTTAGTGCAAATACCGCGTTAGAAAGACACATCATGATGCGTCCCGTAAACGCAACATATCGCGTTACTACGTAATGCCCCTTATGACGTGCTGCGTTAGCGCACCTGGAAGCGTTCTGGAACGTGAACCAAGGCGCGAAACGTAAAGCCAGCAATCGATCCGAGGCGCGGCGCGGAACGTGTAACATAAGCATAACAGGTCATGTGATTAGTTCTTAAAACTTTTCATTGGTTCATTTTACTTTTAGTTTCCTAATGATGGAACGCTTGATCATATGACGTAAAATAAACACTTTTCATTGGTTTAGAACATTTTCTTTTCTCAAATGATGAAAGTCCGACCTTTTTTCCTCACTCCGACTTTCATTTTTATGAGAGAAAGACCTGTTTTTGTTTGCTAAGACATGGCATTTGTATTAGCTGCAGCTGGTGGATCTCCACCACCTCCACCACCACCAAAGAAGAGAGGACCGACTAGCCAGGTCATCTTCGACCAGGAAGGAGAAGAAGAAGAGGAAGACGAGGAACAGGAGCAAGGGACAAGTGGCTTTCTGAAAGAAATGCCAAGAACGTCCCATCTGAAAGTGAATTTTATCTGGCAATTTTTTTCTTTTCCTTCTCATGAAAAGAAAGTTAATGCCAGGTACGTTACCTGCCTCATCTGCAAAAAAAAACTCTCGAGAGGGACCGAAAAAAAATATAGCTATGGTAATCATACCATGCATCGGCACATGGAGAGTTGGCACCCTCTTAATTATTCTAAAGCACAACTTCGAGATTTGGTGGATAACCCCCGACCGGCAAAAACATCCACCAATGACTTAGAAATAAGTGAGTCAGAGGCAAGGGAAACAGTTCCAAATCTGCAAAAGAACTTTGGGCAGATGAGATTGACTTGTGTAGCATGTGGAAAATTAATTTCATGCGGAGAGATGAGTATTACTTTAATAAATAGATCATATGAAAATCATCAATGTCCAAAACGTCCTAGAAAGTATTTTTTTTTTGTTGCTCCTGTTGAGCCCTTTGAAGCAAATCAGTTTTTGTTTCCCCTTCCTCAAAAAAAACACAAAAAAATATAAAACATCAAAAATAATTAAAAAAAAGTTCTTTTCAGAACTACCTTCCCTTTTAAAAAAAATTGCTAGAATGTTTAGCACTCTAGCATCCTCTATTTCTTTTGGTACGCTTCCCGGTTAGCGTTCGGGTACGTGAACCGGGAGCGAACTAAAAAAAATATTTTTTTTAAAAAGACGAGTTAATAAACAGAGAGTAATGTGAAAAGAAAGACAAATAGAGGGAGTAACACACAGTTACTGTTGAAAGAGGGACTGATAAAAGAAGTGAAAAGAGTAGTATAAATAAGTAATAGAAAAAGAAATGAAGGAAGTAGCAAAGACAGGAAACTAAGGGTTATAAAAAAGAAGCAGAGGAACTAATAAAAGTTAAATCTGATAGACATGTAACGTAAAGAGTACTAAACGCTTACCTTATAATTGTCATTACCGTACTGTATTATCATTTTTAACTTTTAATCTGTGTAAGAAAGAACAAAAAAAATTAAATTAATACAAGGTGGTAAAAAAAGAGTGAGCATGAGACAAAATGAATGTTAAATGTTAAATGTGGTATACTAGTAAAGCGCACAGCTGCCCCAGCAAAGAGGCGTCCCGGCGCTGTATACCGCTGGGGAACCCATCCTGGCTTTCCCTGTGAGATAGTCCCTCCTGGGCATCCCCAAGGTGAAGCCAGGCATCCCCGGCACTGATGGGGCCGTTAGTAGAGATTAAGCAAGCTATTGCCAAGAGTGGCTGAGTGGGACCCATGGTTGGAGTAGGCACCGAGGTGAGAATTATGGAGTCCGCTGACCATGGCCCAAGATCCTGCCGCGTCAGGAATCGAACCCTGGTCCCGGGCCGACCTCTGCTTCTGGGTCTGCCGCCTCTAACCAGTGAGCCACACCAATCCATATACATATTAGAAATCACAATTCAAAGTAGAAAATTAATTAAACATATTTAATGGTTTATTTTTGCTGTTATCAGAAAATATCAAATTTCACTGAAAACAGTGAGTTGAAGGTATTCATCATATAACAGCGGGGAAAAAAAAACACAATCAAAATGATTGTGTTTAAAAAAACCAAATAATATAAATAAGCAGAAATAGGAACTTCTCCAAAGTAACTTACTTTCTATGACGTCAAAGGATATCCTATGAACAGCTTATACTCTGTTGTGCTGTTACTATTTTCTGCCCGCCACTTTCTGAAAGATAAACTCAATTGTTTTAAGAAAACTGAGACATACAAAACAATTTGAAACAGCACACTAAGTTACAGCAACACCTAGAATCATTATAGTCCAATTACCTACCCTAAATTCTGACTTCAAAAATCAAGTCAAAAGGCAACATTGCTTCATACTCAATTGGTAATGTTTGCTGAAAGACTAGCCATTTTTTAAATTTTAAATAAGCTGTGTAATATCCAGATGTTGTCAAAGGATCAGCATATTATATAATAGCTGCAGTTGCAAATGTTCTTCCTGAAATCGATGACTGTGTAGCCAAAACATTTTTAATTAGACAGGACAACTTATTTTCTTCCAGTTTATGTAGTTGAAATTGTAAAATGACATTTCATCCATGAGTTTCCATAAATAATGTGGACAGCATTGCAGACTTACATTTCCTCTACTCCTTATTTTGATCTGCTGCTTGACTTTGCTTATAAAAACAAACAGTTTTCGCTCTGTACTACAATTATCCACAAGGCCATGTAGAGTAGGAGCCATTAGAACTTCTGTAAATTCCTCTAAACAAATCCCAAGCTTCCTTTCCTAATATTTTGGTTGTAAGAACACCAGGTAAGAATTTTGAAGGAGGAAAGGCAATCTTTTTTTGAAAGTTAAAACAGAATCATTGCAGAATGACCAACCGTTTCCAGATTTCAAATAAGCTGTATAATGTCCTGAATTAGTTGAAGGACCATTATGATATATAATTGCAGTAGTTATAAAAGTCCTTCCTGATATTGACAACTGCGAAGCCACAAAATTATTAATTAAAGTTGTCAATTTAGTTCCATCAGGCCTACATCGTTGGAACATTAAAATGACATACTGGCCATAACTTCGTAAAATTAACGTGGACAGCATTCCAGACTTACATTGGCTGCACTCCATATTTTGATCGGCTGCCTTTACTAGCTTATTGAAGGATACTGATTTACTGTCAGGCAAAGTTAAATATATAAATCTTTCTGAGTCTACACTAGTAGTACTTGATAGCCTACAGTTCTCGCAGTCATGCTGCCATTGATAAGAAACGCCAAATAGATAATCTACATCTACACCCTCATCTTGCAATACATCAAGCATATACATTAAAAACTCCTGACAATCCTGCTGAATATTTTCGAAGAATTCTGTTTGACCTGAACATTCGTCTAACAGAAAACGAATTTCAGACACACTTTCTACTCTCGTTCTATCAGCACTACATTTCTCTAACACAGAATTCAACAAACAGCATAAACTTTGTTCCGAATTGATCACAATCTGTTCTTTGGAAGTCTCTAGTGAAAAGAGAACATTAACAAGTACATTAGCATAGCAGTTGACACCAGAACTATTTTCAAATTTAAAACCAACAACATTTTCAACAGAATTCATTTTATTCCTGCTTACAAATTTGGGTTCATCGACTTTTGGTCTTTTTGCTACAACATCCCTACTATTACTGATATTTCTTCGTTTCCGGCCTACCATATGTTTCTCAATCAAAGGATATTGAGGCAAATGTGGTGCATACTCTCTTCTTAACCTATTGTATTCCTTAACACAATCTAGATCCGCACAAATGTTTGTGACATCACAGTCAATCAAGTACAAACCCGATAAAGTTCTGACTCGTGACAATGCTACATAAGCCATACCCTCTTTGAATACAGAACTGCCAATATTCACTAAAGCAGTGTCTACACTTAAACCTTGCGATTTATGAATTGTCACCGCATATGCCAAGCAAACAGGAAACTGCTTACGGCGAACATATAAGTCTTTAACAAGCAAAAACCTAGCAGAGCAACGACCAATTAGCTGTACTTCCTCAATGCCATCAAATTTAATTTTTAAAAATTCAATTCCATCTCTATTTCTGTATTTCTCAAAATCACAATCTCTTGTTTTTCTAAATTCAACATTTTGTTGTTGAAGATGGAACATTCTGCAAGAGTTGGCATCAAACATATTCCAGATTTCTTCACAGTAATTTTCTGAAAAATATCCTCTGGCAAAACGTCTTCTTCTGGATATAAATTTGACAGTAAGCGTGCATGTAAAGCTTCTTTACCACGCTCAGTCACTTTCCCGATTCTAATATCTTGTAGAATATTCTTGTAATCTTCGTCCTTCGCCTGACGCATATTTTCACGCAGCTCAGCATAACTGAAGTTTAACCATATATTAACATTGCCAATGCTCCCTAGGCACTTCCTGGTATCTTCATGTGTAAGCAGTTTAAACACTGGTTGTCCTTTCACTGGTGTCAGCTGCATAAGATCACCAAAAACAATGATGTGTTTGCCACCGAATAACACATCATACTCTGTTTTAAGAACTTCCTGCATTCTTAAATGCACAAAAGCAAGCATGACTTTGGAAACCATGCTTACTTCGTCAATGATAAGAAGTTTCATCTTCTTCAAAACTCTAGATACTTCACAACAAGCATCTCCAGATAACTTGTGGTATTGTAATTTGTTATCATGCTCCACTGGCAGCATCAGTAACCAATGCAAAGTAATCCCTTTAATGTTATGAGCTTCCAGTCCAGTTGGAGCGGTCACAACACAAGACAGCGATGAATCAGTCCTTTTCTGCAGATAACATGAAATTGCTTTAATAAGGAAACTTTTTCCAGTTCCTGCTTCTCCACTCACGTACAGTCGGACAGGCTTCAACGACGTACATGAGCACTCTTCCTTCTCATGACTTAATCCATGCTCAATTTGGTTGGTAACTTCGACATATATTTTCCTCTGCTCAACATTAAGTTGTCTTTCCAATTCTTCTAAGTTAACCGCATCCTTCTGAGCATGTGCCATGGCTCTTTCCACTTTATTCATGGCAGTGGCAGCTTCATTTTCAATAACTGGTTCTCCTAGTGGATCCTGACTCAATGAAACAGAACTCTGACTGTCCTGAGAACTGTCTCTAGCAATCTCGGCTGCAATTGTTGCTTCCTGCTCAATTTCTGCATTCAACATTTGTAGATATTTTGGAAAAACAGGACATTCTATGGACTCCTTGGCTGCATTGAAAGAGTCTTGATAACAGAGGAAAGCCCCAAGCAGTTACTCTTCTGCACGCCAAGGCTTGAAAAGTTGCAAAAGAGCTAAATAGAAAAACTCTTTTCTTTCGGGAGATTCGCAATCCAATTTTCGATGATTTATCAATTGACATTTTTTTTGCTTGACCAGACATCCCTCACTTCCAATTACAGCATACACTCCTTTATCAATATCTTCTTTGATGTTCCTCTTGAAAACGTAATTTTGAAGAACATCATACAGACAAGCATTCTCCAGGGGACTGTTTCTATCTGGATAATATGTATCCAACATGTTGCTCTTCAAAATATCTGTACTGTTTGGCTCCTTCTCCGCCAAATACTCAATTTCCCGTACAGGTTTCAGAACTCGATTACGCGTTGCAGCAAGACCAAGACTCGCCCAAATGATACTCCTAGATTTGGCATAGAGACTTGCTGAAGATAACCGGTCTGAACATCCGTAAGCTCCAATTTCTCGATGCGACAACATCTTCAGACTGAAACTGTACAACTTCTTACTGAGGCTCTTTTCATGGGAAATATCCTCCCACATATCCTTCAGTTCTGTCTTTTCTTTTTTGGTGATGTAAGACGTCACATACCGAGCCACAGCCATACAGTTGTCAGCCACAAACTGTATATCCATGTTAGCATTCCACATGGACAAAATCACTGGGTTGTAGTCGTTGATGTACTTGGACTCTTCGTTTCTTTTCAAATTCTATGTGTTTTTGGGTGATTTCCTCGTCACATTATGTCGCAGCGATGACATCAAATTGTTAACTCTTCCTTTTGATAACACCGACCGTGGAAATGCAAAACGACATTTGGTGTAGTATTTGTCCTTGTTTCTGAATTTACGACGGCAGTACTTTCCACAACAATGGCTTTTAAAGCGTAAAACTTGTTCTCCTAGACTTTTGTCTTCGTTTGTCTTTGGAACAGCACATGTAGCATACTGTTCTATGAAACTCATCACTAAGTCATCCGGATCTGTTCCAAATTTGGGTGCATCTTTGATCCATAGCAGCATATGTATATGAGGAGCACCTCTTGCTTGATACTCCTTTCTCCAGAAGAAATCCAACACCTCTCCAAGAGGTGGATTTTTCTTGTTCGTGATGAAAGACATCATAGCTTCAAATCTATGATTAAAATACCTGCATACATTCACAGGATCCAAAGAGCACAGTTCTCCGGGTGTCTTAAATTCAATATTTTCAATGTTTCCATTTACCTCTCGTACAAATTCAAGTAAGTCTTCCCAGACATACTCAGCACAGCTGAGAGTGAGGAACCATGTGGGAGTTCCTAAGTTCCTCAGCATACATTTTAAGTCACCATGACGGCGGTACCAATACTCATTAGTACCACGCTGACAAGCCATGAGATTAATCAGGTGAGAATCCAAAATACTGTCTTGCACATTGACTTTATCCATAAAGACCCTTGCCGAGATATTTCGCAGTTGTACACCACTTTTCAAGATGTGGTTCACTGCATAAGACAATCCAGAGAGATCACTTTCAAACAATAGATGAAATAAATAGGGAATGCATTGTCGAAACCTAGGATCTTCTGTATACAATCGTAAAGTCCGGTATTCTGAAGCAGGAATTTGAACAGGTCGCTCATCATATCGTCCTCCTCGACCTGTGGGAAATAACTGTGGGAAACACCGAGCTTCCAAACTTTCCTCCCAAACACTAATGGGACTCCCTTTGGCTTGTTTCATTTGAAACAACTCAATAGCATTCCCTATGACTTCCTTGGAATGCAAAGGATGAACACTATAATGTTCATATATTTCTTCCTTTTTAGAGGCTTCTACTTTCTCAATTTGACCAGGACACAAATCGCTGCCCTCTTCTTCACTTACTTCCTCTTCTGCAACACATACATTCTTGTAGTACTTATTATTTTTTATCAAATACAATGTTGCCTTTTTGACTTTCCTAACATCCACTAAATCTTGCCAGATTTTCTTACTCTTTGTCGGAACACCATTAATTATGATAACCAGAGGTTCCTCTTCCACTTTCACTACTCCAATTGTGTTAATGTTTTTCTTCAAATCCAAAGGCAAATAAACAACCCTTCCCTTTAATCCTCTCTGTAAATCTGATGGAGGCAACTTCCCTGTCTTTGGCTCCATTCGTACAATAGCCTGGAAGGGATGGACACTTTGAATCAAAATAGATTCATAAGTATTTAAATCCTTCAATTCATAAGGAATTTCATCTAATTCCAGATTATTATAAACAGCTCTAGCAGGCATCTGGTTTTGGTTTAATTTGTTATAGCAATAAGTACACATACGTTGGTCCGCTCCCAAATCAAAACAATTTTCTACCATCAAGTATGTGGCAAAATCCTTCCATTCACTATTGTTTTCCATATCACTCTTTGCATATATATCCACTAACTTAGTCTGATTCTTATAATAAGTCCGTCGACAACACAAACAAGTGAAATTAGGCCTCTCACTTGATTTCACCATAATCGTTGAAATTTCCTTGTGAAACTTATCTGTACTGAAAATCTGTTCACTGTCTTCCACATTACCTTCTTCTAGTGGTTCAATATCAACATTGCTCTCTTTACCAGCAAAGTAACAGAACTCAATTTCTTGACAAATATTCTTCACATCTACTTCAGAACCATGCAAAAGAGCTCTGCTTAATTTTATAAGCATAATTGCTGGACTCTTAGCATAATACAACATTCTAACTAATTTCCTCACTTTATTATGATGCACTGCTAGCATCCTGAAATGATGAAATACACTCTGGCATACTCTCCTAGAAAGACAAGCCAGTGAATGACCACGCAAACCTGTCACTTGTCTCACTCTGCAAGGATCTAATTCTTGCAACAACTTTATTTTTTGCTTTACACTTTTCTTATGAAATGTCCGTATAAAATCACAAAGCAAATTGATGGAATCCTGTCGCACACTGCAAATAGAACTACACTTCCAGGTGTACACTGGTCCCTTAGGACGTCTCCCTAAAACCTCATCACTTAGCGCCTCTTCTGCATCTGCAGACACAAGTATTTCTTTTTCAACCGGAAGACCATCTTTTACCTCATATGCTCGACCACTGCTGTCAACTGCATGCACCAAAACATTGTCCTGAAAATAACTCTCCTCATTAAAAAATGCCTCACTATTTGAACTATGCATCCATTCTCCTAAGAAAACTTCACAAAAATTACTTCGATTAACTTCTCTCTTCCATCTACTATTAGATTTGAAAACATAGATTACCTTGTTTAGTTTCCTAATTCTATTAATTACCAAAATAAATAACTTTCGCTTAATTTCGAAAGCCTGATCCATAATTTTCTCTGCATTTTTCTTTTTCTTATAAAATGACACTTTCTGTTGACCTTTTTTAAATTGTTTTAGCAAATTGACAATTACCCTGTTGCGGAACATTCGCTTACGAACGTCCCTGAATATATTTGCCCTTCTACTGTCATGCACAGAGTTATCTCCTGCTCTAGCACAAACATTTCTGACGGGACTTTCCTTTCCATTTAAATTGGCTCTCTTTTTCTGGACTAAAACTTGTTCTGTAGTTATACTTTTGTTTCTACAAATGTTTCTAAGGAATGATTTTGTTCTCTTACCCGGTGTTCTCTTCGTCCGTTGAGGTAATTCTAATGTAGAGGACTGCTGCAAAATGTTAGTCAATTGCTGTCTTTGACGTTTCATAGCCTTTCGAATTCTATCCTTAGACGGCATTGTCTAATTTCCAAATAATCTGCAGTTGAATCTGTGGTGAAATATAATAAAAAATGTTATTAACCACTATTACCAAACAGTAAATCAATAACAGTAAGAATTAGATTCAACAATGCTATAAAAATGAATAAAATAAAAGAATTCACAAGGGTGCAGGGGGTATCACTTTGACACCCACTGGCACCCTCAAAACAGGCACAGGTGCCATGTGGCAGGCAAACCAGCCCTAAGGGCAGGTCTGCCTTTCACATGACATAGGTGTGCAAGCACACATGTGCATGCACACCGGAATCAATATTTTACCATGAAGTTTGATTTCATGCTAAAATACCGATTCGTTAAGGCCTTTGGGACTCAGAAGAGTCCCCCCCTACATAGCAAATTTACAGAATCGGTAAAATTATCGATTCAGCATTTTACCGAACCAATAATTTTTCCGATTCTGTAAATGTAGATTTACCTACATGTGGCCTTGGATTTAGGCCCCTACATACCGATTGCCCATTTACCGGTCGGAAACGGCCAAAATCGGTCGTAACCGGTCGGTAAATGGCCTGAAACGACCACCTACATCGGGCCCTAAGTGTGCATGCATTTGATTTCAAACAAAGTTTTTAAAGATTTTATGTAAAACAATAATACACCTACATTCATGGGGAACAGACTTAAAATGCCCTAATACACATGAAAACGTTTTTTTAAGGAACTTGCACCTTTTTTTCAATAACTTTTAACATGGCTATGTAACTCAAACAATCAAAATGAAAATTTGCCAGGCACACATGGGGGCGTATTTACAAGGGCCTTGCACTACGAGGAAAGTGACTTCAAATGACCAGACACACATGGGGACGTATTTACAAGGCCCTTGAACCCAGGGAAAGTGACTTGAAATTGCTAAGCACACATAGGAGGGTATTTACAATGCCCGTGCAATACTTATGCATCATTTTCTTTTAACATGGCTATGTAACTCAAACAATTAATCATTCCTTTGGGCTTTGAAGCCCATAGGAATGATTAGGCATTACCGATTCGGTATTTACCGAATCGGTAATTAAAGAATTCACAAGGGAGCAGGGGGTATCACTTTGACACCCTCTGGCACCCTCAAAACAGGCACAGGTGCCATGTGGCAGGCACACCTGACCTAAAGGCAGGTCCGCCTTTCACATGACATAGGTGTGCATGCACACATGTGCATGCACACCGGAATCAGTATTTTACCATGAAGTTTGATTTCATGCTAAAATACCGATTCGTTAAGGCCTTTGGGACGCAGAAGAGTCCCCCCTATATAGCAAATTTACAGAATCGGTAAAATTACCGATTCGGTATTTTACCGAACCAATAATTTTTCCGATTCTGTAAATGAAGAATGCAAAATCGCCTTTGAAAGCAGAATGCAAACACTTGAAGCAAAACATCATTTAAAATACACAGCTGACTTTCTTATTTACGCAAAAAAGCATACTACTCTTTAACTAAAATATATAAACGATAACTCACCTTTACAAATTCTTTTTGAAATTCAAAACAGTCTCAGAAACACACCAATTATTCTTTACCAGAATTAAAGGTATGCACTCCAGAGGCTGGAACCAACAAAGGCACCGAAACGCTGATATTCAACACACATATCTCTCATGTCAGCCAATAAAAACTCTTCCCTCACTTTTTTCAAATCAACACCCTTCCCCCCTCTGCCCTTTCTACCTCTTTTCCATAGCAACTACCGCCTGCCAGACCTGTCATGGCCACAAGTTCACACAACAATGTTTCAAATGAACTCTGAACTCTCAGTACACCTGCTAATCCACTGCAATCTTTCATAACTACATTTTTAAATAACCATCTTTCAAAGAACACATCCATGCACCCTAACTTTCTGTTTTCAGCAATGGAAATACCCCAATCACTGCTAATGAATCATTTGCACTTAAACTCCACAGTTTTTTACATTACAAACATCACTATTTCAACTGCCATTTCATTCCCACACTTCATCTGACTGCAGCAAAAACTCCTCTAGCTATGTTTTCAGTCTGGATTCTTGGACATAGCTACATCCACTGGGCTCACAGGTATGCTGATAACAGAAATTTACACAACCTCAATTTACAAAATGTGGAAATCAAATGGATTGGTCGGAGAGGATTGAAATGTCACCAATTGATACCATTGGTGAAAACCTTTTTACATTTGCCAACCCCTGACCTCATAATAGTGCACTGTGGAGGAAACGATTTGAGCACTTTGACTGGGGTAGGTCTGGAAATGCTTTTAAAGGACACCTTTGAGCAATTGATGACACTTTTTCCTCAAACTGCCTTGGTATATTCCAATATATGCCAAAGACAAAAATGGAGGTGGTCCAAACAATTTTGTCCACAAATTGAGAAATCGAGGAAGCATGTAAATAAGTCTGTTTCAGCTTACATGAGGGACCATGGAATGGGCTGCATCTACAACAATAACTTGCGTTACTACATGCAAGATATCTACAGAGGAGATGGCGTGCATTTCTCAGATGAGGGGAACAGAGTTTTCATACTAAATTTAAGAATGTGTATTGGTTCCTACTTATAAGTTTCTAGAACATACACAGAACCCAAAAGCTCTTTTCAGAGCTACCTTAACTTAGTGTACTCTTTTGAAATTTCAAATGTACCTTTTTTCACTTATTTTCACCTATATTCGCTTCCCGGTACGCTATCCAGTTCGCGTACCGGCAGCTAACCACGCGAAAAAATAATTTTTTTTTTAACGACATATATGAGCCTCCTCAGCCACCCTCAGAAAGCTTAGGGAAACAGGATACGTCTAAAGTACCCCAATCTACCCATTCTGAACATTATTTACCCTCCATCTTATATCTCAATTCTACCGAAACACAAAATGGAGGACTCCCGTAACGCTGCAAGTTCGCGTACCGGGAAACGCACTGACAAGCACTCGCTCAAAAAAGGTGGGAAAGTAATTTACAGAAAAACCACTGGAGACACTTTCACCAATTAAACAGTAGCTCATACTACATACCAATCCCTACCATTTTCACAAATTTCTTTGGAATACCATTTAGCCATTTAGCATGTAGAACTCTCTAAAATCCCTGAGGTAAATTACTTCACAAAACATATCGGAAGTGTTGGAAATGACAACCAATTAAAATATTACTTTCAATTTCTACTATTATATCATGACATTTGATTGGTTATGTACCTGAATATATATAAACAAAGAGAGAGAAACACAGCCATTTTGACTACTACTTCGTGAAGTGCAGAACAACAAAAAATCAACTGATAACTTCAAATTATATTTAAAAGGTAAGATATTATTTATAAAACTGAAGTATGTTCTGTACTGAAAGCTAATTAGAAAAACATTTTCAGACAGTTATATTCTATCACTCTGTAATACTTATAGAATAAAATATACTTCTCTGTTTTAGTTATGGCAGGGCCAGTCCAAGGATTTGCGAGGCCCTGTGCTAAAAGGGAACGTGCGCAAGGCCCCCTCCAAATTACCTAAGTGACCACTTAGAAGGAGAACATTCACAGACACTGTGGGGGCCCCATTGTCCAGCATTTTGATGCCCCCACAGTTTTAACTTTTAATCCACACGCATTTCTCACACTTTCATAGGTGTGAGAATTGATTGTGGTCTAAAAGTCAAAACTGAGGGTGCGCCAAAATGGTGGACAATGGGCCCCCCACAGTGTCTGTGAATGGTCTCCTTGCAATTCAAAGAGCGTCTCCTTCTCCCTCCCCTATACCTCCTGACACCATCCATGAGAGGCCCAAGGAGGGGGCCCCCTGCAATAGACCTTAATTGCAGGCGACACCTTTCTTTGTGATAGATCTCCAGGAAAACAAAAGGACACATCACCAGTGCGTGGCACCATGCTGGTGGGCTAAGTGCGAGGTCCTGAACGGCAGCCCACACTGCCCATGCCTAGCGCCGGCCCTGAATTAAGGATAGAGTTAGACTTCTCTAGTATAATTCAGAATTGACTAAGAGTTTATTTGATAATTTTCTTCATATTTCTACTTCCAATTTGATACCATACACTGCCCAAAGAAAAAAAACACTGTTTAAATAACCAAACTACCTGTCTGTACTGAAACCCAACAGTGCCCTATCTGTACTGATATATTTTTTAAAAATTCATTTCTCAGAATACAAAATGGAAAGACAAGAAAACAACTTGAAAACTGAAACAGGAAAAACAAATGGAGACAGAAGTTGACAAGGATTTCTACGACGATACAATAAACAATGAACTTGTGCAATGTGTAGATGCAGTAGATTTTCTACTGAAAAATGAAGAAAAAAATGATCACGATTTTTTAGATTTTCTTTTAAATTTTGAAAAACAATCTGAAAAATAAATTTTTATTTCTTAATTCAAAAATTGTTTGACACATTATTTATTTTTATATGTATATTGAAAACTAGTAGCAAATTGATTATAACGTGAAGTCAGACTTTAAATATACTGTGCAACTTTTTGGTGTTACATACTAACTTTGTTCATAGTTACTTCCTTTCTCCCACTATATAATCCCCAATGTGTATTTAACATCTCTTTATCATCTCCTGCCACCATGTTGTTTCGGCTTTCCAGACAGACTATAGTATGAATTCCATATACCACAATAACTTCTTTAACAACAAGCAAGATATCTACAAAGGAGACGGCGTTTATTAATTTATAGACTCTGCATTGGTACCTACATGTGGCTACGTAAATTAAAAAAAACAAAAAAAAAACAACAAAACGAACAATTGATAAACATACAATAAGTTAAAAGTCAATCATTCTTGTTTCCTTATAGTACGCTCCCCAGACCGCTTTCGGGTACGCGTACCGGGCGCACCCCACGAAAAAAAACATTTTTTTTTTTTTCACAGCGGGCCCTTTTAAAGCCTCCACATCAAACCTAGGGGGTCAAGGAGGATCTACTATGCCCCCTTATGGGCATTTGCCCCTTCGTTCTGGACTCCTATTGTCTCTCGATCCTACCGAGAGACAAGATGGCGGCCGCTACAGACTGTTTAGAATGTTGACAAACACCGGAGAGCCAATCAGCTTCGCTTTGCAAAGCTCCGTTACGCGAATAGTACGCGAACTAGTGCGCTATCCAGGACGCTGTCACAGATATATCTGTTTTTTAAAACGTTAATTTCTCAAAATCCACTGGAGCACATATATTGAGACCCAGCAAAGGCACATCGGGCTAACAGTCCCTACAATTTTGCCAAGTTTTGTGCAAATCCATTCAGCCGTTCGAGCTAAAAGTGAGGCCAAACGCCCTATGGAAAAATGAATGGGAAAAACGTGTTTTGGGACCCCCCTTTTTTCTCGGCCCCCCCTTAACGGAACCCCCCCAAATTTTCAGGGGCTGATCAGAAACTAAATGTGCCATTTTCCTGAAAATTTCAGCCGATTCCGTCCACAAACGCCAAAGTTATTAGACATAGAATTTTCAAAAGTTCCATAGAGAAAAAATCCTAACTATATATACCTACTGGCGACCGCCAGTAGGTAATATATATATATATATATATATATATATATTACCTACTGGCGGTCGCCAGTAGGTAGTTATAGTTAGGATTTTTTTCAATGTTAAATCTCAAAATTCTATTTGGAATAACTTTGGCACCGGTTGACGAATCTGCCTGAAAATTTCCTGAAAATGGCCTCGTCGAGCTCCGGTCCTTCCTTGAAAGTTTGGGGGGGATTCGTCAAGCGGGGGCCGAGATAAAAGGGGGGTCCCAAAACGCGTTTTCCCCATGTTAATTTCCATAGGGCGGTCGATTTCACTTTTAGCCCGAACGGCTGAATGGATTTACACCAAACTTGGCAAAATTGTAGGGACTGGTAGCCCGATGTGCCTTTGCTATGTCTCAAGATATGTGCTCCAGTGGATTTTGAGTAATTTAGGTTCAAAAAAATATATATATCTATAGCAGCGCACCGGTGCGCGCACCGGGGAGCGCTCCGGGCGCGTGACGCGAGGTGCGCACGGAAAGCTGATTGGCTCTCGGGTGTCTGTAAACATTCGAAACAGTCCAGAGCAGCCGCCATCTTGTGTCTCGGTAAAATCGAGACATAAGAGGTGGCTAAAACAAAGTGGGAACTGACCATAAGGCGTCAGGGATAGACCCCTTTGACCCCCTAGGTTTGATGTGGGGGCTATAAAAGGGCCCCGCGGGGCATTTAAATTATTTTTTTTTTTTTCGTTTTGCGCGGGGGAAGCGCACGGTGCGCGCACCGGGGAGCGGCCCTGGGAGCGCACTATGATGAAAAAAGGTGACAGAGTGTTTAAAAAATGAAGTTTTGATTTAGAAATTGGAGGTAGTTCTAAAAAGAACTTTTTTTTTTCTTCTTTTTGTTGTTTTATATTTTTTTTGTGTTTTTTGAACTTTTTGTACTTTTTTTGGCTTTTCAAAACAGTTTTATATATTTTTTTGTATTTTTTTGGGGGAGAAACAAAAAAAGGGAATTGAAACTGGCTCAACTGGAGCAAAAAAACAAAAAACCCAAAAAATTACTTCTTTTTGGGGCACTTGTGATTATCACCTGCAAGGACGATGAGTTTCACACTTTTTTCCCCATAGGAGATAAGTTTGCCACAAGCAGTGCAAGTAATTTTAAAATCAGCAAATCTCGGCTGAATGCAAGGCATCACCTCAGATGTTTCTGGTTGCGAGGAAGTGGGTTGGTTTCTTTGGGAGGGGGTCCTTGATGACTGGGGGAGGTTACTGGCCATTTCCCGGAACTCTGCACGAGAGTAGTTGTTTGGATGCTTTCTTGTCATGTGCCGAATCATGGTATAGTTACCAAAAGAATATTTCTTATTTGGGTTGCCCCGTGAAAGTTCATCATTGCAGATGAGGCAAGTGACTTTGGGCGCATTCACCTTTTTTTCCCCTCTGGAATTGAAAAAAACTGCCAAATGAAGTGTGGTTTGGGTTTATAAGGTGTGTTTTCTTCAGGCAGCCATCTTCTTCTCCCCTCCTCCTCTTCCTCTTCCTCTTCCTCCTCCTGTTCTTGACCACCAATATAATTTGGAGCTGGTCCTCTTGGTGGTTGTGGTGGTGGTGGTGGGGCAGATGCACCAGCTGATGCTACTAATGAAGCCATTTTATAGTACAAAATATTACTCAAAGAGCAAAAAAGTAGACAGAGCAACAAACAGGTCTTCCTCAGTCAAAGGACAAAGTCAGAATAAGGAAAAAAGGTGGGGTCTTTCATCATTTAGAAAAAAAACCTGTCCTGAACCAATGAGAAGTGTTATTTTCAGGTCACAAGACCAGGGGCTTCATCATTATGAAACCAAAACTGTTATGAACCAATGAAAAGTGTTATTTTCTGCTCACATGACCCAACGCGCTTACGCTACGCGCCCGGGGCGCGCCCGGGGGCGCGCCCCGGGTCGCGCAGCGTAAGCGCGTCGGAAGTTTACGTTGTGCGATCGTATTCGCTCGAGTACTTCCGGGTGCGCTTACGCCGTGCGTATCACGCGGTCGCGGCTACGCGATACGTCACGATTATGTTTTAGTTTGCGATATTGGCGCTCACGGGACGCTCCCCGGAGCGCGCCCCGGGGCGCTTTGTAAAAATACGCTTTTCGGGGCGCTCCCCGGGGCGCGCTCCGGGAGCGCTCCCCAAAATAATTTTTAAAAAAAAAATTGGGAAAAATGTAGGGACAGGTAGCTCTATTCTGAAGTGGTTTGTAAAAAACATTAACTTAAGAAAAATATGTATTGTGCTACATTGGGCTTAATATATGTTAGAGCCAAAATGTAGCCCAAATGTAGCCCAAAGTAGCCCAATGTAGCCCAAAGATGGCCACCAGAGATCAAAAATTGAAAATGTAGCCCAAAATTCAACTAGATGTAGCCCAACTGTAGCCCAATGAGAAAATGTACCAGAGTGTTAAAAAGAACAACTAGAGTGCTAACAGTCTTATTTATAAAGTGAAACTTATAGTTAGGAATTAGCATTAAAAAAACCTTTGAAATTCACTGAAAAAACCATAGGTTTCACACCAGTTATAGTTAGGAATTAGCATTTAAAAAACCTATTAAATTCACTGAAAAAACCATAGGTTTCACACCAGTTATAGTTAGCTGGAAATTTTACTGATATAAAACCATTGAAATTCCCACGTTATAGTTAGTCGGACTCACTATAACTTGCGCGTGCAATGCACTGCTGATGACATCACATATTACATCACTCATGACATGGTCAGTGACATCACTCATGACATCACTGATGACACCATCCAGTGAATATGTGTCTTTCTGAAAAATAAATATTAGTGAGTTATGTTTAAATATTTAAATATATATATTAGTGTTTCACTTTGTGTATAAGTGGCTACATGTGTTGGTAAGTAGCTACATGCGTATGTATATGGGTTATTAGATATTTTTATTAGTATCAGTATGACTGTCTATATGGTTTAGTGGGGGTATTACTTAGCACATAGATGCATGAGTGACTGACTCTTTGTTTGTATGTGTTTTGAAGACAGCATATGTACAGGACTGTATGGGTGGATGAGTGTCTATATGTGTTTGTTAGTGAGTGAATGACTGTCTCACTAGTGTCTTTATCAGTACCTACATATGTTTTAATCTAGTATATATGAATATTGATGTATATAAGTGAGTATATGTGAGAGTAAGAGATTGTAAGAGTTCCTGTTTAAATAAGTATGTGTTTCTATAAGTGATTGTTTAAGAGAATAAATATGTGTAATGTTAAATAGAAGTAAGGTGGAAGTGTGTGTATAACTCTATATTCAAATAAATGGATGTTCAATAGTTTATTTGCACGTGTGAATATGTGTGTGAGTAACTTTTGGATGAATGTCGGTGTGTAACAGGATGTATAGGTGTATCACTTCATATGATGAGTGAGTATATGTATGAGTGACTATATAGAACTGTTGGTGAAAGAGTGGATGTGTATATAGATAGTGGAATTACTGAATTGCTTGTTGTAACTGATATAGGTATCTCCATTTTTTTAAAAATTTCAGTTTCTATTTTTGAATATGTGTCTCAAGGGTTACATTATAGTGAAAGGAGGTCTGTCACTATGTCACAAGGATGGTGTCATGAGTGATGTCACTGACCATGTCATGAGTGATGTAATATGTGATGTCATCAGCAGTGCATTGCACGCGCAAGTTATAGTGAGTCCGACTAACTATAACGTGGGAATTTCAATGGTTTTATATCAGTAAAATTTCCAGCTAACTATAACTGGTGTGAAACCTATGGTTTTTTCAGTGAATATATATATATATAAATATTCACTGAAAACACCATAGGTTATAGACCATATATAGTTAGGAATTCGCATTTACAAAAGCTTATTTTACTCACACAAAACCATTGAAATACCATATATAGTTAGTTGCACTATATATCGCGCACTCGCAATCCACTGCTGATGATGTCACATATTACATCATTCATGACATGGTCAGTGACATCACTGATGACATCACTGATGACATCTCAAATGACATCACTGATGACATCACTGATGACAACATCCAGTGACTGTATGTTTCTGTAAAGTTAAAATATGTCTTACATATTGAAGAATGAGTGGATGTATAAGTGTCTGGATGAAGGATTTAGTAGGTGCATGACTGACTGTATGAGTGAGTGATTAAATGTGTCTCACTGAGTGCATGGGTTAGTGACTAAACTGTCTTAATTTGTGCATCATTATGTCTGTTGTTCTGTAAACTGTTGCATGTGTTGATAAGTAGCTATATGAGTAACTATATGGGTTATTGATTGGTTGCCCAAGTATTTGTATGGGAGACTGAGTGTGTGTGTGGGTGGCTGGGAGGTGTATGACTCTGTGCATAGATGTGTGAGCAGTTGATTCACTAGATGTATGTTTCAAAAGTGCATGTGGAAACAGCTGTATGGGCGGTTGACTGTGTGCATGAGTGTATTGGTGAGTGAATGGATATCTCTGCTACATGTCAAAGTAAGTACATATGTAAAACACAGTACATGTGAGAGTTGACATATATAAATAACTGTGCATAAGAGCCAGTGAATGTGTGAGTGGCTGTATGGATCATTGTGAACTTGTATCAGGGATTGTATAAGAGAGTAAATATGTGTTAGTATATGTTTGAATAAGTAAAGTTTGTATAACTGTATAGTTGAGGAAATGGAGGTGTGATTGATTCTTTGCATGACTGACTAGGTGTGTGAGTAACTCCATGGATGAGTGACAGTCTGTGAGTGTCTGTTTACACTGATTGTATCTAAGGTTATATTAGAGTCTGAAGAGGTTCATCGTATTATCACATGAATGATATCATCAGTGATGTGATCAGTAATGTCAAATGAGATGTCATCAGTGATGTCATCAGTGATGTCATTTGAGATGTCATCAGTGATGTCATTTGAGATGTCATCAGTGATGTCATCAGTGATGTCACTGACCATGTCATGAATGATGTAATATGTGACATCATCAGCAGTGGATTGCGGGTGCGCGATATATAGTTAGTGCAACTAACTATATATGGAATTTCAATGGTTTTGTGTGAGTAAAATAAGGTTTTGTAAATGCGAATTCCTAACTATATATGGTCTATAACCTATGGTGTTTTCAGTGAATTTTTTCAAGGTTTTGTAAATGCTAATTCCTAACTATATATGGTCTATAACCTATGGTTTTTTTCAGTGAATTTTCAAGGTTTTGTAAATGCTAATTCCTAACTATATATGGTCTATAGCCTATGGTTTTTTCAGTGAATATATATATATACATACATATATAAACATATATCATCTGTATATCTATATAAATACAAACATAAATGCATGCATACATATACTTATATGCATACAGATGCATGTTATTTACATGAAAGTTGAAAAAACACTAATAAAAGCAAAGCTAAAAAGCCACCTCATTACAAACAGAATGGCTTTAACTTAAACGAGGGCGAGATCTATTGCATTTTCAATGCTTGTTTACTTTGGTTCCATCAAGAAGGCATTCAGATGTGTCACACATTTGCCATAAATTCTGAATGTTAGCACTCTAGTTGCACATTAGATCACTGTAGTAAAGCTACTGCTCACCAGGGACGTCTGCTGCAGGTATTCAAAGTGCATGTTTCAGTCTGCATGTCAGAATTTTTTTAATGAAATAGAAGAGGATTTGAGAAGTCACTCAAAATGATACCTAATTTTTCTTTCTGAAGCACTGATCATACTTTCTATGGCAAAATTAACCCCCTCATGTTGTTCCTTTTTAAATTGAGTGTTTTCAGACTTACCACTTCATTCCAATCAAGATGGCTTCTGGTGTGCAATACTTTTGTCATAAGTAAGACTGTTAGCGCTCTAGTTGTTCTTTAGAACACTCTGGGACATTCTGTCATTGGGCTATACTTGGGGTACATCTGGGTGATATTTGGGCTACATTTAGGCTCTTTTGTCTCTGGTGGCCACCTTGGGAGACTGTATGTCAGAATTTTTTAATGAAATTGAAGAGGGTTTGAGAAGTCACTCAAAATGTGCCCTAATTTTTCTTTCTGCAGCACTAATCATAATTCATATGGCAAAATATACCCCCTCATTTTGTTCCTTTTTAAATTAAATGTTTTAAGAGTTACCACTTTATTCCAATCAAGATGGCTTCAGGTGTGCCATACCTTTGTAATAAGTAGGACTGTTAGCGCTCTAGTTGTTCTTTAGAACACTCTGGGACATTCTGTCATTGGGCTATACTTGGGCTACATCTGGGTGATATTTGGGCTACATTTGGGCTCTTTTGTCTCTGGTGGCCATTTTGGGAGACTGCATGTCAGAATTTTTTAATGAAATAGAAGAGGATTTGAAAAGTCACTCAAAATGTGCCCTAATTTTTCATTCTGCAGCACTAATAATACCTTCTATTGCATAATATACCCCCTCATTTTGTTCCTTTTTAAATTAAATGTTTTAAGAGTTACCACTTTATTCCCATCACGATGGCTCCAGGTGTGCTATACCTTTGTAATAAGTAGGACTGTTAGCGCTCTAGTTGTTCTTTAGAACACTCTGGGACATTCTGTCATTGGGCTATACTTGGGCTACATCTGGGTGATATTTGGGCTACATTTGGGCTCTTTTGTCTCTGGTGGCCATTTTGGGAGACTGCATGTCAGAATGTTTTAATGAAATAGAAAAGGATTTGAGAAGTCACTCAAAATGTGCCCTAATTTTTCTTTCTGCAGCACTAATCATACTTTCTATGGCAAAATATACCCCCTCATGTTGTTTCTTTTTAAATTAAATGTTTTAAGAGTTACCACTTTATTCCAATCAAGATGGCTTCAGGTGTGCCATACCTTTGTAATAAGTAGGACTGTTAGCGCTCTAGTTGTTCTTTAGAACACTCTGGGACATTCTGTCATTGGGCTATACTTGGGCTACATCTGGGTGATATTTGGGCTACATTTGGGCTCTTTTGTCTCTGGTGGCCATTTTGGGAGACTGCATGTCAGAATGTTTTAATGAAATAGAAAAGGATTTGAGAAGTCACTCAAAATGTGCCCTAATTTTTCATTCTGCAGCACTAATCATACTTTCTATGGCAAAATATACCCCCTCATGTTGTTTCTTTTTAAATTAAATGTTTTAAGAGTTACCACTTTATTCCAATCAAGATGGCTTCAGGTGTGCCATACCTTTGTAATAAGTAGGACTGTTAGCGCTCTAGTTGTTCTTTAGAACACTCTAGGAGGCTGCAGTAGAACACAAAGGAATCAACTGACAGTCTCTGTCCTTGTTGGATGTACATGTTTTACTGAGAATGTCAGACTTCATTTTCACATGACTGAGAAAGATAATGTGAATTTACAGAAAATATGCTTTCAGTTTAGCTTATAGATCCCCTTCCAAACCACTGTGGGAAAATCATGAGATATTAGTTTTCTTTCAAACAATATTCATGATATCACAGCAGAAGGTTTTTTCACATGGTAAAATCACCTTAGAACCCACCACAATTCCTAAAACGAGTATGGTACCATCAACAAATGATTTATAATGTAACTAAAGTCCTAAAACCCTCTATTAACTACAATGCTTTTTAATGAGGTGCTATCATGTATATTGGTCCCAAGATGGCTGCCAACACTTCTTGGATGAAGTGCTGACAGCCAATCAGATCAGATGTGTGGTTAGGCTCCGCCCAGATATATATCTTTTTTTGAACCTAAATTACTCAAAATCCACTGGAGCACATATATTGAGACCTAGCAAAGGCACATCGGGCTAACAGTCCCTACAATTTTGCCAAGTTTCGTGCAAATCCATTCAGCCGTTCGAGCTAAAAGTGAGGCCAACCGCCCTATGGAAATTAACATGGGAAAAACGCGTTTTGGGACCCCCCTTTTTTCTCGGCACCCCCTTGATGAAACCCCCCCAAATTGTTAGGGGCTGCTCAGAAACAAAATGTTCCATTTTCCTAAAAATTTCAGCCAATTCCGTCCACAAACGCCAAAGTTATTAGACATAGAATTTTCAAAAATCCCATGGAGAAAAAATCCTAACTATATATACCTACTGGCGACCGCCAGTAGGTAATATATATATATATATTCACTGAAAAAACCATAGGTTATAGACCATATATAGTTAGGAATTTGCATTTACAAAACCTTGAAAATTCACTGAAAAAACCATAGGTTAGAGACCATATATAGTTAGCTGGACATTTTATTGACAAAAAACCAATGAAATTCCATATATAGTTAGTTGCACTAACTATATATCGCGCACCCGCAATCCACTGCTGATGATGTCACATATTACATCATTCATGACATGGTCAGTGACATCACTGATGACATCACTGATGACATCTCAAATGACATCACTGATGACATCACTGATGACATCTCAAATGACATCACTGATGACATCATCTAGTGTCTGTGTGTTTTTGTAAAGTTTAAATATGTTTTACATATTGAAGAATGAGTGGATGTATGGAAGACTGAGTGTGTGTGTGGCTGGCTGGGAGGTGTGTGACTCTGTGCATATCAATGTGTACTTGTATCAGTGATTGTATAAGAGAGTAAGTATGTGTTAGTATATGTGTGAAAAGTATGGTGTTCTGTGTTTAACTGTATAGATGAGGAAATCGAAGTGTGATTGATTCTTCACAGGACTGACTAGGTGTATGAGTGCATATGATAGTGTTGTAATAATGAGTGACTGTATGTATGAGTGATTGTATGGGTGAATGAGTGAATGTGTGTGTAGACGTAGGAATCAGTGAGTGCGTATGTAGTAACTGGTATTGGTGTGTCATGATGTCATCAGTGATGTCATTTGAGATGTCATCAGTGATGTCATTCGAGATGTCATCAGTGATGTCATCAGCGATGTCACTGAAGTATGGTGTTCTGTGTTTAACTGTATAGATGAGGAAATGGAAGTGTGATTGATTCTTTACAGGACTGACTAGGTGTGTGAGTAACTCCATGGATGAGTGGCAGTGTGTGAGTGTCTGCATAGGTGTATGAGTGCATATGATAGTGTAATAATGAGTGACTGTATGTATGAGTGATTGTATGGGTGAATGAGTGAATGTGTGTGTAGACGTAGGAATCAGTGAGTGCGTATGTAGTAACTGGTATTGGTGTGTCATGATGTCATCACTGATGTCATTTGAGATGTCATCAGTGATGTCATCAGTGATGTCATTTGAAATGTCATCAGTGATGTCATCAGTGATGTCACTGACCATGTCATGAATGATGTAATATGTGACATCATCAGCAGTGGATTGCGGGTGCGCGATATATAGTTAGTGCAACTAACTATATATGGAATTTCATTGGTTTTTTGTCAATAAAATGTCCAGCTAACTATATATGGTCTCTAACCTATGGTTTTTTCAGTGAATTTTCAAGGTTTTGTAAATGCAAATTCCTAACTATATATGGTCTATAACCTATGGTTTTTTCAGTGAATTTCATTGGTTTTTTAAAAGCTAATATCTATAGCTGTAAAATATATTCTTTATTACGTGACGTATCACGTAGCCACGTGAGACGCCTCATGACGCGTCGCATAACCGTGACGTATCGGTTCTGCAGCGCAAACAAAACCCGTAACGTAAGCGTGCCGGAGCACGCTTACAGATATATATATTTTTTTTAACCTTAATTAGACAAAATCCACACGTGCACATATCTTGAGGCCTTGCAAAGGCACATCAAACAAACAGTCCCTACAATTTTGCCAAGTTTGCTGGAAATCTATTCCCTTAATTTTTTTTTTACTGTTTCTCTTGGTTTTCCCCTTGTTACGCTTACCGGGACGCTACCCGGTACGCGAACCAGACGCTCCAAAAACACAAGATGGCGGACTCCCGTTACGCTGCCGGTTAGCTGCCCGGTTCGCGTACCGGGAAGCGCCTCTACCGCGAAAAATCGCGGGGACTTTAATATCCCCCTCATCAATCCTAGGGGGTCAGGAGTGGTCTACCTTGCCCCCTTTCCTTCATTTCCCCCTTCGTTTTTCACCACATCTTGTCTCTCGATCGTACCGAGAGACAAGATGGCGGCCGCTCCGGTTTGTTTAGAATGTTGACAGACACCGGAGAGCCAATCAGATTCGCTTCGCGAAGTTCCGTTACGCGTCAGGTACGCGAACCGGGGCGCTAACCGGAGCGCTGTCACAGATATATATATTTTTTTAAACGTTAATTTCTCAAAATCCACTGGAGCACATATATTGAGACATAGCAAAGGCACGTCGGGCAAACCATATCTACAATTTTGCCAAGTTTCATGTAAATCTATTCAGCCGTTCGAGCTAAAAGTGAGTCCAACCGCCCTATGGAAAAATGAATGGGAAAAACGCGTTTTGGGACCCCCCTTTGTTCTCGGCCCCCCCTTGACGAAACCCCGCCAAATTTTCAGGGGCTGCTCAGAAAAAAAATGTGCCATTTTCCTGAAAATTTCAGCCAATTCCGTCCACAAACGCCAAAGTTATTAGACATAGAATTTTCAGAAATCCCATAGAGAAAAAATCCTAACTATATATACCCACTGGCTATCGCCAGTAGGTAATATACATATATAAACATATGTAATCTGCATATCTATATAAATATAAATGCATGCATACATATACATATATGCATACATATGCATGTTATTTACATGAAAGTTTTAAAAACACTAATAAAAGCAAAGCTAAAAAGCCACCTCATTACAAACAGAATGGCTTCAACTTAAACGAGGGCGAGATCTATTGCACTTTCAATGCTTGTTTACTTTGGTTCTATCAAGAAGGCATTCAGATGTGTCACACATTTGCCATAAATTCTGAATGTTAGCACTCTAGTTGCTCATTAGATCACTGTAGTAAAGCTAGTGCTCACCAGGGAAGTCTGCTGCTAATCATGGTTTGCAGCCATTTTCCCGCATTTTTTATCCCGCAGACTTTCAGTCCGCATACCATTATCCCGCAAGGTCATTGAGCTCGCATACCATTATCCCGCATTTTTTCAAAACGCATGTGCATTTATCGCGCATGCCTTTACAAAGAATTACGTTTTAAAGGCATGTATGGTAAATGCATTTGCGTTGTGAAAACCACGATGACGAGAGAGGTAAGTGGGTTTGTGTTAATTTTTTCGTGGGTTAGTGATTGTGTAGTGTAGTGTAGTGTTGTGTAGTGTAGTGTTGTGTTAGTGTAGTGTAGAGTTGTGGTGGTTGTTTAGTGTAGGGTCATGCTGGGGGTAGTGTTTTAGGGTGTAGGGTTGTGTTGTAGTGTTTGCGTAGTGTAGGGTCATGCTGGGGGTAGTGTTTTAGGGTTCAGGGTAGTGTTGTAGTGTTTGCGTAGTGTAGGGTCATGCTGGGGGTAGTGTTTTAGGGTTTAGGGTTGTGTTGTAGTGTTTGCGTAGTGTAGGGTCATGCTGGGGCTAGTGTTTTAGGGTTTAGGGTAGTGTTGTAGTGTTTGCGTAGTGTAGGGTCATGCTGGGCGTAGTGTTTTAGGGTTTAGGGTAGTGTTGTAGTGTTTGCGTAGTGTAGGGTCATGCTGGGGGTAGTGTTTTAGGGTTTTGGGTAGTGTTGTAGTGTTTGCGTAGTGTAGGGTCATGCTGGGGTGTAGTGTTTTAGGGTTTAGGGTAGTGTTGTAGTGTTTGCGTAGTGTAGGGTCATGCTGGGTGTAGTGTTTTAGGGTTTTGGGTAGTGTTGTAGTGTTTGCGTAGTGTAGGGTCATGCTGGGGGTAGTGTTTTAGGGTTTTGGGTAGTGTTGTAGTGTTTGCGTAGTGTAGGGTCATGCTGGGGTGTAGTGTTTTAGGGTTTTGGGTAGTGTTGTAGTGTTTGCGTAGTGTAGGGTCATGCTGGGGTGTAGTGTTTTAGGGTTTTGGGTAGTGTTGTAGTGTTTGCGTAGTGTAGGGTCATGCTGGGGGTAGTGTTTTAGGGTTTTGGGTAGTGTTGTAGTGTTTGCGTAGTGTAGGGTCATGCTGGGGGTAGTGTTTTAGGGTTTTGGGTAGTGTTGTAGTGTTTGCGTAGTGTAGGGTCATGCTGGGGGGTAGTGTTTTAGGGTTTTGGGTAGTGTTGTAGTGTTTGCGTAGTGTAGGGTCATGCTGGGGGTAGTGTTTTAGGGTTTTGGGTAGTGTTGTAGTGTTTGCGTAGTGTGGGGTCATGCTGGGGGTAGTGTTTTAGGGTTTAGGGTAGTGTTGTAGTGTTTGCGTAGTGTGGGGTCATGCTGGGGGTAGTGTTTTAGGGTTTAGGGTAGTGTTGTAGTGTTTGCGTAGTGTAGGGTCATGCTGGGGGTAGTGTTTTAGGGTTTAGGGTAGTGTTGTAGTGTTTGCGTAGTGTAGGGTCATGCTGGGGGTAGTGTTTTAGGGTTTAGGGTAGTGTTGTAGTGTTTGCGTAGTGTAGGGTCATGCTGGGGTGTAGTGTTTTAGGGTTTTGGGTAGTGTTTGCGTAGTGTAGGGTCATGCTGGGGGTAGTGTTTTAGGGTTTAGGGTAGTGTTGTAGTGTTTGCGTAGTGTAGGGTCATGCTGGGGTGTAGTGTTTTAGGGTTTTGGGTAGTGTTGTAGTGTTTGGGTAGTGTAGGGTCATGCTGGGGGTAGTGTTTTAGGATTTAGGGTAGTGTTGTAGTGTTTGCGTAGTGTAGGGTCATGCTGGGGGTAGTGTTTTAGGGTTTTGGGTAGTGTTGTAGTGTTTGCGTAGTGTAGGGTCATGCTGGGGGGTAGTGTTTTAGGGTTTTGGGTAGTGTTGTAGTGTTTGCGTAGTGTAGGGTCATGCTGAGGGTAGTGTTTTAGGGTTTAGGGTAGTGTTGTAGTGTTTGCGTAGTGTAGGGTCATGCTGGGGGTAGTGTTTTAGGGTTTAGGGTAGTGTTGTAGTGTTTGCGTAGTGTAGGGTCATGCTGGGGGTAGTGTTTTAGGGTTTAGGGTAGTGTTGTAGTGTTTGCGTAGTGTAGGGTCATGCTGGGGGTAGTGTTTTAGGGTTTAGGGTAGTGTTGTAGTGTTTGCGTAGTGTAGGATCATGCTGGGGGTAGTGTTTTAGGGTTTAGGGTAGTGTTGTAGTGTTTGCGTAGAGTAGGGTCATGCTGGGGTGTAGTGTTTTAGGGTTTTGGGTAGTGTTGTAGTGTTTGCGTAGTGTAGGGTCATGCTGGGGGTAGTGTTTTAGGGTTTAGGGTAGTGTTGTAGTGTTTGCGTAGTGTAGGGTCATGCTGGGGTGTAGTGTTGTAGGGTTTTGGGTAGTGTTGTAGTGTTTGCGTAGTGTAGGGTCATGCTGGGGGTAGTGTTTTAGGATTTAGGTTAGTGTTGTAGTGTTTGCGTAGTGTAGGGTCATGCTGGGGGTAGTGTTTTAGGGTTTAGGGTTGTGTTGTAGTGTTTGCGTAGTGTAGGGTCATGCTGGGGGTAGTGTTTTAGGGTTTAGGGTTGTGTTGTAGTGTTTGTGTAGTGTAGGGTCATGCTGGGGGTAGTGTTTTAGGGTTTAGGGTAGTGTTGTAGTGTTTGCGTAGTGTAGGGTCATGCTGGGGTGTAGTGTTTTAGGGTTTTGGGTAGTGTTGTAGTGTTTGCGTAGTGTAGGGTCATGCTGGGGGTAGTGTTTTAGGGTTTAGGGTAGTGTTGTAGTGTTTGTGTAGTGTAGGGTCATGCTGGGGGTAGTGTTTTAGGGTTTAGGGTAGTGTTGTAGTGTTTGTGTAGTGTAGGGTCATGCTGGGGGTAGTGTTTTAGGGTTTAGGGTAGTGTTGTAGTGTTTGTGTAGTGTAGGGTCATGCTGGGGGTAGTGTTTTAGGGTTTAGGGTAGTTTAGTTGTTTAGTGTATGCTAAAGGCATATTCGTTCTAAAAGTTTTCGTTATTTTAATTTGCGGCCTAATAGTACATGCGGGATTTTTTTTGCGGACTGATGGTATGCGGGATTTCGTCATATATTCGCTAATCATACTTTCTATGGCAAAATGAACCCCCTCATTTTGTTCCTTTTTAAATTAAATGTTTTAAGAGTTACCACTTTATTCCAATCAAGATGGCTTCAGGTGTGCCATACCTTTGTAATAAGTAGGACTGTTAGCACTCTAGTTGTTCTTTAGAACACTCTGGGACAATCTGTCATTGGGCTATAGTTGGGCTACATCTGGCTGATATTTGGGCTACATTTGGTTTTTTGTCTCTGGTGGCCATCTTTGGGCTACATTGGGCTACATTGGGCTACATTGGGCTACATTTGGGCTCCAACATATATATAGCCCAATGTAGCCCAATTTATATTTTTCAAAGTTAATTTTCGTAGAAACCACTGGAGCCTATATCTTGAGACATAGCAAAGGCACATCGGGCTACCAGTCCCTACAATTTTGCCAAGTTTGGTGTAAATCCATTCAGCCGTTCAGGCTAAAAGTGAGGCCAACCGCCCTATGGAAAATTGCATGGGAAAAACACGTTTTGGGACCCCCCTTTTTTCTCAGCCCCCCCTTGACGAAAACCCCCCAAATTTTCAGGGGCTGCTCAGAAACAAAATGTTCCATTTTCCTGAAAATTTCAGCCAATTCTGTCCTCATAAGCCAAAGTTATTCGACATAGAATTTTCAAAAATCCCATAGGAAAAAAATCCTAACTATATATACCTACTGGCTATCGCCAGTAGGTAATATATATATTCACTGAAAAAACCATAGGTTATAGGCCATATATAGTTAGGAATTTGCATTTACAAAACCTTGTAAATTCACTGAAAAAACCATTGGTTATAGACCATATATAGTTAGGGATTAGCCTTTTCAAAACCTTATTTTACTCACACAAAACCATTGAAATTTCATATATAGTTAGTTCCACTAACTATATATCGCGCACCCGCAATCCACTGCTGATGATGTCACATATTACATCATTCATGACATGGTTAGTGACATCACTGATGACATCACTGATGACATCTCAAATGACATCACTGATGACATCACTGATGACAACATCCAGTGACTGTATGTTTCTGTAAAGTTAAAATATGTCTTACATATTGAAGAATGAGTGGATGTATAAGTGTCTGGATGAAGGATTTAGTAGGTGCATGACTGACTGTATGAGTGAGTGATTAAATGTGTCTCACTCCGTTTTCTTGGCTTTTAAAGCCAAAAAAGCGGAGATAAACCCCCTTGATAATATGCCCCACGATTCCTCGGGGGTTTCAGCTGACAGGGCTTGGTATTGTGTTACGTGGTAATTTTTCCAGGAAACGTCAGAGGGTCGATGCAGGGGTTCTAGAAGGGGTGATAAACCATTTAAGCCTCATGAACAAGCGCATGGTCTTTTAAAGATCTGTGAAGTACTCGGGGCGGCGGTGTGTGTGTGTCCTCTTTTAGGAGCGGGCGGGGGGGGGGGGGGCACTGCCAGCAACTTCCAGGCCAGGCAGTGTTCAACACTTGCATCACCCTTTCTCTGCCTGCTATTGCGCTCCATGCTTCGGAAAGGTAAGAAAAAGAACGTGCATTTGAGTTTGAAATGTCCGATCCTGTAGCAGTACACTTGCAAAGCCCACACATGACAATAACCCGATTCAAGGCCCCATTCACCCGTTGTTTAAAAAAATATATAACACTCCAACAAAGTAGGATTATAAAACTTTATTAACTTTTAAATATAACGAACGGAACAAAAACTGTAAAAACATTTAAACATTTTTGACAAAAAAAAGCAACAATGGTCAGAAGCTGTCTTTTGTGCGAATAGTCCCAAGGCAGCACAACGTGCTGAGTTCTGGACGGCACCCAGGTGATGTCACCTGGGTGCCGCACTGGTTTTTGGGATCCTACAATGCAGCAAAGAAAAACAGCGTGGGGCGTCCAGGGTGGTGCGGAGGGAGGCCTCGTCAGTAGCGGTCTGTTGTGCGAATAGTCCCAAGGCAGCAGAACGCGCTGAGATGTTGATGGCACCCAGGTGATGTCCAGTAAACTGCCACACTGGTTTTGGTATCCTACAATGCTGCTCCGAAAATTGGCGTGGGGCGGCCCGGGGGGGGGGGGGGCGTGGGGGAGGTGGCGTGAACGGGCCTCCCCAGGTGGCGGCCATCCCGCTGAGTTGCGCCCGCTCTTGCGGCTACAGCGTCTAGCTCACCATGTTGTTGAGTTGCTCCCACTCTTGCAGTGCAGCGATAGGCGGGTGCCACAGGACTCTTAAAATGGCGGACGGCTCTTCGGTTTTGGGCCTGGTCCACTAAAATGGCCCTGGGACACCTTGGAACTCGGACGCTTGCCTGCTAGGGCTTGGGCTCCATTCTCGAAAGCGTCCCCTCAGCTGTGAAGATTCTACAAAAGTCTTGGGGGCCCTCGACTCCTGCAGGCTTCCGGTGGGGAGCGGCTGCCATGATTGCTCGCGGAATGACCACGACGGAGCCACGAGATGGTGGTGCTCTCATGCTGACGCCAGCTTCAGTCTGAAACATCCAGAAACAAGGTGGGGCTTTCATCGTTTGGGAAAAAAAAATGTTCTAAACCAATGAAAAGTGTTATTTTTAGGTCATATGACCAAGCCTTCCATCTTTAGGAAACCAAAAGTAAAATGAACCAATGAAAAGTTTTATAAACAAGTCACATGACCTGTTATGCATAGGGCTACAAAAAGCGTAGAAAATCCGTTGGCACGTGAGGCGGCGTCAGTAGCGGACCGATGTGCGAATAGGCCGAAGGCAGCACAACGCGCCGAGATCCGGATGGCACCGAGTTAGTGTCCAGCAAGTTGCTGCACTGGTGTGGCTATCCTACAATGCTGCGCCGAAAGTCGGCGTGGGGCGCCCCGTTGGCCTGTGAGGTTGCGTCAGTCAGTGGGGGCTGTGCGTCTCCCCCAAGATGGAGGCTCCTCGGCTGCAGTGCGGCGCCCCTTAGCGTTTCACTCGCCGTCCAACTGAGTTGCGTCCGCACTTGCGGCTACAGTAGGCCGAAGGCAGCACAACGCGCCGAGATCCGGATGGCACCGAGGTGGTGTCCAGCAAATTGCCGCACTGGTGTGGCCATCCTACAATGCTGCGCCGAAAGACGGCGTGTCCAGCTGAGTTGCGGTCACTTTTGCGGTACAGTGACTCGAACGCGCCGAGATCCAGATGGCACCGAGGTGGTGTCCAGCAAGTTGCCGCACTGGTGTGGCCATCCTACAATGCTGCGCCGAAAGTCGGCGTGGGGTGCCCCGTTGGCTTATGAGGTGATGTCAGTAGTGGACCGATGTGTGAATAGGTCGGAACCAGCACAAGGCGCCAAGATCCGAATGGCAAGTCCTGGATGTTGAGTGCCATAGTTGAGAGTTTTGAGCAGTGCTTGTAAGACTGTCTGAAGCTTATTTGCACCTGCTGCAGCTTCACTATTGCCCTGGTGTGGCCAAAGGTCGCACATGACATAGGCGGCCGGCTCCCGAGGTCCGGCGGATCTTTTTTCCTTTTCCTTTCTGCTTCTTGTCCTACAATCCGTTTCATCTGAAGACACGACCAGGTCCCTGAATGTGTGCAGGGGGACGCTATTGATTGAATGAAAATGGCGGCTTGACACAAAGCTGACTCAAGCGTTGCTGTTGATGCTATACAAAAAAAAATTGGTTTTCAGTTTGTACATTCTTCAGGATTTTTTTTTCCATCCAAGGCTGATTGAGAGTTTGTAGAAAAATGGCTTCAGATTTTCCACATATTACTTTCAACATTCTTCCTAAATGTAACAATGTGAGACTCACTAGGAGAACGGCTGTTTATCTTTCCTTTTGAAAATGCTGCCAACAATATTTTCTGAATGGAAGACACCATCTTGTAGCATAAAGGGCCGAAAGGGGTTCTGGTCTGGCCGATGGTTGGTGGAGGCATTTTGACTATATCTTGGACCTGCCCGGCCTCGCCCAAAATGGCGCCGGTATAAATGGGACTCGTAACTCCTTGTTGTGTACTGGTTGAACAACCTTGATATCACGAGATATGAATGCAGTTTTGATGCTCATGGCGGGCGGGGACGAGAATTGATTGAATATTTCGACATCCCTATTGATATTAAGTTCTGATGTGTTATTGATTACTGTACTATTGAAAGTTCGAATTTCAGTTTGCTCCGTGGCCGGCCCACGTGGTTATAGGCCCGTATTTGTATGCTGACATTTTCACAATAAAGGTTTTTAAAACAAAACATGGTAGTAGTATTTACATTGGTAAAGTTTTTACTTTTAGTCACTGTACCCGCAATCCACTGCTAATGATGTCACATATTACATCATTCATGACATGGTCAGTGACATCACTGATGACATCACTGATGACATCTCAAATGACATCACTGATGACATCACTGATGACAACACCCAGTGACTGTATGTTTCTGTAAAGTTAAAATATGTCTTACATATTGAAGAATGAGTGGATGTATAAGTGTCTGGATGAAGGATTTAGTAGGTGCATGACTGACTGTATGAGAGAATTATTAAATGTGTCTCACTGAGTGCATGGGTTAGTGATTAAAGTGTCTTAATTTGGCAATCAATATTTATGTTCTTCTGTAAACTGCTGCATGTTTAAATCAGTAGCTATATCAGTAACTATATGGGTTATTGAATGGTTGCCCAAGTATTTGTATGGGAGACTGAGTGTGTGTGTGGGTGGCTGGGAGGTGTATAACTCTGTGCATAGATGTGTGAGCGGTTGATTCCCTAGGTGTATGGGTTCAAAAGTGCATGTAGAAACAGCTGTATGGACAGTTGACTGTGTGCATGAGTATATTGGTGAGTGAATGGATATCTCAGTTCTACATGTCAAAGTAAGTACATATGTAAAACACACTCCATGTGAGAGTTGACATATATAAATAACTGAACATAAGAGTCAGTGAATGTGAGAGTGGCTGTATGAATCATTGTGAACTTGTATCAAGGATTGTATAAGAGAGTAAATATGTGTTAGTATATGTTTGAATAAGTAAGGTGTGTATAACTGTATAGTTAAGGAAATGGAGATGTGATTGATTCTTTGCATGACTGAATAGGTGTGTGAGTAACTCCATGGATGTGTGACAGTCTGTGAGTGCCTGTTTACACTGAGTGTATCAAAGGTTATATTAGAGTCTGAAGATGTATTATCACATAAATGATATCATCAGTGATGTAATCAGTAATGTCAAATGAGATGTCAGTGATGTCATCAGTGATGTCATTTGAGATGTCATCAGTGATGTCATCAGTGATGTCATTTGAGATGTCATCAGTGATGTCATCAGTGATGTCACTGACCATGTCATGAATGATGTAATATGTGACATCATTAGCAGTGGATTGCGGGTCCGCGATATATAGTTAGTGCAACTAACTATATATGGAATTTCAATGGTTTTGTGCAAATAAAATAAGGTTTTTTAAATGCTAATCCCTAACTATATATGGTCTATAACCTATGGTTTTTTCAGTGAATATATATATATATATTTCAGCCGATTCCGTCCACAAACGCCAAAGTTATTAGACATAGAATTTTCAAAAGTTCCATAGACAAAAAATCCTAACTATATATACCTACTGGCGACACGCCAGTAGGTAATATATATATATATATATATATATATATATATTACCTACTGGCGGTCGCCAGTAGGTAGTTATAGTTAGGATTTTTTTCAATGTTAAATCTCAAAATTCTATTTGGAATAACTTTTGCGCCGGTTGACGAATCTGCCTGAAAATTTCCTGAAAATGGCCTCGCGGCGTTCCGGTCCTTCCCTGAAAGTTTGGGGGGGATTCGTCAAGCGGGGGCCGAGATAAAAGGGGGGTCCCAAAACGCGTTTTCCCCATGTTAATTTCCATAGGGCGGTCGATTTCACTTTTAGCCCGAACGGCTGAATGGATTTGTACGAAACTTGGCAAAATTGTAGGGACTGTTAGCCCGATGTGCCTTTGCTATGTCTCAAGATATGTGCTCCAGTGGATTTTGAGTAATTTAGGTTCAAAAAAATATATATATCTGTAGCCGCGCTCCGGTACGCGCTCCGGTACGCGCACCGGGCGCGACACGCGACTTGCGCGCAGAAAGCTGATTGGCTCTCAGTTGTCTGTAAACATTCTAAACAGTCCGGAGTGGCCGCCATCTTGTCTATCGGTAAAATCTAGTCATAAGAGGTGGCAAAAACAAAGGGGGGAATTGACCATAAGGGGGTAGGGTAGACCCCCCCTGACCCCCTAGGTTTGATATGGGGGCCATTAAAGGGCCCCGCGGGGCCTCAAAAAAAAATTTTTTTTTTGCGTTTTTCGTGGGGGAAGCGCCCGGTACGCGCACCGGGGAGCGCTCCAAGGAGGGTACTTTGGAAAAATAATCACTTTAAAAAATTGTATGTTTATTAATTGTTTTTTTTATTTTTTGTAAGTACCTACATGTAGGTACCAATGCAGAGACTTTAATTTAATGTACACCATCTCCTCTGTAGATATCTTGCATGTTGTTATTGTATTTCTTGTGGTATATGGAAGTTATAACATAGTCTGTCTGGAAAGCAGAAACAGATCTTTTAAGCACTCCCTGAGAATTTCTAGGGGATCATGAGTAGTCTATCCTGCTCCCTTATGAAAAAGAGGTGTAAAATATACATAGGAGATACTATAGTGTGAGAAAGGTAGTAACTATGAGTAAACTTACTATGTAACAGAAAAATAGTTGAACAGTATACTATAAGTCTCACTTTATATTTTAAAAATTTTTGGTAATACTTTATGAATTACATATAAAAATGAATATTGTCTCAAACAATTTGAAATTATTAAATATACATTTATTCCTCTGATTCTTTTTCATAATTTAATAAAATTTCTAACATAATATTGTCCGGAATTTCCTCATAATTATAAGTACATGATTCCATTTGTTCCAAACATTCTATAAACTGTTCATCCAAAGAGTGATCCATGAAATCAACTTCTTTTTTTTGATCTTCTGGTTTTTCCACCTTTACTTTGATAGAAGTATCATTTGCCTTATTTTCTCCTTCCATTTTCTTTCTGAAAATTGTATACAAATTAACTATATTAGTAGAGTTAGGGTACTGTATACCAGAGAAGCCTAACTCAATCCATAACTATTACAGAGAAGTCTATCTCTATCTCTAAGTATTAAAGAGGGATAGCATATAACTAACAGAATATTTCTTCAGAAATTAACTTAAAGTGTACAATATACTTCCATAATAACAATTTACCTTAGAGAAATCAGTTGAAGTTGTCAGTGATATTTGTTTTCAAATGTACTTCTGGAAGCAGTAGTCAAAATGGCTGTGTTTCCCTCTCTTCTTTTATATATATTCTTGTACTTAACCAATCAAACGTCAGGAAATAATCGTAGAAAATGAAAGATACTTTTTAATTGGTTGTAAATTCTAACATTACAAGTGTGTTTTTGTCATGTAATTTACCTCAGGATATTTAGACAGGCCTGTAGCCTAAATGTCTCAATGGAATTTCACCAAATTTGGGCAAATGGTAGGGACTGCTATGTAGTAGGGCCTATTCTATATTTGATGAAAGTGTCTCCATTGGGTTTTCCGTAATTTACTTTCCCCCCCTTTTTTATTGTGCGCTTACCGGTGCACGCTCCGGTACGCGCACCGGCAGCGTAACGGGAGTCCTCCATTTTGTGTTTCGGGACAATCGAGACACAAGATGGAGGGCAATCAATGTTCGGTATGGCTAGAAGGGGGCACAGTAGAGACTTCTTGACCCTCTAGGTTTTCTGAGGGGGTCTTAGGAGGCTCATAAAGGTAAAAACCAAAAAAAAAATGTGATATTTTTCGCGGGGGAAGCGCCCGGTACGCGCACCGGGGAGCGTACCGGGAAGCGTACTCTGGTGAAAAATAGTGAAAAAAGTTAGAAAAAAATAAACGTTTTGAATGATCAGAGGTAGGGTAGCTCTGAAAAGAGCTTTTGGGTTCTGTGGTTGATTTAGGTACCTACAAGTAGGTTCCAATGCACATTCTTAAATTCAGGAGGAATACTCTATTCCCCTCATCTGAGAAGTGCACACCATCTCCTCTGTAGATGTCTTGCATGTTGTAACGCAAGTTATTATTGTATATTGAACCCATTCCATAGTCTCTCATGTAAGCAGAAACAGATTTATTCACATGTTTCCGTGCTTTCTCAAATTGTGGACAAAATTGGTTGGACCAGTTCCATTTCTGTCTTTGGCATATATTGGAATATACCAAGGCAGTGTGGGGAAAAAGTATCATCAATTGATGAAAGGTGTCCTTTAAAAGCATTTCCAGACCTACCCCAGTCAATGTGCCTAGATCGTTTCCACCACAGTGCACAATTATAAGGTCAGGTTCTGGCAGATGCAAAAAGGTTTTCACCAATGGTATCAATTGGTGACATTTTAATCCTCTGTGGCCAATCCACTTGATTTCCACATTTGATAAATCAAGGTTATGAAAATTTCTGCTAGCTGCATACCTTTGAGCCCAGTGGATGTAGCTATGTCCAATAATCCAAACAGAGTACTTGATGTGAGAAGGTTCTGGTCCAGTCAGATGAAGTGTGGGAATGAAATGGCAGTTGGAACAGTAGGAGTTTACAAAAAAATAATTGTGGAGTTTCTCTGCTCATGAATCACAAGCAATGATTGGTGGATTCAGATAGTTGAAAACTGAAAGTTAGGGTGCATGGTTATGTTGTGTGAAAGAAGCAATTTGAATGGTTTAAAAAAAGTCACCAAAAGCAAAAATACCCTGTATAGGCTGCTGTATTGAGAGGTCAAACATCCTTGCTGAGTTAATTTGCAACATTGTAAGATAAACTTTTGAACCTTAGAGTTCAGTTAGGAGGGAGTTGCTATGGTAACAGATAGAAAGGTCTGAGAGGGGGATGGGTGTTGGTTTGAAAATAGTGAGGGAAGACTTTTGATTGGTTGAATTAAGGCATATGTGTACAAAGATAGAGATTTTCTATGCCAGTCTTGGTTTCAGTGTATTGAGAGCACACCTTTTGCTCTGCTAAAGAAAAATTGGTGTGTGTGTCTGACACTGTTCTCAATCTCCAAAAGCATTTGTAAAGGTAAGTAATGATTTATTTAATTTAGATAGAGACTTATTTGCTCTATGGAGAATATTTGGAAGCAGATAGTTATGTTTTAGAAGTGAAATTGTATGTTAGTATATAAGTCCTGCGCAGTGTTTCTTACATGTTATTCAAAAATCGATTTTGGGTGCAAATGAATGGTATTTTTATTTGGCCTTTTTTTATGATTGCCATGTGCAGCTAGTGCATCACTTTAAACATGGGTAATAAGTGACGCACTGGTGGCGCAAGGCCTTTATAAATCAGGCCCTGACTTTGTTTGATGATATTGAGTGGTTGTACTTAGGTTCTGCGCAGTGTTTCTTACATGTTATTCAAAAATCGATTTTTGGGTGCAATTGATTGGTATTTGCATTTGGCCCTTATTTATGAATGCCATGTGCAGCTGATGCATCACTTTAAACATGGGTAATAAGTGATGCACTGGTGGCGCAAGGCCTTTATAAATCAGACCCTGACTTTGTTTGATGATATTGAGTGGTTGTACTTATGTTCTGCGCAGTGTTTCTTACATGTTATTCAAAAATCGATTTTTGGGTGCAATTGATTGGTATTTGCATTTGGCCCTTTTTTATGATTGACTTGTGCAGCTAGTGCATCACTTTAAACATGGGTAATAAGTGACGCACTGGTGGCGCAAGGCCTTTATAAATCAGGCCCTGACTTTGTTTGATGATATTGAGTGGTTGTACATAGGTTCTGCGCAGTGTTTCTTACATGTTATTCAAAAATCGATTTTTGGGTGCAATTGATTGGTATATGTATTTGGCCCTTATTTATGATTGCCATGTGCAGCTGATGCATGACTTTAAACATGGGTAATAAGTGACACACTGGTGGCGCAAGGCTTTCATAAATAAGGCCCTGACTTTGTTTGATGATATTGAGTGGTTGTACATAGGTTCTGCGTAGTGTTTCTTACATGTTATTCAAAAATCGATTTTTGGGTGCAATTGATTGGTATTTGCATTTGGCCCTTATTTATGAATGCCATGTGCAGCTGATGCATCACTTTAAACATGGGTAATAAGTGATGCATTGGTGGCGCAAGGCCTTTATAAATCAGGCCCTGACTTTGTTTGATGATATTGAGTGGTTGTACTTAGGTTTTGTGCAGTGTTTCTTACATGTTATTCAAAAATCGATTTTTGGGTGCAATTGATTGGTATTTGCATTTGACTCTTTTTTATGATTACCTTTTGCAGCTAGTGCATCACTTTAAACATGGGTAATAAGTGACGCACTGGTGGCGCAAGGCCTTTATAAATCAGGCCCTGACTTTGTTTGATGATATTGAGCGGTTGTACTTAGGTTCTGCGCAGTGTTTCTTACATGTTATTCAAAAATCGATTTTTGGGTGCAATTGATTGATATTTGCATTTGGCCCTTCTTTATGATTGCCTTGTGCAGCTAGTGCATCACTTTAAACATGGGTAATAAGTGACGCACTGGTGGCGCAAGGCCTTTATAAATCAGGCCCTGACTTTGTTTGATGATATTGAGTGGTTGTACTTAGGTTCTGCGCAGTGTTTCTTACATGTTATTCAAAAATCGATTTTTGGGTGCAATTGATTGGTATTTGCATTTGGCCCTTATTTATGAATGCCATGTGCAGCTGATGCATCAATTTAAACATGGGTAATAAGTGATGCACTGGTGGCGCAAGGCCTTTATAAATCAGACCCTGACTTTGTTTGATGATATTGAGTGGTTGTACTTAGGTTCTGCGCAGTGTTTCTTACATGTTATTCAAAAATCGATTTTTGGGTGCAATTGATTGGTATTTGCATTTGGCCCTTATTTATGCATGCCATGTGCAGCGATGCATCACTTTAAACATGGGTAATAAGTGATGCACTGGTGGTGCAAGGCCTTTATAAATCAGACCCTGACTTTGTTTGATGATATTGAGTGGTTGTACTTAGGTTCTGCGCAGTGTTTCTTACATGTTATTCACAAATCGATTTTTGGGTGCAATTGATTGGTATTTGCATTTGGCCCTTATTTATGAATGCCATGTGCAGCTGATGCATCACTTTAAATATGGGTAATAAGTGATGCATTGGTGGTGCAAGGCCTTTATAAATCAGGCCCTGACTTTGTTTGATGATATTGAGTGGTTGTACTTAGGTTTTGCGCAGTGTTTCTTACATGTTATTCAAAAATCGATTTTTGGGTGCAATTGATTGGTATTTGCATTTGGCTCTTTTTTATGATTGCCTTGTGCAGCTAGTGCATCACTTTAAACATGGGTAATAAGTGACGCACTGGTGGCGCAAGGTCTTTATAAATCAGGCCCTGACTTTGTTTGATGATATTGAGTGGTTGTACTTAGGTTCTGCACAGTGTTTCTTACATGTTATTCAAAAATCGATTTTTGAGTGCAATTGATTGGTATTTGCATTTGGCCCTTTTTATGATTGCCTTTTGCAGCTAGTGCATCACTTTAAACATGGGTAATAAGTGACGCACTGGTGGCGCAAGGCCTTTATAAATCAGGCCCTGACTTTGTTTGATGATATTGAGTGGTTGTACTTAGGTTCTGCGCAGTGTTTCTTACATGTTATTCAAAAATCGATTTTTGGGTGCAATTGATTGGTATTTGCATTTGGCCCTTATTTATGAATGCCATGTGCAGCTGATGCATCACTTTAAACATGGGTAATAAGTGACGCACTGGTGGCGCAAGGCCTTTAAAAATAAAGCCATGAGTTGCTATTGTATAAACTTAAATATGTTGCAATTTATTGTATATATTGTTTGCTTTTTAACATTACTTTGTTGTTTGCTAATAGTGGTCTTTCATGTGTTTTTTTAACAGAACAACAGATTCAAATCAACTTCTGAAAAGGAAGCAAAAATGCCTTCAAAGCAAAGAAATATCAAAAATAACATACGGAAAAGGAGAACATCAACAACAGAGTTTATGGAATCCTCTTCAACAAGTACTTCAAAAAACACCAGAAAAGCTTCTGGTAAGCCAATTAAGTCTTTTCTTCGCAACATATGTCGTAGGAAAAAAAATGAAATTGCTAATGTGAATATACAGAAAAAGTCAACAAATCTAAAAAGGAAAGAGAAGCCCACAAAAAATGTTTCCATTGGAGCAGGAGAGAAGAGAATGGATAGCAATAGAAGGGTAAATGTTTTTAGGGACATTCGTAGGCGAATGTTTCGCAATAGGGTAGTTTTAAATTTGCTAAAACATGATAAGAAAAGTAAACTAAAAGCTGCTTTTTACAAGAAAAAGAAAAGTGTAGAAAAGATTGTTGATCAGGCTTTTGAAGTTAAGAAAAAATTATTTATTTTAATAATCAATAGAATTAGGATACTTAATAAGGCAATTGATGTTTTCAAATCGAACAGTAGATGGAAAAGAATTATTAATCGGAGTAATTTTTGTGAAGTATTTTCTGGTGAATGGATGCATAGTTCAAGTTCTGAGCCTTTTTTCAATGAGGAGAGTTACTTTCAGGAAAATGATTTGGTGCATGCAGTTGACACCAGTGGTCGTGCATATGAGGTGAAAGATAGTTGTGTGATGGAAAAAGAGAAACTTGTATCTAGAGATGCAGAAGAGGTGTTAGCTGATGAAGTTTTAGGGAGACGTACTAAGGGTCCAGTGTACACATGGAAATGCAGTAGTATTTGTAGTGTGCGACAGGAATCAATCGATTTGCTTCGAAATTTCTTACGTACATATAGTAAAAAAAGTCTCAAACAAAAAATGAAGATCCTGCAAGAGTTAGATCCTTGCAGAGTGAGAGAAAGCACAGGTTTGCAAGGGCATTCACTAGCTTGTCTTTCTAGAAAAGTTTGTCGGAGTGTTTTTCATCATTTTAGGATGTTAGCAGTGCATCATAATAACGTAAGGAAATTAGTGAGGAAGTTGTATTATGCAAAAAGTCCTGCACTTAAGCTTAAACAGTTAAATAGTGCTCTTTTGCATGGATCTGAAGTGGATGTGAAGACTATTTGTGAAGAAATTGAGTTTTGTTATTTTGGGAACAAAGAGGACACTGTAGAAATAGATATAGTAATGGATGGTAATGCAGAAGATAATGGACAAATTTCAAGTATTGAAAAGTTTGATGAGGAAATTATCAAGTTTAAGGTGAAATCAAGTGAGAGGCCTAATTTAACTTGTGTGTGTTGTCGACGGACTCATTATAAAATTCAGACTAGGTTAGTTGATTTATATGCAAAAAGTGAATTGGAAAATAATAGTGAATGGGAGGATTTTGTAAGTTATTTGTTGGTGGAGAATTCTTTTGATTTGAGTTTGGATCAGCGTATTTGCAATTATTGTTTGAAAAAATTAAATGAAAATAGAATGCCTGCAAGAGCAGTTTATAATAATCTTCAGTTGATAGATATTCCTTCTGAATTGATGGATCTAAATACTTATGAATCTATTTTGATTCAATGTGTCCATCCTTTTCAGGCTATTGTACGCATGGAGCCTAAGACAGGGAAATTGCCTCCATCAGATTTACTGAGAGGATTAAAGGGAAGAGTTGTTTATTTGCCTCTAGATGTAAAGAAAAATATTAATACAATTGGTGTAGAAAGAGTAGAAGAAGATCCTTTAGTTATTCTAGTTAATGGGGTTCCAACAAAGAGTAAGAAAATTTGGCAAGATTTAGTGGATGTTAAAAAAGTCAAGAAGGCAACGTTGTATTTGGTCAAAAACAATGAGTACTACAAAAATGTAAGTGTTGGAGTAGAGGAAACAGCTACAGAAGAAGATAGTGATTCTTCAGTTGGTCAAATTGAAAAAGTTGATGTGTCTAGAACTGAAGAAATATATGAACATTATACTGTTCATCCTTTGCATTCCAAAGAAGTAATGGGAAATGCAATTGACTTGTTTCAAATGAAAGCAGCAAAAGGAAGTCCCATTAGTGTATGGGAAGAAAGTTTGGAAGGTCGTTGTTTTCCACAATTATTTCCAACAGGTTGTGGTGGACGATATGATGATCGACCAGTTCAAATTCCTGCAGCTGAATACCGGACTCTAAGATTATATGCAGAAGATCCAAGGTTTCGTCAATGCATTCCATATTTATTTCATCTACTGTTTGAAAGTGATTTGTCTGGGCTTTCTTATGCAGTTAATCATATATTAAAAAGTGGACCTCATTTGCAGAATGTTTGTGCAAGGGACTTTATGGAGAAAGTTAATCTGCAAGACAGTATTTTGGAATCTCAGCTAATCAATCTCATGGCATGTCAACGTGGAACCAACGAGTATTGGTTTCGTCGTCATGGAGAATTGAAATGTATGCTAAGAAACTTAGGAACTCCTACATGGTTCCTCACTCTTAGCTGTGCTGAGTATGCATGGGACGATTTACTTCAATTTCTACGAGAGGCAAATGAAAACATACCAAATATAGAATTGAAAACACCAGGAGAACTGTGTTCTTTAGATCCAGTGAATGTTTGCAGATATTTTAATCATAGATTTGAAGCTATGATGTCTTTTATTACCAACAAAAAAAATCCGCCCCTTGGAGAGGTTTTGGATTTCTTTTGGAGGAAGGAATATCAAGCGAGAGGTGCTCCTCATATACATATGTTGTTGTGGATTAAAGATGCACCCAAATTTGGATCAGATTCAGATGAAACAGTGATGAGTTTCATTGAAGAGTATTCAACATGTGCTGTTCCAAAATCTACTGAAGAAAACAATTTAAGGCAACAAGTTTTACGTTTTCAATCTCATCGTTGTGGAAAGTACTGTCGTCGAAAATTTAAAAACAAGGAAAAGTACTACACGAAATGTCGTTTTGCATTTCCTCGACCAGTGATTTCTAAGGGAAGAGTAAATAATTTGATGTCATCTCTACGACATACTGTGACGAGGAAATCTCCCAAAAATACATATAATTTGAAAAGAAATGAAGAATCTAAGTACATCAACGATTACAACCCAGTGATTTTGTCCATGTGGAATGCTAACATGGATATTCAGTTCGTTGCTGACAACTCTATTGCTGTGGCTCGATATGTGACATCTTACATCACCAAAAAAGAAAAGACAGAACTGAAGGAAATGTGGGAGGACATTTCACATGAAAAGAGTCTAAGCAAGAAATTATACAGTTTCAGTCTGAAGATGTTGTCGCATCGAGAAATTGGAGCATATGAATGTTCTGATCGGTTATCATCAGCAAGTCTCTATGCCAAATCAAGAACAATCATTTGGGTGAGTCTTGGTCTTGCTGCAACACGAAACCGAGTTTTGAAATCTGTACAAGAAATTGAATATTTGGCGGAAAAAGAACCAAACAGTACAGATATTTTGAAGACAAATATGTTGGATACATACTATCCAAATAGAAGTACTCACCTTGAGAACACATGTTTGTATGAAGTTCTTCAAAACTACAGTTATAAGAGGAACATCACAGAAGATATCAATAATGGAAAATATGCACTCATTGGCTATGAAGGATGTCTAGTGAAGCAGAAAAAAGGCCATTTGATTAATCATCGAAAATTGAGTTGTGAAGTTCCAGACAAAAGAGAATTTTACTATTTAGCTCTTTTGCAACTCTTTAAGCCATGGCGTACAGAAGAGGAACTACTTGGAGATTTTCTCTGTTATGAAGACTCTTTTAATGCAACTAAGGATACCATAGAATGTCCTATTTTTCTAAATTATCTGCAAATGTTGAATGAAGAAATGGAGCAAGAAACTACAATTGCTGAAGAGATAGCTAGAAACAGTTCTCAAGATAGTCAGAGTTCTACTTCATTGAGCCAGGATCCACTAGGAGGACCAATTATCCAAAATGAAGCTGCCACTGCCATGGATGAGGTGGAAAGAGCTATGGAACAAGCTCAAGAGGATGGAGTTAACTTAGAAGATTTGGTAAAGCAACTAAACATTGAGCAGAAAAAGATATATGATGAAGTCACAGAGCAGATTGAACATGGATTCAGACATGAGAAAAAAGAGTGCTCATGTATATTATTTGACCCTGTCCGATTGTACGTAAGTGGAGAAGCGGGGACAGGAAAAAGTTTTCTAATTAAAGCCGTTGCAAGTTATCTGCAGAAAAGGACTGATTCACCACTGTCTTGTGTTGTAACTGCTCCAACTGGTCTGGCAGCACATAACATTAAAGGGATTACTCTACATCGTTTATTGATGCTGCCAGTTGAACATGATAATAAATTGCATTACAACAAGCTATCTGGAGATGCGTGTTCTGAAGTTTCAAGAGTCTTGAAGAAAATGAAACTTCTTATCATAGATGAAGTAAGCATGGTCTCAAATCTAATGCTTGCTTTTGTGCATTTGAGAATGCAAGAAATTCTTAAAACAGACTATGATGTGTTATTTGGAGGAAAACACATTATTGTTTTTGGAGATCTATTGCAGTTGACTCCAGTAAAAGGACAACCAGTGTTTAAAATGCTCACGCATGAAGATACCAGGAAGTCCCTTGGAAGCATTGGAAATGTTAATATATGGCTACATTTTAAATATGCTGAACTGCTTCAAAATATGCGACAGGCCAAGGATGAAGATTATAAAAATATTCTACAAGATGTAAGAATTGGAAAAATGACTGAGAAAGGGAAAAAAGCTTTGCATAGTCGATTAATTTCAAATTTGTATCCAAATGAAAACATTCTTCCAGAGAATATTTTTAAAAAAATGACTGAGAAGAAATCTGGGATATGTTTGATGCCAACTCTGCAAGAATGTTCCATCTTCAACCAAAAAATGTTAGACTTAGAAATGAAGAGATTGTGAAACTGGAAGCAATAGATAAAATAGAGCATATGGGTGCAACAATTGTTTTGTCAGAAAATTTGAAAACTAAATTGCATTCATTGGAGAAAAGTATTTCAAAAACAGCTGGTTTTGAAAAGACTCTGAATGTGTGTTTAAATTGTCGTATCATTTTGAGAAGGAATTTAAATGTTGAAAGCGGTCTGGTAAATGGAGCAATGGGTTATGTTGTTGATTTTGTGAATTACAGAAATAGAGATGGAATTGAATTTTTAAAAATAAAATTTGATGGCATTAAACAAGTACAACAAATAAGTCGTTGTTCTGCTAGATTTTTACTTGTAAAAGACTTATATGTTCGCCGAAAACAGTTTCCTGTTTGTTTGGCGTATGCGGTGACAATTCATAAATCTCAAGGTTTAAGTGTAGATAGTGCTTTGGTGAACATTGGAAGATCTGTGTTTAAAGAGGGTATGGCATATGTGGCATTATCTCGAGTCAGAACTTTATCAGGATTGTACTTGATTGCGTGTGATGAGACAAAGATTTCTGCAGATCTAGATTGTGTTAAAGAATACAATAGGTTAAGAAGAGAGTATGCTCCACATTTGCCTCAATATCCTCTGTTTGAAAAACGTGTGGTAGGCCGAAAAAGAAGAAATGAGGATAATTGTAGTGAGGTAGTTGCAAAAAGACAAAAAGTAGAGAAAACTGTAATTGAAAACAGGAAGAAAAACAATTGTGGAGAAAATGTTGTTGGATTTCAGTTTGAAAATAGTTCTGGTGTCAACTGCTATGCTAATGTAGTGGTTAATGTTGTTTTTTTTCTTAAAAGTTTACAAGAACAGATTGTTGAAAATCGGGATCAAAGATTGTGTGGTTTATTGAATTCTGTGTTTCAGAAATGTAGCAGTGTTACAGCACAAATAGAAAGTGTAACAGAAATTCGAAATATTTTAGATTTGTGTTCTGGTCAAGATAAATTTTCACAGAACATTCAGCAGGATTGTCAGGAATTTTTAATGTATATGTTTGGTGTTTTGGAAGATGAAGGTGTAGATGTAGATAATCTTTTCAGTCTTTCTTATCAATGGCAGCATGACTGCCACAATTGTAGTTTATCAAGTACTACTAGAATAGACACTGAAAGATTTATATATTTGACTTTACCAGACTGTAAATCAGTGTCTTTTAAAAATCTAGTTAAAGCAGCAGATCATAATATGGTGTGTACCCAATGTAACTGTACAATGCTGTCCACATTATTTATACAAAGGTATGGGCAGTATATCATTTTAGTTTTCCAACGATGTAGACCTGATGGAACTAAATTGACAACTTCTATCAAAAATTTTGTGGCTTCTCAGTTATCAATTTCTGGAAGGACCTTTACAACTGAAGCTATTATTTATCATGATGGATCTTCGACCACCTCAGGACATTATACATGCTACTTAAAATCTGAAAATGGATGGAGTTACTGCAATGATTCTCATTTAACTTATAAACAACGTTTGCCTTATGACTCTACAAATTCTTATCTAGTGTTTTTAAAACCAAAGTTTTAGTAAAGGGAATTGGCCTTTGAAGACGGGAATAGTTAATAAAAGTTAGTTAGTTAGTTAGTTAATATAATATTTTAAATTATTTATCTCATGTAGATACTTTAAGTGGATCTCAAAGTAAAAAATACTTATATATCAGACACAAATTGGCCGTGAGGATTGTGTATGGTATGATGTTTTTAGATCTTTTTTCATAGGAAGTCGATGAAATGGAACTTATAAGGAACAGCAGACTTTTTTTCCACCAAAAGGACCTTCACTATCTTCTATTTGGCCTCATGGAAAAGTAAGTGAATCAAAGATTAGTGTACATATATGAGATGTATGTTTGAATGGGTTTTTTTAAACACAATCTTTTAGATTGTGTTTTTTTTTTCCCGCTGTTATATGATGAAGACTTTGAACTCACTAATTTAAGTGGAATTCAATATATTCTGAGAACAGCAAAAATAAATAATGTAACATATTGTAGAAGTTATTGTGTAGTTTGCATTGTGTAATTTATATTGTGTTCACATTGTTATACACTCATTTTCTTTTTCACCCTTATTTACCTCTCTTTACTAATTTACACTCTTTTTTCATCGCTGTTTCTTTACTGCACTTCATTCACAACTTCTTAATCTAATAGGAACTATCTGCATTTCCTCTGTTCCTTCCACCACTTTTTATCTTTTTCATATTCTCTTAGTACCACTGCTTTAGTTTCCTAACCCTCTTTCTCTTTCTCCATTTTTTTTTCTTTCACACTCATTGTACTGTAGTTCAGTTAGTTCTTCCTTTTGTCTTTCTGTGTACTTACTCTCTCACTCCTGTTTTATCCATCGTTCTATAATAACTTCATTTCTTTCATCCCTTCACTCTGTGACTTCACTTCACTCACTCTCAATCATATTCTATTCCTCTATTTTATTTATAGTTTATCAATATGACTTCTCTCCTTTTCAATCATTTTTCTTTTACTTTCTTATCTTTACTCATTTTGTTTTGATATTTTACATTCTTTTAGTATCTTTTTTACCTTTAGGAATTTGTTCTCTAACTATTTCTTTTTCCTTTTTTTTTTCTTTCTACATTACTTTCTTTCTGTTTTTGTATCCTTCACTATTGCTTCATTTCTAAGTAAACTTTTGTAGATTTTTAAACCTCATGAACTGTTTCTTCTATTTTATTATACATTTTTATGTAATTATAACATGTTTTTTCCTTTATCTTTCACAGATACAAATTTGCATAGATTATATGGTAAGTGTGTTTGTAAAATGTTTTTTGTTATCACCTTTTGTTTTATTTTCACTATTTTTCTGTCACCCTACCGCACACCTATTTCCTTACTTTGCTTCCCTCACTTATTCTTTTCTTCCATGTTTACTTCCTACCACATTCAATTTCTTTCAGTACTTCTGCCTATGCACACTCCTTCACTTACCTTTTTTACTGGTTCACTTAGTCCCTTTGTGACAGTCCTTCTTTTACTCTCTCTCTTCTTTCTCTCTATTACTCCCCATGTGTTACCCTTATTCACTTACATGTACCCTCTTTCACCCCTCTTTACTTATATTCACTGATATTTACTTTCCCTCAATCACTGCTATTCTTTTCCTCTGATTCCGTCACTACCTGTCATTCCCATACTTAACTGTCCTTCTTTTTACTTTCAACATCCATTTACATTCTCCCTTAACCTCTGCTTTAGTCTTCTTCCTATTTCTTCTTTCTTTTGCTCCCTTATTCATTTTTCTTTTCTCAGTTACTTCCTTTTACACTTTTTATCTGTCTTACTATCTATTACACAGTCCCTCCTTCATTATTTTTTTTTTCTTTTTTTTTGTTAGTGCGCTGACGGTACGCGCACCGGTGCGCGCACCGGAAGCGCACCAGAGTGAAATATAAAAAAAAAATATTTTAAATTAAAAATATTATCTCAATATACATTATAGTGTTCATTTTTACAAAAACATACTTTAGCAATTCACTAAAAAACACATAGGTATGAGTCTGTATAAAAAGTTAGGAATTAGCATTAAAAAAACCTATGAAATTCACTGAAAAAACCATAGGTTTCACACCAGTTATAGTTAGGAATTAGCATTTAAAAAACCTATGAAATTCACTGAAAAAACCATAGGTTTCACACCAGTTATAGTTAGGAATTAGCATTTAAAAAAACCTATGAAATTCACTGAAAAAACCATAGGTTTCACACCAGTTATAGTTAGGAATTAGCATTTAAAAAACCTATTAAATTCACTGAAAAAACCATAGGTTTCACACCAGTTATAGTTAGCTGGAAATTTTACTGATATAAAACCATTGAAATTCCCACGTTATAGTTAGTCGGACTCACTATAACTTGCGCGTGCAATGCACTGCTGATGACATCACATATTACATCACTCATGACATGGTCAGTGACATCACTCATGACACCATCCTTGTGACATAGTGACAGACCTCCTTTCACTATAATGTAACCCTTGAGACACATATTCAAAAATAGAAACTGACATTTTTAAAAAAATGGAGATACCTATATCAGTTACAACAATTCAGTAATTCCACTATCTATATACACATCCACTCATACCTATACTCACTCATCATATGAAATGATACACCTATACATCCTGTTACACACCGACAATCATCGAAAAGTTACTCACAGACATACTCACACGTGCAAATAAACTATTGAACATCCATTTATTTGAATATAGAGTTATACACACACTTCCACCTTACTTCTATTGAAAATTACACATATTTATTCTCTTAAACAATCACTTATAGAAACACATACTTATTTAAACAGGAACTCTTTCAATCTCTTACTCTCACATATACTCACTTATATACATCAATATTCACATATACTAGATTAAAACATATGTCGTTACTGATAAAGACACTAGTGAGACAGTCATTCACTCACTAACAAACACATATACACACTCATCCACCCATACAGTCCTGCACATATGCTGTCTTCAAAACACATAGAAACAGAGAGTCAGTCACTCATGCATCTATGTGCTAAGTAATACCCCCACCAAACCATATAGATACTCATACTGATACTAAGAGAAACATCTAATAACCCATATACATACGCATGTAGCTACTTACCAACACATGTAGCCACTTATACACAAAGTGAAACACTAATATATATATTTAAATATTTAAACATTACTCACTAATATTTACTTTTTCAGAAAGACACATATTCACTGGATGGTGTCATCAGTGATGTCATGAGTGATGTCACTGACCATGTCATGAGTGATGTAATATGTGATGTCATCAGCAGTGCATTGCACGCGCAAGTTATAGTGAGTCCGACTAACTATAACGTGGGAATTTCAATGGTTTTATATCAGTAAAATTTCCAGCTAACTATAACTGGTGTGAAACCTATGGTTTTTTCAGTGAATTTAACAGGTTTTTTAAATGCTAATTCCTAACTAGAACTGGTGTGAAACCTATGGTTTTTTCAGTGAATATATATATATATATATATTCACTGAAAAAACCATATGTTTCACACACGTTATATTTTAGAATTATCATTTAAAAAACCTTGCAAATTCACTGAAAAAACCATAGGTTTCATACATGTTATAGTTAGCTGGACATTTCACCCATACAAAACCTTAGAAATTTCCCCATTATAGTTAGTTCAGCTAACTATAACTTGCGCGCCCGCAATGCACTGCTGATGACATCACATATTACATCACTCATGACATGGTCAGTGACTTATTTACCCATTTATTCTTCCATCGACCTTTAGATATACATATATAAAAAATATTTATTTTTCAGAAAGACACACATTCACTGGATGATGTCATCAGGGATGTCATTTGAGATGTCATCAGTGATGTCACTGACCATGTCATGAGTGATGTAATATGTGATGTCATCAGCAGTGCATTGCGGATGCGCGAGTTATAGTTAGCTGAACTAACTATAACCGGGGAATTTCAAAGGTTTTGTGTGAGTGAAATGTCCAGCTAACTATAACATGTGTGAAACCTATGGTTTTTTCAGTGAATTTGCAAGGTTTTTTAAATGCTAATTCCTAACTATAATGTGTGTGAAACCTATGGTTTTTCCAGTGAATTTGCAAGGGTTTTTAAATGCTAATGCCTAACTATAACGTGTGCCAAACCTATGTTTTTTTCAGTGAATTTCAAAGGCTTGTTAAATGCTAATTCCTAACTATAATGTGTGTTAAACCTGTGTTTTTTTCAGTGAATTTCCAAGGTTTTTTAAATGCTAATTTCTAACTATGACATGTGTGAAACCTATGGTTTTTTCAGTGAATTTCCATAGTTTTTAAAATGCTAATTTCTGTATCAATTTTTATATTTTTTATATATTTATTTTCCACAAACTGCCTTTGTATATTGTAATAGATTGACTGTATCCAGTAATATGCAATGGCACAGCTAATTTTTATGAGTTGGATAAAGTTGAACAGTATAGTCTACATCTTCAATCAACATATAAACACTCAAATTTGTTATTTTAATTTTTTTGTGTGTGTTTTTTTCCAACGTGCGCACAACGTGCGCGCACCTGCGATTCTTTAAAAAAAAAAAGTTTTTTTGCCCTTCGAGGTCCTTCAGGGACCCCTAAGAAGACCTAGGGGGTCAGAGAGTCTCTACCCTACCCCCTTTTCACGTTCTCCACTTTTGTTTTTAAGTCACTTCTGCCTAGAGGGTGCATGCAACGTGTGCGCACCTCGCGTTTTTTTTAAACATTTTTTTTTGCCCTTCGGGGTCCTTCAGGGACCCCTGAGAAGGCCTAGAGGGTCAGGGAGGCTCTACCCTGCCCCCTTTTCATGTTCCCCACTTTTATTTTTGACTCACTTCAGCCTCAAGGGTGCGTGCAACGTGCGCGCACCTCGCAATTTAAAAAAAATGTTTTATTTGCCCTTCGGGGTCCCTCAGGGACCCCGTGAGAAGGCCTAGGGGGTCAGAAAGTCTCTTCCCTGCATCCTACATACTATTTTTTAAAAGCTTTTACGAAAATCGGGTAAAACGTCATTTATATGCGACAGTCGCGAACGTGTGAGCTCCCGTGCGCGCACCCGCACGTAAAGTCATGTGACCTGAAAACAACACTTTGATTGGTTTATAGTAGTTTCTTTTCCAGAATCTTCAGAAACCCCACTCACTTCCCTCACTATCTCTATCAGTGTCCTGAGAGAAGGATCTTTGCTGATTTGTTCCAGCTTTTCTTCTTATCAAATGGCAGAACAGCAGCCACACGATTCTTCTGACTCAGATGTGGACTTGGTGGAAGAACAGCCACGTACTAAGAAGATGAAGGAGTCCTTCATCTGGAAATTCTTCACCTAAACAGAGGGGCAGAAGTAAGTGAATGCACCGAAGGTAACCTGCACTATTTGTGGAAGTGTGCTATCGAGGGGAGGCCCAAAGAAAAAATATTCCTTCAGCATCCACACCATGATGCGGCATGTGAATAATGTGCATCCTCACAACTTTGCTCATGCTTCTACAAGAGCCCTTGCTGCCGAACTTCCAGCTGCTGTCCCCAGCACCTCATCATCAGCAGCATCTTCATCGACATCAAGTTTAGATGTCCGGCCACTTTTGGCTAATGTACATATAAAATGCAACTTCTGCTACGAGATCCTCTGCTATGGAGAGCAGAGTATGAACTTAATCGAAATGAAGATTAGGCAGCACCAATGCTCCCGCAGATAATTTTTATTTTTATTTTGTTTGTTCCTGTTGAGCAGTTTTTCGTTTCATGTTTATTTTTTTCTTACAAAAAATGCAAAAAAAATATAAAACTGTTCAAAAAATAATTTTAAACAAAAAGACAAAAAAACAGTCATTTTCAGAACTAACTTCACTTCTCTATAAAGAGCTGTATTTCTAATATACTGTGTCATACTTTTTTTGAATGAATGTGTAGTGTATAAATGAATGACTGAAATGACTGAGTGAAGGGGAGGAAGGGACTAAGAGAATGAGTGAGGAAAGGGGAGTAGGACGAGTGAGGAAAGGGGAGTCAAAGAGTGAATGAAACCAGAGGACTAAGTGTAGGGGATACAGGTAAGGGGAGTGAAAGAGTAATGGAATGGCAGTAAGGAAAGGAAAGTGAGGGAGGGGGAGTGAGAAAAGGGGAGCAGGGGACAGAGACAGGGAAGGGGAGTAAGAGATGGAGAGGGAGAAGTAGAGCAGGCTAAAGGGAGTTAAAATAGGAAAACTGGAGTGATGGTGAGAGAAGGGGTATAACGAGAAAAAGGGGGTAAGGGAAAGTAAGAGATGGGGAGTGAGGGAGAGAGAAGTGGAGTGAGGGGATGTAGGGAGTTAGGAAAGCAGAGTGAGAAAAGGGGAGTCAGGATTTCAATGAGGGAAGGAGAGTGAGGAAGAGTGAGGAAAAGACAGCGGAAAAGAGGAGGGGTGTGAGATACAGACAGGAGGAAGTGTAGTGGGGAAGGGGAGTGACGGTGCGTTAAGGGCAGTGACAGTTAGGCAAGGGGTATGAAGGTGAGGTAAGGAGAATGAAGGAGAAGAAATAAAATAAAGAGAGAAGGAATGTGAGTGAGGGAGAGTCGAGGAATGGTAGAAAGACAGAGGAAAGAAGATTAAGGGTAAGGGAGAGAGAGGGAAAGAGTGACAGATAGGGAGAGCAAGGGACTGAGAGGGAGTGAGGCAGTTAGAGTGAGTGAGACAGAGGGAGACAGGGAGAGAAACATGGATGAAAAAAAGTGAGTGAGGGAATGAACAAAGGGAAGTAAGTGAGATGGAGTGAGGGAGTGACGAAAGAGGAGTAAAGGAAGGAGAGTGAGGGAAAGGGAGTGAGACAAGCAGAGCGAGGGGGGCGAGGAAAAGGGAGTGGGTAAGTAAAGGGGTGAGAAATACAGATAGGATGAAGTGCAAACTGGGGAAAGGGAGTGACGGTGAGTGAATGGCAGTGACAGTTAGGGAAGGGGTATGAGGGTAAGGGAAGGGGAATGTGGGAAAAGGAAGAAAATTAAGAGAGAGGGAAAGTGAGTGAGGAAGAGAGGAGGAGTGATATAAAGAGAGAGGAAAGGAGTTTAAGGGTAAGGGAGACAGAGGGACAGAATGAGAGAGAGGGAGATCAAGGAACTGAGAAGGAGTGAGGCAGTTAGAGTGAGTAAGACAGAGGGAGACAGGGAGAGAAAAATGGATGAAAAAGTGAGTGAACGAGGCAAAGCAGCTTTACAGGCAAGTTTACTTACAAATTTGCTTCCAAACGAAAATATTCTCCCAGAGAATATATATAGAAAAATTGCAGAAAAGAAATCAGTGATATGCTTGATGCCAATTCTGCAAGAATGTTCAATATTCAATGAAAAAATGCTACACTTAGAAAATCAAGAAATTATACAACTGGAAGCTATTGATAGAATAGAGCATGAAGGAGCTACTATTATTTTCAGAGTTTGATTTCTACATGCACACCCAGGATCTTTATTACACACCTTTAAATAAATGCTTTTGTAGTTTTAAAACAGTGTCAATCACACACCAGATTTTCTTAAGCAGAATCTTGAATTGTGCACCAGTCACTGGAATCATAGAATGACATAGCTTTCCTCTCATTTTACACTCATATTCTTGAAGATAACCAATCAAATATCTTCCCACACAAATTCAAAACCAATCTAACATTTTAATTGGTTCTACATTGAAACACTTTCAATGTCACATAAAATTCAACCTTCCCCCACTGCTCTCTCTGCCTGTTACCATGGTAACACTCCATATACACCTAACTGAACTCACAGGTGAAAAGTTCATCTGCAAAGCAAACCAGCAAGGGTGTTTGACTTTTCAAAACAACAGCGAATCCTGTGCAATATTCCTTTCAATCACTTTCTCTCAACCATTAGCATTTCTCCTTAAAAAAGACAGTTGCATGCACCCTAGTTTTCAATGTTGAATTTACAGAAACCACCAAACATTTATTATTTTTCAAGTGCACTGAACCTCATCCACATTTTTTTCTAAACTCCTACTTTTCAAACTGCCATTTCATTCCCAGAGCCCATCTGAGTACAACCAGATCTCCCTTCAAGATGCTTAAAGTGTGGATTGTAGGACACAGCTATATTTTCTGGAGTGAAAGGTATGCAGCAAATAGATGCTTTCTCAACCTTGACTTACCAAATGTGGATATTATGTGGATTGGCCAGAGAGGATTGAGGTGTCACCAATTGATGCCATTGGTAAAATCCTTTTTGCATCTCCCACACCCTGACCTCATAATTGTGCACTGTAGTGGCAATGACCTAGGCACTTTGACTGGGGTAGGTCTGGAAATGCTTTTAAAGGACACCTTTGGGCAATTGATGTCACTTTTTCCACAAACTGCCTTTGTGCATTCTAATATATGCCAAAGGCAAAAATGGAACTGGTCCAGCCAATATTGTCCACAGATTGAGAAAGCAAGGAAACATGTAAATAAGTCTGTTTCTGCTTTCCTCAGAGACTATGGTATGGGTTTTATATACCACAACGACTTGCATTACAACATGCAAGGCATTTATAGAGGAGACGGTGTACATTTCACAGATGAGGGAAACCGAGTCTTCCTCTTGAATTTTAGACTCTGCATCGGTACTTACTTGTAGGTACAAAAACACTCAATAAACACAACAGCTCTTTTTAGAGCCATCCAACATCTAAACACTCAAACTCGTTATTTAACTGTATTTTTTTGGACGTGCCCGCAGCGTGCGCACACCTCGCAATTTCTTTTTTTTAATTGGTTTTTTTTGCCCTTTGGGGTCCTTCAGGGAACCCCTGAGAAGGCCTAGGGGGTCAGGGAGTCTCTACCCTGCCCCCTTTTCACGTTCTCCACTTTTGCTTTTGGCTCCCTTCTACTTTGGAGGGACAAAACGGCGGCCAAAGGGTGCGAGTACCGTGCGCTCATCCCGCGATATAAAAAAAACGTTTTTGGGGTCCTTCGGGGTCCTTCAGGGACCCCCTGAGAAGGCGTAAGGGGTCAGGAAGTCTCTACCCTGCCCCCTTTTCACGTTTTCCACTTTTGTTTTTAACTCTCTTCTGCCTTGGACACAAAATGGCGGCTAATACTTTCTGGTTTCCAGTGATTAGAATGTTGACAGACGTCTAACAACAAATCAGAAGTCAGCTCGCGGACACCCGATTCGCGCACCGTGCGCGCACAGGTGTGCGCATGGTGCACGCTTATAGATATATATATATTTTCTTTTAATTTTCTCAGAAACTACTGGAAGGATTTACACCATTTAACCAAAAGCGTGATCGGCAAATCAGACTCCACCATTCTGCCAAATTTGGTGTAATTCCGTTCAGCGGTTCAGGCTGCAGCCATGTCTAATCGTCCTATAGAAATTAACATGAGCAAAACATGTTTTGGGACCTCCCTTTTTTCTCGGCCCCCGCTTGACGGATCTACCCGAGACTTTCAGGGAAGGAGCTGAGTTGAGTGAACCATCTTCTTTGAGAAATTCTCGAAGATTCAACAACCGGTGCCAAAGTTATTCCCAATAGAATGTTGCTGATTTCCTATGGAAACTAGGTCCTAACTATAACTACCTACTATATATATATATATATTCACTGAAAAAACCATAGGTTTCACACCAGTTAAGACTTTTGCTGCCATATCGCGGACCATGTCATGAGTGATGTAATATGTGACGTCATCAGCAGTGCATTGCAGGCGCGCAAGTTATAGTGAGTCCAACTAACTATAACTTGGAATTTCAATGGTTTTATGTCAGTAAAATTTCTAGCTAACTATAACTGGTGTGAAACCTATGTTTTTTTTAGTGAATTTAATAGGTTTTTTGAATAGTAATTCCTAACTATAACTGGTGTGAAACCTATGTTTTTTTCAGTGAATTTCATAGGTTTTTAAATGCTAATTCCTTTCTATATCGAGGTTCTAACCTACGATTTTTTTAATCAATTTGCTGTTTTGAGTAAGTATTACTTATTTTTTATTTATTTATTTTTTTAATCATTTTTTCCTGGGGCGCTCTGGGTGCGCGCTCCGGTAAACTCTCCGGAAAGCGCACCCAGAGCGCTACTTTCGTTCATGAAAAAAAATATGAATGAAAAGTAAATAATAACGCAATACATTTAGTACCATACATATAAAAGCAGTTTTTTTTTAATAAGGAAATAAAAATGATTTTGCATTTCCGTGAAACTATCAAAACGTCACTTCGGCGCGCCGCGTAAGCGCCCCCGGAAGCGCCTACGTTCACGCCGCGTAAGCGCCCCGGAAGTGCCTACGTTCGCGCCGCGTATGCACCCCGGAAGCGCCTACGATCGCGCCGCGTATGCGCCTACGTTCGAGCCACGTATGCGACCCGGAAACGCCAACGTTTGCACCCCGTATGTGCCCCGGAAGCGCCTATGTTCGTGCCGTGTGTGCGCACCCGGAAGCGCTCCGGTGCGCGCAGCGTCAGCGCGTCAAGTCATGTGACCTTAAAATACCACTTTTCATTGGTTGCTAACAAAGAATGAAATCCCCACCCATTTCCTTCACTTCTTCTTTCACTTTTGTGACTGAAAGACCTGCCTTTTTGCTCTTGCCTCTTTCTGGGTTAATCATGGCTGCCAGACCATCCAGCAGTGAAGATGAGCCTGAATTCATTGATGAAGAGCCTCCTCAGCCAAAGTTGAAGGAGCATTTCATTTTGAATTTTTTTTCAATACCAGCTGACCAGAAAAAGGTGAATGCTCCAAAAGTGGAGTGCAGGATCTGCAAAAAAGTCCTGTCACGGGGTGACCCCAAAAAGAAATATTCTTTTGGGAACTTCACAATGATACGGCATGTGGAGAGGAGGCACCCCCAGAATTTTGCCCGGGAAAGTGTCGGGGCTCTGGCACAAGAGGTTCCCAGTGATGGGGCCTCTACATACACCGGAGGAGCAACTACTTCTGTGAGGGGGCGATCGCAGGAGCTGGTTCCAAATATTCAACCTGCATTCAAAAAAGGTGTCCTGAAATGCAGATACTGCGATCAACTCCTTACCTATGGGGAGCAGAGTGTCCTGCTCATGGTTCGAGCATTGGAGAACCATCACTGCCGTTCCCAGCCCTAATTTTTTTTGTTTTTTTGCTCCTGTTGAGCAGTTTCCATTCCCTGTTTTTGTTTCTGTTCTTAAAAAAGAAAAAAGAAGAAAAAAAAAGTTCTTTTCAGAACTACCTCCAATTCTCATCAAAGAGCTATATTCTTAAAAAAATGAAAAAGAGTAAGTGGAGTGCATTGATAATGGAAAGGAAAATGAGTACGAAAGAACAGAAAGGTATGAGAGGAGACAGGAAGTGAAGCAGGGGGACTGAAAGAAGGTGAGTGTTGGGAAGGAAAGTAAGGAGAAGGAGAGTGAATATGGGGAATGTGGATATTCAAAGAAAATGTTGAAAAGGAACAGGGGTGTGGAAGGGTAAGAAAAGATGCATTGCTGGAGTTGAAGACTGAAGGCCTCATTTATGAGGCCATGCGTCACTTTAAGGCCACCAGAGCGTCACTTTTTGTGACGCATCAGTACAGTAAAAAATGCACCTTATTCAGTCATATTTACAAAGTGACACATCTAGGTAGATGCGTCACTTTGTAAGCCCCTGTGCCACATTATACCTACGTCAGGTGTAAAGTACGCAAAAGGGACGTATTGACGCAAGAAAGGGTCGTAGAGGTGACGCAGTGAAATCTATGAGATATCACTGCGTCACTTTTATGACGCTGTTGCGTCCAAATCTTACGCCTGTATCACAGCAGGCATAATACTGATGCAAGCCCTTTCACATGGGGCCTGGCCCCATGTGAAAGGATGCATTGCTGGAGTTGCATCATTTTTGTGACACACTCCAGCAATGCATCACTTTTGCGCTTACAGATACGTCTGAAATACTGACCTATCTGTAAGAACTTCCAACATAATACGTCATAAATTTAATATGACGCATGAGTAGAAGACTGAAGGACTCGTTCATGAAGCCATGCGTCACTTTAACGCCACCGGAGCGTCACTTTTTGCGACGCACCAGTGCTATAAAAAATGCACCTTATTCAGTCATATTTACAAAGTGACGCATCTAGGTAGATGCGTCACTTTGTAAGCCCCTGCGCCACATTATTCTTACGTCAGGTGTAATGTATGCAAAAGGGACGTATTGATGCAAGAAAGGGTCGTACAGGTGACGCATTGAAATCTATGAGATATCACTGCGTCACTTTTATGACGTTGTTGCGTCCAAATATTATGCCTGTTTCACAGCAGGCATGCAGGCCCTTTCACAGGGGGCCTGGCCCCATGTGAAAGGATGCATTGCTGGAGTTGCTTCATTTTTGAGACACACTCCAGCAATGCATCACTTTTGCGCTTACAGATACGTCTGAAATACTGACGTATCTGTAAGAACTTCCAACATAATACGTCATACATTTAATATGACGCATGAGTAGAAGACTAAAGGCCTCATTTATGAGGCCATGCGTCACTTTAACGCCACCGGAGCGTCACTTTTTGTGACACACCAGTGCTGTAAAAAATGCACCTTATTCAGTCATATTTACAAAGTGACGCATCTAGGTAGATGCGTCACTTTGTAAGCCCCTGCGCCACATTATTCCTACGTCAGGTGTAATGTATGCAAAAGGGACTTATTGACGCAAGAAAGGGTCGTAGATGTGATGCAGTGAAATCTATGAGATATCACTGCGTCACTTTTATGACACTGTTGCGTCCAAATATTACGCCTGTTTCACAGCAGGCGTGCAGGTCCTTTCACATGGGGCCTGGCCCCATGTGAAAGGATGCATTGCTGGAGTTCCTTCATTTTTGAGACACACTCCAGCAATGCATCACTTTTGCGCTTACAGATACATCTGAAATACTGACGTTTCTGTAAGAACTTTCAACATAATACGTCATAAATTTAATATGACGCATGAGTAGAAGACTGAAGGCCTCATTTATGAGGCCATGCGTCACTTTAACGCCACAGGAGCGTCACTTTTTGTGACGCACCAGTGCTGTAAAAAATGCACCTTATTCAGTCATATTTACAAAGTGACGCATCTTGGTAGATGCGTCACTTTGTAAGCCCCTGCGCCACATTATTCCTACGTCAGGTGTAATGTATGCAAAAGGGACGTATTGACGCAAGAAAGGGTCGTAGAGGTGACACAGTGAATAAACTGGGTTTTCCCCATGCTTCGCTCCCTGGTCCGCTCCCCGATGCTCGTACCGGGCGCTCCCCCCGCGCAAATGGAAACATTTTTTTTTATTTTTTTGCCCCGCGGGACCCTATTTTAGCCCTCACATCAAACCTAAGGGGTCAGGGGGGTCTACCCTGCCCCCTTATAGTCATTTCCCCCTTTTTTCTTTGCCACACCTTGTGTCTCGATCCTACCGAGACACAAGGTGGCGGCCGCTCTGGACTGTTTGGAATGTTTACAGACACCCGTGAACTAGCTTTCCATGCGCAAGTCGCATGGCGCGCCCAATGTGCTCCCCGGTGCGCGTACCGGGGCGCGCCTATTGATATATATATATCTTTTTTAACCTAAATTACTCAAATTCCACTGCAGCACATATCTTGAGACATAGCAAAGGCACCTCGGGCTACCAGTCCCTACAAGTTTGCCAAGTTTGGTTGAAATCCATTCAGCCGTTCGGGCTAAAAGTGAGTTTGACCGCCTTATGGAAATTAACATGGAGAAAACACGTTTTGGGACCCCCCTTTTATCTTGGCCCCCACTTGACGAATCCCCCCCACATTTTCAGGGAAAGAGCGGAACGGAGCGGGCCACGAACTTTGAGAAAATCGTGAAGATTCGTCCACCGGCGCCAAAGTTATTCCCAATAGAATGTTGCGGATTTCCTATGGAAAGTAGATCCTAACTATAACTACCTACTGGCGTGACCGCCAGTAGGTAATATATATATATATATTACCTACTGGCGGTCGCCAGTAGGTATATATAGTTAGGATTTTTTCCCTATGGGATTTCTGAAAATTCCATGCCTAATAACTTTTGCGTTTGTGGACGGAATTGGCTGAAATTTTCAGGAAAATGGCACATTTTGTTTCTGAGCAGCCCTTGAAAATTTGGGGGGGTTTTGTGGAGGGGGGGCCGAGAAAAAAGGGGGGTCCCAAAACGCCTTTTTCCCATGTTAATTTCCATAGGGCGGTTGGACTCACTTTTAGCCCGAACGGCTGAATGGATTTGCACGAAACTTGGCAAAATTGTAGGGACTGTTAGCCCGATGTGCCTTTGCTAGGTCTCAATATATGTGCTTCAGTGGATTTTGAGAAATTAACGTTTAAATCAAGATATATATCTGTAACAGCGCTCCGGGCAGCGATCCGGTTAGCGAACCTTTCGCGTATCGGAACTTTGCGATGCGAAGCTGATTGGCCCTCCGGTGTCTGTCAACATTCTAAACAGTCCGGAGCGGCCGCCATCTTGTCTCTCGGTAGGATCGAGAGACAAGAGGAGGCCAAAACAAAGGGGGAAATTACCATAAGGGGGCATAGTAGATCCTCGTTGACCCCCTAGGTTTTATGTGGAGGTTTTAAAAGGGCCTAGGAGGGTCCAAAAAAAAAAAAAAAAACATTTTTTTTTTGCGTGGTAAGCGCCAAGTTCGCGAACCGGAAAGCGTTCTGGGCAGCGAACTTTATGGATAAAAGAATGAAAGACTTTTCTAATACTGTATGTTAATTGTTTGTTGTTTTTCTTGTTTTTTTTTGTTTTCTCTTTTTTTTAAAGTGTTTTTTTTATTTTGATTCTTTTTCATAATTTATTAAACTTTCTAACATTTCAGTGTCTGAAATGTCATTATTTTCTTGAAATATTGTTTGCAATCTGTGAGGTTGCAAAATGTCCTCATTTGCAAGGAGGACATCTACTGCTTGGACACATTGCAGCAGTTCATTATCCAAGCTTTCATCCATAAATTCCATGTCAATTTGTTCAATTAATGCCTGGCTGCTCTCTTGCAGGTCCATCTCAAAAGAAACTTGCTGCTCGCCTTCCATTTTGCCTGAAATTTGGATTAAAAAAATATATATTAGTAGAGATAGGGCACTGTTGGGATTAATTTTAGATAGGCAGTTTTTATCAGTGAATTTATCTTTTGGCAGTGTATAGTATGAGAGTGGAAATAGGACTATAAAAAAGTGTATGTGATTTAACCAAGACAAGCCTTACTCCATTCATAACTATAACAGAGAAGTCTATCTAAATACATTACTACTACAGAGGGATAGTGTATATCTAGCAGAAAAAGCCTACTATATTAAGTTATAGTGCACAATATATTAAATTATAACTTACCTTCACAAAGAAGTTGAAGTTTTTTGAAGCTATTGAAATAGGAGGTACAACAAGAAGTAGTAGTCAAAATGGCTGTGTTTCCTTCTCTCCCTTTATATATATACAGGTATATAACCAATCAAATGTCAGGTAATAAGAGTAGAAAATGAAAGTAACATTTTCATTGGTTGTCAATTCCAACAATTCAGATGTGTTTTGTGAAGTAATTTACCTCACGGTACTTGGAGAGGTCTACAGGCTAAATGGCTAAATGAAATTTCAATGAAATTTGTGAGAATGGAAGGGATTGTTATGTAGTATGAGCTAATCTATATTTGGTGAGAGTGTGTCTAGTCGTTTTTCTGTAAATTACTTTCCCACCTTTTTTTTTGGACCGCTTTCCGGGAAGCGGCCCGGTTCGCGAACCTTAAGCGTCACGGGAGTCCACCATTTTGTGTTTCGGTCGCATTAAGATACAAGATGGAGGGCAAATAATGTTTAGAATGGGTAGAAGGGGTCATGGTAGACTTATCTTGACCCTCTAGGTTTTCTGAGGGTGGCTGAGGAGGCTTATATGTGCGGAAAAAAACATTTTTTTAAAAAATTCCGCGAGGTTAGCTTTCGGTTCGCGAACCGGGTAGCGCCCCGGGGAGCGAATTTTGTGGAAAAATAATGAAAAAAATTAGAAAAAAATAATAATTGTGAGTGATCAGATGAAGGGTAGCTCTGAGAAGAGCTTTTGGGTTTATGGTACATTTAGGTACTTATAAGTAGGTACCAATGCACAGTCTTAAATTCAGAATGAAAATTCTGTTGCCCTCATCTGAGAAGTGAACTCCATCTCCTCTGTAGATATCTTGCATGTAGTAACGCAAGTTATTGTTGTACAGAGAGCCCATTCCATGGTCTCTCATGAAAGCTGAAACAGATTTGTTTACATGCTTCCTCGCTTTCTCAATTTGTGGACAAAATTGGTTGGACCACTTCCATTTCTGTCTTTGGCATATATTGGAATATACCAAGGCAGTTTGAGGAAAAAGTGCCATTAATTGCTCAAAGGTGTCCTTTAAAAGCATTTCCAGACCTACCCCTGTCAAAATGCCCAAATCATTACCTCCACAGTGCACAATTAACAGGTCAGGTTTTGGCAAATGCATAAAGGTTTTCACCAATGGTATCAATTGGTGACATTTTAATCCTCTTTGGCCCAACCACTTAATTTCCACATCTTGTAAATTGAGGTTAGGTAAATTTCTGTTCTCAGCATACCTTTGAGCCCAGTGGATGTAACTATGTCCAACAATCCAGACCTTAAACATGGTGGGAGAAGGTTGTTCTGCAGTCAGATGAAGTGTGGTAATGAAAGGGCAGTTGAAACAGTAGGAGTTTCTAAAGAAAAAAAAACTGTGGATTTACAATGCTAATGATTCATTAGCAGTGATTGGTGCATTTCCATTTCTGAAAACAGAAAGTTAGGGTGCATGGATGTGTTCTTTGAAACATGTCATTTGAATGGTCAAGGAAGAAACATTTAATGAAAGATTGCACTGGATACGCAGGTGCACTGAGAGTTCACAGTTCAATTGAAACATTGTTGTGTGAATTTGCAAACATGAGAGGTCTTCCAGGAGGTGGTTGCTATGGAAACAAGGCAGATAGGGCAGAGGGGGGAAGGGTTTTGATTTGAAAAAAGTGAGGGAAGAGGTATGATTGGCTAATATGAGAGATATGTGAAATGAATATCTGTATTTCTGTGCTTTCAATAGCTGCAGCCTTTGGAGTGCATCCTTTTTCTTCTGCTGAAGACAATTTGGTGTATTTCTGAGACTGTTTTCAAAACTCAAAAAATATTTGCTAAGGTGAGAAAAGATTTATTTAATTTAGATAGAGAATAGTATGATTTAAGGAGAAAATGATGAAGAAAGCTGTGTTTTTAAAATGTGGTTTTGTCTCTAGTGATATAGTAATAGAATTAGTTTCATAGAGAAATTGTAATTGCATATTTGGTGTAACATTCTGGCATGCAGTAACACAAGATATTGTGATATATGGAGCCCATTCCATGGTCTGTTATGTAAGCTGAAACAGATATGTTGCTTTTAAAAACGATTTAAGAAATCAATTACATTTCTGGATATGTACTGCTAGAGCTTCATAGGTTGTTTTGAGCCATATTTATAAGGTATTTGAGTGTCTAAGATGTTATGTTTTCCTTTTAAAATGTAAAGTGTTCCTCATGGGGCAAGTGTCTTGTAAATACGCTCCCACTTGTGCTTGGCAAATTTAGATTTTGATTATGGGAGTTACCTAGCCATGTTAATAGTGTCCCAAAAATGGTGCTAGGGAATTGCAGAAAACACTTTCATGTGTCGCAAGGACATTTTAAGTCATTTCTTCATGAATGCAGGTATACAATTGATTTATATGCTGTGTTTAAAAACGAATTTTGAAATCAATTAAATTTCAGGATATGTACTGTTAGAGATTCATAGGTTGTTTGGGGTCATATTTAGAAGGCATTTTAGTGTCTTTGATGTTATTTTTCCCTTTTTAAATGGAAAGCGTTCCTCATGGGGCCCTGAGCAGTTCTTAGCCATGTTATTTAATAGGAAGTGGATAACATGGCTAAGAGCATTTGCTGGAAAATGCATGAATATCGCTGACTTTTCTGCGATGTTATGTTTACCTCTTAAAATGTAAAGTGTTCCTCATGGGGCAAGTGTCTTGTAAATACGCTCCCACTTGTGCTTGGCAAATTTAGATTTTGATTATGGGAGTTACCTAGCCATGTTAATAGTGTCCCAAAAATGGTGCTAGGGCATTCCAGAAAACACTTTCATGTGTCTCAAGGACATTTTTAGTCATTTCTTCATGAATGCAGGTATACAATTGATTTATATGTTGTGTTTAAAAACGAATTTTGAAATCAATTAAATTTCAGGATATGTACTGTTAGAGCTTCATAGGTTGTTTGGGGTCATATTTAGAAGGCATTTTAGTGTCTTTGATGTTATTTTTCCCTTTTTAAATGGAAAGCATTCCTCATGGAGCCCTGAGCAGTTCTTAGCCATGTTATTTAATAGGAAGTGGATAACATGGCTAAGAGCATTTGCTGGAAAATGCATGAATATCGCTGATTTTTCTGCTATATTCATGCATTGCGGCCGTTTTTTTTCACATTGCTTCATAGGTTGTTTGGGGTCATATTTAGAAGGCATTTTAGAGTCTTTGATGTTATTTTTCCCTTTTTAAATGGAAAGCGTTCCTCATGGGGCCTTGAGCAGTTCTTAGCCATGTTATTTAATAGGAAGTGGATAACATGGCTAAGAGCATTTGCTGGAAAATGCATGAATATCGCTGATTTTTCAGCTATATTCATGCATTGCGGCCGTTTTTTTTCACATTGCTTCATAGGTTGTTTGGGGTCATATTTAGAAGGCATTTTAGAGTCTTTGATGTTATTTTTCCCTTTTTAAATGGAAAGCGTTCCTCATGGGGCCCTGAGCAGTTCTTAGCCATGTTATTTAATAGGAAGTGGATAACATGGCTAAGAGCATTTGCTGGAAAATGCATGAATATCGCTGACTTTTCTGCTATATTCATGCATTGCGGCCGTTTTTTTTCGCATTGCTTCATAGGTTGTTTGGGGTCATATTTAGAAGGCATTTTAGTGTCTTTGATGTTATTTTTCCCTTTTTAAATGGAAAGCGTTCCTCATGGGGCCCTGAGCAGTTCTTAGCCATGTTATTTAATAGGAAGTGGATAACATGGCTAAGAGCATTTGCTGGAAACTGCATGAATATCGCTGATTTTTCTGCGATATTCATGCATTGCGGCCATTTTTTTTCACATTTGCAAGCACTTCTTAGCCATGTTATCCAATGGGAGGTGGATAACATGGCTAAGAGCATTTGCTTCAAAGGTTGTTTGGGGTTATACACCATTTTTGGGAAATTATTAACATGCCTATCTAACTCCCATAATCAAAATCTAAATTTGCCAACCGCAGGTGGGAGCGTATTTACAATAAATTTGCACCATGAAGAACGTACAATAGCATACTAGACACTCAAATGCCTTATAAATATGACCCAAAACATCTTATGAAGCACTAGTAGTGCATATTTCCAGAAATGTATTGGTTTTCATTTAATGATTTACTTCATTGGTAGGCCTTCACATGTTTTTTTACCTTGGTTTTTTTCAGTGAAAATCTTATCTGCAACCATGTGTTGGCCTCACCTCAAATAAACAAAACAGGTGATGGACTGAATGTGGATCAATGACACACATTCACCCCAGTCTAAAGATCAGGGCCTAAACAAATCTTTAGATAGGCTACATCTTATCGTCATCCTGAATTAATGATTTAAAATATTAGGGAGTGATTTATGAGTGTTGTATGCCTGTTTTGTACCATTGAGTGTCATTTTTGTGATGCAGTGCTGGTGGAAAATATTTGCTATGTTAAATAATTAGTACGGCATTAAGTTTTAGATGACTGTTATTTATTTACTGTTTGGTAATAGTGGTTAATAACATTTTATATTATATTTTTCCACAGATTCAACTGCAGATTCTTTCATAGTTTGGAAAATGCCTTCCAAAAGTAGAATACGAAAGGCTAGAAAACGTCAAAGACAGCAGGATGATGTTTTATTGCAGCAGTCCTCTTCCCCAAATACTTGTCAAAACACCAAGAAAGGTCCGGGTAAGAGCACGAAATCATTCTTAAGAAATATTTGTAGTAAAAAAAGTTTTGCGCAAAAAAATGTTTCAGTTCACAAAAAGAAAAGTAATTTAAATGGAAAGGAGAGACCCATCACAAATGTTACTGGTAGAGGAAGAGATAACTCTGTGCATGATAGTAGAAGGAAACAACAGTTTAGGGACATTCGAAATCGAATGTTCCGTAATAGGATATTAGTTAATTTATTGAAAAATATTAAAAAGAAAGGTCAACAGAAAGCGGCATTTTATAAGAAGAAGAAAAATGTAGAGAAAATTATTGATCATGCTTTTGAAATTAAGCGAAAGTTGTTTATTTTGGTAATCAATAGAATTAGGAAACTAAGCAAGGTAATTTCTGATTTCAAAACAAAAAGTAGATGGAAGAGAGTAGTAAATCGTACTAACTTTTGTGAAGTTTTTTCCGGAGAATGGATGCATAGTTCAAGTTGTGAGGCATTTTTTAATGAGGAGAGTTATTTTCAGGATAATGATTTGGTGTTTGCAGTTGACACCAGTGGTCGAGCTTATGAAGTGAAGGATGGTTGTCCAGTTGAAAAAGAACAACTTGTGACAACAGAGACAGAAGAGGCGCTAAGTGATGAGGTTTTAGGAAGACGTCCTAAGGGTCCTGTGTACATTTGGAAGTGTAGTTCTATTTGCAGTGTGCGACAGGTTTCCATCAATTTGCTTTGTGATTTTATACGGACATTTAATAAGAAAAGTTTGAAGCAGAAAATGAAGTTGTTGCAAGATTTAGATCCTTGCAGAGTGAGACAAATGACAGGTTTGCGTGGTCATTCACTGGCTTGTCTTTCCAGGAGAGTATGCCAGAGTGTTTTTCATCATTTCAGGATGCTAGCAGTGCATCATAATAAAGTGAGAAAATTAGTGAGAATGTTGTATTATGCTAAGAGTCCAGCAATTATGCTTAAACAATTATGTGCTGCTCTTTTGCATGGTTCTGAAATAGATGTGAAGAATATTTGTGAAGAAATTGAGTTTTGTTACTTTGGTAGTAAAGATGAGAATGTTCAAATTGACCCTGTAATAGAGGGTAATGTGGAAGATAATGTACAGGTTTCCAGTACAGATAATTTTCAGAAGGAAATTGCCACGTTTCAGATGAAATCAAGTGAGAGGCCTAATTTCACTTGTGTATGTTGTCGACGCACTTATTATAAGAATCAGACTAAGGTAGTGGATTTATATGCAAAAAGTGAAAGGGAAAATAATAGTGAATGGAAGGATTTTGCCACATACTTGATGGTAGAAAATTATTTTGATTTGGGATCGGATCAACGTGTGTGTACTTATTGTTGTAATAAATTAAACCAAAACCAGATGCCTGCTAGGGCAGTTCATAATAATCTGGAATTGGTTGAGATTCCTTCTGAATTGAAGGATTTAAATACTTATGAATCTATTTTGATTCAAAGTATCCATCCCTTTCAGGCTATTGTAAGAATGGAGCCAAAGACAGGGAAGTTGCCTCCAGCAGATTTACAGAGAGGATTAAAGGGAAGAGTTGTTTATTTGCCTCTAGATTTGAAGAAAAACATTAACACAATTGGAATAGAAAAAGTGGAAGAGGAACCTCTGGTTATCTTGGTTAATGGGGTTCCGACAAAGAATAAGAAAATATGGCAAGATTTAGTGGATGTTAGGAAAGTCAAAAAGGCAACAGTGTATTTGAAGAAAAATAATAAGTACTATAAGAATGTATATGTTGCAGAAGAGGAAGTAAGTGATGAAGAGGATAGCGATTTGTGTGCTGGCCAAATTGAGAAAGTAGAGGCCTCTAAAAGTGAAGAAATATATGAACATTATAGTGTTCATCCTTTGCATTCCAAGGAAGTCATGGGGAATGCTATTGAGTTGTTTCAAATGAAACAAGCCAAAGGGAGTCCCATTAGTGTTTGGGAGGAAAGTTTGGAAGCTCGGTGTTTCCCACAGCTATTTCCCACAGGTCAAGGAGGAAGATATGATGAGCGACCTCATCAAATTCCTGCGTCTGAATACCGGACTTTACGATTGTATGCAGAAGATCCTAGGTTTCGGCAATGCATTCCCTATTTGTTTCATCTCCTGTTTGAAAGCGATCTGTCTGGACTGTCATATGCAGTGAACCACATCTTAAAAAGTGGTATACAGATGCGAAATATCTCGGCAAGTGACTTTATGCATAAAGTCAATGTCCAAGACAGTATTTTGGATTCTCACTTAATTAATCTCATGGCGTGTCAGCGTGGTACTAATGAGTACTGGTACCGTCGTCATGGTGATTTAAAATGTATGCTGAGGAACTTAGGAACTCCAACATGGTTCCTCACTCTGAGCTGTGCCGAGTATGGCTGGGAAGACTTACTTCAATTTCTACGAGAGGCAAATGGGAATATTGAAAACATTGAATTCAAGACACCTGGAGAACTGTGTTCTTTGGATCCAGTGAATGTATGCAGGTACTTCAATCATAGATTTGAAGCTATGATGTCTTTCATCACAAATAAAAAGAATCCACCTCTTGGAGAGGTGTTGGATTTCTTCTGGAGAAAGGAGTACCAAGCAAGAGGTGCCCCTCATATACATATGTTGCTGTGGATCAAGGATGCACCTAAATTTGGAACAGATCCGGATGACTTAGTGATGAATTTCATCGAACAGTATTCTACGTGTGCTGTTCCAAACGCAACGGAGAAGAAAAGTCTAAGAGAACAAGTTCTACGTTTCCAAAGCCATCGTTGTGGAAAGTACTGTCGTCGTAAATTCAGAAACAAGGACAAGTTCTACACCAAATGTCGTTTCAACTTTCCACGACCGGTGATTTCTAAAGGAAGAGTGAACAGTTTGATGTCTTCGCTGCGACATAATGTGACGAGGAAATCACCCAAGAATACATACAATTTGAAAAGGAATGAAGAGTCCAAGTACATCAATGACTACAACCCAGTGATTTTGTCCATGTGGAATGCCAACATGGATATACAGTTTGTGGCTGACAACTGTATGGCTGTGGCTCGGTATGTGACATCTTACATCACCAAAAAAGAAAAGACCGAACTGAAGGATATGTGGGAGGACATTTCCCATGAAAAGAGCCTCAGCAAGAAGTTGTACAGTTTCAGTCTGAAGATGTTGTCGCATCGAGAAATCGGAGCTTACGAATGTTCTGATCGATTGTCTTCAGCAAGTCTCTATGCCAAATCCAGGAGTCTCGTTTGGGCGAGTCTTGGTCTTGCTGCAACGCGAAATCGAGTTCTAAAACCTGTCCGGGAAATTGAGTATTTGGCAGAAAAGGAACCAAACAGTACCGACATTTTGAAGACCAACATGTTGGATACATATTATCCAAATCGAAGCAGTCACCTTGAGAATGTTTGTCTATATGAGGTTCTCCAAAATTATATATTCAAGAGGAACATCAAAGAAGATATTGAGAAAGGAGTGTATGCTGTAATTGGAAGTGAGGGATGCCTGGTCAAGCAAAGAAAATGCCAATTAGTAAACCATCGAAAATTGAGTGGCGAATCTCCAGAAAAAAAGGAGTTCTTCTATTTAGCACTTTTGCAACTTTTCAAGCCTTGGCGTGCAGAAGAGGAACTGTTTGGAGATTTCCTCTGTTACGAAGACTCTTTCAATGCAGCCAAGGAGTCCATAGAATGTCCTGCTTTTTCTAAATATCAAGAAATGCTAACTTTGGAAATTGAGCAGGAAGCAACGATTGCAGCCGAGATTGCCAGAGACAGTTCTCAGGACAGTCAGAGTTCTGTTTCATTGAGTCAAGATCCACTTGGAGGACCTATTATCGAAAATGAAGCTGCCACTGCTATGAATGAAGTAGAAAGAGCCATGACACATGCTCAGGAGGATTCAGTTAACTTAGAAGACTTGGAAAAACAACTCAACGTTGAGCAGAGGAAAATATATGATGAAGTTACCAAGGAAATTGAGCACGGATTAAGTCATGAGAAGAACAAGTGCTCATGTACATCGTTGAAGCCTGTCCGACTGTACGTGAGTGGAGAAGCGGGAACTGGAAAAAGTTTCCTCATTAAAGCAATCTCTTGTTATTTGCAGGAAAGGACTGAGTCATCGCTGTCTTGTGTTGTCACCGCTCCTACTGGACTGGCAGCACATAACATTAAAGGTATTACTTTGCATCGTCTACTGATGCTGCCGGTGGAGCATGACAACAAATTACAATACAACAAGTTATCTGGAGATGCTTGCTGTGAAGTTTCAAGAGTCTTGAGGAAAATGAAACTACTTATCATTGACGAAGTAAGCATGGTTTCCAATGTCATGCTTGCCTTTGTGCATTTGAGAATGCAAGAAGTACTTAAAACTGAATATGATGTCTTATTTGGTGGGAAACACATCATTGTTTTCGGAGATCTTCTGCAGCTGACACCAGTAAAAGGTCAACCTGTGTTCAAAATACTCACGCATGAAGATACCAGGAAGTGCCTAGGGAGCATTGGCAACGTCAATATATGGTTAAACTTCAATTATGCAGAACTGCATCAAAATATGCGTCAGGCAAAGGATGAAGATTACAAGAATATTCTACAAGATATTAGAATTGGAAAAGTGACCGAGCATGGGAAAGAAGCTTTAAATGCACGATTACTGTCAAATTTATATCCCAAACAAGAGATTGTGCCTGAGAATATTTTTCAGAAAATTACTGAGAAGAAATCCGGGATATGTCTCATGCCAACTCTTGCAGAATGTGCCATCTTCAACAACAAAATGTTGAATTTAGAAAAGCAAGAGATTGAGAAACTTGAAGCTATCGACAAATTAGAGCATATGGGATCAACAATTATTTTGTCAGACAATTTGAATTCAAAATTGGATTCATTAGAGAAGACTATATCTAAGACAGCGGGTTTTGAAAAGACTTTGAATGTGTGTTTAAATTGCCAAATCATTTTGAGAAGGAATTTACATGTAGAAAGAGGTCTGGTAAATGGATCAATGGGTAATGTTGTTGATTTTGAGAAATACAAAAATAGAGATGGAATAGAATTTTTAAGAATTAAATTTGATGGCATTGAGGAAGTACAGCAAATTGGTTGTTGTTCTGCTAGGTTTTTGCTTGTTAAAGACTTATATGTTCGCCGTAAACAGTTTCCTGTTTGCTTGGCATATGCGGTGACAATACATAAATCGCAAGGTTTAAGTGTAGACTGTGCATTGGTGAATATTGGCAGTTCTGTGTTCAAGGAGGGTATGGCATATGTGGCATTGTCACGAGTTAGAACTTTATCGGGATTGTATTTGATTGACTGTGATGTCACAAACATTTGTGCGGATCTAGATTGTGTTAAGGAATACAATAGGTTAAGAAGAGAGTATGCGCCACATTTGCCTCAATATCCTTTGTTTGAGAAACGTGTGGTAGGCCAGAAACGTAGAAATATCAGTAATAGTAGGGAGGTTGTTGCAAAAAGACTAAAAGTCAATGAACCGAAAGTTGTTAGCAGAAAGAAAGTGGATTCTGTTGAAGATGTTGTTGGTTTTCAATTTGAAAACAGTTCTGGTGTCAACTGCTATGCAAATGTAGTTGTTAATGTTCTCTTTTCACTAGAGAGTTTAAAAGAGCAGATTGTGTTCAATTCAGAACAAAGTTTATGCTGCTTGTTGAATTCTGTGTTAGAGAAATGTAGCACTGATCGAACAAAAGTAGAAAGTGTGTCTGAAGTTCGTTATCTGTTAGATGAATGTTCAGGTCAAACAGACTTCTCTGAAAATAATCAGCAAGATTGTCAGGAGTTTTTAATGTATATGCTTGATGTATTGGAAGATGAGGGTGTAGATGTAGATCACCTGTTTGGGCTTTCTTATCAATGGCAGCATGACTGCGAGAACTGTATGGTATCAAGTACTACTAGTGTAGACTCAGAAAGATTTATATATTTAACTTTGCCAGACAGTAAATCAGTGTCCTTTAATAAGCTAGTAAATGCAGCGGATCACAACATGGAGTGTAGCCAATGTAAATGTGATATGATGTCAACATTATTTATACGTAGATATAGCCAGTATGTCATTTTAATGATCCAACGTTGTAGGCCTGATGGATCAAAATTGTCAACTTTAATAAAAAAATTTGTGGCTTCTCAGCTGTCAATATCAGGGAGGACTTTTGTTACTGTAGCAATTATCTATCACGATGGTCCATCAACAACATCAGGACATTATACAGCTTACTTAAAGTCTGGAAACGGCTGGTCATTCTGTAATGATTCCGTTGTAACTTTCAAAAAAAATTGCCGTTTGACCTTAAAAATTCTTACCTGGTGTTTTTAAAACCAAAATTTTAAGTAGAGGGAATGTAAGTCTGCAATGCTGTCTAGATTAAAAATCCAACTATATAAACCTGATGCAAGTAAGTCTGCTTCATAGTAAGCAGTATCAGTGTCATAGGAAAAGGAGAACATGAGTGACAAAGAAGAGTAAGATATTAGTAGTCCAGGATTGTGAAAATAATCTCAAATATTTTATTTTTGAAAGTTGCGAAAATAGAAAATGTCGGGATTTGATTGGAAGAATTACAAGACTTGCGAATCGCGGCAACATGATTTGGCCTAGTGGAAACATGTGATATAATGAGAGAAGTTTTTTTTCTATGTAACATATTTTACGTATCGATGGAGGTTTTCTTTCAGAAAGTGGCGGGCTGAAAATATTTATAGCACAACAGAGTGGATGCTGTTTATAGGAGATCCTTCGACGTCATTGAAAGTAAGTTAATTTTAAGGAGTTTTGAAATCAGATTTCTTAGGTTGTATGGGTTTTTTAAACACAGTCATTTTGATTGTGTTTTTTTTTCCCCGCTGTTACATGATGAATACCTTCAAGTCACTGATTTAAGTGAAATTTGATACATTCTGAGAACAGCAAAAATAAACCATTTAACATGTATAATTAAATTAATGTTATGCTTTTTGTCCTTATGATATACATTTAGAAATGTGAGGTACATATGGGTAAGCTGAGTTCTGTAAATATCAATTTTAATGCTTACAGTGCTGTACTTCTGGGTACTGTTTTTTTAAAAAAAAGAAAAGAGGCCTCACCTCAAAGAAAGCTCTTGAAAGCACACATCTTATTTGCATCCTAAAACAATCATTTAAAATGTTAGACACAATTTTATGATGCCTTTACATCTTTTTTGCGCTGCAATTGCATCACTATTGTGAGACATTAGCAGTGCAAAAAAAGCACCATGTTCCAAAATAGGCCTCAGTTCATCAACATCAAGATACAGTTTCTTTAAAATATATATATTTAGGATTGTGTAGGGGACGTAGAGAAGCAGAGACTTCTGTAAATGTCAAAGTTGTTGAAAAACTGTTTGTTCTTGAACCTTTTCCCTTGTCTTTTCTAATTTTTAAATACATGTTTTAATATTTTTGGAAATGTTTGTTCTCTGTTTTACAGATTGAAAGTATGAAAAAATATTTTAAAAAGGTAACAAGAATTATAAGGTAAATGTTTTCTACTCTTTTTACCCGCAATGCACTGCTGATGATGTCACTGACACTATCTCTCATTTACTCTCTATAGCTGTCTTTCTTTTTACATTATTCTCTGTTTACTTCCCTTATACTAACTCTTTTTTTTTTTTTTTAAATATTTTTTTTGGTTCGCTTCCAGTTCGCGAACCGGTCAGCGAACTTGAAGCGAACCAAAAGAAATAGAGCTTGCCAGAGTGATAAACATTCTAGCAATTTTGTTTGAAAGGGGAGGTAGTTCTGAAAAGAACTGTTTTTTTTTGTTTTTGTTGTTTTATTTTATTTTTTTTTTTTTCTGAACATTTTTTGATTTTTTTGTATTTTTTGAACTGTTTTATGTTTTTTTTGTGTTTTTTATGGAGGGGAAACAACAAAAAACAGGCATTGAAAACGGCTCAACAGGAGCAAAAAAAAAATTACTTCTTGGGTGCATTAGGGCATTTATGATTTTCGAATGCCATATTAATCAGGTTGACACTCATGTTGCCATATGACAGCATAGCACCACAGTAGATACAAGTGAACTTCATATGTTGAAAATTGGGTTGAATGTTTGGCACAGTTTCTTGTGCCTCTCTTCCCGTCAAAGACATTCTGGAGGTAGATCTGGCCACAGGAGTTGTCGGGGGATTGTCTTCTAGATCCCTTAACTCAGCCCGGCTGTAGTTTAAGGGATGCCACCTGCTCATGTGTCGATGCATCGTATAGTTGCCCATACTGTATTTCTTCTCTGTGCCTCTCGACAATCTGTAATCACAGATGAGGCAGGTGGCATATTTGGCATTCACCTTCTTTGATCCAGGAGGGATGGAGAAAAACTGCCAGATGAAACTTGTTTTTCGTTTTGAAACCCGGGGCAACTCTTCGACAAATTGTGGTTCCTCTCTGTCCTCTTCTTCTTCTTCCTCCTCTTCCTCCTCTCTGTTAGTGATAAATTGACTAGGTGGTCCTCTCTTCTTATGAGGAGGTGGAGGTGGTGGTGGGGGTCCACCAGCTGCAGCAAGTACAGAAGCCATTGTTCAGTTCTAGCTAAATGGTCTTTCTCTCACCAAGATGAAAGTCAGAGTGAGGAAATAAGGAGGAGTTTACATGATTTGGGGAAAGCAAAAGTTCTGAACCAATGAAAAGTGTTATTTTTAGGTCACATGACCTAGTCATACATCATTTGGAAACCAAAAGTGAAATGAACCAATGAAAAGTTTGATAAACAAGTCACATGACCTGTTCCGCTTACGTTACGCGGCGCGCGCCGCGTCCCAGATCGCTTCCGGTTCGCGGTCCGGAGCACTTCCGGGAGCGCTAACGCGGCGCGTCATTAGACGCATTACGCGATAACGTGATACGTCGCGCTTCCGCGACGCGTCACAGTTCCGCTAACGTAACGTTGACCGGTTCGCGGACTAGATCGCGGTATCAAGATGAGCTAACGGAAAGCTTCCCGGTTCGCGAACTAGAAGCGAAGAAAAAAAATATTTAAAAAAAAAATTATCAATAAACATCTAAATATATTTTGGGATTTAAAAAAGAATACATTTTACAGCTACAGATGTTAGCTTTTAAAAAACCAATGAAATTCACAGAAAAAACCATAGGTTATAGACCATATATAGTTAGAAATTTGCATTTAAAAAACCATTGAAATTCAATGAAAAAACCATAGGTTATAGACCATATATAGTTAGGGATTTGCATTTACAAAACCTTATTTTACTCGCACAAAACCATTGAAATTCCATATATAGTTAGTTGCGCTAACTATATATCGCGCACCCGCAATCCACTGCTGATGATGTCACATATTACATCATTCATGACATGGTCAGTGACATCACTGATGACATCACTGATGACATCTCAAATGACATCACTGATGACATCACTGATGACATCTCAAATGACATCACTGATGACATCACTGATGACATCTCATTTGACATTACTGATCACATCACTGATGACATCATTCATGTGATTATACGATGAACCTCTTCAGACTCTGATATAACCTTAGATACACTCAGTGTAAACAGACACTCACAGACTGTCACTCATCCATGGAGTTACTCACACACCTAGTCAGTCATGCAAAGAATCAATCACACCTCCATTTCCTCAACTATACAGTTATACACATCTTACTTATTCGAACATATACTAACACATATTTACTCCCTTATACAATCCCTGATACAAGTTCACAATGATCCATACAGCCACTCACACATTCACTGGCTCTTATGCACAGTTATTTATATATGTCAACTCTCACATGTACTGTGTTTTACATATGTACTTACTTTAACATGTAGCACTGAGATATCCATTCACTCACCAATACACTCATGCACACAGTCAACCGCCCATACAGCTGTTTCCACATGCACTTTTGAACCCATACATCTAGTGAATCAACTGATCACACATCTATGCACAGAGTCATACACCTCCCAGCCACCCCAACAAACACTCAGTCTCCCATACAAATACTTGGGCAACCAACCAATAACCCATATAGTTACTCATATAGCTACTGATCAACACATGCAGCAGTTTACAGAACAACAGACATAATGATGCACAAATTAAGACAGTTTAGTCACCTACCCATGCACTCAGTGAGACACATTTAATCGTTCACTCATACAGTCAGTCATGCACCTACTAAATCCTTCATCCAGACACTTATACATCCACTCATTCTTCAATATGTAAGACATATTTACACTTTACAGAAACATACAGTCACTGGATGTTGTCATCAGTGATGTCATCAGTGATGTCACTGACCATGTCATGAATGATGTAATATGTGACATCATCAGCAGTGGATTGCGGGTGCGCGATATATAGTTAGCGCAACTAACTATATATGGAATTTCAATGGTTTTGTGCGAGTAAAATAAGGTTTTGTAAATGCAAATCCCTAACTATATATGGTCTATAACCTATGGTTTTTTCATTGAATATATATATATATATATTACCTACTGATGGTCGCCAGTAGGTAGTTATAGTTAGGATTGTTTTCCATAGGAAATCCTCAACATTCTATTTGGAATAACTTTGGCCCTGGTGGATGAGTCTTTGCGAATTTCTCAAAGAAGATGGCTAGGTTCGCTGCACTCCTTCCCTGAAAGTTTGGGGGGGATTGGTCAAGTGGGGGCTGAGATATAAGGGGGGTCCCAAAACGTGTTTTCTCAATGTTATTTTCCATAGGACCTTTAGACTCGGCTACAGTTCGAACGGGTGAATGAATTTATAAGAAATTTGCCAAAACTGTAGAGTCTTGTTCGCAGATTACGCTTTTTTTGGAATGGTGTAAATCCTTTCAGTAGTTGTTGAGAAAATTAAAGTTAAAGTCAATTATATATCTATAGGCGCGCACACGTGCGCGCACCCAAGCGGCTGCGCGTGAGCGATATTTTTTTGGGCTGCGTGACGTCTGTTAACGTTCGATTCGAAGGAAATCAGAAAGTTTTGTCCGCCATTTTGTCACTGCGAGTAAATATATTGTTCATTTCAAAGCGTTGAAACATGGAAAGGGGAGAAGGTAGAGATTGTCTTCCTGCGTAGGTTTTCTCAGGGTGTGCAGTAAGGCCCTTAAACGCGAAAAGATATAATTTTTCTCCGAAAAAAATACGGGGTGCGCGCACCCGGTCGCGCACACCTATTTACAAGAGTGTGAAAATGGAGGTAAATCAGAAGTTTGAGTGCTTAGATATAAGGTAGCTCTGAAAAGAGCCCTTGTGTTAATTGAGTGTTTTCTGCATTTATAAGTAAGTACCGATGCAGAGCCTGATGTTGCAGAGGAAGATTCTGTTTCCCTCATTCGTGAAATGAACACCGTCTCTCCTATAGACGTCTTGCATGTGGTAGCGCAAGTTGTTGTGGTAAATAGAACCTATGCTATAATCTCTGAGGAACGCAGAAACAGATTTATTTACATGTCTCCTTGCTTTCTCAAATTGTGCACAATGGTGATTGGACCAATTCCATTTCTGTCTTTGGCATATATTTGAATATACCAAGGCAGATCGAGGAAAAAGTGTCATCAATTGTCGAAAGGTGTCTTTTAGAAGCATTTCCAGACCTACCCCAGTGATTGTGCCTAGATCGTTCCCACCACAGTGCACAATTATAAGGTCTGGTTCTGGGAGATGCATAAAAGTTTTCACCAATGGAATTAATTGGTGACATTTCAATCCTCTTTTGGAAATCCATGTTATGTGTACATTTGGTAAGGTGAGGTTGCAAATTCGTCTGCTTACTGCATATTTTTCACTCCAGTGAATATAACTGTGTCCTATTAGCCAGACCTTCATTTTCAAGGGATTTGTAGTCGTCCTCCGATCGGTTTTGGAAGTGGAATGGTAGTTAGAAGTTGAAATTTTAAATAAAGAAAAAGGAAGAGGCTGGGTGTGGTTAAAAAAATAAAAATTATTGGTTGATTGTAACAAGTGGAGAGTGAACAGGTCAATGTTTATGTTAAACGAAAAGTACTATTGGGTGTGAAAAAACAAGACATGTAACAGAGTTGTGGATTGGCAGGTGTTTCTGGAGGGAATATAGTCTTCTTAGTTAGCTGTAGAACGTTGAGAGATGAACTTTTGACCTGTGCCTTCAGCAAGGTGCAGAATGAGGTGTAACCATGGAAACAGCCGGAGATGGCAGTTGGTGATGGGTTCACTCTTTGGTGCCTCTGCATCTGAGTCTGTTCTCTGGTGGCAGGCGGAGAACTGTTTGTTATTGTGGAGATGAAAGGGTGATAAGGAGAGAAATACGACATAGCGTCTGGCCTGTAGAAGCGTGGGAGCAGTGATTAACTCTGAGTGAAGCGGAACTGTGTCGGTGCTTAGTAACAGTAAAAAAAAAATGTTAACAGTGGTATAACTGTCTTTACGGTGCGCGACCTACTAAGAAAGAGTTCACGGGCCGTATTTGGCTTGCAGGTTCTAGTATCAGTAAGTGAGCTCGAGAAAAGAAAACATTCAGGACTTTATTTATGAAGGCCTTGCGCCACCGGTGCGTTACTTTTTCCCATTTTAAAAAATGAGGCACTGGCGGCGGAAGGTCTTCATAAATAAGGTCCTCAGTGACTACAGTTAAGGTTATGTGGAACCCATGAATAGTTTTTCAATATGAAATCATTTCAGTTGAGATTATGGATTAAAAGAGAAACCGTGAATATTTGAAATGTTTATTTAGAAATGTACTGTTTTAAAGGCAAATCATTATGTAATATGAGTACAGAAATTGCAAAAAACACAGTAATTGGTATTGTCAGTAGTACATGGAATACAAACGCTATAGTTGAAGAAAAATGAATATAGTTGGAAAAAAACATTTTACACTCTTATAAGGAAGTATACTATATTTTAATAAATGGAAGAAGGTTTCTGGCCTTTCAGTTTAGGAACGATGTATGAAAATGCAAGTGGTTATACATCATTACTTTATGAATCAGCTGTCAAACAACACGAAATCATAATGTCCACTGTTAGTAAAGCAAATAGGTCTGTTCTTCAAAAGAAAATATGGAAAAGAACGTGAAGAATATAGAAAACCAAAAGGAAATGAGGACGTCAATGGCTTGTTTGAGAGTTATTGAAGCATTGTTTAGGCAAAATAGGTAGCTTCTGCTTGTAACAGGAAATCAGTTTTATCATTTGAAAGTATGTCAGCTATCCAATGGAAAAGAGTAAAGCAGTACTCATGATCTGTTATAATCGGAGCCTCTTTTACCATCAGAGTGCAGGTCGGTGGGTTTTCGATGTAGCTCGCTGTTAGGAAAGAGTTAACCGTCCATTGTGTAGGCAAAGTATGCAGCAAGTGCCTCTAACATAAAATCATTGTTATCATCTGAAAACATGTCAGCCATCCAATTGAGAAGATCAAAGGAGCATTTATGATCTGTCATTATTGGAGCGTCTTTTACCATCATTGGGCAGCTCAGTGGGTTTTCGATGTAGCTCTCTGTTAGGAAATCTTGCGCCGCTGCGAATATATTCCAATGACCCAGAACTCCTTGTATCGCTGCAAAGGCCATAAACCCTCCGTTGTAACAAAGCTGTTCATGATCAAGTAACGGATTCATGAGGTGATTGTAATTCGGTTCAGGAGGTACCAAATTGCAGAGACATAAATCCAGGGCCCACGTGAAATCACAGCTCAGGCAATGAAATACAGGCTGCACACAGGTGAAATGCGAATATCGAAATGATAATCGATATGAAGTATTCAAAGTCGAGAGTGGTAAGATGCCGTAGTAGTCAAGCATCCTCTGGCGAAATAGTTCTAAGTGGCCCGGCTCGTTTGCGAAGGCAGGAGGGACATCCATTTTGAATTTCCCAAGATGGTACAGGAAACGGCGCAGCACCGCTGGTTGTATAGCAACTCCACAGAATTAGGTCGCCGGCTATGCAGTGGAGAGGAGCAGAATGACTTGATACATTTTCTAGGAGTCTAGTCACTTATATATTGCTTAGTGGTTATTAAAAAAGTAGCTTTTTTTGAACTGGAGGATGCGTTAAAAAATAAGGGAGTGATTTGAGGGAGTTGTAAAGCAAGGTCAATTTTTTTTTACATCAATGCTGTTTTCTGTTAATGTTAGCTTAGTGAAAGATATGTGTGTGAGCAGATGCAACGTTCAGTTTTAAATGTGACAATGGCGCTCTTGTTCATGTCTTCCGATTCAAGGTCGGTATTCACTGCCAAATACAAAGATTAAGAAACGCATGCGTGGGGTACATAGTGTGCATTCTTAAAGGAAAGTAAATGAAGGGTTATTTTTACTGCGTTAGCATTGTCGTTTAAAAAGTTATAGTGATTTCTATTGTATGTGAAGAAAGTGTCACTGATGAAGACTGAAAATAAATCCTTATAAATGATACGGACTGGTGTATTTTAGAAAAGGTTTGTAACATTACATGAATTGTGGAAAAAAAAAAATGTAATTGAAAGTGTATGGTTTGAAAATGAAAAGTTAGAGGTTTATAGTTCATGTTTTGAAAGCAGTTCTAGAGGGTCAGAAGAAAGTGTATGGTTTGAAAATGAAAAGTAGAGGTTTATAGTTCACGTTTTGAAAGCAGTTCTAGAGGGTCAGATGCATGATAGATTTATTAAAAATAGAACATGTTTTTAAATAGTATTTTGGAAAAAATATGTGTCTTTATGTACTATTTACATTATGTGCCTGTTGCGTATTCTTTGAGTTTTAGTAATCCTGTGTCTTATAAATTTTCTAGGGGCGGTTTGAGGTTCATGGTGGGTTTGGGCAGGGAGGGTAGGTTGGGGGTTTGTAATAGGGGGTTTGGCTGGGGTGGAGTGCGGAGTTTAGTGAAAAGTGATGGGGGCTGGGAGTTACGGTGTTTGGTAATGGAGCAGATTCAGAGGACGCCACATTTGTGTTATGGGCTGCCATGGAAATATGTATTTATTCTCAGAGGTTTATTATATTTAGGATATATATTAGCATGGTGGCTCTTGTCGTTTTGTTGTTTTGTGTATGTTTATAATGCTGGCTCTGTAGTTTTTTTTTATGGACCTTATTGCGACACACAGGGGATCTACGTTGCACAGTTGGAGATCAGAGACTTAGGAAATAAAACTTTATAATTGTAAGGGCTGTAAGCGATAGAAATTGCCCGTTCTCGGTGTAAAAAATATCACCGCTATTGGTGGTATTTTCTACGGTGTTAGTACTCGAAGGAGACTAGTAACATATATGTGTAATAAAATTATGTAATAGGCTCAGCATTTTACATTATCTTGGAAAACAAAAGTTGATTTTACATAGCAATAAGTCTCTTATAATTAAGGGACGGAGTGTATATAGTGCTATTTAGTACTCTGCTATGTGATTGATGTCGAATATTTCATAAGAGGAGGCTTTAAAAGATTTACGATAAACTGGTTTTCTAGGGAAGTGGGTGGAGTGTTCCGTGTAAATTGCAGAATAGAAACTAGTAAGAACCAATTGGAAGTGTTGTTTTAAAGTCACATGACTGCACATGCGTGTCTCGACGCGATAGGTGGATGCACGCACCCGGTCGCGCACTAAAAGACAGCGGCGAGAAAATATCAGCTAATATGCTCTTCAAGCTTGTTTTGGTACAAAGAGTTAGTTCTGAAAAGAACTTTTTTTTTTTTTTTTTTTTTTGGAAACAAGTGTTATGATGCTTTTTCTTTCTTAAAGTTGCGACGACATTTTTCAGTATGTCATACTATCCAAATAAAGTGAAGAAATTTAACTTTTCTTGGAGCATTTATGACTCTCAATTATTTGTTTAATTAGAGTAAAGCTTTGCTCTCCGTATACAAGAAGTTCTCCACAGTTCGTGCATCTCATGTGCACGTTCGCCAGATATGGTCTCAAGTCCATCTCAGCACTCGATGGAGATACAGGTCGTCCACCGGAAGATGTGTTGATTACTTCTGATGGTAATAGCGTGGCCTCCGTTTTTCTTGTGAAAGGTGGTCGCTCATTTCCATCAGATTCGGAAGATGAATGCGGAACGGTAGCCATTGTATCAAAGTCTTCGGGAAGATGTTTGACGTTGTTGTCTCTTGAGAGTAGAAAAGAAAGTGATGGTAGTGGGTGGAGTGCTGCGTGTAAATTGCAGAATAGAAACTACCAAGAACCAATTAGAAGTGTTGTTTAGAAGTCACATGACTTCACATGGGAGTGTCAGGTCCTGTACGCGATAGAAGGGTGCGCGCACTCGGTCTCGCACTAAAATAAAGCGGCGAAAAAACATCTTATAATATGCTCTTCGAGCATGTTTTGGTGGAAAGAGTTAGTTCTGAAAAGAACTTTTTTTTTTTTTTTTTTTTTTGGAAACAAGTGTTTTGATGCATTTGATTTCTTAAAGTTGCTATGATATTTTTCAGTATGTCATACTATCCAAATAAAGTGAAGAAATTTAACTTTTCTTGCAGCATTTATGACTCTCAATTTTGTGTTTAATTAGAGTAAAGCTTTGCTCTCCGTATACAAGAAGTTCTCCACAGTTGTTGCATTTTATGTGCACCTTCGCCAGACATGGTTTCAAGTCCATTTTAGCACTCGATGGAGATACAGGTCGTCCACCGGAAGATGTGCTGATTACTTCTGATGGTAATAGCATGGCCTCCGTTTTTCTTGTCAAAGGTGGTCGCTCATTTTCATCAGATTCGGAAGATGAATGCGGAACGGTAGCCATTGTATCGAAGTCTTCGGGAAGATGTTCGACGTTGTTGTCTCTTGAGAGTAGAAAAGAAAGTGATGGAAGTGGGTGGAGTGCTGCGTGTAAATTCCAGAATAGAAACTACCAAGAACCAATTGGAAGTGTTGTTTTGAAGTCACATGACTTCATATGCAAGTGTCAGGTCCTGTACGCGATAGGAGGGTGCGCGCACCCGGTCTCGCACTAAAATAAAGCGGCGAAAAAATATCTCATAATATGCTCTTGGAGCACGTTTTGGTAGAAAGAGTTAGTTCTGAAAAGAACTTTTTTTTTTTGGGGGGGAAAGAAGTGTTATAATGCTTTCGATTTCTTAAAGTTGCTACTACATTTTTCAGTATGTAATAGTTTGAAAATGAAGTGAAGAAATTTATCTTTTCTTGGGGCATTTGTGACTGTCAATTTTGAGTTTAATAAGAACGAGGCTCTGCTCTCCATATAAAAGAATTTCTCCACACTTGTTGCATTTCATATGCACCTTCGCAAGATATGGTCTCAAGTCCATTTCAGCACTCGATGGAGATACAGGTCGTACACAAGAAGATGTGCTGGCCACCTCTGATGGTAATAGCGTGGCCAGGGCTCTTGTCAATGCTTTTGCATAATGCTCAGGATGCCTTTGTTTAACATGCCGCTGCATGGTGTGTGCAGAAAAGGAATATTTTTTATTTGGATTTCCCCTTGAGAGCTCCGAATTGCATATCGTGCAGGTTACTTTTGGCGCATTCACTTTCTTTTGATCTTCAGGATAAGTGAAAAATTGCCAAATGAAAGATTCCTTTTTTCTTCTTAACGGTGGTCGCTCATTTCCTTCAGATTCGGAAGATGAATCTGGTAGGGAAGCCATTTCAGCAAAGACTTCCGGAAGATGCTCGACGTTGTTGTCTCTTGAGAGTAGAAAAGATTGTGAGGAAAGTGGGTGGAGTGCTTCGTGTATATTCCAGAACAGAAACTACGAATAACCAATTGGAAGTTTTGTTTTCAAGTCTCGTGACTTTACATGCGCTTCTCAGGACGTGTAGGCGGTGACACTATGTAGTTACGAACGTGATTACATACTTTGGAACTAGCATTCAAAAAAACTATGAAATTCACTGAAAAAACCATAGGTTTTACACACGTTATAGTTAGGAAGTAGCATTTGAAAAACCTATGAAATTCACTGAAAAAACCATAGGTTTGACACCAGTTATAGTTAGCTGGAAATTTTACTGACATAAAACCAATGAAATTCCACGTTATAGTTAGTTGGACTCACTATAACTTGCGCGTGTAATGCACTGCTGATGACATTACATATTACATCACTCATGACATGGTCAGTGACATCACTTATGACACCATCCAGTGAATGTGTGTCTTTCTAAAAAATAAATATGTTTTATATATGTATATGTAAAGGTCGAGGAAAGAATAAATGTTTAAATTATTGTCTTAATGAATGTTTTTTTCAAAAAGAAATGATTGGATAACTGGCTTATTAAGTGTACCTTAGTGAATACATATATTAGCGAGTAATGTTTAAATATTTAAATATATGTATCAGTGTTTCACTTTGTGAATAACTGGCTGCATGGGTTGATGAGTACCTACATGTGTAGGTATTTGGGTTCTTAGATGTTTTTTTAGTATCAGTATGAGTGTTTCTATGGTTTCATGGGGGTATTACTAATCACATAGATGCATGAATGACTAACTCTCTCTTTGTATGTGTTTAGAAGACACCATATGTGCAGGACTGTATGGGTGGTTGAGTGTGTATAGTTTGACATGCAAATAAATGGATGTTCAATAGTTTATTTGCATGTGTGAGTATGTGTGTGAGTAACTTTTGGATGATTGTCGGTGTGTAACAGGATGTATAGGTGTATCACTACATATGATGAGTGAGTATATGTATGAGTGACTATATAGAACTGTTGGTGAATGAGAGAATGTGTATATAGATGGTGGAATTACTGAATTGGTTGTTGTAACTGGTATGGGTATGTCCATTTTTTTGAAAATGCTAATTTCTATTTTCCAATATGTGTTTTAAGGGTTACATTACACTTAAAGAAGGTCTGTCATCAGTGATGTCATAAGTGATGTCACTGACCATGTCATGAGTGATGTAATATGTAATGTCATCAGCAGTGCATTACACGCGCAAGTTATAGTGAGTCCAATTAACTATAACGTGGAATTTCATTGGTTTTATGTCAGTAAAATTTCCAGCTAACTATAACTGGTGTCAAACCTATGGTTTTTTCAGTGAATATATATATATATATATATTCAATGAAAAAACCATAGGTTATAGACCATATATAGTTAGGAATTTGCATTTCCAAAACCTTTAAAATTCAATGAAAAAACCATTGGTTTTAGGCCATATATAGTTAGGGATTTGCATTTACAAAACCTTATTTTACTCGCATAAAACCATTGAAATTCCATATATAGTTAGATGCGCTAACTATATATCGCGCACCCGCAATCCACTGCTGATGATGTCACATATTACATCATTCATGACATGGTTAGTGACATCACTGATGACATCACTGATGACATCTCAAATGACATCACTGATGACATCACTGATGACAACATCCAGTGACTGTATGTTTCTGTAAAGTTAAAATATGTCTTACATATTGAAGAATGAGTGGATGTATAAGTGTCTGGATGAAGTATTTAGTAGGTGCATGACTGACTGTATGAGTGAGTGATTAAATGTGTCTCACTGAGTGCATGGGTTAGTGACTAAACTGTTTTAATTTGTGCATCATTATGTCTGTTGTTCTGTAAACTGTTGCATATGTTGATCAGTAGCTATATGAGTAACTGTATGGGTTATTCATTGGTTGTCCAAGTATTTGTATGGGAAACTGAGTGTGTGTGTATGGGTGGCTGGGAGGTGTGTGACTCTGTACATAGATGTGTGAGTAGTTGATTCACTATATGTATGGGTTCAAAAGTGCATGTGGAAACAGCTGTATGGGCGGTTGACTGTGCATGAGTGTATTAGTGAGTGAATGGATATCTCAGTGCTACATGTCAAAGTAAGTACATATGTAAAACACAGTACATGTGACAGTTGACATATATAAATAACTGTGCATAAGAGCCAGTGAATGTGTGAGTGGCTGTATGGATCATTGTGAACATGTATCAGGGATTGTATAAGAAAGTAAAGTAAATATGTGTTAGTATATGTTTGAATAAGTAAGGTGTGTATAACTGTATAGTTGAGAAAATGGAGGTGTGATTGATTTTTTGCATAACTGACTAGGTGTGTGAGTAACTCCATGGATGAGTGACAGTCTGTGACTGTCTGTTTACACTGATTGTATCTAAGGTTATATTAGAGTCTGAAGAGGTTCATGGTATTATCCCATGAAAGATATCATCAGTGATGTGATCAGTCATGTGAAATGAGATGTTATCAGTGATTTTATCAGTGATGTCATTTGAGATGTCATCAGTGATGTCATCAGTGATGTCACTAACCATGTCATGAATGATGTAATATGTGACATCATCAGCAGTGGATTGCGGGTGCGCGATATATAGTTAGCGCATCTAACTATATATGGAATTTCAATGGTTTTATGCGAGTAAAATAAGGTTTTGTAAATGCAAATCCCTAACTATATATGGCCTAAAACCAATGGTTTTTTCATTGAATTTTAAAGGTTTTGGAAATGCAAATTCCTAACTATATATGGTCTATAACCTATGGTTTTTTCATTGAATTTCAATGGTTTTTTAAAAGCTAATATCTGTAGCTGTAAAATGTATTCTCCTTTAAATCTTGAAATATATTTTTCATGTACTTTAGATAATTTTTTTAAAACATTTTTTTTTGTTTCGCTCCCAGTTCGCGAACCGGTCTGCTTCCCGTTAGCTCAATTTAAAGCCGCGGCTTAGTACGCGAACCGGTAAACGTTCCTTTAGCGTAACTGTTACGTTCGCATGACGTTTTGCGTTATCGCGTAATACGTCATTGGACGCGCCAAGTTAGCGGACCCGGAAGCGGACCGGAAAGCGGAGCAAAGCGCGAAACGTAAATACAACAGGTCATGTGACTCGATAATAACACTTTTCATTGGTTCATTTCACTTTTGGTTTCCTAATGATGTAATACTTGGTCATGTGATGTAAAATTAACACTTTTCATTGGTTTAGAATTTTTCCTTCTCCCAAATGATGAAAACCCCTCCTTCTTTCCTCACTCTGACTTTCATCTTGGTGAGAGAAAGACCCCTTTTGATTCTTCAGCAATGGCTTCAATGGTTGCTTCAGCCAGTGTGCCCCCACCACCTCCTCCACCTCCTCATGGGAAGAAAAGACCACATGCTTCAATAATTATAGAAGAGGAGGAAAATCAAGAAGAGGAGGAAGAAGAAGAAATTCCTGAGTTTTTGCCAGAGGAGCCCAGGAGATATAACAGGAAAGAAAATTACATCTGGTAATTTTTTAAATTTCCAGCTGACCAAAAAAAAGTCAATGCCAGATACGTCTTTTGCCGTATTTGCGGCAATCGTCTTTCCAGGGGCACGGACAAAAAGTACAGCTATGGGAATTATACAATGCACAGGCACATGGGTCGGTGGCACCCTAACAATTACAGCAATGCCCAGCTTCGCGACCAACAACAAAATCCCCCAGAAATGTCGAGAAGATCCGTTGTTCAGGAGGTATCGGGACCGGAGGCGAGGGAGATGATCCCGAACATCCAAATCAACATGGGGGAAGTGAAGCAAGTCTGTGTGTGGTGCAACCAGACACTTTGCTTCCGCGAAAGTAGCATTATCCTTATAATGAGAGCCATCAACAATCATGTGTGCCCAAAACGACCCAAGAAATAAATTCTTCTTTATTTCGTTGCTCCTGTTGAGCCCTTTTCACTGAATCATTTTTGTTTCTCCCCTACCCCCCAAAAAATAAAAAAAAATACAAAATGTTCAGAAAAAAACAAAAAAATATAAAAAATGTTCAAAACAAAACAAAAAAAAAAAACAACAAAAACAAAAAAAAAGTTCTTTTCAGAACTACCTCCCCATTATTAAAAAAAATTGGTAGAATTCTTTGAACTCTGCCAAGCTCTATTTCTATTAGTTCGCTCCCAGTTCGCACTCCGGTACAGTTATATTACAAAAAAGACAGCTATAGGGAGTAAAGAAAAGATACTGTTACCCGCAATTCACTTCTGATCATGTCATATATTACATATTTTTTGACATGGTCAGTGACATCATCAGCAGTGGATTGCGAGTAACAGTTTTTTTTGTTTACTTCCTATAGCTGTCTTTCTTGTAACATAAATGTCTTTTCCTATCCTTATACTTACCGTTCTGGTTTTAAAAATTTTTGGAGATCATTCAGAAACAGTAACATTAATAGAGACAGAATTAGTGAATAATAATGACGAAGTATGAGAAGAGAGGGAGTGAGAAAAATACTGGAAGGAGTAGAAAAATTAAGTAATAGAGAAAGGAATGAGAGAAGTAGCAAACACAGGAAAGTAAAGATTAAAGAAATGAAGCAGTAGAACTAATAGATGTTAAATGTGATAGATTAAATGATTGATTGAGGGTGACGATAAGGTGTGTCCTCTCTAAAAGTTTGTTTAAGGTGAACCGTACTCTGGGTTGCATATCAAATTTATGCTTGTTGAAGAATACAGAGGAGATAATAGATGTGAAGACCTACCATTGTAGTAAAACATGCCCACTTATTACATCATTCATAACATAGTCAGTGACATCATCAGCAGTGGAATGCGGGTTATAAAAGTAGAAAACATTTACCTTATAATTCTTGATAACTTTTAAAGAAAATTTTTCATATATTCAATCTGTAAATGAGAGAACAAACATTTCCAAAAATATTAAAACATGTATTTAAAAATTAGAAAAAAGAAGGGAAAAGGTTCAAGAAGAAACAGTTTTTAAACAACTTTGACACTTACAGAAACCTCTACTTCTCTATGACCCGTACACAATCCTAAAGATATTTATTTTATACAAACAGTATCTTCATGCTGATGAAATGAGGCCTATTTAGAAACATGATGCTTCTTTTGCATTGCTTATGTCTCACAATAGTGATGCAATAACAGTGCAAAAGAGATGTAAAACCATCATAAAATTGTGTCTAACATTTTAAATGATTGTTTCAGGATGCAAATAAGATGTGTGCTTTCAAGAGCTTTCTTAGAGGTGAGGCCTATTTCTTTTTTTTCTAAAAAAAACAGTACCCAGAAGTACAGCACTGTAAGCATTAGAATTGACACTTACAGAAGACCCACTTTTTCCATATCTACCTCACATTTCTAAATGTATATCATAAGTACAAAAAGCAGAACATTAATTATACATGTTAAATGGTTTATTTTTGCTGTTCTCAGAATGTATCAAATTTCACTTATATCAGTGATTTGAAGGTATTCATCATGTAACAGCGGGGGAAAAAAAACACAATCAAAATGATTGTGTTTAAAAAACCCATACAACATAAGAATTCTGAATTCAAAACTCCTTAAAATTAACTTACTTTCAATAACGTCAAAGGATCTCCTATGAACAGCATCCACTCTGTTGTGCTATAAATATTTTCAGCCCGGCACTTTCTGAAAGAAAACCTCCATCATTTCGAAAAACATGTTACATACAAAAAAAGACTTCTCACATTCTATCACATGTTTCCACTAGGCCAAATCATGTTGCAGCGAGTCGCAAATCTTGTAATTCTTCAAATCAAATCCCGTCATTTTCTATTTTCGCATCTTTCAAAAAGAAAACATTTGAGAATATTTTCACAATCCTGGACTACTAATATCTTACTCTTCTTTGTCACTCATATTCTCCTTTTCCTATGACACTGATACTGCTTACTATGAAGCAGACTTACTTGCATCAGGTTTATATAGTTGGATTTTAAAATTGACATTATAATTAAAAGTTTTGGACCAATAATCTAGACAGCATTGCAGACTTACATTCCCTCTACTTGATGAACAATTTCCAATTCCTCACAGGAAATCCCAAAAAACTTTCTTTAAAATTTTGGTTTTAAAAACACCAGGTAAGAATTTTTAAGGTCAAACGGCAATTTTTTTTTGAAAGTTACAACAGAATCATTGCAGAATGACCAGCCGTTTCGAGACTTTAAGTAAGCTGTATAATGTCCTGATGTTGTTGAAGGACCATCGTGATAGATAATTGCTACAGTTACAAAAGTCCTCCCTGATATTGGCAGCTGAGAAGCCACAATTTTTTTTATTAAAGTTGACAATTTTGATCCATCAGGCTTACATCGTTGGATCATTAAAATGACATACTGGCCATATCTACGTATAAATAATGTTGACATCATATCACATTTACATTGGCTACACTCCATGTTGTGATCCGCTGCATTTACTAGCTTATTAAAGGACACTGATTTACTGTCTGGCAAAGATAAATATATAAATCTTTCTGAGTCTACACTAGTAGTACTTGATACCATACAGTTCTCGCAGTCATGCTGCCATTGATAAGAAAGCCCAAACAGGTGATCTACATCTACACCCTCATCTTGCAATACATCAAGCATATACATTAAAAACTCCTGACAATCTTGCTGATTATTTTCAGAGAAGTCTGTTTGACCTGAACATTCATCTAACAGATAACGAACTTCAGACACACTTTCTACTTTTGTTCGATCAGTGCTACATTTCTCGAAAACAGAATTCAACAAACAGCATAAAATTTGTTCTGAATTCAACAGAATCTGTTCTTTTAAACTCTCTAGTGAAAAGAGAACATTAACCACTACATTTGCATAGCAGTTGACACCAGAACTGTTTTCAAATTGAAAACCGACAACATCTTCAACAGAATCCACTTTCTTTCTGCTAACAATTTTCGGTTCATTGACTTTTAGTCTTTTTGCAACAACCTCCCTACTATTACTGATATTTCTACGTTTCCGGCCTACCACACGTTTCTCAAACAAAGGATATTGAGGCAAATGTGGCGCATACTCTCTTCTTAACCTATTGTATTCCTTAACACAATCTAGATCCGCACAAATGTTTGTAACATCACAGTCAATCAAGTACAATCCCGATAAAGTTCTAACTCGTGACAATGCCACATATGCCATACCCTCCTTGAACACAGAACTGCCAATATTCACCAATGCACTGTCTACACTTAAACCTTGCGATTTATGGATTGTCACCGCATATGCCAAGCAAACAGGAAACTGTTTACGGCGAACATATAAGTCTTTAACAAGCAAAAACCTAGCAGAACAACAACCAATTTGCTGTACTTCCTCAATGCCATCAAATTTAATTCTTAAAAATTCTATTCCATCTCTATTTCTGTATTTCTCAAAATCAACAACATTACCCATTGATCCATTTACCAGACCTCTTTCTACATGTAAATTCCTTCTCAAAATGATTCGGCAATTTAAACACACATTTAAAGTCTTTTCAAAACCCGCTGTTTTAGATATAGTCTTCTCTAATGAATCCAATTTTGATTTCAAATTGTCTGACAAAATAATTGTTGATCCCATATGCTCTAATTTGTCGATAGCTTCAAGTTTCACAATCTCTTGCTTTTCTAAATTCAACATTTTGTTGTTGAAGATGGCACATTCTGCAAGAGTTGGCATCAAACATATCCCGGATTTCTTCTCAGTAATTTTCTTAAAAATATTCTCAGGCACAATCTCTTGTTTGGGATATAAATTGGACAGTAATCGTGCATTTAAAGCTTCTTTCCCATGCTCGGTCACTTTTCCAATTCTAATATCTTGGAGAATATTCTTGTAATCTTCATCCTTTGCTTGACGCATATTTTCATGCAGTTCAGCATAATTGAAGTTTAACCATATATTGACGTTGCCAATGCTCCCTAGGCACTTCCTGGTATCTTCATGCGTGAGTATTTTGAACACAGGTTGACCTTTTACTGGTGTCAGCTGCAAAAGATCTCCGAAAACAATGATGTGTTTGCCACCAAATAACACATCATATTCCGTTTTAAGTACTTCTTGCATTCTCAAATGCACAAAGGCAAGCATGACATTGGAAACCATGCTTACTTCGTCAATGATAAGTAGTTTCATTTTCCTCAAGACTCTTGAAACTTCACAGCAAGCATCCCCAGATAACTTGTTGTATTGTAATTTGTTGTCATGCTCCACCGGCAGCATCAGTAGACGATGCAAAGTAATACCTTTAATGTTATGTGCTGCCAGTCCAGTAGGAGCGGTGACAACACAAGACAGCGATGACTCAGTCCTTTCCTGCAAATAACAAGAGATTGCTTTAATGAGGAAACTTTTTCCAGTTCCCGCTTCTCCACTCACGTACAGTCGGACAGGCTTCAACGATGTACATGAGCACTCGTTCTTCTCATGACTTAATCCGTGCTCAATTTCCTTGGTAACTTCATCATATATTTTCCTCTGCTCAACGTTGAGTTGTTTTTCCAAGTCTTCTAAGTTAACTGAATCCTCCTGAGCATGTGCCATGGCTCTTTCTACTTCATTCATAGCAGTGGCAGCTTCATTTTCGATAATAGGTCCTCCAAGTGGATCTTGACTCAATGAAACAGAACTCTGACTGTCCTGAGAACTGTCTCTGGCAATCTCGGCTGCAATCGTTGCTTCCTGCTCAATTTCCAAAGTTAGCATTTCTTGATATTTAGGAAAAGCAGGACATTCTATGGACTCCTTGGCTGCATTGAAAGAGTCTTCGTAACAGAGGAAATCTCCAAGCAGTTCCTCTTCTGCACGCCAAGGCTTGAAAAGTTGCAAAAGTGCTAAATAGAAAAACTCCTTTTTTTCTGGACATTCACCACTCAATTTTCGATGGTTTACTAATTGGCATTTTCTTTGCTTGACCAGACATCCCTCACTTCCAATTACAGCATACACTCCTCTCTCAATATCTTCTTTGATGTTCCTCTTGAATATATAATTTTGGAGAACCTCATATAGACAAACATTCTCAAGGTGACTGCTTCGATTTGGATAATATGTATCCAACATGTTGGTCTTCAAAATGTCGGTACTGTTTGGTTCCTTTTCTGCCAAATACTCAATTTCCCGGACAGGTTTTAGAACTCGATTTCGCGTTGCAGCAAGACCAAGACTCGCCCAAACGAGACTCCTGGATTTGGCATAGAGACTTGCTGAAGACAATCGATCAGAACATTCGTAAGCTCCGATTTCTCGATGCGACAACATCTTCAGACTGAAACTGTACAACTTCTTGCTGAGGCTCTTTTCATGGGAAATGTCCTCCCACATATCCTTCAGTTCTGTCTTTTCTTTTTTGGTGATGTAAGATGTCACATACCGAGCCACAGCCATACAGTTGTCAGCCACAAACTGTATATCCATGTTAGCATTCCACATGGACAAAATCACTGGGTTGTAGTCATTGATGTACTTGGACTCTTCGTTCCTTTTCAAATTGTATGTATTCTTGGGTGCAAGCGATGAGATCTCCTATGAGTAACTCATTCCCCACCCGGGACAAATGAACACCGTCCCCCAAATACATACTGTCCCCTTTTATACAACCATGCGAAACAGAATGCAGTGTACTTGAACGAAACAATCTACTCACTTTGTTATTAATTTTCCTTACTGAATGATTCAGAGCAGAAACAGAAATAGCCCCCCGCCACACTTTCCGTGGGATCATATGGGACCATGCAATTGTGCACCCTGGAACTCTTCTTGCCAACCAACTTACTGTGGAAAGCATCGCCTCAAGAAGTAGTCGTCTACCAGTGGCCACCAAATCGTTGCCCCCAAGATGGACTATGATTATAGACGGCGGTGACCTTGTCCGCCCTAACAAACCCTCAAAAAACGATTGAAACTGGTCAATACAGAGCCCGCCCTTTCCGTAGAAGGACACACTGTACCCGTATTCCCCAGCCACGTGAATCATGTCACCTGCTTTGAATACGTCCGCGGCACGCCTCACGTATGAGTGGCCCACGACCCACACCTCCTTTTTCACAGCCGGTGATGTCTGACCGCTGGTCCCCAGGTGTTGGGTCGACTGCACAGTCCGCCCCGCCTCGTAGGCTTGCGCAACTGAAAACCAAACAAAACAAGAAGCGTGAGTACGTCATTACAGCTTCACAACATGTGCAACCGCACATACCTCTTATAACAGTTCGAGGACCAACGCCCCACACGTTTTACTTGTTCTACACTCAGACCCCTGGCTGTAGCCTCTGTAGCAGCCCCTATCTGAAAGGAATGGGTCCCAAACTCGCCGGGGTTCAAGCCCGCGGCGGAAATCGACATCGCTAGCACCCGCTGGAACTGAAACCTCGTCAGTGGGGTGGCGTCAGCGTGTCTCAACAAGGTCCCCCCCCATGATGCCACCCGTTGCGCTAAATATTGCTCTACGCAAACCACAGGGCACATGGAAGACCCGGGAATCCTTTGTATAATTATGCAGTCCCCAATCGCACCCTGATCGGTTTTGGACCTGACAAACGAGACAGTCATCGTCTCCCCCTTGACCTGAATGTGCTCTCGGCACAGTCCCCCCATCGCATCCTGCTTGTTCTTCGCCACTAGCTCGCACACCCGCATAGCCCCATGGAATGCTAGCGCAAAAGCGGCTCGGAATAACACTGTTTCATACTGGGATGAACACGGTGCAGGGAGTACGGAAAATAACAGGGCCAACCTATCCAGACCTATCGGGTGCCTCTCATCCACTCTGCGACCCTCAAGGCGTTGCCACCCACGTAGCGCTTTTTGCACCACGAAAGACGCTGTCGGGTCCTGAATCCCATGAGCCCTTGCCATAAAGGAAATGGCGGCCCGATGCCTCTGGGCCGTAGCTACTGATTTGCCTGCCTGATGTAAAGACAGCAGAAATTTCACTACAAACTCTTCCTGGCCCCAAAGCTCCCCCCTAGCAGTCCCCAAAAAGGCCCAATAAGTACGGAACGCCCCTTCATATGCCTTCCTCGTCCTGGGTGCTAAACTCTCTCCCACGAGGTTTTGTAGTTCGGGGCACCGAGAGACCAGAGAGCTTCGGGAAAGGGTGCCGCCGCCGGGTCCGCTGTGGGCAGAAAACCCCAGAAGGCCTGCATACGGAAACGAGAAAGCGCATCAGCCGCTTGGTTCATTACCCCCGGCACATGTTTTGCCTTAAATAGCACATTTAATTGCATACACAATAACACAATTTCTTTGAGCAATCTCAGAATCCATTTGCATCGTGCTGCCTGATTATTGATACACTCAACCACGGTCATGTTATCAGACCAGAACACCACAGAGTGATCTCTGAACCCCTCAGGCCAAGTTTTCAGGGCCACCAGAATAGGAAAAAGTTCAAGAAAAGCAATGTTACTTGTCAGCCCGCACTCGCGCCACCATGACGGCCATTTTTGAGCCGACCATTGTGTGCCGAATATGGCACCAAAACCAATACTCCCTGCCGAATCTGTCCACAGCCCCAGCTCCTCGGAGGACACCGCCGGTTTGTTCCAGACAATTCGACCATTGAAATCCGCCAGAAATGCCAACCAAATGCGCATGTCCTGGCGAACTTCTGCGGAAAGCCTCGTGCGATGATGACCCTCCTTCAGGCCGACCATTGCTTGAGCGATCGAGCGGGAAAAGGGGCGGGCCATCGGCATTACTCTCAGGGCAAAATTCAACTGGCCCACCACTTGTTGCAATTGATGCAGTTTCACCTTAGACTCACTAATACACGTTTCAAGGGATGCCCTGAATTTTAACACTTTTTCTCTTGGTAATCGAAAACAACCTTCCTCCGAGTCGAGCTCGATCCCCAGAAACTCGAGGCAAGTCGAGGGACCCACAGTCTTACCTGGCGCCAATGGCACACCAAAATGATTCATTAAGACACAAAAGTCATTCAATGCCCGTCCACATTCTGGATCCCCGGCTGCCCCCAGAAACAGAAAGTCATCAAGATAATGCATAACATGTTGCCAACCCGTAGTCTTCGTGAAGACCCATTGCAAAAAACAACTGAACTTTTCAAAATAGGCACAAGATATAGAGCATCCCATTGGCATACACCTATCCATGTAATAGCGACCCTGAAACATGAAACCAAGGAGACGCTGATCGTCTGGGTATACCGGGAGCAACCGGAACGCTGACTCAATATCTGATTTTGCCATCAGCGCACCGGACCCCAGGCGATTCAACATGGCGACGGCCTCATCGAAAGATGCGTACCGCACCGAACACACTTCCGGGTCTATCGCATCATTCACGGAAAGACCACATGGGGCTGACAAGTTATGTATCAGCCGAAACTCACCCGGGTCCTTCTTGGGGACCACCCCTAAAGGGGAACAAACAAAGTTAGCAACCGGTGGCACATCAAATTGACCGGCGACTCGACCTCGAGTAACCTCCTTCCCAATCTTTACCTGTACCACGGTCGTATGCTGCAAGACCGACAGTTGGTTCTTACATTTTGCTACACCCTGAAAATCCCCCACTGGGATGCGGAAACCATATGAAAACCCGTTTCGCAACACCCCAGCAGAAGCATGATCCGGGTATTCGTTGAGCCAAGGAATCATTGCCATGGTATCAATCGGAGTAGGTAAAGGCGCCCCTCGGACTATTTCAGACCTGTTTGGCGCTTCCCCTACCACCGTTATCACCCGTTTTGGCTCTGCACATGGACTCAGGATGGGATGGCTGCCCACACCCCCCACATTCATGTTTGAACTTGCATGACCCCTGGGGCCTCGTACATTTTCCTCTGTTAAAATTCCAACAAATCCCCCTTTTACCAGCGTTGCCACTCGGTTTTGAGTGATATTCGTTACCTGCACTCGTCCGAAAGGGTGTCCCAGCGTATTGGCGGGAGGATTCACCCCCGCTACTTCCTACCAATGGTACTTTCAACATTCCTGTACTCTCCATTTTTGACCATGAAACGGAGTCGTAACAATCCCAAGTCAGGATTGGGTCGTGCTCTTTCGCTTTTCTAAAAATATTATCATAGCAGAACCACTGATTGCCCCCATACGCTACGGAATACTCCATGATACGTGACTGATAAATAGGCAGCTCGGTCAGCAACTCGGGCCTACGCTCGCCCATGATGGAGGTAAAAATTCCCCATGCTCTACCCCAAGTACCAATGTTTTCGTCAACCTTAAAGGCAGCCATTTTTGCGCGCCACACACTCGGATGCATGAGCTCCTTTTGGCTCTTAACATGCTCCATCTCATAATGGTCGGTAAGTAAAGAAAAAATGTTCACATACTTATTCGCCCAAATCTTCTCCTTAATTTCCAGTGGAACATGCTGAGCCACCTTCTCCCTTCGTGAAGGTGCAGACCCCTCCCCCGCGATCGGCAATGGCCGCTTACCTGAACCAGAAGCTGCGATTGCCGCTGAACCTGGGCCTGTTGCATTTTCCACCGCCGGAGCCAGCGGGGTAACTGACGATGATGCCTTCGCAGCCTCCCTGGTTTCCCGTATTTGCCTTATTAACACCCGGGCGTCGTCAGCCATGGCGCCCTCGCTATCTTTTCCCAACCACGCTGCCAGTTGTGCTGCTAACTCGGGAGGCATATCTTCCCCGGACACGGGAGTGACCACCACGGGAATCGGATTCCCCTCCTTCGGCACCGGAGTTGGCTCTTCAAGTGGGATATCGGGAACCGGGGTTTCCCCCCCAGGTGCCCCCTTTCTGGACCTCTTGCCTCTCCCTCCGGGGACTACTCCCGGCAAAGGTCGTTTCGGTCCTCCTTCCCCGTCCTTAGCCGCCATCTGCTTCTTCAAATCGGATACCTCTTTCATGAGCATGCGGAGCATCTGATCGGTACTGACCCGCTTTCCAACTTTCTTGGGCATTCTCAGACGGAGTATCTGTAAGACAAAAAGAAAGATTACCACGCTCAAAATTGGCTCTTCGTTCCGTCTCGAGCTCATGTGCAGCGGGGAGGTGCCGCTTCAGAGCCCAGGAACAAGAGGAAGCTTTCTTGGCTTGTTGCTCCTTTTATCCGTCTTCAGGGCGGGCGTAAATCCGCCCCCGCCTGCCTCCGTGGGCGTGGCCTGGTCGCGTCCGTGTCTAGGACAACCCACTCCAGGGCGGGAAAAGGCGCGCCCCGGCTACGCCGCTTCGGGCATACCAGCCGAGACTCGCCTCCCGCCCAAGATGGCTTCCCGGGGGGATCGTGGTACTCCACCATACGTTCGGGGGGACCGAATGGTCGCCCCTTTCCAATCTCAGCCCCCACTTGACTAATCCCCCCCAATCTTTCAGGGAAGGAGCGCAGCGGACCGAGCCATCTTCTTTGAGAAATTCGCTAAGATTCTTCAACCAGGGCCAAAGTTATTCCAAATAGAATGTTGAGGATTTCCTATGGAAAACAATCCTAACTATAACTACCTACTGGCGACCGCCAGTAGCTAATATATATATATATATATATATTCACTGAAAAAACCATAGGTTTCACACCAGTTATAGTTAGGAATTGGCATTTAAAAAACCTATTAAATTCACTGAAAAAACCATAGGTTTCACACCAGTTATAGTTAGCTGGAAATTTTACTGATATAAAACCATTGAAATTCCCACGTTATAGTTAGTCGGACTCACTATAACTTGCGCGTGCAATGCACTGCTGATGACGTCACATATTACATCACTCATGACATGGTCAGTGACATCACTCATGACATCACTGATGACACCATCCAGTGAATATGTGTCTTTCTGAAAAATAAATATTAGTGAGTTATGTTTAAATATTTAAATACATATATTAGTGTTTCACTTTGTGTATAAGTGGCTACATGTGTTGATAAGTAGCTACATGCGTATGTATATGGGTTATTTGATATTTTTATTAGTATTAGTATGAGTGTCTATATGGTTTGGTGGAGGTATTACTTAGCACATAGATGCATGAGTGACTGACTCTTTGTTTGTATGTGTTTTGAAGACAGCATATGTACAGGACTGTATGGGTGGATGAGTGTCTATATGTGTTTGTTAGTGAGTGAATGACTGTCTCACTAGTGTCTTTATCAGTAACTACATATGTTTTAATCTAGTATATATGAATATTGATGTATATAACTGAGTATATGTGAGAGTAAGAGATTTTCTGTTTAAATAAGTATGTGTTTCTATAAGTGATTGTTTAAGAGAATAAATATGTGTAATTTTCAATAGAAGTAAGGTGGAAGTGTGTGTATAACTCTATTTTCAAATAAATGGTTGTTCAATAGTTTATTTGCACGTGTGAATATGTGTGTGAGTAACTTTTGGATGAATGTCGGTGTGTAACAGAATGTATAGGTGTATCTCTTCATATGATGAGTGAGTATATGTATGAGTGACTATATAGAACTGTTGGTGAATGAGTGGATGAGTATATAGATAGTGGAAGTACAGAATTGCTTGTTGTAACTGATATAGGTATGTCCATTTTTTAAAAATTTCAGTTTCTATTTTTGAATATGTGTCTCAAGGGTTACTTTACACTGAGAGGAGGTCTGTCACTGTGTCACAAGGATGGTGTCATCAGTGATGTCATGAGTGATGTCACTGACCATGTCATGAGTGATGTAATATGTGACGTCATCAGCAGTGCATTGCACGCGCAAGTTATAGTGAGTCCGACTAACTATAACGTGGGAATTTCAATGGTTTTATATCAGTAAAATTTCCAGCTAACTATAACTGGTGTGAAACCTATGGTTTTTTCAGTGAATTTAATAGGTTTTTTAAATGCCAATTCCTAACTATAACTGGTGTGAAACCTATGGTTTTTTCAGTGAATTTCATAGGTTTTTTAAATGCTAATTCCTAACTATAACTGGTGTGAAACCTATGGTTTTTTCAGTGAATTTCATAGGTTTTTTTAATGCTAATTCCTAACTTTTTATTCATACTCATACCTATGTGTTTTTTAGTGAATTGCTAAAGTATGTTTTTGTAAAAATGAACACTATAATGTATATTGCGATAATATTTTTAATTTAAAATATTTTTTTTTTATATTTCACTTCGGTGCGCTTTCGGTGCGCGCACTGGTGCGCGTACCGTCAGCGCACTAACAAAAAAAAAGAAAAAAAAATGAAGGAGGGACTGTGTAATAGATAGTAAGACAGATAAAAAGTGTAAAAGGAAGTAACTGAGAAAAGAAAAATGAGTAATGGAGCAAAAGAAAGAAGAAATAGGAAGAAGACTAAAGCAGAGGTTAAGGGAGAATGTAAATGGATGTTGAAAGTAAAAAGAAGGACAGTTAAGTATGGGAATGTCAGGTAGTGACGGAATCAGAGGAAAAGAATAGCAGTGATTGAGGGAAAGTAAATATCAGTGAATATAAGTAAAGAGGGGTGAAAGAGGGTACATGTAAGTGAATAAGGGTAACACATGGGGAGTAATAGACAGAAAGAAGAGAGAGAGTAAAAGAAGGACTGTCACAAAGGGACTAAGTGAACCAGTAAAAAAGGTAAGTGAAGGAGTGTGCATAGGCAGAAGTACTGAAAGAAATTGAATGTGGTCGGAAGTAAACATGCAACAAAAGAATAAGTGAGGGAAGCAAAGTAAGGAAATAGGTGTGCGGTAGGGTGACAGAAAAATAGTGAAAATAAAACAAAAGGTGATAACAAAAAACATTTTACAAACACACTTACCATATAATCTATGCAAATTTGTATCTGTGAAAGATAAAGGAAAAAACATGTTATAATTACATAAAAATGTATATTAAAATAGAAGAAACAGTTCATGAGGTTTAAAAATCTACAAAAGTTTACTTAGAAATGAAGCAATAGTAAAGGATACAAAAACAGAAAGAAAGTAATGTAGAAAGAAAAAAAAAGGAAAAAGAAATAGTTGGAGATCAAATTCCTAAAGGTAAAAAAGATACTAAAAGAATGTAAAATATCAAAACAAAATGAGTAAAGATAAGAAACTAAAAGAAAAATGATTGAAAAAGAGAGAAGTCAGATTGATAAACTATAAATAAAATAGAGGAATAGAAGATGATTGAGAGTGAGTGAAGTGAAGTCACAGAGTGAAGGGATGAAAGGAATGAAGTTAGTATAGAACGATGGATAAAACAGGAGTGAGAGAGTAAGTACACAGAAAGACAAAAGGAAGAACTAACTGAACTACAGTACAATGAGTGTGAAAGAAAAAAAAATGGAGAAAGAGAAAGAGGGTTAGGAAACTAAAGCAGTGGTACTAAGAGAATATAAAAAAGATAAAAAGTGGTGGAAGGAACTGAGGAAATGCAGATAGTTCTTATTACATTAAGAAGTTGTGAATGAAGTACAGTAAAGAAACAGCAATGAAAAAAGAGTGTAAATTAGTAAAGAGAGGTAAATAAGGGTGAAGAAGAAAATGAGTGCATAATAATGTGAACACAATATAAATTACATAAAGCAAACAACACAATAACTTCTACAATATGTTACATTATTTATTTTTGCTGTTCTCAGAATATATTGAATTCCACTTAAATTAGTGAGTTCAAAGTCTTCATCATATAACAGCGGGAAAAAAAAAACACAATCTAAAAGATTGTGTTTAAAAAAACCCATTCAAACATACATCTCATATATGTACACTAATCTTTGATTCACTTACTTTTCCATGAGGCCAAGTAGAAGATAGTGAAGGTCCTTTTGGTAGAAAAAAAGTCTGCTGTTCCTTATAAGTTCCATTTCATCGACTTCCTATGAAAAAAGATCTAAAAACATCATACCATACACAATCCTCACGGCCAATTTGTGTCAGATATATCGGTATTTTTTACTTTGAGATCCACTTAAAGTATCTACATGAGATTGCAGATAGTGAAGGTCCTTTTGGTGAAAAAAGTCTCCTGTGCTCTATAACTTCGATTTCATCAACTTCCTATGAAAAAAGATCTAACAACATCATATCTTACATTTTCCTCACGGCCAATTTGTGTCAGATATATCAGTATTTTTTACTTTGAGATCCACTTAAAGTATCTACATGAGATAAATAATTTCAAATATTAGATTAACTAACTAACTAACTAACTTTTATTAACTATTCCCGTCTTCAAAGGCCAATTCCCTTTACTAAAACTTTGGTTTTAAAAACACTAGATAAGAATTTGTAGAGTCATAAGGCAAACGTTGTTTATAAGTTAAATGAGAATCATTGCAGTAACTCCATCCATTTTCAGATTTTAAGTAGCATGTATAATGTCCTGAGGTGGTCGAAGGTCCATCATGATAAATAATAGCTTCAGTTGTAAAGGTCCTTCCAGAAATTGATAACTGAGAAGCCACAAAATTTTTGATAGAAGTTGTCAATTTAGTTCCATCAGGTCTACATCGTTGGAAAACTAAAATGATATACTGCCCATACCTTTGTATAAATAATGTGGACAGCATTGTACAGTTACATTGGGTACACACCATATTATGATCTGCTGCTTTAACTAGATTTTTAAAAGACACTGATTTACAGTCTGGTAAAGTCAAATATATAAATCTTTCAGTGTCTATTGTAGTAGTACTTGATAAACTACAATTGTGGCAGTCATGCTGCCATTGATAAGAAAGACTGAAAAGATTATCTACATCTACACCTTCATCTTCCAAAACACCAAACATATACATTAAAAATTCCTGACAATCCTGCTGAATGTTCTGTGAAAATTTATCTTGACCAGAACACAAATCTAAAATATTTCGAATTTCTGTTACACTTTCTATTTGTGCTGTAACACTGCTACATTTCTGAAACACAGAATTCAATAAACCACACAATCTTTGATCCCGATTTTCAACAATCTGTTCTTGTAAACTTTTAAGAAAAAAAACAACATTAACCACTACATTAGCATAGCAGTTGACACCAGAACTGTTTTCAAACTGAAATCCAACAACATTTTCTCCACAATTCTTTTTCTTCCTGTTTTCAATTACAGTTTTCTCTACTTTTTGTCTTTTTGCAACTACCTCACTACAATTATCCTCATTTCTTCTTTTTCGGCCTACCACACGTTTTTCAAACAGAGGATATTGAGGCAAATGTGGAGCATACTCTCTTCTTAACCTATTGTATTCTTTAACACAATCTAGATCTGCAGAAATCTTTGTCTCATCACACGCAATCAAATACAATCCTGATAAAGTTCTGACTCGAGATAATGCCACATATGCCATACCCTCTTTAAACACAGATCTTCCAATGTTCACCAATGCACTATCTACACTTAAACCTTGAGATTTATGAATTGTCACTGCATACGCCAAACAAACAGGAAACTGTTTTCGGCGAACATATAAGTCTTTTACAAGTAAAAATCTAGCAGAACAACGACTTATTTGTTGTACTTGTTCAATGCCATCAAATTTTATTTTTAAAAATTCAATTCCATCTCTATTTCTGTAATTCACAAAATCAACAACATAACCCATTGCTCCATTTACCAGACCGCTTTCAACATTTAAATTCCTTCTCAAAATGATACGACAATTTAAACACACATTCAGAGTCTTTTCAAAACCAGCTGTTTTTGAAATACTTTTCTCCAATGAATGCAATTTAATTTTCAAATTTTCTGACAAAACAATTGTTGCACCCATATGCTCTATTTTATCTATTGCTTCTAGTTTCACAATCTCTTCATTTTCTAAGTCTAACATTTTTTGGTTGAAGATGGAACATTCTTGCAGAGTTGGCATCAAACATATCCCAGATTTCTTCTCAGTCATTTTTTTAAAAATATTCTCTGGAAGAATGTTGTCATTTGGATACAAATTTGAAATTAATCGACCATGCAAAGCTTTTTTCCCTTTCTCAGTCATTTTTCCAATTCTTACATCTTGTAGAATATTTTTATAATCTTCATCCTTGGCCTGTCGCATATTTTGAAGCAGTTCAGCATATTTAAAATTTAGCCATATATTAACATTTCCAATGCTTCCAAGGGACTTCCTGGTATCTTCATGCGTGAGCATTTTAAACACTGGTTGTCCTTTTACTGGAGTCAACTGCAATAGATCTCCAAAAACAATAATGTGTTTTCCTCCAAATAACACATCATAGTCTGTTTTAAGAATTTCTTGCATTCTCAAATGCACAAAAGCAAGCATTAGATTTGAGACCATGCTTACTTCATCTATGATAAGAAGTTTCATTTTCTTCAAGACTCTTGAAACTTCAGAACACGCATCTCCAGATAGCTTGTTGTAATGCAATTTATTATCATGTTCAACTGGCAGCATCAATAAACGATGTAGAGTAATCCCTTTAATGTTATGTGCTGCCAGACCAGTTGGAGCAGTTACAACACAAGACAGTGGTGAATCAGTCCTTTTCTGCAGATAACTTGCAACGGCTTTAATTAGAAAACTTTTTCCTGTCCCCGCTTCTCCACTTACATACAGTCGGACAGGGTCAAATAATATACATAAGCACTCTTTTTTCTCATGTCTGAATCCATGTTCAATCTGCTCTGTGACTTCATCATATATCTTTTTCTGCTCAATGTTTAGTTGCGTTACCAAATCTTCTAAGTTAACTCCATCCTCTTGAGCTTGTTCCATAGCTCTTTCCACCTCATCCATGGCAGTGGCAGCTTCATTTTGGATAATTGGTCCTCCTAGTGGATCCTGGCTCAATGAAGTAGAACTCTGACTATCTTGAGAACTGTTTCTAGCTATCTCTTCAGCAATTGTGGTTTCTTGCTCCATTTCTTCATTCAACATTTGCAGATAATTTAGAAAAATAGGACATTCTATGGTATCCTTAGTTGCATTAAAAGAGTCTTCATAACAGAGAAAATCTCCAAGTAGTTCCTCTTCTGTACGCCATGGCTTAAAGAGTTGCAAAAGAGCTAAGTAGTAAAATTCTCTTTTGTCTGGAACTTCACAACTCAATTTTCGATGATTAATCAAATGGCCTTTTTTCTGCTTCACTAGACATCCTTCATAGCCAATGAGTGCATATTTTCCATTATTGATATCTTCTGTGATGTTCCTCTTATAACTGTAGTTTTGAAGAACTTCATACAAACATGTGTTCTCAAGGTGAGTACTTCTATTTGGATAGTATGTATCCAACATATTTGTCTTCAAAATATCTGTACTGTTTGGTTCTTTTTCCGCCAAATATTCAATTTCTTGTACAGATTTCAAAACTCGGTTTCGTGTGGCAGCAGGACCAAGACTCACCCAAATGATTGTTCTTGATTTGGCATAGAGACTTGCTGATGATAACCGATCAGAACATTCATATGCTCCAATTTCTCGATGCGACAACATCTTCAAACTGAAACTGTATAATTTCTTGCTTAGACTCTTTTCATGTGAAATGTCCTCCCACATTTCCTTCAGTTCTGTCTTTTCTTTTTTGGTGATGTAAGATGTCACATATCGAGCCACAGCAATAGAGTTGTCAGCAACGAACTGAATATCCATGTTAGCATTCCACATGGACAAAATCACTGGGTTGTAATCGTTGATGTACTTAGATTCTTCATTTCTTTTCAAATTATATGTGTTTTTGGGAGATTTTCTCGTCACAGTATGTCGTAGAGATGACATCAAATTATTTACTCTTCCCTTAGAAATCACTGGTCGAGGAAATGCAAAACGACATTTCGTGTAGTACTTTTCCTTGTTTTTAAATTTTCGACGACAGTACTTTCCACAACGATGAGATTGAAAACGTAAAACTTGTTGCCTTAAATTGTTTTCTTCAGTAGATTTTGGAACAGCACATGTTGAATACTCTTCAATGAAACTCATCACTGTTTCATCTGAATCTGTTCCAAATTTGGGTGAATCTTTAATCCACAACAACATATGTATATGAGGAGCACCTCTCGCTTGATATTCCTTCCTCCAAAAGAAATCCAAAACCTCTCCAAGGGGAGGATTTTTTTTGTTGGTAATAAAAGACATCATAGCTTCAAATCTATGATTAAAATATCTGCAAACATTCACTGGATCTAAAGAACACAGTTCTCCTGGTGTTTTCAATTCTATATTTGGTATGTTTTCATTTGCCTCTCGTAGAAATTGAAGTAAATCGTCCCATGCATACTCAGCACAGCTAAGAGTGAGGAACCATGTAGGAGTTCCTAAGTTTCTTAGCATACATTTCAATTCTCCATGACGACGAAACCAATACTCATTGGTTCCACGTTGACATGCCATGAGATTGATTAGCTGAGATTCCAAAATACTGTCTTGCAGATTAACTTTCTCCATAAAGTCCCTTGCACATACATTTTGCAAATGAGGTCCACTTTTTAATATATGATTAACTGCATAAGAAAGCCCAGACAAATCACTTTCAAACAGTAGATGAAATAAATATGGAATGCATTGACGAAACCTTGGATCTTCTGCATATAATCTTAGAGTCCGGTATTCAGCTGCAGGAATTTGAACTGGTCGATCATCATATCGTCCACCACAACCTGTTGGAAATAATTGTGGAAAACAACGAGCTTCCAAACTTTCTTCCCATACACTAATGGGACTTCCTTTTGCTGCCTTCATTTGAAACAAGTCAATTGCATTTCCCATTACTTCTTTGGAATGCAAAGGATGAACAGTATAATGTTCATATATTTCTTCAGTTCTAGACACATCAACTTTTTCAATTTGACCAACTGAAGAATCACTATCTTCTTCTGTAGCTGTTTCCTCAACTCCAACACTTACATGTTTGTAGTACTCATTGTTTTTAACTAAATACAACGTTGCCTTCTTGACTTTTTTAACATCCACTAAATCTTGCCAAATTTTCTTACTCTTTGTTGGAACCCCATTAACTAGAATAACTAAAGGATCTTCTTCTGCTCTTTCTACACCAATTGTATTAATATTTTTCTTTACATCTAGAGGCAAATAAACAACTCTTCCCTTTAATCCTCTCAGTAAATCTGATGGAGGCAATTTCCCTGTCTTAGGCTCCATGCGTACAATAGCCTGAAAAGGATGGACACATTGAATCAAAATAGATTCATAAGTATTTAGATCCATCAATTCAGAAGGAATATCTATCAACTGAAGATTATTATAAACTGCTCTTGCAGGCATTCTATTTTCATTTAATTTTTTCAAACAATAAGTGCAAATACGCTGATCCAAACTCAAATCAAAAGAATTCTCCACCAACAAATAACTTACAAAATCCTCCCATTCACTATTATTTTCCAATTCACTTTTTGCATATAAATCAACTAACCTAGTCTGAATTTTATAATGAGTCCGTCGACAACACACACAAGTTACATTAGGCCTCTCACTTGATTTCACCTTAAACTTGATAATTTCCTCATCAAACTTTTCAATACTTGAAATTTGTCCATTATCTTCTGCATTACCATCCATTACTATATCTATTTCTACACTGTCCTCTTTGTTCCCAAAATAACAAAACTCAATTTCTTCACAAATAGTCTTCACATCCACTTCAGATCCATGCAAAAGAGCACTATTTAACTGTTTAAGCTTAAGTGCAGGACTTTTTGCATAATACAACTTCCTCACTAATTTCCTTACGTTATTATGATGCACTGCTAACATCCTAAAATGATGAAAAACACTCCGACAAACTTTTCTAGAAAGACATGCTAGTGAATGCCCTTGCAAACCTGTGCTTTCTCTCACTCTGCAAGGATCTAACTCTTGCAGGATCTTCATTTTTTGTTTGAGACTTTTTTTACTATATGTACGTAAGAAATTTCGAAGCAAATCAATTGATTCCTGTCGCACACTACAAATACTACTGCATTTCCATGTGTACACTGGACCCTTAGTACGTCTCCCTAAAACTTCATCAGCTAACACCTCTTCTGCATCTCTAGGTACAAGTTTCTCTTTTTCCATCACACAACTATCTTTCACCTCATAGGCACGACCACTGGTGTCAACCGCATGCACCAAATCATTTTCCTGAAAGTAACTCTCCTCATTAAAAAAAGGCTCAGAACTTGAACTATGCATCCATTCACCAGAAAATACTTCACAAAAATTACTCCGATTAATAATTCTTTTCCATCTACTGTTCGATTTGAAAACATCCATTGCCTTATTAAGTATCCTAATTCTATTGATTATTAAAATAAATAATTTTTTCTTAACTTCAAAAGCCTGATCAACAATCTTTTCTACACTTTTCTTTTTCTTGTAAAAAGCAGCTTTTAGTTTACTTTTCTTTTCATTTTTTAGCAAATTTAAAACTACCCTATTGCGAAACATTCGCCTACGAATGTCCCTAAAAACATTTACTCTTCTATTGCTAACCATTCTCTTCTCTCCTGGTCCAATGGAAACATTTTTTGTGGGCTTCTCTTTCCTTTTTAGATTTGTTGACTTTTTCTGTATATTCACATTAGCAATTTCATTTTTTTTCCTACGACATATGTTACGAAGAAAAGACTTAATTGGCTTACCAGAAGCTTTTCTGGTGTTTTTTGAAGTAGTTGTTGAAGAGGATTCCATAAACTCTGTTGTTGATGTTCTCCTTTTCCGTATGGTATTTTTGATATTTCTTTGCCTTGAAGGCATTTTTGCTTGCTTTTCAGAAGTTGATTTGAATCTGTTGTTCTGTTAAAAAAACACATGAAAGACCACTATTAGCAAACAACAAAGTAATGTTAAAAAGCAAACAATATAAACAATAAATTGCAACATATTTAAGTTTATACAATAGCAACTCATGGCTTTATTTTTAAAGGCCTTGCGCCACCAGTGCGTCACTTATTACCCATGTTTAAAGTCAAGCATCAGCTGCACATGCCATTCATAAATAAGGGCCAAATGCAAATACCAATCAATTGCACCCAAAAATCGATTTTTCAATAACATGTAAGAAACACTGCGCAAAACCTAAGTACAACCACTCAATATCATCAAACAAAGTCAGGGTCTGATTTATAAAGGCCTTGCGCCACCAGTGCGTCACTTATTACCCATGTTTAAAGTCTTGCATCGGCTGCACATGGCAATCATAAATAAGGGCCAAATACATATACCAATCAATTGCACCCAAAAATCGATTTTTGAATAACATGTAAGAAACACTGTGCAGAACCTATGTACAACCAATCAATATCATCAAACAAAGTCAGGGCCTTATTTATGAAAGCCTTGCGCCACCAGTGTGTCACTTATTACCCATGTTTAAAGTCATGCATCAGTTGCACATGGCAATCATAAATAAGGGCCAAATACATATACCAATCAATTGCACCCCAAAATCGATTTTTCAATAACATGTAAGAAACACTGCGCAAAACCTAAGTACAACCACTCAATATCATCAAACAAAGTCAGGGCCTTATTTATGAAAGCCTTGCGCCACCAGTGCGTCACGTATTACCCATGTTGAAAGTCATGCATCGGCTGCACATGGCAATCATAAATAAGGGCCAAATACATATACCAATCAATTGCACCCAAAAATCAATTTTTGAATAACATGTAAGAAACACTGCGCAGAACCTATGTACAACCAATCAATATCATCAAACAAAGTCAGGGCCTTATTTATGAAAGCCTTGCGCCACCAGTGCGTCACTTATTACCCATGTTTAAAGTCATGCATCAGCTGCACATGGCAATCATAAATAAGTGCCAAATACATATACCAATCAATTGCACCCCAAAATCGATTTTTGAATAACATGTAAGGAACACTGCACAGAACCTAAGTACAACCACTCAATATCATCAAACAAAGTCAGGCCTTATTTATGAAAGCCTTGCGCCACCAGTGCGTCACTTATTACCCATGTTTAAAGTCATGCATCAGTTGCACATGGCAATCATAAATTAGGGCAAAATACATATACTAATCAATTGCACCCAAAAATCAATTTTACAATAACATGTAAGAAACACGGCGCAGAACCTAAGTACAACCAATCAATATCATCAAACAAAGTCAGGGCCTTATTTATGAAAGCCTTGCGCCACCAGTGCGTCACGTATTACCCATGTTGAAAGTCATGCATCAGCTGCACATGGCAATCATAAATAAGGGCCAAATACATATACCAATCAATTGCACCCAAAAAGTCGATTTTTGAATAACATGTAAGGAACACTGCACAGAACCTAAGTACAACCACTCAATATCATCAAACAAAGTCAGGGCCTTATTTATGAAAGCCTTGCGCCACCAGTGCGTCACTTATTACCCATGTTTAAAGTCATGCATCAGTTGCACATGGCAATCATAAATAAGGGCCAAATACATATACTAATCAATTGCACCCAAAAATCGATTTTTCAATAACATGTAAGAAACACTGCGCAGAACCTAAGTACAACCAATCAATATCATCAAACAAAGTCAGGGCCTCATTTATAAAAGCCTGGCGCCACCAGTGCGTCACTTATTACCCATGTTTAAAGTCATGCATCAGCTGCACATGGCATTCATAAATAAGGGCCAAATACATATACCAATCAATTGCACCCAAAAATCGATTTTTGTTTAACATGTAAGAAGCACTGTGCAGAACCTATGTACAACCAATCAATATCATCAAACAAAGTCAGAGCCTTATTTATGAAAGCCTTGCACCACCAGTGCGTCACTTATTACCCATGTTTAAAGTCATGCATCAGCTGCACATGGCAATCATAAATAAGGGCCAAATACATATACCAATCAATTGCACCCAAAAATCGATTTTTGAATAACATGTAAGGAACACTGCACAGAACCTAAGTACAACCACTCAATATCATCAAACAAAGTCAGGCCTTATTTATGAAAGCCTTGCGCCACCAGTGCGTCACTTATTACCCATGTTTAAAGTCATGCATCAGCTGCACATGGCAATCATAAATAAGGACCAAATACATATACCAATCAATTGCACCCAAAAATCGATTTTTGAATAACATGTAAGGAACACTGCACAGAACCTAAGTACAACCACTCAATATCATCAAACAAAGTCAGGCCTTATTTATGAAAGCCTTGCGCCACCAGTGCGTCACTTATTACCCATGTTTAAAGTCATGCATCAGTTGCACATGGCAATCATAAATTAGGGCAAAATACATATACTAATCAATTGCACCCAAAAATCGATTTTTCAATAACATGTAAGAAACACGGCGCAGAACCTAAGTACAACCAATCAATATCATCAAACAAAGTCAGGGCCTTATTTATGAAAGCCTTGCGCCACCAGTGCGTCACTTATTACCCATGTTTAAAGTCATGAATCAGCTGCACATGGCATTCATAAATAAGGGCCAAATACATATACCAATCAATTGCACCCAAAAATCGATTTTTGTTTAACATGTAAGAAGCACTGTGCAGAACCTATGTACAACCAATCAATATCATCAAACAAAGTCAGGGCCTTATTTATGAAAGCCTTGCGCCACCAGTGCGTCACTTATTACCCATGTTTAAAGTCATGCATCAGCTGCACATGGCAATCATAAATAAGGGCCAAATACATATACCAATCAATTGCACCCAAAAATCGATTTTTGAATAACATGTAAGGAACACTGCACAGAACCTAAGTACAACCACTCAATATCATCAAACAAAGTCAGGCCTTATTTATGAAAGCCTTGCGCCACCAGTGCGTCACTTATTACCCATGTTTAAAGTCATGCATCAGTTGCACATGGCAATCATAAATTAGGGCAAAATACATATACTAATCAATTGCACCCAAAAATCGATTTTTCAATAACATGTAAGGAACACGGCGCAGAACCTAAGTACAACCAATCAATATCATCAAACAAAGTCAGGGCCTTATTTATGAAAGCCTTGCGCCACCAGTGCGTCACTTATTACCCATGTTTAAAGTCATGCATCAGCTGCACATGGCAATCATAAATAAGGGCCAAATACATATACCAATCAATTGCACCCAAAAATCGATTTTTGAATAACATGTAAGGAACACTGCACAGAACCTAAGTACAACCACTCAATATCATCAAACAAAGTCAGGCCTTATTTATGAAAGCCTTGCGCCACCAGTGCGTCACTTATTACCCATGTTTAAAGTCATGCATCAGTTGCACATGGCAATCATAAATTAGGGCAAAATACATATACTAATCAATTGCACCCAAAAATCGATTTTTCAATAACATGTAAGGAACACGGCGCAGAACCTATGTACAACCAATCAATATCATCAAACAAAGTCAGGGCCTTATTTATGAAAGCCTTGCGCCACCAGTGCGTCACTTATTACCCATGTTTAAAGTCATGCATCAGCTGCACATGGCATTCATAAATAAGGGCCAAATACATATACCAATCAATTGCACCCAAAAATCGATTTTTAAATAACATGTAAGGAACACTGCACAGAACCTAAGTACAACCACTCAATATCATCAAACAAAGTCAGGGCCTTATTTATGAAAGCCTTGCGCCACCAGTGCGTCACTTATTACCCATGTTTAAAGTCATGCATCAGCTGCACATGGCATTCATAAATAAGGGCCAAATACATATACCAATCAATTGCACCCAAAAATCGATTTTTCAATAACATGTAAGAAACACTGCACAGAACCTAACTACAACCACTCAATCTCATCAAACAAAATCAGGGCCTCATTTATAAAAGCCTGGCGCCACCAGTGCATCACTTATTACCCATGTTTAAAGTCATGCATCAACTGCACATGGCAATCATAAAAAAGGCCAAATAAAAATACCATTCATTTGCACCCAAAATCGATTTTTAAATAACATGTAAAAAACACTGCGCAGGACTTATATACTAACATACAATTTCACTTCTAAAACATAACTATCTGCTTCCAAATATTCTCCATAGAGAAAATAAATCTCTATCTAAATTAAATGAATCATTACTTACCTTTAGAAATGCTTTTGGAGATTGAAAACAGTGTCAGACACACACACCAATTTTTCTTTAGCAGAGGAAAAGGTGTGCTCTCAATACACTGAAACCAAGACTGGCATAGAAAATCTCTATCTTTGTACACATATGCCTTAATTCAACCAATGAAAACTCTTCCCTCACTATTTTCAAACCAACACCCATCCCCCTCTCAAACCTTTCTATCTGTTACCATAGCAACTCCCTCCTAACTGAACTCTAAGGTTCAAAAGTTTATCTTACAATGTTGCAAATTAACTCAGCAAGGATGTTTGACCTGTGAATACAGCAGCCTATACAGGGTATTTTTGCTTTTGGTGATTTTTTTTAAACCATTCAAATTGCTTCTTTCACACAACATAACCATACACCCTAACTTTCAGTTTTCAACTATCTGAATCCACCAATCATTGCTAGTGATTCAAGAGCACAGAAACTCCACAATTATTTTTTTGTGAACTCCTACTGTTCCAACTGCCATTTCATTCCCACACTTCATCTGACTGGACCAGAACCTTCTCACATCATGTACTCTGTTTGGGTTATTGGACATAGCTACATCCACTGGGCTCAAAGGTATGCAGCTAGCAGACATTTTCATAACCTTGATTTATCAAATGTGGAAATCAAGTGGATTGGCCACAGAGGATTAAAATGTCACCAATTGATACCATTGGTGAAAACCTTTTTGCATCTGCCAGAACCTGACCTTATAATTGTGCACTGTGGTGGAAACGATCTAGGCACATTAACTGGAGTAGGTCTGGAAATGCTATTAAAGGACACCTTTCATCAATTGATGATACTTTTTCCCCACACTGCCTTGGTATATTCCAATATATGCCAAAGACAGAAATGGAACTGGTCCAACCAATTTGGTCCACAATTTGAGAAAGCACGGAAACATGTAAATAAATCTGTTTCTGCTTACATGAGAGACTATGGAATGGGTTCATTATACAATAATAACTTGCGTTACAACATGCAAGACATCTACAGAGGAGATGGAGTGCACTTCTCAGATGAGGGGAATAGAATATTCCTCCTGAATTTAAGAATGTGTATTGGAACCTACTTGTAGGTACCTACATCAACCACAGAACCCAAAAGCTCTTTTCAGAGCTACCCTAACTCTGATCATTCAAAGCGTTTATTTTTTTCTAACTTTTTTCACTATTTTTCACCAAAGTACGCGTACGGGTACGCTTAAAGGTGCGCGCACCAGGCGCTACCCCCGCGAAAAATTTAAGAATTTTTTTTTTTTTTTTTACGTTTATGAGCCTCCTAAGCCCCCCTCAGAAAACCTAGAGGGTCAAGAAGTCTCTACAGTTCCCCCTTCTATCCATTCCGAACATTGTTTACCCTCCATCTTGTGTCTCGATTGTTCCGAAACACAAAATGGATGACTCCCGTTACGCTGCCCGTGCGCGTACTGGAGCGCGCACTAGTAAGCGCAAAATAAAAAAAGGTGGGAAAGTAATTTACGGAAAACCCAATGGAGACACTTTCATCAAATATAGAATACGCCCTACTACATAGCAGTCCCTACCATTTGCCCAAATTTGGTGAAATTCCATTGAGACATTTAGGCTACAGGCCTGTCTAAATATCCTGAGGTAAATTACATGACAAAAACACACTTGTAATGTTAGAATTTACAACCAATTAAAAAGTATCTCTCATTTTCTACGATTTTTTCCTGTCGTTTGATTGGTTAAGTACAACAATATATATAAAAGAAGAGAGGGAAACACAGCCATTTTGACTACTGCTTCCTGAAGTACACTTGAAAACAAATTTCACTGTCAACTTCAACTAATTTCTCTAAGGTAACTTCTAATTATGGAAGTATATTGTACACATTAAGTTTATTTCTTAAAAAATATTCTGTTAGTGATATGCTATCCCTCTTTAATAGTTAGAGATAGACATAGACTTCTCTGTAATAGTTATGGATTGAGTTAGGCTTCTCTGGTATACTAGCTCTACTAATATAGTTAATTTATATGCAATTTTCAGAAAGAAAATGGAAGGAGAAAATAAGGCAAATGATACTTCTATCAAAGTAAAGGTGGAAAAACCAGAAGATGAAAAAAAAGAAGTTGATTTCATAGATGACTCTTTGGATGAACAGTTTATAGAATGTTTGGAAGAAATTGAATCATGTACATATAATTATGAGGAAATTCCGGACAATATTATGTTAGAAATTTTATTAAATTATGAAAAAGAATCAGAGGAATAAATTTATCTTTAATAATATCAATTGTATCAGACAATATTCTTTTTTATATGTAATTCATGAAGTATTACCAAAAATGTTTAAAATATAAAGTGAGACTTATAGTATACTGTTCAACTATTTTTCTGTTACATAGTAAGTTTACTCATAGTTACTACCTTTCTCCCACTATATTATCTCATATGAATATTTTACACCTCATTTTCATAAGTGAACAGGACAGACTACTCATGATCCCCTAGAAATTCTCAGGGAGTGCTTAAAAGATCTGTTTCTCCTTTCCAGACAGACTATATTATGAATTCCTTATACCACAAAAAATACAATAACAACATGCAAGATGTCTACAAAGAAGATGGTGAACATTAAATTTAAGTCTCTTCATTAGTACCTACATGTAGGTACTTACATAAAATAAACAAATAAAAAAAAAAAACAATTCATAAACATACAATTTTTGAAGTGATTATTTTTCCATAGTACCCTCCCCGATACGCTCCCCCGTGCGCGCACCAGGCGCTTCCCCCGCTCCCCCGTGCGCGCACCAGGCGCTTCCCCCGCGAAAATCGAAAAAAAAAAAAACTTTTTTGAGGCCCCGCGGGGCCCTTTAATGGCCCCCATATCACACCTAGGGGGTCAGGGGGGGTCTACCCTGCCCCCTTATGGTCAATTCCACCCTTTGTTTTTGCCACCTCTTATGACTAGATTTTACCGATAGACAAGATGGCGGCCGCTCCGGACTGTTTAGAATGTTTACAGACAACTGAGAGCCAACCAGCTTTCTGCGCGCAAGTCGCGTGTCGCGCCGGGAGCGCTCACGGGTGCGCGCACGGGAGAGCGCCTATAGATATATATATTTTTTTGAACGTTAATTTCTCAAAATCCACTGAAGCACATATCTTGAGACATAGCAAAGGCACATCGGGCTACCAGTCCCTACAATTTTGCCAAGTTTGGTGGAAATCCATTCAGCCGTTCGGGCTAAAAGTGAAATCGACCGCCCTATGGAAATTAACATGGGGAAAACGCGTTTTGGGACCCCCCTTTTATCTCAGCCCCCGCTTGACGAATCCCCCCCAAACTTTCAGGGAAGGACCGGACCGCCATGAGACCATTTTCCTGAAAATTTCAGGCAGATTCGACAACCGGCGCCAAAGTTATTCAAAATAGAATGTTGAGATTTAACATTGAAAATTATCCTAACTATAACTACCTACTGGCGACCGCCAGTAGGTAATATATATATATATATATATATATATATATATATATATATATATATATATATATTACCTACTGGCTATCGCCAGTAGGTATATATAGTTAGGATTAATTCCCTATGGGATTTCTGAAAATTCTATGTCTAATAACTTTGGCGTTTGTGGACGGAATCGGCTGAAATGTTCAGGAAAATTGCACATTTTGTTTCTGAGCAGCCCCTGAAAATTTGGTGGGGTTTCGTCAAGGGGGGGCTGAGAAAAAAGGGGGGTCCCAAAACGCGTTTTTTGCATTGAGTTTTCCATAGGGCGGTTGGACTCACTTTTAGCTCGAACGGCTGAATGGATTTGCACGAAACTTGGCAAAATTGTAGGGACTGTTAGCCCGATGTGCCTTTGCTAGGTCTCAATATATGTGCTTCAGTGGATTTTGAGAAATTAACGTTTAAATCAAGATATATATCTGTAACAGCGCTCCGGGCAGCGATCCGGTCCGCTTACTTTTCGCGTTTCGGAACTTTGCGCGCAGAAAGCTGATTGGCTCCTCGGTGTCTGTCAACATTCTAAACAGTCCGGAGCGGCCGCCATCTTATCTCTCGGTAGGATCGAGAGAGAAGAAGAGGTGAAAAACGAAGGGGGAATTTATTGAAAGGGGGCAAGGTATACCCCTCTTGACCCCCTAGGAATGTTGTTGGGGTTATTAAAGGGTCCCGTGGGGAAAATAAAAAAAAAAATGATTTTTCACGGTAGAAGCGCTTCACGGGCCGCGAACTGGGCCGCAAACTGGTAGCGAAACGGGAATTCGCCATTTTGTGCTTCGTTTTAATTGTTTAGAGACAAAAATTATCGCCGCACATCGGCCACAATGCATGAATATCGCTGAAAAGTCAGCGATATTCATGCATTATCCAGCAAATGCTCTTAGCCATGTTATCCACCTTCCATTGGATAACATGGCTAAAAACTGCTCTGTGCGTGAGCTTTTTTTTTTTTTTTTTTGCTGCGTGACGTTTGTTAACGTTCGATTCGATGGACATCAGGAAGTGTTGACCACCATTTTGTCACTGCGAGTAAATATTTTGTTATAAATGAATCCTTATTGATAAACATTGTCTGCGCCATCTTGCGTTTTTGTCCAATGCCACAATTTTGTCGTGCACGGCAGCCATTTTAGATGCCTTGACCAGGGCCACTCTCTGCACGCCGCCGATCCTCAGCATGGCTCCCCACCCTCGCAAGCATCTCCCCCACGCACTGGTCACCCCCGCTCTCTCTCTCATGCATGGGCCATATACTTCCCCCCATCTGCACTGCTCTTCTCTGAGAATCACACCCTGTGCCCGCCCGACACCTCCCTTTCACCCTATTCACTACCGCACCCTCTGACACTCCTCTTCCTCTGTGTCCGATTGTCCAGGCCGGACCTAGGCTATCACCTAGCCCTGCGGATGTAGTTTATGGCCCCAGCTGTAGAGTATCCAGACATGCCAACCCTCCCGATTCAGGCGTGAGACTACTGATTCAGTGCTAGTCTTTCGCTTCCCGATTCCTGCAAGGAAAAACCCGGGGGCATATTACCAACAACTAGCGGTAATTTTTGTCTCTAACTTGTTTAGAGACAAAAATTATCGCCGCACTTCGGCGAATTTTATCGCACATAAACCTTGCTATTAGCAAGGTTTATCGCAAATGCGATAAAAAACGGCCGCAATGCATGAATATCGTTGAAAAGTCAGCGATATTCATGCATTATCCAGCAAATGCTTTTAGCCATGTTATCCACTTCCCATTGGATAACATGGCTAAAACTGCTCAGGGCAGGTGTTAGGTTTTGGAGATATTCGCGCTTAGCGTGAATATCTCCAAAAGTTGGTAATAGGAGATAGCGATGGTTAGGGACTGTTTCCAGTCGCTAAAATCTTGGCACGCCCACTTTGCATGTCATTAGTGATAAATATCACTGATATGCAAAGCGGGGCCCAAGATGGTCGCTATCTCCTTTTAGCTGTCACTAACTGGTGTTAGCGACAGCTTGGTAATAGGGAGATAATTTTATCTCTTTTTTTTTTGGCTTTTAAAGCCAAAAAAGCGGAAATAAACCCCCTTGATAATATGCCCCATGATTTCTCGGGGGTTTCAGCTGACAGGGCTTGGTATTGTGTTACGTGCTAATTCTTCCAGGAAACGTCAGAGGGTCGATGCAGGGGTTCTAGAAGGGGTGATAAACCATTTAAGCCTCATGAACAAGCGCATGGTCTTTTAAAGATTTGTGAAGTACTCGGGCGGCGGTGTGTGTGTGCCCTCTTTCAGGAGCGGGCGGGGGGGCACTGGCAGCAACTTGCCAGGCCAGGCAGTGTTCAACACGTGCATCACCCTTTCTCTGCCTGCTATTGCGCTCCATGCTTCGGAAAGGTAAGAAAAAGAACGTGCATTTGAGTTTGAAATGTCCGATCTTGTAGCAGTACACTTGCAAAGCCCACACATGACAATAACCCGATTCAAGGCCCCATTCACCCGATTTTTTAAACATATATAGCACTCCAACAAAGTTAGATTTTAAAACTTTATTAACATTTAAATATAACGAACGCAACAAAAACTGTAAATATATTTAACCATTTTTTTAAATTAACCAGAACTATAACGATAACAACAACAACAACAATAATATAACTTTTATGCCTAAATTACGCAAACATTTAGCTAATCTGCTAAAGGGGGGAGTCGCCATTTCTTTACAATAATCAATAATGAAAAATCCACATCAATAGGGTTGTCCGTTTTCTCGATGCAGCACTATAGTGCAACATACACAGCACCTGGGGTGTCAAGAGTGAACAGGTCTTTCTTTGTTCCTTAAGATGTTATCTGTGTCAACCTCTTCCGAGAATGCTGATGCGTTAGGATTTCCTTGTGTTTCTTAATAGCATTGGTGTCTGTACACTTCTTTGTCAATTCTGTCAAGATGATAACTGCTTCATAAACAGACGATATCTTTGTTTAGTGATTAGTGTTAAGTGTCTCTGAAACTACAGTGCCCTTCTGTTTTTTTTTCTTCAGGCTCTACAGAGTTTTGTGTGTTGTTCTTTTGAGCGACAATTATTCCAGAGGTTTCAGGTTCACTTGTTTTGTCCTGCAGTGAGTTAACAGCTTTAGAGAGTTCATGTTTATTTGCTATGTCCTGCTGTTCGTCAACTGCTTCAGAGACGTCAGCCTCATTTGTTATGTTTCAGTAGATCCTGGACCTGCCCGGCCGCGCCCAAAATGGCGCCGGTGTAAATGGGACTCGTAACTGCTTGTTGTGTACTGGTTGCCCAACCTTGATATCACGAGATACATATGCAGTTTTGAAGCACATGGCGGAGACTTGTCTGCTGTAGTGGGGCGCCCCTTTATCGTTTCAGTCGCCATTCCGCCCGCTTTTGCTACACTGTGCCTTTTCCGCCATTCAGCTGTTTAGCGCCCGCTCTTACGGCTACAGTGTCTCGCTCACCATGTAGTTGAGTTGCTCCCACTCTTGCGGTGCAGCGATAGGCGGCTGCCACAGGACTCTTAAAATGGCGGCCGGCTCTTCGGATTTGGGCCTGGTCCAGTAAAATGGCCCTGGGACACCTTGGAACTCGGACGCTTGTCTGCCAGGGCTTGGGTCCCATTCTCGAAAGCGTCTCCTCAGCCTTGAAGATTGTACAAAAGTCTTGGGGGCCGTCGACTCCCGCAGGCTTCCGGTGGGGAGCGGCTGCCATGATTGCTTGCGGAATGGCCACGACGGAGCTACGAGATGGTGGTGCTCTCATGGTGACGCCAGCTTCAGTCTGAAACATCCAGAAACAAGGTGGGGCTTTCATCGTTTGGGAAAAAAAATGTTTTAATCCAATGAAAAGTGTTATTTTTAGGTCACATGACCTAGTCTTACATAATTAGGAAAAGAAAAGTAAAATGAACCAATGAAAAGTTTTATTAACAAGTCACATGACCTGTTATGCTTACGTTACGCGCTGCGCGGCGCGCTCTGGATCGTTTCCGGGAAGCTGCGCCTTGCGCACCGGAGCACTTCCGGGTGCGCTAACGCGTCGCGTCATATGACGCATTACGCGACAATGCAGGTCCAGAATATAGTCAAAATGTCTCCACCAACCAGCGGTCGGAATACAACCGCTTTCAGCAGTCCAAAAAGTTCGGTTAAATCTTAAGAGCGGGAGCAACTCAACTACATGGTGAGCGAGACGTTGTAGTCGCAAGAGCGGGTGGTAAACAGCTGAATGGCGGAAGAGGCACAGAGTACCAAAAGCGGGCGGAATGGCAACTAAAACGGTAAAGGGGCGCCCCACGACAGCGTGTCTTCAGGTCAAACGGATTGTGGGACAAGGTCCAGAATGGAAGATTCTTCAAAAGGGAAAAAATTCCGCCGGACCCCGGGAGCCGGCCGCCTATGCCGGGGGCGATCTCAGGCCTCACCAGGGCAACACGACTTGGGGAGGGGGCAGGAGCCAAGCGCCCCCTCTCAGTCCGCGCCATCTCACCGCCCCTCGGGGGCCTCCGTCAAGCGGTTTAGGGAGGCACCGTATCACATTGTTTTCCAATGCAGTCAGGTCCACAAATGGACCCCACTTACTTTGAATAGTGAAGCTGCAGCAGGTGCAAATAAGGTTTAAACAGTGTTACAAGAGCTGCTTAGAACTCTGAAGTATGGCACTCAACAACCAGGACTTATGCCATTTGTGTAAGGCAGTGACATGGAAGCAACTCAGGGACAAAAAGCATGAACGAACATTCACGTATGAAAATCTTATTTGGGGAAGGGGTAGAATCCAAACGCCCCCTGCCAGTTCGCGCCACTACACCGTATGTGGAAAATCTGAAGCCATCGTTCTACAAACTCTCAACGCTTGTTATCAGTGCATGAGTTTCATGCTCGATCGATTGAGCTAGCCGGATCGGGCAATAAAAAGTATAAAATAGTTATGTAAATAGGTATTTAATAAAATGTTTTACTCTGTTTCTTTGCTGGTGTGTTGTGTATATTTATAATATTTGCATAGGGTTTGTCGTTATTTTGGGCGGTGTGGGTGGCGGAGTCGAGCTGTTTTGCAGCCCTCATGGTGTGGAGCTCAGTTCATTTCACTATTTTCGTATTTCTCATGAAGGGTTGTTCCTAATGTTTGTATTTTACCGAGGTCAAAAAGAGATCGAATTAGTGGTCTACTGATTTTGCTCGATTACTTTTATTTTTTTACACGATTTTTCACTATCTGCAAAGACTAAACAGAGTATTGCGACTTTGTGCTTGTTTGTAAATAGAGAATGATCCAAAGAGAACCAATTGTAAAACAGTAAATGCTTGGATAATAATCAATCAAATGGAGAGACAAGCAGGTACGACGGATTACAACAGGGGTAAAGGTCTGCGTCAACTACCGTTCACTATCTGCAAAGAGAGAGTACTACTAAGAGAAAAGAGGGGAGTGGGGGGGGGGGCAGCGTTCAAAGCACATCAGCGTGCATAAACACAAAAACGTTTTTACCTATCACGTACTTGACATTTGACAGCTTTTGATATTTGCTATTAAAAAACCATTGAAATTCACAGAAAAAACCATAGGTTATAGTCCATATATAGTTAGGAATTTGCATTTACAAAACCTTGAAAATTCAATGAAAAAACCATTGGTTTTAGGCCATATATAGTTAGGGATTTGCATTTAGAAAACCTTATTTTACTCGCATAAAACCATTGAAATTCCATATATAGTTATAAGCGCTAACTATATATCGCGCACCCGCAATCCACTGCTGATGATGTCACATATTACATCATTCATGACATGGTTAGTGACATCACTGATGACATCACTGATGACATCTCAAATGACATCACTGATGACATCACTGATAACATCTCATTTGACATGACTGATCACATCACTGATGATATCATTCATGTGATAATACCATGAACCTCTTCAGACTCTAATATAACCTTAGATACAATCAGTGTAAACAGACAGTCACAGACTGTCACTCATCCATGGAGTTACTGACACACCTAGTCAGTTATGCCAAAAATCAATCACACCTCCATTTTCTCAACTATACAGTTATACACACCTTACTTATTCAAACATATACTAACACATATTTACTTTACTCTCTTATACAATCTCTGATACATGTTCACAATGATCCATACAGCCACCCACACATTCACTGGCTCTTATGCACAGTTATTTATAGATGTCAACTCTCACATGTACTGTGTTTTACATATGTACTTAATTTGACATGTAGCACTGAGATATCCATTCACTCACTAATACACTCATGCACAGTCAACCGCCCATACAGCTGTTTCCACATGCACTTTTGAATCTATACATATAGTGAATCAACTACTCACACATCTATGTACAGAGTCACACACCTCCCAGCCACCCATACACACACACTCAGTTTCCCATACAAATACTTGGACAACCAATCAATAACCCATACAGTTACTCATATAGCTACTGATCAACATATGCAGCAGTTTGTAGAACAACAGATATAATGATGCACAAATTAAAACAGTTTAGTCACTAACCCATGCACTCAGTGAGACACATTTAATCACTCACTCAATCAGTCAGTCATGCACCTAGTAAATCCTTCATCCAGACACTTATATATCCACTCATTCTTCAATATGTAAAACATATTTTAACTTTACAGAAACATACAGTCACTGGATGTTGTAATCAGTGATGTCATCAGTGATGTCATTTGAGATGTCATCAGTGATGTCATCAGTGATGTCACTAACCATGTCATGAATGATGTAATATGTGACATCATCAGCAGTGGATTGCGGGTGCGCGATATATAGTTAGCGCTTATAACTATATATGGAATTTCAATGGTTTTATGCGAGTAAAATAAGGTTTTCTAAATGCAAATCCCTAACTATATATGGCCTAAAACCAATGGTTTTTTCATTGAATATATATATATATATATATTACCTACTGGCGGTCGCAAGTAGGTAGTTATAGTTAGGATTTTTTTCAATGTTAAATCTCAAAATTCTATTTGGAATAACTTTTGCGCCGGTTGACGAATCTGCCTGAAAATTTCCTGAAAATGGCCTCGCGGCGTTCCGGTCCTTCCCTGAAAGTTTGGGGGGGATTTGTCAAGCGGGGGCCGAGATAAAAGGGGGGTCCCAAAACGCGTTTTCCCCATGTTAATTTCCATAGGGCGGTCGATTTCACTTTTAGCCCGAACGGCTGAATGGATTTCCACCAAACTTGGCAAAATTGTAGGGACTGTTAGCCCGATGTGCCTTTGCTATGTCTCAAGATATGTGCTCCATTGGATTTTGAGTAATTTAGGTTCAAAAAAATATATATATCTGTAGCCGCGCTCCGGTACGCGAACCGGGGAGCGCACCGGGCGCGCCACGCGACTTGCGCGCAGAAAGCTGATTGGTTCTCAGTTGTCTGTAAACATTCTAAACAGTCCGGAGCGGCCGCCATCTTGTCTGTCGGTAAAATCTAGTCATAAGAGGTGGCAAAAACAAAGGGGGGAATTGACCATAAGGGGGCAGGGTAGACCCCCCCTGACCCCCTAGGTTTGATATGGGGGCCATTAAAGGGCCCCGCGGGGCCTCAAAAAATTTTTTTTTTTCGCGTTTTTCGCGGGGGGAGCGCCCGGTACGCGCACCGGGGAGCGCACCGGGGAGCGCTCCAAGGAGGGTACTTTGGAAAAATAATCACTTTAAAAAATTGTATGTTTATTAATTGTTTTTTTTATTTTATGTAAGTACCTACATGTAGGTACCAATGCAGAGACTTTAATTTAATGTACACCATCTCCTCTGTAGATATCTTGCATGTTGTTATTGTATTTCTTGTGGTATATGGAAATTATAACATAGTCTGTCTGGAAAGCAGAAACAGATCTTTTAAGCACTCCCTGAGAATTTCTAGGGGATCATGAGTAGTCTATCCTGCTCCCTTATGAAAAAGAGGTGTAAAATATACATAGGAGATAATATAGTGGGAGAAAGGTAGTAACTATGAGTAAACTTACTATGTAACAGAAAAATAGTTGAACAGTATACTATAAGTCTCACTTTATATTTTAAACATTTTTGGTAATACTTTATGAATTACATATAAAAATGAATATTGTTCCAAACAATTTGAAATTATTAAATATAAATTTATTCCTCTGATTCTTTTTCATAATTTAATAAAATTTCTAACATAATATTGTCCGGAATTTCCTCATAATTATTAGTACATGATTCCATTTGTTCCAAACATTCTATAAACTGTTGATCCAAACAGTCATCCATGAAATCAACTTCATCTTTTTGCTGTTCTGGTTTTTCCACCTTTACTTTGATAGAAGTATCATTTGCTTGATTTTCTCCTTCCATTTTCTTTCTGAAAATTGCATACAAATTAACTATATTAGTAGAGTTAGGGTACTGTATACCAGAGAAGCCTAACTCAATCCATAACTATTACAGAGAAGTCTATCTCTATCTATAACTATTACAGAGGGATAGCATATAACTAACAGAATATTTTTTCAGAAATTAACTTAAAGTGTACAATATACTTCCATAATAACAACTTACCTTAGAGAAATCAGTTGAAGTTGTCAGTGATATTTGTTTTCAAATGTACTTCTGGAAGCAGTAGTCAAAATGGCTGTGTTTCCCTCTCTTCTTTTATATATATTCTTGTACTTAACCAATCAAACGTCAGGAAATAATCGTAGAAAATGAAAGAAACTTTTTAATTGGTTGTAAATTCTAACATTTCATATGTGTTTTTGTCATGTAATTTACCTCAGGATATTTAGACAGGCCTGTAGCCTAAATGTCTCAATGGAATTTCACCAAATTTGGGCAAATGGTAGGGACTGCTATGTAGTAGGGCCTATTCTATATTTGATGAAAGTGTCTCCATTGGGTTTTCCGTAAATTACTTTCCCACCTTTTTTTATTGTGCGCTTACCGGTGCGCGCTCCGGTACGCGCACCGGCAGCGTAACGGGAGTCTTCCATTTTGTGTTTCGGAACAATCGAGACACAAGATGGAGGGCAACCAATGTTCGGTATGGCTAGAAGGGGGCACAGTAGAGACTTCTTGACCCTCTAGGTTTTCTGAGGGGGTCTTAGGAGGCTCATAAAGGTAAAAACAAAAAAAAAATTGTACTATTTTCCGCGGGGGGAGCGCCCGGTATGCGCACCGGTAAGCGTCCCGGGAAGCGTACTTTGGTGAAAAATAGTGAAAAAAGTTTAAAAAAATAAACGTTTTGAATGATCAGAGGTAGGGTAGCTCTGAAAAGAGCTTTTGGGTTTCTGTGGTTGATTTAGGTACCTACAAGTAGGTTCCAATACACATTCTTAAATTCAGGAGGAATACTCTATTCCCCTCATCTGAGAAGTGCACTCCATCTCCTCTGTAGATGTCTTGCATGTTGTAACGCAAGTTATTATTGTATATTGAACCCATTCCATAGTCTCTCATGTAAGCAGAAACAGATTTATTCACATGTTTCCGTGCTTTCTCAAATTGTGGACAAAATTGGTTGGACCAGTTCCATTTCTGTCTTTGGCATATATTGGAATATACCAAGGCAGTTTGGGGAAAAAGTATCATCAATTGATGAAAGGTGTCCTTTAAAAGCATTTCCAGACCTACCCCAGTCAATGTGCCTAGATCGTTCCCACCACAGTGCACAATTATAAGGTCAGGTTCTGGCAGATGCAAAAAGGTTTTCACCAATGGTATCAATTGATGACATTTCAATCCTCTGTGGCCAATCCACTTGATTTCCACATTTGATAAATCAAGGTTATGAAAATTTCTGCTAGCTGCATACCTTTGAGCCCAGTGGATGTAGCTATGTCCAATAATCCAGACAGAATACATGATGTCAGAAGGTTCTGGTGCAGTCAGATGAAGTGTGGGAATGAAATGGCAGTTGGAACAGTAGGAGTTTACAAAAAAATAATTGTGGAGTTTCCCTGCTCTTGAATCACAAGCAATGATTGGTGGATTCAGATAGTTGAAAACTGAAATTAGGGTGCATGGTTATGTTGTGTGAAAGAAGCAATTTGAATGGTTTAAAAAAAGTCACCAAAAGCAAAAATACCCTGGATAGGCTGCTGTATTGAGAGGTCAAACATCCTTGCTGAGTTAATTTGCAACATTGTAAGATAAACTTTTGAACCTTAGAGTTCAGTTAGGAGGGAGTTGCTATGGTAACAGATAGAAAGGTCTGAGAGGGGGATGGGTGTTGGTTTGAAAATAGTGAGGGAAGACTTTTGATTGGTTGAATTAAGGCATATGTGTACAAAGATAGAGATTTTCTATGCCAGTCTTGGTTTCAGTGTATTGAGAGCACACCTTTTGCTCTGATAAAGAAAAATTGGTGTGTGTGTCTGACACTGTTCTCAATCTCCAAAAGCATTTGTAAAGGTAAGTAATGATTTATTTAATTTAGATAGAGACTTGTTTGCTCTATGGAGAATATTTGGAAGCAGATAGTTATGTTTTAGAAGTGAAATTGTATGTTAGTATATAAGTCCTGTGTTGTGTTTCTAAAATGTTATACAAAAAACGATTTTGGGTGCAAATGAATGGTATTTTTATTTGGCCTTTTTTTATGATTGCCATGTGGAGCTGATGCATCACTTTAAACATGGGTAATAAGTGATGCACTGGTGGCGCAAGCTTTTCATAAATAAGGCCCTGACTTTGTTTGATGATATTGAGTGGTTGTACATAGGTTCTGCGCAGTGTTTCTTACATGTTATTCAAAAATCGATTTTTGGGTGCAATTGATTGGTATTTGCATTTGGCCCTTTTTTATGATTGCCTTGTGCAGCTGATGCATCACTTTAAACATGGGTAATAAGTGACGCACTGGTGGCGCAAGGCCTTTATAAATCAGGCCCTGACTTTGTTTGATGATATTGAGTGGTTGTACATAGGTTCTGCGCAGTGTTTCTTACATGTTATTCAAAAATCGATTTTTGGGTGCAATTGATTGGTATTTGCATTCGGCCCTTTTTTATGATTGCCTTGTGCAGCTGATGCATCACTTTAAACATGGGTAATAAGTGACGCACTGGTGGCGCAAGGCCTTTATAAATCAGGCCCTGACTTTGTTTGATGATATTGAGTGGTTGTACATAGGTTCTGCGCAGTGTTTCTTACATGTTATTCAAAAATCGATTTTTGGGTGCAATTGATTGGTATTTGCATTTGGCCCTTTTTTATGATTGCCTTGTGCAGCTGATGCATCACTTTAAACATGGGTAATAAGTGACGCACTGGTGGCGCAAGGCCTTTATAAATCAGGCCCTGACTTTGTTTGATGATATTGAGTGGTTGTACATAGGTTCTGCGCAGTGTTTCTTACATGTTATTCAAAAATCGATTTTTGGGTGCAATTGATTGGTATTTGCATTTGGCCCTTTTTTATGATTGCCTTGTGCAGCTGATGCATCACTTTAAACATGGGTAATAAGTGACGCACTGGTGGCGCAAGGCCTTTATAAATCAGGCCCTGACTTTGTTTGATGATATTGAGTGGTTGTACATAGGTTCTGCGCAGTGTTTCTTACATGTTATTCAAAAATCGATTTTTGGGTGCAATTGATTGGTATTTGCATTGGGCCCTTTTTTATGATTGCCTTGTGCAGCTGATGCATCACTTTAAACATGGGTAATGAGTGACGCACTGGTGGCGCAAGGCCTTTATAAATCAGGCCCTGACTTTGTTTGATGATATTGAGTGGTTGTACATAGGTTCTGCGCAGTGTTTCTTACATGTTATTCAAAAATCGATTTTTGGGTGCAATTGATTGGTATTTGCATTTGGCCCTTTTTTATGATTGCCTTGTGCAGCTGATGCATCACTTTAAACATGGGTAATAAGTGACGCACTGGTGGCGCAAGGCCTTTATAAATCAGGCCCTGACTTTGTTTGATGATATTGAGTGGTTGTACATAGGTTCTGCGCAGTGTTTCTTACATGTTATTCAAAAATCGATTTTTGGGTGCAATTGATTGGTATTTGCATTTGGCCCTTTTTTATGATTGCCTTGTGCAGCTGATGCATCACTTTAAACATGGGTAATAAGTGACGCACTGGTGGCGCAAGGCCTTTATAAATCAGGCCCTGACTTTGTTTGATGATATTGAGTGGTTGTACATAGGTTCTGCGCAGTGTTTCTTACATGTTATTCAAAAATCGATTTTTGGGTGCAATTGATTGGTATTTGCATTTGGCCCTTTTTTATGATTGCCTTATGCAACTGGTGCATCACTTTAAACATGGGTAATAAGTGACGCACTGGTGGCGCAAGGCCTTTATAAATAAGGCCCTGACTTTGTTTGATGATATTGAGTGGTTGTACATAGGTTCTGCGCAGTGTTTCTTACATGTTATTCAAAAATCGATTTTTGGGTGCAATTGATTGGTATTTGCATTTGGCCCTTATTTATGATTGCCTTGTGCAACTGGTGCATCACTTTATACATGTGAAATAAGTGACTCACTGGTGGTGCAAGGCCTTTATAAATAAGGCCCTGACTTTGTTTGATGATATTGAGTGGTTGTACATAGGTTCTGCGCAGTGTTTCTTACATGTTATTCAAAAATCGATTTTTGGGTGCAATTGATTGGTATTTGCATTTGGCCCTTATTTATGATTGCCTTGTGCAACTGGTGCATCACTTTATACATGTGAAATAAGTGACGCACTGGTGGCGCAAGGCCTTTATAAATAAGGCCCTGACTTTGTTTGATGATATTGAGTGGTTGTACATAGGTTCTGTGCAGTGTTTCTTACATGTTATTCAAAAATCGATTTTTGGGTGCAATTGATTGGTATTTGCATTTGGCCCTTTTTTATGATTGCCTTGTGCAGCTGATGCATCACTTTAAATATGGGTAATAAGTGACGCACTGGTGGCGCAAGGCCTTTATAAATAAGGCCCTGACTTTGTTTGATGATATTGAGTGGTTGTACATAGGTTCTGCGCAGTGTTTCTTACATGTTATTCAAAAATCGATTTTTGGGTGCAATTGATTGGTATTTGCATTTGGCCCTTTTTTATGATTGCCTTGTGCAGCTGATGCATCACTTTAAACATGGGTAATAAGTGACGCACTGGTGGCGCAAGGCCTTTATAAATAAGGCCCTGACTTTGTTTGATGATATTGAGTGGTTGTACATAGGTTCTGCGCAGTGTTTCTTACATGTTATTCAAAAATCGATTTTGGGTGCAATTGATTGGTATTTTCATTTGGCCCTTTTTTATGATTGCCTTGTGCAGCTGATGCATCACTTTATACATGTGAAATAAGTGACGCACTGGTGGCGCAAGGCCTTTATAAATAAGGCCCTGACTTTGTTTGATGATATTGAGTGGTTGTACATAGGTTCTGCGCAGTGTTTCTTACATGTTATTCAAAAATCGATTTTTGGGTGCAATTGATTGGTATTTGCATTTGGCCCTTTTTTATGATTGCCTTGTGCAGCTGATGCATCACTTTAAACATGGGTAATAAGTGACGCACTGGTGGCGCAAGGCCTTTATAAATAAGGCCCTGACTTTGTTTGATGATATTGAGTGGTTGTACATAGGTTCTGCGCAGTGTTTCTTACATGTTATTCAAAAATCGATTTTGGGTGCAATTGATTGGTATTTTCATTTGGCCCTTTTTTATGATTGCCTTGTGCAGCTGATGCATCACTTTATACATGTGAAATAAGTGATGCACTGGTGGCGCAAGGCCTTTATAAATCAGGCCCTGACTTTGTTTGATGATATTGAGTGGTTGTACATAGGTTCTGCGCAGTGTTTCTTACATGTTATTCAAAAATCGATTTTTGGGTGCAATTGATTGGTATTTGCATTTGGCCCTTTTTTATGATTGCCTTGTGCAGCTGATGCATCACTTTAAACATGGGTAATAAGTGACGCACTGGTGGCGCAAGGCCTTTATAAATCAGGCCCTGACTTTGTTTGATGATATTGAGTGGTTGTACATAGGTTCTGCGCAGTATTTCTTACATGTTATTCAAAAATCGATTTTTGGGTGCAATTGATTGGTATTTGCATTTGGCCCTTTTTTATGATTGCCTTGTGCAGCTGATGCATCACTTTAAACATGGGTAATAAGTGACGCACTGGTGGCGCAAGGCCTTTATAAATAAGGCCCTGACTTTGTTTGATGATATTGAGTGGTTGTACATAGGTTATGCGCAGTGTTTCTTACATGTTATTCAAAAATCGATTTTTGGGTGCAATTGATTGGTATTTGCATTTGGCCCTTATTTATGATTGCCATGTGCAGCTGATGCATCACTTTAAACATGGGTAATAAGTGACGCACTGGTGGCGCAAGGCCTTTATAAATCAGGCCCTGACTTTTTTTGATGATATTGAGTGGTTGTACATAGGTTCTGCGCAGTGTTTCTTACATGTTATTCAAAAATCGATTTTTGGGTGCAATTGATTGGTATTTGCATTAGGCCCTTTTTTATGATTGCCTTGTGCAGCTGGTGCATCACTTTAAACATGGGTAATAAGTGATGCACTGGTGGCGCAAGGCCTTTATAAATAAGGCCCTGACTTTGTTTGATGATATTGAGTGGTTGTACATAGGTTCTGCGCAGTGTTTCTTACATGTTATTCAAAAATCGATTTTTGGGTGCAATTGATTGGTATTTGCATTTGGCCCTTTTTTATGATTGCCTTGTGCAGCTGGTGCATCACTTTAAACATGGGTAATAAGTGACACACTGGTGGCGCAAGGCCTTTATAAATAAGGCCCTGACTTTGTTTGATGATATTGAGTGGTTGTACATAGGTTCTGCACAGTGTTCCTTACATGTCATTCAAAAATCGATTTTTGGGTGCAATTGATTGTTATTTTCATTTCGCCCTTTTTTATGATTGCTTTGTGCAGCTGATGCATCACTTTAAACATGGGTAATAAGTGACGCACTGGTGGTGCAAGGCCTTTATAAATAAAGCCCTGAGTTGCTATTGTATAAACTTAAATATGTTGCAATTTATTGTATATATTGTTTGCTTTTTAACATTACTTTGTTGTTTGCTAATAGTGGTCTTTCATGTGTTTTTTTAACAGAACAACAGATTCAAATCAACTTCTGAAAAGCAAGCAAAAATGCCTTCAAGGCAAAGAAATATCAAAAATACCATACGGAAAAGGAGAACATCAACAACAGAGTTTATGGAATCCTCTTCAACAAGTACTTCAAAAAACACCAGAAAAGCTTCTGGTAAGCCAATTAAGTCTTTTCTTCGCAACATATGTCGTAGAAAAAGAACTGATATTGCTAATGTGAATATACAGAAAAAGTCAACAAATCTAAAAAGGAAGGAGAAGCCCACAAAAAATGTTTCCATTGGAGCAGGAGAGAAGAGAATGGATAGCAATAGAAGGGTAAATCTTTTTAGGGACATTCGTAGGCGAATGTTTCGCAATAGGGTAGTTTTAAATTTGCTAAAAAATGATAAGAAAAGTAAACTAAGAGCTGCTTTTTACAAGAAAAAGAAAAGTGTAGAAAAGATTGTTGATCAGGCTTTTGAAGTTAAGAAAAAATTATTTATTTTAATAATCAATAGAATTAGGATACTTAATAAGGCCATTGATGTTTTCAAATCGAACAGTAGATGGAAAAGAATTATTAATCGGAGTAATTTTTGTGAAGTATTTTCTGGTGAATGGATGCATAGTTCAAGTTCTGAGCCTTTTTTCAATGAGGAGAGTTACTTTCAGGAAAATGATTTGGTGCATGCAGTTGACACCAGTGGTCGAGCATATGAGGTGAAAGATAGTTGTGTGATTGAAAAAGAGAAACTTGTATCTAGAGATGCAGAAGAGGTGTTAGCTGATGAAGTTTTAGGGAGACGTACTAAGGGTCCAGTGTACACATGGAAATGCAGTAGTATTTGTAGTGTGCGACAGGAATCAATCGATTTGCTTCGAAATTTCTTACGTACATATAGTAAGAAAAGTCTCAAACAAAAAATGAAGATCCTGCAAGAGTTAGATCCTTGCAGAGTGAGAGAAAGCACAGGTTTGCATGGGCATTCACTAGCTTGTCTTTCTAGAAAAGTTTGTCGGAGTGTTTTTCATCATTTTAGGATGTTAGCAGTGCATCATAATAACGTGAGGAAATTAGTGAGAAAGTTGTATTATGCAAAAAGTCCTGCACTTAAGCTTAAACAGTTAAATAGTGCTCTTTTGCATGGATCTGAAGTGGATGTGAAGACTATTTGTGAAGAAATTGAGTTTTGTTATTTTGGGAACAAAGAGGACAGTGTAGAAATAGATATAGTAATGGATGGTAATGCAGAAGATAATGGACAAATTTCAAGTATTGAAAAGTTTGATGAGAAAATTATCAAGTTTAAGGTGAAATCAAGTGAGAGGCCTAATTTAACTTGTGTGTGTTGTCGACGGACTCATTATAAGATTCAGACTAGGTTAGTTGATTTATATGCAAAAAGTGAATTGGAAAATAATAGTGAATGGAAGGATTTTGTAAGTTATTTGTTGGTGGAGAATTCTTTTGATTTGAGTTTGGATCAGCGTATTTGTAATTATTGTTCAAATAAATTAAATGAAAATAGAATGCCTGCTAGAGCAGTTTATAATAATCTTCAGTTGATAGATATTCCTTCTGAATTGATGGATCTAAATACTTATGAATCTATTTTGATTCAATGTGTCCATCCTTTTCAGGCTATTGTACGCATGGAGCCTAAGACAGGGAAATTGCCTGCATCAGATTTACTGAGAGGATTAAAGGGAAGAGTTGTTTATTTGCCTCTAGATGTAAAGAAAATATTAATACAATTGGTGTAGAAAGAGTAGAAGAAGATCCTTTAGTTATTCTAGTTAATGGGGTTCCAACAAAGAGTAAGAAAATCTGGCAAGATTTAGTGGATGTTAAAAAAGTCAAGAAGGCAACGTTGTATTTGGTCAAAAACAATGAGTACTACAAAGATGTAAGTGTTGGAGCAGAGGAAACAGCTATAGAAGAAGATAGTGATTCTTCAGTTGGTCAAATTGAAAAAGTTGATGTGTCTAGAACTGAAGAAATATATGAACATTATACTGTTCAACCTTTGCATTCCAAAGAAGTAATGGGAAATGCAATTGACTTGTTTCAAATGAAAGCAGCAAAAGGAAGTCCCATTAGTGTATGGGAAGAAAGTTTGGAAGCTCGTTGTTTTCCACAATTATTTCCAACAGGTTGTGGTGGACGATATGATGATCGACCAGTTCAAATTCCTGCAGCTGAATACCGGACTCTAAGATTATATGCAGAAGATCCAAGGTTTTGTCAATGCATTCCATATTTATTTCATCTACTGTTTGAAAGTGATTTGTCTGGGCTTTCCTATGCAGTTAATCATATATTAAAAAGTGGAGCTCATTTGCAAAATGTTTGTGCAAGGGACTTTATGGAGAAAGTTAATCTGCAAGACAGTATTTTGGAATCTCAGCTAATCAATCTCATGGCATGTCAACGTGGAACCAACGAGTATTGGTTTCGTCGTCATGGAGAATTGAAATGTATGCTAAGAAACTTAGGAACTCCTACATGGTTCCTCACTCTTAGCTGTGCTGAGTATGCATGGGACGATTTACTTCAATTTCTACGAGAGGCAAATGAAAACATACCAAATATAGAATTAAAAACACCAGGAGAACTGTGTTCTTTAGATCCAGTGAATGTTTGCAGATATTTTAATCATAGATTTGAAGCTATGATGTCTTTTATTACCAACAAAAAAAATCCTCCCCTTGGAGAGGTTTTGGATTTCTTTTGGAGGAAGGAATATCAAGCGAGAGGTGCTCCTCATATACATATGTTGTTGTGGATTAAAGATGCACCCAAATTTGGATCAGATTCAGATGAAACAGTGATGAGTTTCATTGAAGAGTATTCAACATGTGCTGTTCCAAAATCTACTGAAGAAAACAATTTAAGGCAACAAGTTTTACGTTTTCAATCTCATCGTTTTGGAAAGTACTGTCGTCGCAAATTTAAAAACAAGGAAAAGTACTACACGAAATGTCGTTTTGCATTTCCTCGACCAGTGATTTCTAAGGGAAGAGTAAATAATTTGATGTCATCTCTACGACATACTGTGACGAGGAAATCTCCCAAAAATACATACAATTTGAAAAGAAATGAAGAATCTAAGTACATCAACGATTACAACCCAGTGATTTTGTCCATGTGGAATGCTAACATGGATATTCAGTTCGTTGCTGACAACTCTATTGCTGTGGCTCGATATGTGACATCTTACATCACAAAAAAAGAAAAGACAGAACTGAAGGAAATGTGGGAGGACATTTCACATATGTTTCTCCCATTCACCTTGTTATCAAACGTGATTTATTGTGGTTACCAATTACTAATTTTTCAGATATATCTGCTCAATCTCGCCCATTACATACCCCCTCCGTGAAGAAGTTCCTACACCCCCATGATATGTTTATTATGACTTTATTCCTTGTTACTTAACACACTATTTTCCTCTGATTATATGATGATTTGTACAGAAGCGTTACCTGTTTTATGCCTATAATGATTTTCATATATAAACTGCTCTTTTTCATTTCCCCTCCCTAGCTTTCCCTTTTCTCCTCTCTTTCTCTATCTCTTTCCTTTCTTCTCTCTTTTTTCCTTTCCTTTTTCCTCTTCCTATATTGTACTATTCCCCCTCTTTGAATTGATTGCTTTATCTCGATATTGATGATTTTGTAAATTTCATTATGGCAATCTTTCTTTTCAATAAAGTTCTCTTTAAACTTAAAAAAGTCTATTGCCTATTTGCAAATTATTTAAACTAAAGTAATTCATTCTGAGAAAGTATATTTTGTAATGTAATGTATAATGTAATTACAATGTAATTTAAAAAATAAAATATCTAAAAATAAATAGTTTTTTTTAAAAAGTTGATACTTAGGAATTTTTTCACATAGAATCACCAATTACTCAGTGGTGGATCCTGGTTCCAGCACTGGTGCATCTCCTGTAAACAGTTGAAAGAATGCGTTTAAGTCATACCGGCGATTTTCAAGGAATAATTTTAGTTTGAGAAAATAGACACTTAGTAACTTTTCTGGTGAAAACCAGACAATAGATTCCTACGGAAGGAAATACAGTTACTGTAAGTATGGTTAGAATTTTTTTTCAGGATTAGTACTCGGCTCAAAGATGCAGCACTGAGGTCTCTCCTGATAACAGGTGAGTAAATCGCAATTCGTAGTTCGGCTGATTTTAGAGGAATTTTTTAAAGTTTCAAAACTCCACACTTAGAAGAATTTCCAAGTAAAACCAGTCAATGTTAGCCTATGGAAGGAAATTCAAGTTACTGTAAGTATGGTTAGAATTACTTTTCAGGATCAGTAGTGGGCTGAAAGATGCAGCACTGAGGTCTCTCCTGCCAAGAGGTGAGTAAATCAGAATTCCTAGTTCGGCTGATTTTAGAGGAATTTTTTAAAGTTCCAAAACTCTACACTTTGAAAAATTTCCAAGTGAAACCAGTCAATGTTAGCCTACGGAAGGAAATTCAAGTTACTGTAAGTATGGTTAGAATTACTTTTCTGGTTCACTAGTGGGCTGAAAGATGCAGCACTGAGGTCTCTCCTGATAACAGGTAAGTAAATTGGAATTCGTAGTTTGCCTGATTTTAGAGGAATATTTTGCTCAATAGTGAAGGAAGGGGGCGGGGCTTGAGGTGACAAGTGTGCAAACACGCTCTGTGGCGTATTTTAAGTTGGGGAATTCATTCCTCTTCAATCCTAAGGTCCCCTGTGGGCCAACTAGCCTACCAGGTACTTCTAGTATGTGCCAGGGAGCTGCGTTGCAGGGAGGTGTTCAGAGTCAACCCCCCCTTTTTACAACACTCTGCAACGCAGCTCCGTAGTGCTTACTAGAGGTACCTGGTGGGCTAGTTGGCCCTTCGGGGACCTATGGATTGAAGAGGAATTAATTCCCCAACTTAAAACGTGCCACAGGGCATGTTTGCACACATACCTTCACCACTGTGCAAACACCCCCCGTAGTGCGTTCTTAGTTGGGGGATTAAGTCCTCTTGCATACTGGGGGTCCCTGGGGGCCAGCTAGCCCACCAGGAACCTCCAGTATGCGCCAGGGGCTGCGTTGCAGAGAGGTGTAAAAAGGGCCATGGCCTCATTACACCTCTCAGTAACGCAGCCCCCTAGCATGTTTGTAGAGGGGGAACTAATTCCCCTTGAATACTGGATCATTCTAGGCTCTCAAATTTTTTAACCAGATATGATATGCCCTCTTTATCCCAGGTAGATAGTGATTCAATGATGCGTTTATTTTCTAAATCAGAATTAGAATTTTTAAAGATTTTCTTCAGTGTCTTTTCTGATTTATTACTACAACTATTTAATTATATGTTAATGGGTGGCCAAGTTTCAGACTCCTATGGGGAGGGGACAGTTGTTAGTTTTCCGAAGAAAGGTAAAGATTCAAAAGACCCTAACTCATACAGGCCTATCACATTACTTAATACTGATTATAAGATCCTCACTAAATTACTATCAATACGTTTTAATTCTATTGCAACAGATCTTATCCATTCAGATCAGAACGGTTTTGTGGCAGGCCGGCAGTTAGTTACCAATACACACTTTCTCACGGAGGCTTTAGATTATTTCCAGATAAAAAAAATCCCGGCTTTAATTTTATTATTAGATGCAGAGAAAGCTTTTGATTTAGTGGTGTGGACAACTTTATTTTCTATTTTAAAGCACTTCAGAATCCCTTCACAAATTATTAGTTTAAATCAAAATTTATACACGGGTGCCAGAGCCAACATAATTATTAATTCTGTTATGGTGGGCACAGTGTCGGTCCAACGGGGCACCAGGCAGGGTTGCCCCTTATCCCCTATTCCTTTTGCTTTTTTTATTGAACCACTAGCCACAGCAATTCGTGAATCTGTAAATATCCCTCCACCGATTGTTTCTATGGCAAAAATTAAACATTATGCCGATGATATTATGCTGATATTTAGGACGGATATCCAATCTCAGACTGCAGTTTTACAGCTTTATGAAGAATTCGAGGCCTTGGGAGGTTATCGAATTAATTAAAAAAAGACGGAAATATTAGTTTGCGGTGGGGGGAGGTGGATTTACATGATGATTGTCAGCCGATGACAGCACTTCAACGATGACGCGCTGCTTGGCACAGTGACGAGCACAACCTTTATCACGCACCACGACCCTGGTCTCACCAACAACACCAACAGATGCCGCCACCAAGCCGCTGCTCTCACCGCGACCTGAGGGCACCTCACGCCGCACCACTGCACTTTGCACCACAGCACCCGATGCCTGCCGACGCCAGCGCTCCTGACTTCAACAGAGAGGAGATCAACCTGCAACGCGTGTGACTTTGGGGGCTCTGACGACTCCTGCACTGGCCTCCAGAACAGACGCCTGCAGACGCCGTGCTTTCAAAAACTCCACGAGAGATCGTCAGTGCCCTGCATTTCTAAAAGGTACTGGTTGTGGGTCTTCCCGACACCGTAGCTGGCCCGCGACGCCGAGGTCAGCTAGAACTGTTTGGATTTGTTTGCTCACAACGCCCCAATAGCCCCGGACAGAGCGATCAACATCAAGAAACTGTTTTTGAAGTGTATTTTGATAACTGTATTGTGGATTTTTATCGTTTTTGGACTAGTGTATAAATATTGGATATTTTTCTAAACTGGTGTGGTGTCCTTTTGTAGTGCTTATTACTGTTGGTTATGTGCAAATGCTTTACACGCTGCCTCTAAGATAAGTCTGACTACTCGTGCCAAGCTACCAAGGGGGGGAGCAAGGGTTATTTTAGGAGTGTAACTCCCTTATCCTGATTAGGAAGAAGGGTCCCTATTTGGATGAAGGTGCAAGCCCTTGCCAATTAGGGACCACATTTCTAACAGTGGTTGTCAGCGGTGAGGATAGGACTTGCGTTTGCACTTGACTTACAGTGATTGGTGTGTACTACCACCATATCGCAGACCATCACATGCCACATACTGGTTCTTTTTATTTTTGGCCTATTTTTGATCTTGCCAGTTTGAACTTGCTACTTCATCATGCCGGAATCAAGAGCATCATCCGTCACATCCCTGGAAATTGCCTTTGAGGAGGATAGGTTGGATGCCTACAATGTTAGGGAATTGAAATCAATTTGCAAAAACTTAAAGTCCAAGTCAGAGGCCTCACTATGCAGGACGAGCAACAAAAGGCGCTGAGGGTCTGGGTTGCAGCTAGACATGCTAGCGAGCAGTCTGGTGATCTCAATGGAGAGGCGGAGGAGTCTATTTCCCGAGTGGTGGTGCTTTTGGGAAGGGGGAACCCTCCAGGAAAGGCAGCAATGGCCTGTCCCCAGAGGAGCTGGAAGACAGGCAGGAAGCAAAGAGAGGGGCAGTAGAACTGGAGAAGCTTAACTTAGCCATGGAAGAGAAAAGGATGATGTTAGATCACAAGATGAGGATAAAGGAGCTGGATCAGAGGAGTAGAGCCAGCTCAGATGGTGGCAGACACCCGTCAATACAGGCAGACAGAAATGTGCACATCCCTAAGAATGTAGGCAAGGAACCCAAGAAGGGGGATGACATACAAAGGTGGTTTCAGGGGTACGAGGCAGCAATCCACCTGAATGGGGTCCCTGAGGAGAATTGGGGAGCAGGATTGTGGCTTCTTTTGCCACAAGAAGCAAGGGATATTTTAAATGCTTTGGGTAAGGGATATCACCTCACCTATCCAGACATGAAAGACGTCCTTCTCACTAAGTATGGCTTTATTCCTGAAAAGTACAGGGATCAGTTCAGGTTCCGTAAGAAGTCTGATACCAACACTTGGTTGGAATGTGTGGATATGTTTTGCCGGTCACTGGAATGCTGAGTGAAGGACAGTAATGTGACAGTGTAGTGCAGTTCCTATATTCCCAATAGGCTCTGTGCATTGGAATAATATATCCTATAGATTAGACATAGAACTGAGGTCAACTAGGTCTCTATCGAATATACTAAACTTAATAGTGAGTGCCAGCTAGCTCAGAAGAAACTTCCTCAAATTCACAAGAAGGGATTAGTTTCTGACAACCGCATAAACATGACAACTTTGTTTCCCAAGAATAAGAAATATATCTCTCAAAGTCGCGCAAATAATAGATAAGTATTTCACTCAGTCAATCGTGCATGCTTCGTTTCAACAGAGTTTGTAGAGAAATACAGAGACGAGCATTTTCAATAAAAAGGTTTATTGAACAGTCTTCTTTCTCATAAAAGAGAAGTGAACTGCTACAATCGTTAAGCAGACTGCAAAGTATAAAGCGTACAGCGAGAATAGTATTATAAAATAATACTGTAAGAGCATTGTATGGTTTCTAAGCCATGTAAAAATACATACATAAATAATATTGACAAAAAATACTCAACTGGTGCTTCTAAATACGCCTAAATATGCCTACCCCAATGTAGGTTTAGTTGGTTATGCCAAAAATCTACCAAAGGTTTCTCTAGGTTCTAATCAGCTCCATACCTTAGTTAGAATGGTGGAGGTCTGGTATCTCAGTCTCGGGACTCGATTTCCCAACACCTTGCAAGGGGAGCTTGGAAACATTGGAGCTGGATTCTCGGCGACAGAAGGGCAGCCTCTTGATCAGTGCGTCAGCTGGTGAGTCGGCTTCCTTCGGCACTTGCTGTAGCGAGCTGCGTCGGCCAAGTAGATAGTTGATCTGCTCCGAACCACCGTAGTTTGCTACAGCAAGTGAAGGTATATTTATACCTTGAAGGTGTTTAGGAATGCCATAGTTTGACGTAAAGTCAGGCATATGAATGTCAGGAAAGAACCCCTAGAGAATAGTTGTTCTTTGCAAAGTACATGGATTCTTGGACAAATCAATATTCAAGCAAGGGGAAGTTCTCTAACTGCTTAAGCCGATTTTCCAAGAAATCGTTGTGACGTTTGGTACGGGTGGAAGTAGCCATGCCAGTATTTGGATCGCATGGTCTATGCCTAAATAAGGGATTGATTTTTATGCCTATATAAGGTAATTGTGAATTCTACCCCTATAAGGGCATGAATCGGGAAAATTCACTCGGAGCTCTAAACGCCACACAACACCCACTCCACTTTCTTATGTATGACATTACTAAGTTCTAAGCACATTAAAAAATATGTAAACATGATGTGTTAAAACCCACCCAAAATACATAAAAAGCATTTGGTACTGGTTGTACACGAAAAGCATATGTGCTGTACGCATTTAAAACAATGTTTCATTCAAAGCATATAGTTTGACATTTTGAAATGCTATCCAAATGAATCACGAGAATACATTTATGAAATGGCTCTCATTCACAGAAGAAAAAGGTCGAGACCATTCCATGGCAGATAAAACTGTTTGAATGTGGACAAGGTCAAATATTGTCTCTTGGAAGTTTTTAGAGAATTCTAGTTCTCTATGAATAGTTCTACTATGAGCAGATTACTTTGTGCCAAAAAATGAAAAAATACAAATTTGGAAAACAAAAATGAATCATAGAAAAATGTGTTCCAAAGTTAGAAACATTGTTTTGAAAAATGAAGGTCGAATTCAGAGTCCTCTCAGAACACTGTGTGCCAACTCAAAAGTCAGTGTTATTATTTGGGGAAAACATCAAATCTTCTAAGTGTGAAAAGAATTTGTCTACCATTGTAGATGAAAGTTGGATTACCTCATTAAGAAGATCAATCGCACAAAGATGTGAAGCATCACCATCAGCGTTGGTCGCGTTAGCAATGTTCAAATTGGATGGTACCTGTGTGCCGCTTTCCTCCAGTACCTCAGCAGTAGCATGTTGCGTCTGTGAGATCTCAATGAATGCCGTCATTGGGATTGGTAGCCGTTGGGGACAACACAGTGCATGAGCTGTTACTGGTCCAAGCAAAGTATCAACATCCGTTTACAGGACTGATGGGAGTGTCAGACAGATGTCTAGCACGCATTCTTCTCCACATAGCAGGCATCGTAGAACAGGTAAGATGCAATCTTGCCAGATTGGTCTAAATGACATAAACCATGTGGTATTTTTTTTTATAATCAACTTTATTGGATTTTCAAACCATGTGGTATTTAATTCTCTTAAACTTAATCCCAAAATTTGGGGTATGCGCTAATGACTCTTCATCGCCAGAAGAGTGTTCTCCATTGTGAACTGGGAATCGCTGCTGATTTGGCTTGCCATATCGGAGCAGAAGGAGCAAAAATAGTATCCCAGCTGCGAGTCCCAAAACGAGAGGCAGTCCGCCAAACACAGAGTGAACAAAGTTTGGAAATATTCCTAGGACTGCTTCAAAGGGTACTAACAGTCCCAAAAAAACTGTCTTAAATACATATTCAATACCGCTCGTATCAGACATGTTTAAGATACAAATTGACATTTCTGAGAAATGTACAGGGCAGTTTGTTGGTAATAGGCTGTGTATCTCTGCAGAAGTCCTTGTGACTTACACATCATAGGTTTCTTTGGCCGAGGTCAATGGCACAGTTTTTTGGAAAAGAATGGCTTTCATTCTGCTTAACACTTGTATACTCATGACGAGCTCAGCTCGTCATGGCATACAGCGCTCAGGGGCTCATGACGAGCTCAGCTTGTCATGAGCCCCACCCACTGGGGGAGCGCTGGCGCTCCCCCCGTGGGTGCCGGATCTTATTCATTTTCAAGGGGAAGGCAGAGGAAGACCTTCCCCTGCCTCCCCCGCACCCCGCCCATGTCATCAATGACGTCAGGGCGCGAGGCACGCTGACGTCATTGGAGGTTCCCTTTCTCCTCCGACGCGCAGGGAAGCCATTTGTTTCCTGCACGTCGGAGGAGAAAGAGGTGAGTTTTGGGGCTGGGGAGGGGGGGGATTTAAACAAAAGAGCATTGCAGAAAGGAAAGAGTTTTCCTTTCCCTCGATGCCTCTTTTGAGCATTTCTGCTGCACGATCGTGCAGCAGGAATGCCCACTAGACGCCAGGGATGTTTTTTAAAATTTGGCAATGTTCGTTGCTTTGGGGAGCAGCCCCTTGGGCAAGGGTCGCTTCACTTTATGGGGGCATGTATTTTATTGATGTCTGCTACCCAGGAGGGGGCAGAAAAGTTTGTTTTTATTACTTATTGGAAATGAAAATAGGGCATTGTTTTTGGGAGTGGCCCATTAGGCAAGGGTCGCTTCCCTTTTGGGGGCAATGTTTTTTGTTTTGACTGCCCCCTATGGGGCAGCAGAATTTTAAATATTTTTTATAAATGTTGCTATTGTGCTGGGAAGTGGCCCCTTGGGCAAGGGTCACTCCCATGGGGGGCCATTTTAAGTATCCTATTTTTTGATATATAGTTTTGGGGGCATTTTAAATTGCTTTGTCTGCCCCCCTGGGGGTGCAGAGTTATAATTCTTTTTAAATTGGGCCAATGGGCTGGGGAGTGGCCCCTTGGGCAAGGTTCACTTCCAAGGGGGCTGTAGGAAGGTGGATATCTGACTATGGTTACCACCAAACATTTTGCCTGGTGTTTAGCTGGTTTTTGAATTAGTTGGCCTTGGATCCTGCTATTCAGGGCCCAAGTCTAATTGCTCTCTCCTTAAAATGGACTCCGTGTACCTTAGGTACATACACAATTTGAACTGGTTCACCTTATAGGCCCCTGTAACAGTGTACCCCAGGTACCCAGGGCATAGGTGCATCCAAGGCCTACCAGGGGCTGCAGCATGTATTGTTCCACCCCTGGCCTGGCCTCCATATTTGACACAACTGGCTGACCCATCAGCTGTGGTAAGTTGGTGTAATCACCTCTTACTTAGATCTAGTATACCTATATCTAAACCTATCTGGACACATGTTAACCTATAAGCCACTCCTATGGAAGGCCTCGACAATCCTGGAGGCAGAGTGCTTGGTTTCATGTGAGATGGTGCTCTGGCACGAGCTGAGCCCGTCTGCAGCTGTCGGGAACAACTCCCTTAGCTGTTCCGGGATATTGCCATACCATATACTCTTAAGTGCATTATAATCCTCCCGGTTATTTGCTAACTTTGGTTTGGCTTTATCAAAACATGTCGAGTAAGGTGTCATACGAATTGGGATACTACCCCCTCGCCAATTCTGGTGACGGGGGTAGCATTTGACACTTCTAGAGGGACACGACATGTACATAACCTGAACCCCGGTTAAAGTTAAACTCGAGCCTCAGCATCACAAAATGGATGCTGCCACCACAGACACAAGTCTGACCTCCTGCTGCTGGGAGTCCTTCCAGCAAGGGAGGCTTGAACCAAGGGTTTCCTGCCTTGGGAGGTGCGAGCACCACCCCAGACAGGATTTTGTGTATTGGATAGGACAGGGCTGAATAGAATGAGACATGCCTGGGGCACACAAGGTGTCCTCGTGGATAAGCCGGTCCAAACCGGTGCTGGGGCTTTCCAGACCCAGTCCTGGCGTGGAGCTGGACAAAGGAAAGGGGGTGTAATCGCCCCCCTTTCTGGTCCCACCCAGAGGAGGGACCTAGCAGGTGATCCGGCCCCCAGATTGAGAATAGGAGTAGGAGCTGTGTCCCAAGACTTCAGATCATCCTGAACTCGACTTGAAACTAAGAAGAAAACTGGACTTCGACATTCTGCTGCACAGAAGACTGAAGAGCATCTCCCTTGTGGCCAAGGAGTGACCACCCTGTGAATACAGGCACCATCCAGCAACTTGACATCTGCTTTGCCGCCACCTCCCGCCGGAGCCTGTGCCCAGAGCCCGACAAGACCCTGATTCCCAGACATCTCAGAGCCCGATACACAGTCCCTGAAAAGAAGAGACCTGTGGATGCACCGAGAGACGTGGAACCGGACCTCTTGAAAGACCCCCAAGAAGCTGACTGCGCAGCACCTGAGGAACCCTCGATGCTGTGCTTTGCGGTTTCAGAAGCCCCACTACTGAGCAGCATTTGTAACGAAGATCAGCCCCCCAGCCTCTCCACGATCTGCATGGGGCCCTTTTGCACTTTGCTACTCGATGCACCATCCTGGCCACTTGCCACGTGGCTAGCGGCCATCTTGCCGACAAAACCTACAAACAACACTGCTGGTCTGGTTGCTCTAGACTCACCCTCGCTCCCCTGAAAAGGAGCACCTACTCTGACCTTGTTAGTCCGAGTGAGAAGCTTGCATCGATTCCTGCATGGCTTACATTAGCCGAGGCCTGTTTGCTCCGATCAAGAAGCGGACATTGCCATCAGCTAGAGACTTTGAGGGACAGCTTGTGACCAATGCCTGGACATCCTCGACCTCTTCGTGCCCACGTGGCTGCAGAGACAATCTTCACATTTTCACCTGTTTGCACCCGACATCGCCTGGTTCCATCCTGGTTCCACGGTAGTCACTGGCTAGTGACTTTGAACATTGTCCCCTCTGCTTTCAGGTCTTCACTGCTTCAGATCCACCCTTGGATCCACCGGAACTCTCCTCGACGACCCGCCTGCAGCATCTTCATCTACAGGATCCATAGACTAGTGCGACGAAACCCGACACACTGTGAGATATATGCACCCGCTTCCTGTGGGTGAGGTAACCCTGGCACTCCGGTGCTCCTGTGTAGCAATACATCTCTAGTGTCTATGTTCCAAATTGCTAGGTTCTAGGTCATCCGGAAGGTTCCCTTTTCACTAACTTTGTAACTTTTACGCACCATTGACATTGCATTGGTGTAAGTGTGTGCTTTAAGCGCTGCACCCAAATCCCGCGGGCCTTTCCCGACTTCTTCACTGTTAGTCCCGAACAGCTCCAGCGATTCCCCAGGCCCTAGGCCTACTTCCTTTCCAATTCGTGGTACTTATACCACTATTTTAGTATATGGTTTAGGTGGCCCCTAGGGCTCATCCATATTGTGCAACTTTTGTATATTTAAACTGTGTTTTGTTTTAACGCATTTGCTTCTGTGCTCATAAAGACTATAGGGGATATTTGTAGTAAATAAATATATATATATATTTTCAATATATATCTGTGTGGTGTCCTTTCATTTGGTATTCAAGGGGATTGTGTATGGTAAAACAGCTTGCTTCACATGCCTTTACAGAGTTTAGCCTAAGACTGCTTTGTCCACGCTACTAGGATAGCTGGTCTATAAGGTTGACTACAACCAATCATCATAAGGGTTGCTTGGCATGGTACAAGGTGATCACTGGAAGTAGTGAACATCATATACCAGGCCAACTTCTCACATTGGTGAGCAGCGTTTGGGATTTGAGCTTGCTGTTGTTTTACCATTACAATCTTTGAGAGTATCATTTGAAAGATCATACAGGTACCTGCTAGGTACATATAAAACAAGACTAGTATACTTAAGTTCTACTGAACTTAGTTGTTGTAGAGGATAGGGAGTAGCACACCCTGACTACAACTACTAGATAGGTTTAGTAGGTAAACACCAGTGTAGGTAGATTGCAACATATCCACCCACACTAGAGCAATATCTGGAGCGGAGAGGTCCACTGGACCTGCCCCTGTTGAGAGTGACCCTCCAAGGGCACCATCCAAATTTGCTATGTTAAATTTTAAAGAACTGAGGCAGGTCTGTACCTTAAGAGGTCTCAAGACGGGTCCAACCCCTACCACAGCCCACCTCAGAGAACTTTTAGACCAGTCTAAAGTTGTAAAGACCTCTAAAGCAGACCCCACAGGGAATGTTGAAGGAGGCTCTCCCACTGTAGATGATAATACTGACACCCCTGTCCCTGTTGTCCAGATAGATGAGGAAGACCAAGTCACTGGGGATACTCAGCCTGAGGAAGAAGAGGAGACAGAAGGGGAGAGCAGTGATTCTGATGATGGCAGAAATAGTCAGGTGCCGGCCAGAGGGCTTAGCATGGCTACCTTAAGCCTATTTGGCACTGAGTCAGGGGTGAACCCACTCAGACCCCCAAGTGGACTTAACCAGGAGCACAGGAGGAAGGATGAATCACTCAGGTGAATCCAACACCTCCCAGGCTTCTAGAGGTTCTCATGGTCACTCCAGAAGGGGGATGACTAGCCCTCAGAGAAGGGAACATGAGGCCAACATGAGAGAGGCTGAGCTTGGGATCCAGAAGAGAGAACTGGAAGTTGCCCTGGCCCAAGAGAAACTTTCTAGAGCAAGACAGCCTAGAGAGGGTGGATTAGGATCCACTGGTGGCAGCACTATCCCTAAGGATAAAGACAGGTCCTATGACAATAGAAACGTGAGTAAGATTGTGCCCCCCTACAAAGCTGGGGATGACATCCACAAATGGATGACTGCACTTGAGAGAGCCTGCAGAGTACAGCAGATCCCTCAGGAGCAGTGGGCAGCAATCTTGTGGCTCTCCTTTGAAGGTAGAGGCTGAGACAGACTCCTCGCAGTTAGTGATGGGGATGCTAGAAACTACCTGGTCTTGAAGAGTGCTCTGATTGATGGGTTAGGCTTCACCATTGAACAGTACAGGTTAATGTTCAGAGAGACCCAGAAGACACAGACTCAGGACTGGTCTGAATTTGTTGAATGTGCCACTAAGGCTCTGGAGGGCTGGTTGCTGGGAAGTAAGGTTACAGACTATACAGGATTGTATAATTTAATTATGAGAGAGCAAATCTTAAGTAATTGTCAAATTCAGCTTCTACATCAGCACCTGGTGGACTCTGATCTGACCTCTCCACAAGAATTTAGTAAGAGGGCAGACAAATGAGTCAGAACCAGGATCAGGCCTAAGAACCAGGGTGGTGACCAAAAGAAAGAGACTACCAAGCCTCAGGAGAAAGGTGGGGATAAAACCAAAGAGAAGACTTCCCGAGGGCCCCAAAACTCCAAGGATGGGGGTTGTTCCAAAGACACTTCCTCTACACATAAAAAGCCTTACTGCCATACCTGTAAACAGGTTGGTCATTGGAAAACAGACAGCTGTTGTCCAAAGAATGGTAATAAGGAAAATATACATCCAAGTAAGGCTCCAACACCTCCTGTCACTGTTAGCAGTGGTCCCCCAGGTGGTGGGAGCACCCCCAAGAATTTGGGTGGGTTTACTTTTGGAACACAGGTGGACTCTGGCCTAACCAGGTCCCCAACTGATCTTGTCTATGAGACTGGCATGGGGTTTGCCGATTTCACTGATTGCCCAAACACTTTGAGCAAGTATAGACAGGAACCTCTCATCAATGGTTTGAAAGTTGAGGCCTTTAGAGACACAGGGGCTAGCATCACCATGGTGACTGAGAGCCTAGTCCTCTCAAGGCAACTTTTACCTGGCGCCACATACCAGGTGACAAACATTGATGGAGTTGAGAAAAATCATCCCATAGCAGTGGTAAATCTCAGCTGGGGAGGTGTCACTGGCCCCAAGAGAGTGGCAGTGTCCCCAAACATGCCTGTGGATTGTCTACTGGGGAATGATTTGGAAATCTCAGCCTGGGCTGAGGTTGAACAGAAAACCCATTCTAGAATGGTAAATGCCCATGGAAAGGTTAGTGGGGCTGTGTTGGCCACAGCCCCAATCCAAGATGTCCTTCCTCAAAAGGTTGGGAGGGCTGTGCAAGTCTCAGCCCCATCTTCAACAGATTCTTTTCCTGAACAAGTTAGCAGAGCTGTTATGATAACAGCCCATACCAAAACTGAGTCTCCTCCTGAAAAGGTTGGTGGGACTGTGATGGCCACAGCCCAAACTCAAACTGATTCATGTGTTGTGAAGCCTGAAATGATGGATCACTCCACACAAACAGAGAGCACTGAGGAGGAAGAGGAATCTCCCTCCCACCAGACTTTAGGAAAGGATCAGCCTCCCAGGGAACTGATCTTACCCCTGATGAAGGAACTGTCCCAGAGGTTGTTAGGCCTAGCCTGACAGAACCCCTGATGGCAGTTGACCCTTCTCAGGTGGGACCCAGTCTAGAGCAGGTAACCTGCCCCTCTCTACCTTGCCTTACTCAGCCCAGGGCTGCAGAGGACAGGAAGGACAGTGAGCCCCAAAGGGCCCCCTGACAAATAAAGCACCCCCATCAGCAGATTAGGGGCACCGAAGCTAGCAGCCCAAGCCAGGTGAAAACTTTAAAAACTCCTGAGGGATCCCCCTTAAAATTAGTTAAGGACCTCCCACGGATGGATTCTGTTGGGCACAGCCAAACCTGAGACCCAAAGGGCCCAAACCTGAACTGTCCCTCCAGTAAGCCAACCAAAGGGACCCAGCCTCCAGCTTTAGGTAGCCAGAGGTTGACCCTGAGAGCACAGTGCAACTCAGTCAAAGATAAAAAAGGCCTACATAGTGGAGAGTGATTAGAGGAAGCTGAGTTCTACAGAGGAATCTCACTTCAGTACTCCATCTCAACATCAGCCTTTGACTTTGCCAAGACACACCACAGGTAGAGATTCCCTATGGTGGAGACCCTCAGATACCCTTAGGGTGAGGGATTGCTTAGTGGACCATGGGACAGGGGGTAACCAAGCCAGTGCAGGTACTTCCTTATATGATACAAAACACAGAAGAGCAGATCAAGTCTGAAAAAGAGTGTGTGCCTACAACAGTAGCCGTGTGGTACTGGTGGTGCATGCGTGAGACAAGGGTTGCCAAAACCATTGGTTGGAAGTCGAGGGAGGCTGACACGATTCCCATCAGACCACCCATGCGGTGGAGTTTGCGTCATGTGGGAAAGGTTTTGTCATGCCGTCCCACAACCGACCATATAGTGTCGGTGCAGGGATGGATGTAAAAGATATCATCATAGGCATGCATCCTAAAGTGATGGAAAAATGGGAAGAGTGCAGTGCTCAAATAATAGTGAAGATGAAATTAAAAATTTAACAATCCGGACTCCTGGAGACATTGCGGCAGAAGTGCGGGTGTCAAAGATTAAAAGGCACGCTGGGTAGCATGGCTACCCTCTAGCGCAGTGTGATGTGGTCGACATGTTTCTGCTTAAGGGCATCTCGCCCAGCTTTCTTCAGGACCGATGACAAGAAGTCAGCTACTGCAACTACATACAAAGTGTATAAATGATGAATAATAGACCTGTACTGACAAAGTTACTTTTAAATCGAGGGTATGAATACTTAAGTGTCCACTGTAGGGAGAGAAATGAATCTTCTTCCTGTTAATAAACAAAAGACACTGTATCAGACAACACCTAGTTAGACACACACAACACAGCGCGTACACATAGAAACCGTGCAGGCACACATACATGAAAAATAAGATTTTTACATGAAATTAAAGCATATCTGCTTGATCACACCAAGGCATTTCCTCAGCGTGATACTCACCCAGCTTTGTGTGGGTGACGACCTCACTTCCTTATATGGCCACTTAGGCAATATAGGATTACCTGGTCAAGGATAGCCTTATCTCCTTTCGTTTGGGGGGGGGGGGGTTGTGTAGGAAGGTGGATATCTGACTATGGTTACCCCCAAACTTTTTGCCTGGTTTTTAGCTGGTTTTTGAATTAGTTGGCATGGGATCCTGCTATTCCGGGCCCCAGGATAATTGCTCTCTCCTTAAAATGGACTCCATGTACCTTAGGTACATAGGGCCCGATTCACAGAATGAACTTACTACTTTTGGCATTCACAGAATGCACTTACTACATTTGGTATTCACAGAATGAACTTACTCATTTCGGTATTCACAGAAGTTAGGACTACTAACTTTAGGACTCCTAAATGCCTTCTGTGAATACCTAAAGTCTTAAAATTAGGACTTTTCTCAATTTAGTAGTAGTAAAGTTAGGACTCCTAACTTTAGGATGCCTAAATGCCTTCTGTGAATACCGAAAGTCTTAAAATTAGGATTTTTCTCAATTTAGTAGTAGTAAAGTTAGTAGTCCTAACTTTACTACTACTAAATAGAGAAAATCCTAATTTTAAGACTTTCGGTATTCACAGAAGGCATTTAGGCATCCTAAAGTTAGGAGTCCTAACTTTACTACTACTAAATTGAGAAAAATCCTAATTTTAAGATTTTCGGTGTTCACAGAAGGCATTTAGGAGTCCTAAAGTTAGTAGTCCTAACTTCTGTGAATACCGAAATGAGTAAGTTCATTCTGTGAATACCAAAAGTAGTAAGTGCATTCTGTGAATGCCAAAAGTAGTAAGTTCATTCTGTGAATCGGGCCCAGCCACAATTGGAACTGGTTCACCTTAAAGGCCCCTGTAACAGTGTACCCCAGGTACCCAGGGCATAGGTGCATCCAAGGCCTACCAGGGGCTGCAGCATGTATATTGCCACCCCTGGCCTGTCCTCCATATTTGACACAACTGGCTGACCCATCAGCTGGGGTAAGTTGGTGTAATCACCTCTTACTTAGATATAGTATACCTATATCTAAACCTATCTGGACAAATGTTAACCTATAAGCCACTCCTATGGAAGGCCTCGACAATCCTGGAGGCAGAGTGCTTGGTTTCATGTGAGATGGTGCTCTGGCACGAGCTGAGCCCATCTGCAGCTGTCGGGAACAACTCCCTTAGCTGTTCCCGGATATTGCCATACCATATACTCTTAAGTGCATTATAATCCTCGCGGTTATTTGCTAACTTTGGTTTGGCTTTATCAAAACATGTCGAGTAAGGTGTCATACGAATTGGGATACTACCCCCTCGCCAATTCTGGCGACGGGGGTAGCATTCCACCCTTCTAGAGGGACACGACATGTACATAACCTGAACGCCGGTTAAAGTTAAACTCGAGCCTCAGCATCACAAAATGGATGCTGCCACCACAGACACAAGTCTGACCCCCTGCTGCTGGGAGTCCTTCCAGCGAGAGAGGCTTGGACAAAGGGTTTCCTGCCTTGGGAGGTGCGAGCACCACCCCAGACAGGATTTTGTGTATTGGGTAGGACAGGGCTGAATAGAATGAGACATGCCTGGGGCACACAAGGTGTCCTTGTGCATAAGCCAGTCCAAACCGGTGCTGGGGCTTTCCAGCCCCAGTCCTGGCGTGGAGCTGGACAAAGGAAAGGGGGTATAACGGCCCCCCTTCCTGGTCCCACCCAGAGTAGGGACCTAGCAGGTGATCCGGCCCCCAGATTGAGAATAAGAGTAGGAGCTGTGTCCCAAGACTTCAGATCATCCTGAACTCGACTTGAAACTAAGAAGAAAACTGGACTTTGACATTCTGCTGCACGGAAGACTGAAGAGCATCTCCCTTGTGGCCAAGGAGTGACCACCCTGTGAATACAGGCACCATCCAGCAACTCGACATCTGCTTTGCCGCCGCCTCCTGCCGGAGCCTGAGCCCAGAGCCTGACAAGACCCTGGTTCCCAGACATCTCAGAGCTCGATACACAGTCCCTGAAAAGAAAAGACCCATGGAGGCACCGAGAGACGTGGTACCGGACCTCTTGAAAGACCCCCAAGAAGCTGACTGCGCAGCACCCGAGGCACCCTCGATGCTGTGCTTTGGGGTTTGGGAAGCCCCACCACCGAGCAACATTTGCACTGACGATCAGCCCCCCAGCATCTCCACGATCTGCATGGGGCCCTTTTGCACTTTGCCACTTGACGCGCCATCCCGGCCACTTGCCACGTGGCTAGCGGCCATCTTGGCAACAAAACCTACAAACAAATCCACTGGTCTGGTTGCTCCAGACTGGCCCTCGCTCCCCTGAAAAGGAGCACCTGCTCTGATCTTGCTGATCCGAGTGAGAAGCTTGGAACTATTCCTTCATGGCTTGCATTAGCCAAGGCCTGTTTGCTCCAATCAAGAAGCTGACACCGCCATCAGCTAAAGCCTTTGTGGTGCAGCTCGTGACCAATGTCTGCACGTCCTCGACCTCTTCGTGTCCCCGTGGCTGCAGAGACAATCTTCACCTTTTCACTTGTTTGCACCCGGCATCGCCTGGTTCCATCCTGGTTCCACGGTAGTCACTGGCTAGTGACTTTGAACATTGTCCCCTCTGCTTTTAGGTCTTCACCTCTTCAGATCCACCCTTGGATCCACCGGAACTCTCCTCGACGACCCGCCTGCAGCATCTTCATCTACAGGCTCCATAGACCAGCGCAACGAAACCCGACACACTTTGAGACATCTGCACCCACTTCCTGTGGGTGAGGTAACCCTGGCACTCCGGTGCTCCTGTGTAGCAATATATCTCTAGTGTGTATGTTCCAAATTGCTAGGTTCTAGGTCATCCGGAAGGTTCCCTTTTCACTAACTTTGTAACTTTTACGCACCATTGACATTGCATTGGTGTGCTTTAAGCGCTGCACCCGAATCCCGCGGGCCTTTCCCGACTTCTTCACTGTTAGTCCCGAACAGCTCCAGCGATTCCCTAGGCCCTAGGCCTACTTCCTTTCCAATTCGTGGTACTTATACCACTATTTTGGTATATGGTTTAGGTGGCCCCTAGGGCTCATCCATATTGTGCAACTTTTGTATATTTAAACTGTGTTTTGTTTTAACGCATTTGCTTCTGTGCTCATAAAGACTATAGGGGATATTTGTAGTAAATAAATATATATATATATTTTCAATATATATCTGTGTGGTGTCCTTTCATTTGGTATTCAAGGCGATTGTGTATGGTAAAACAGCTTGCTTCACATGCCTTTACAGAGTTTAGCCTAAAACTGCTTTGTCCACGCTACTAGGATAGCTGGTCTATAAGGTTAACCTACAACCAATCATCATAAGATTTGCTTGGCATGGTACAAGGTGATCACTAGAACTAGTGAGCATCATATACCAGGCCAACTTCTCACAGGGGCCATCTTAGGGAGCCCAGTTTATCAAATGTAGTTTTGGGGAGAGACCCCTTATGCAAAGGTTGCTCCCCTTTTGGTGGCCTATAATTTTTCTGTATTAGCCCCCCGGGGGGGCTGATTTAAATGTGTAGAACTCGGGTGGTGGAGTGAGCTAAAGAATGATGATGGATTAAACCTAGATTAGTTAATGGGGGTGAGAGTTAGATTTGCTGAAGCGCTCCGTCCATCATCCCTTTTGATATCACCCTGAGGGGCAGTTTGGTGGGGTGGCACCTTTGGACATGGGTTACTTGTCTTTATGGGAGGATGATTGTGACCATTTCTGCCCTCTTTGGGTGGCAGAGTAGCAGAAAGTGTTTAGGCCCATCTGCTCCCAATTGGGGCAGAAGCCATTAGACACCAGATTTTTTTTAACATTTTTGTTTTGGGGGGTGGCCTCAAGGGTCAGGGTTGCTCCCCTTTTAAGGGGGTGAATATTTAATTTATACTCTTAGGCCCACCTACCCCTTAGCTTGGATGGTGGTTTGGTGCATTGTTTAGATATGTGATTGTAATGTTTCTTTCTCCTTTTTATTCTAGTGTAAAGCTTTGGATTCCTGTGTCTGGTTTCGACAGTGGTTGTTGTGCAGTTTTGCGTACATGCAGCTTTTGGGTAAGTAGCTGAATTGCTTCTTACCTGAGCCTGTGAGGGGAAAGTGTGCTTTCCCTGTGAGACGCTAAAGATATTGCTTGGACAGTGCCCTCCCGCTGCCGCAAGACACACCTGGCCGCCGAGTGGAGGAAGCAGGAAAAACCACAAATCCCAGGGGGCATAGCGGAGCCCCACGTCACCTCCCGACACCGGAGGCGCTTCAAATTGCGCGCTCTCCCGGTGGAGCGGGTCTTCTGTAGCTGAATTGCTTCTTACCTGAGCCTGTGAGGGGACAGTGTGCTTTCCCTGTGAGACGCTAAAGATATTGCCTGGACAGTGCCCTCCCGCCGCCGCAAGACATACCCGGCCATTGAGTGGAGGAAGCAGGAAAAACCACAAATCCCAGGGGGCATAGCGGAGTCCCACGTCACCTCCCGACACAGGAGGCGCTTCAAATTGCGCGCTCTCCCGGTGGAGCGGGTCTTCTGTAGCTGAATTGCTTCTTACCTGAGCCTGTGAGGGGACAGTGTGCTTTCCCTGTGAGACACTAAAGATATTGCCTGGACAGTGCCCTCCCGCCGCCGCAAGACACACCTGGCCGCCGAGTGGAGGAAGCAGGAAAAACCACAAATCCCAGGGGGCATAGCGGAGCCCCACGTCACCTCCCGACACCGGAGGCGCTTCAAAGTGCGCGCTCTCCCGGTGGAGCGGGTCTTCTGTAGCTGAATTGCTTCTTACCTGAGCCTGTGAGGGGACAGTGTGCTTTCCCTGTGAGACGCTAAAGATATTGCCTGGACAGTGCCCTCCCGCCGCCGCAAGACATACCCGGCCACTGAGTGGAGGAAGCAGGAAAAACCACAAATCCCAGGGGGCATAGCGGAGTCCCACGTCACCTCCCGACACAGGAGGCGCTTCAAATTGCGCGCTCTCCCAGTGGAGCGGGTCTTCTGTAGCTGAATTGCTTCTTAGCTGAGCCTGTGAGGGGACAGTGTGCTTTCCCTGTGAGACACTAAAGATATTGCCTGGATAGTGCCCTCCCGCCGCCGCAAGACACACCTGGCCGCCGAGTGGAGGAAGCAGGAAAAACCACAAATCCCAGGGGGCATAGCGGAGCCCCACGTCACCTCCCGACACAGGAGGCGCTTCAAATTGCGCGCTCCACCCGCGTCGCGGGACGCGAGTGGGATGCCCTGACGAAGCCCGGACAAAGGCCGAGACAGGACGTGACTGGACTGGGCATGACATACTGCCCGTGCTGATATAAAGATACTCCCTTAAAGTAAGACATATTGCGTATGATTATTACCTTACTGAGGAACACTATCTAGTCTTACCCTTTCGTATTGTACATTATTATTGTATGGTATTGAAATCGCACTGTAAGTAATATTATACAATATGCCAAAAAAGATTCCTGCCGCTGTGTCTAACACTATGGATAATTATTTGGTTCAGGTAGTAACAAAAATTAATAGTGATAGAAGGCAGTCACTAGGATTAAGCCAATCCCCCATTCTCCATTCCTTGAGCCCACCTCCAAATTCTCCATGGATAGATATTCCATCCCAGGCTGTAGGCAGCGAAGTCCCTGACACTGATCTTCGTGACAGCGAAACTCTTAATCAAAGTGTACTTTTAGAGGTTGACCCAGAAACTGATCAAGAAACCGACCCCGAGTCACAGGTTGATGTTATAGTAGAAGATTCTCCCACACAGGTGGATGCAATAGTAGAGGAACCTCCCATCCCTGTGCCTGTAATTAGGGTGGTTAGAACATGTAGAAAAATCCAGGCTAATCGCAGAGAGTCACGATCAGGGAGAAAAAGGGTTGCATCACCAGTGAAAACAAGGGATGAAAGTAGGGGGTATGGGGAAGATAGTGACAAACAAATCATGGATGATGAGTTATTCAATAAGATAGTGGACATGATCGACTGTAAGATCAAGGCCATCATCAAACCGCTGGTGGCAAAAATAGACAAACTCACCGCTGAAGTAAAGAAATTGGGTGGGGCCCAGAACAAGATAGCGGAAGAGGTGGCTAACACAACAACCCTAATCTCAAATCTAGCCCACACAAATAAAGAGCATACTGTGAGTGGGACAGAGGGAGATGAAAACGTGGCTCCGACCATCCCCCTTGGACAGGTACCAGCAACAGTACATAACCAGCCAGAGATAAGAGAAGATTCCTTACCAAGACCAACTGTAACGACCACACCAGGTTTAGAAAAAGATTCCTTACAATTCATAGTAAAAGCCTCACCCTTGGTGTTGGTACTGACAAATGTACCTTCTTTGGCACCTGGTCAATCAGAATCTCCAACATCCCTGATAAGCAAGGCTTTGCACTGGCTGTCAGGTAACATGCAGATGGCTCCCGGGGGGAAACAACAGTTAGCAGGGGAGATTAAGATGGCTAGAAGGGTAACCTGGATAGGGAACAGCCCAAAAAAGTTCAAAGGAGATTGTATAGTATTGAACTTTTCTAATTTGGCTGTACTCCCCAATGTCTTGTTAAATATATTCCCCCCTCAACGTAGGAGCGGTACTATCGTTCCACTTACTTTAGAATTTTTTTATGGAAAACAGCGAAGCATGACATATCCCAAGACACACCCTAACACTACAAGGCCAGGGTGGAATGTAACGACAAACAGATGGGGCATAGGTGCTCCTGTTAATGACTGGGGGATTAGTTTATAAAACAGGTTTGGTGTTCTTTCAGGGTTAAATGACTGTGATTGACTCAAGAGGGATCAAACCTCGGCATATAATAGACCACATAATGCCCCTAGAAGGTGTGACCTTTTAGTCCAGAGAATGAACCCTACAAGCAATAATTCCATGTATGAGAAAAATAGGATGGACAATTGTAATAGTTTATGGTATCTGGGAAGGGCAAATGGCTTTGATCAGCCTTTTAATTTAAACATTCCAGATACATTTAATTATTATGGAAAATAACTACCAGAATTTCCAAAGGTACTGGGTAATCCGCCCACTGACGTAACATTTATCCCTAGAATAAAGGATGGTACCGAACGTACTTTAGGAGCGATTGATCCAACCAGCCTAGTGGTTCGTCCTTCAGATATAGATCTAGTAACATCAGGGACCAGTGGAAATGCTACTATGGCTCCAGGACAGATTTATTGTAGCAGAATAAGGGAGGCAAAATTAATTTCATGGAACATCGCAGGAATAAAAAAGAATTTACCCGACCCAGCTTGGCATCAATACCTTGATAATGGGGATCTTATTTTATTCCAAGAAACCTGGGGGGCAGAAAACTTTCATAAGGTTGGCTATAGGTCCTTTTTTATCCCAGCTGTAAACACACATGGGGGAAGACCCTCTGGGGGCTTGATGACATGGGCCAGAATCACAATGGGGACTACTTTTAAACAAATAGATTCAAATAGCCCCGATATTCTGATCATAGAAGTGAAAAAGCCAAAAAATGGGTCACTTTATGTGATCAATATATATAATAGGCCGCATAACCCATGTAGGGAATCAGAAGTAATAGTCCAGCTATGTAAAATCATTTCGGACATAGGCCACAACCCTATGTTGATTATCTGTGGCGATTTTAATAGTAATTTTGAGCCCATATTGGGCTTGGAAGACATTTACAGAGATGAGGATAGCGCTAATAACATCCCCTATGTTGACGCAAATCACAAAGTAGCCTGCACAACTAGTGCCCTACAAGTACTGAGTATGACACTGGAATATGGATTACGTGCATGTAACGGACGCCTGCCCTCTGACTGTCCTAGTCAGCCAACGTTCACTAGAGGGGGCTGTTCAAGCCACCTAGACTACATTTTAGTCTCCTTGGCCTTATGGCCAACGCTGGTGGACATAATGGTGGATAAGCATATAGAAAGTGATCACTTTCCACTTTCCTTGACTGCTCAGAATTTACTCCTTGCCTCATCTAATATTAGGGATAGCAAAGATCCCAAACCATCACCTGAACCTAAAGAATCAAATAATCGTAGGTCTTTGAGGTGGCCCGTAGTCTTGCGCAACGGGGGAATCATTAAACAGATTTACCAACGTTTTGTCAAACACATGACCCCGCTAGCTGATACAGATACTGATAACTCCCCTATGATAGAAACCCATGGTGAATTAATTACCCAACTTGGTGGAATCCTAACAAAAGCTATAAAAAAGTTAGAACCTGGTCGCCATCCTCCCCCACAGGAAAATATCTGGTATAACAAAGCTTGCTGAAGTGCTAAAACAGATCTTATTAAAGCAGTGAAGGGGAATCAACTAGATGTTGTTAGATCTAAAAGGACTCATTACGAAAAAAAGTCCAATTAGCTAAGAAAGAGTGGGATGAAAGACTATGGTCAGATTTGCTCGAGGCTTGTAAGTCAAATGACCAGACTTCCTTTTGGAACCTCATTGCAAGAGGCACCAAAGGGGCTACAGAGTCAAAAGATAGATTCCTTGAGGAAAATACCTGGGTTAAACATTTCTCCCTGCTTTACTCTTGTGAAGTAGATGAGGAAGATTGGGCAATAAAACAAATTAAGCTAGCCCCTTACGATAGCCCTTTAACATTTAGTTTGAATGACACTATCCTAGCAATCAAGGCGGTGAAATCAGGCAAAGCATCAGGTCCAGATAGAATACCCGGGGACCTCTGGAAGCACGAGGATTTCATTTGGGCACTCTATATATTAACTTGCTCACAAATAAAATAGCATGGGGGGCTCCAATCCCGGAGACCTGGAAGGGTGCAGAAATCGTGACAATTTTTAAGAAAGGCGATAGGTCTAATCCATCATACTATCGACCAATTAGTTTGATCGATGTTCTGCAAAAAATCTTTGCCCGTCAAATTCTTAGTCGGCTTAATGCATGGGTCGAGGACCATTTTATTCTTACAAAGTACCAGGCAGGTTTTAGAGCGAATATCAGTACAATGGACCAGGTGTTTAGGTTTTTATGCATACTTTGGAAATACATTAACATAAAGAGCACCCACATATATGTGGCCTTCGTTGATCTAAAAGCTGCTTTTGATCTTGTCCCCAGGGGGAAATTTTGGAAACCGCTAAATGATATGGGTGCTCCTGGGAACATTCTTCAACAGCTGATTAGATTACATGAACATAATTATGCAAGAGTGAGATGGGGGCCCAATGGGGAGCTAAGTGAGAAAATAGATATAGTGAAAGGTGATAGGCAAGGATGCGTTATGGCGCCAACCCTATTTTCTCTTTATGTTAATGACATCCCGACACCCTCTTGGGCTGCGAGCATGACTCTCCCAAGTTGTGTGGTCAAGCCGTTCCGGCATTATTATTCGCGGATGATACGATTTTAATCTCCCAAACCCCTAAAGGACTTCAGAACCTTCTTAACAAATTTAGGTTGTATTGCCAGGATAAGAAACCTGAAATCAATTCCTCGAAAACTAAAATAATGACAATCAACCCACATAAAGGTTTTAATAAAATTTTCACTATAAATAATGAAAAAATTGAGGAAGTCCAAAGTTTTAAATACCTGGGTATCACCTTAGACAGCAAAACAACTTGGAAACCACAATTAGAAATTTCGAAGATCAGATTAGTCCAGAAACAAGGCCCTATTTTAAGGAAACATAGAAATAGTCATTTTAAGTCAATCTCGCCAGCAATTAGTTTGTTTAAGTACAAAGCGCAATCGGCTTCTCTTTATCGGGCAGAACTGTGGGGACATATTTCAAAAAGCACCTTTTTAGTTCCAGAAAATAATTCTATTAGACAGCTCTTAGGTGTACCTGGTTCTACTCCCCTTATCCCTCTTTTATGGGACCTTAATTTTCGCCTTTTCTGATGACCATGCCCTTTTACGTCCTCTGCTATACTGGGTTCGCCTGTGGTCCACTGACGAGCTAATTGACTACAGAGAGGCGTTAAAAGAGATAATGTCTATAAAAAATTCCACACATTTAGCATGGCTGGCTTACATTGAAAAGCGGTTCATAAAACTGGAGTAGCTTTTGGTCAGACCCGGATTCAATTACACTTAGTTAAAAAAACTGCTTAAGAACAGATATTGGGAATATAAAAGAGATTCCCTATCGGAAAATTCCAAACTGGGGACACTGACACTTAAGTTTTTTGAACTAAAAATGGATATGAAATTAGAAAGATTTATGGATGAAATCTACCCGCCTATGGCCAAATCATTATATCTAAAATTTCGTTACAGTGTCCTTCAAATAAAATATAGGACCTCGAAATGGCACTGTAACAAAGGTCCAGGGGGCAGTTTTGGCTCTGACCTATGCAAACTATGTGAAATGGGCTTGAGGGAAGATGAGGCTCATGTGCTATTTATATGCCCTGCTTACTTACATGCAAGAAAAAAATGGCTAAAACCAATATGTCAACTTCTGGGCCTCCGCCATACCAAAGATGGTGAAAGAGTCTTTAAAGGAGACACTTCACGACCAATAGTATTCAGCTTGAGCCGTTTCCTCCTATCGGCAGCGATAGTTAGAAAGAGGAATGGCTACCAAATGTAAATAGATAGCTGGTATTTACGAAGAACAGCTACTGAAATGCACTTTGACTTGCACTTTATATTGTACTCGAACCAATTATTACAATTGCAATGTATGCTGAAACAGGTGTGCTATATGTAAAGATAAATACAACCAGATTGATAATTATTAGTGGGGCGTGAAATGGAATATGTTTTAAACTTTTAGTGTGTTTAGAGTGTACTGTCCAAATTTAGGATAGCGACAAGGGAAACTGGTCTGATAGTAGTGATTAGTGTTGTGCTTCTTTTTAATCCTGGTGCCTTTTTTTATAGAGCTATGTATTAACTCATTAAATTATTTAACTTTATTTATTAATTAACTGTTCCTCGATTCATGGATGTTAATCTTACTATGAGGTACTGTTGCTGATAGTGATTCCTCCTTAATTATAATTTTCCTCGGGTGGTCAAATATTGTTAAATATTGTACTAGAGTATGTAAGAAATGTAATGTATTATTTTAAACTGTTTCTTTTAAGGTTGTCAACCGAAATAAAGAATAAATGACATTTTTTGTAAGTAAAATATTTGTGTTGTATTTGCTCCAAATGAGTAATATTGTAATGTAGGAATGAATTTTTTTGTAAATGGTCTCATAGTGGCTGCATATTTAGTTAGTATTTTGAGCACGGAAATCCTTGTGATGTCTTTTGCATTGTCTAATGTAATTTTTTTTCTCTTTTTTTTAGTGGGTTATTGTTGATCCATACTGTGTCTGTGCAGAGTACGTGGTGTAACTGCTTCTTGCAAGTTAGTGGTATCGTTTTGCAGTGTATAGGTTGTTTTGAAAAAGGAGATTTTCGGTCATTACTTATCTTACATAGTGTTTGTTGTTGTTGACTTGTGTGACAAGTGACCTTTATTAGTAATCATTATTGCTAGCCGTAGAATGCCTGCTCAGCAGGTGGTTGGTATGCTTCTTGAATCTTCCTCTGAGCCGGATTATGACACTGACAGTGCGTCTGAGGGAGAGGAGGGAGGGGAAGATTCTGGCAGTGAGTTTTCTCTCCACATGGAATCATCGGATGATGACGGTACTCTCAGTGCAGATGAAGGGTCTGTTTTAGAGGAGGATACTGCTGTGCCGATGGTGCAAGAGGCTTCTGGTTTGCAGCCTGAGGCTGCTGGTCTTCCTACTGGAAGTGCTGGAATCTGGGTCGATGCTTTTGATATTGTCCCCAGGGGGAAATTATGGCAAACGCTAAATGATATGGGTGCTCCTGGGAACGTTCTTCAACAGCTGATTAGATTACATGAAAATAATTATGCAAGAGTGAGATGGGGGCCCAATGGGGAGCCAAGTGAGAAAATAGATATAGTGAAAGGTGATAGGCAAGGATGCGTTATGGCGCCAACCCTATTTTCTCTTTATGTTAATGACATCCCGACACCCTCTTGGGCTGCGAGCATGACTCTCCCAAGTTGTGTGGTCAAGCCGTTCCGGCATTATTATTCGTGGATGATACGATTTTAATCTCCCAAACCCCTAAGGGACTTCAGAACCTTCTTAACAAATTTAGGTAGTATTGCCAGGATAAGAAACCTGAAATCAATTCCTCGAAAACTAAAATAATGACAATCAACCCACATAAAGGTTTTAATAAAATTTTCACTATAAATAATGAAAAAATTGAGGAAGTCCATAGTTTTAAATACCTGGGTATCACCTTAGACAGCAAAACAACTTGGAAACCACAATTAGAAATTTCGAAGATCAGATTAGTCCAGAATCAAGGCCCTATTTTAGGGAAACATAGAAATAGTCATTTTAAGTCAATCTCGCCAGCAATTAGTTTGTTTAAGTACAAAGCGCAATCAGCTTCTCTTTATGGGGCAGAACTGTGGGGATATATTTCAAAAAGCACCCTTTTAGTTCCAGAAAATAATTCTATTAGACAGCTCTTAGGTGTACCTGGTTCTACTCCCCTTATCCCTCTTTTATGGGACCTTAATTTTCGCCGTTCTGATGACCATGCCCTTATACGTCCTCTGCTATACTGGGTTTGCCTGTGGTCCACTGACGAGCTAATTGACTACAGAGAGGCGTTAAAAGAGATAATGTCTATAAAAAATTCCACACATTTAGCATGGCTGGCTTACATTGAAAAGTGGTTCATAAAACTGGGGTAGCTTTTGGTCAGACACGGATTCAATTACACTTAGTTAAAAAAAACTGCTTAAGAACAGATATTGGGAATATAAAAGAGATTCCCTATTGGAAAATTCCAAACTGGGGACACTGACACTTAAGTTTTTTGAACTAAAAATGGATATGAAATTAGAAAGCTTTATGGATGAAATCTACCCACCTATGGCCAAATCATTATATCTAAAATTTCGTTACAGTGTCCTTCAAATAAAATATAGGACCTCGAAATGGCACTGTAACAAAGGCCCAGGGGGCAGTTTTGGCTCTGACCTATGCAAACTATGTGAAATGGGCTTGGGGGAAGATGAGGCTCATGTACTATTTATATGCCCTGCTTACTTACATGCAAGAAAAAAATGGCTAAAACCAATATGTCAACTTCTGGGCCTCCGCCATACCAAAGATGGTGAAAGAATCTTTAAAGGAGACACTTCACGACCAATAGTATTCAGCTTGAGCCGTTTCCTCCTATCGGCAGCGATAGTTAGAAAGAGGAATGGCTACCAAATGTAAATAGATAGCTGGTATTTACGAAGAACAGCTACTGAAATGCACTTTGACTTGCACTTTATATTGTACTCGAACCAATTATTACAATTGCAATGTATGCTGAAATAGGTGTGCTATATGTAATGATAAATACAACCAGATTGATAATTATTAGTGGGGCGTGAAATGGAATATGTTTTAAACTTTTAGTGTGTTTAGAGTGTACTGTCCAAATTTAGGATAGCGACAAGGGAAACTGGTCTGATAGTAGTGATTAGTGTTGTGCTTCTTTTTAATCCTGGTGCCTTGTTTTTATAGAGCTATGTATTAACTCATTAAATTATTTAACTTTATTTATTAACTGTTCCTCGATTCATGGATGTTAATCTTACTATGAGGTACTGTTGCTGATAGTGATTCCTCCTTAATTATAATTTTCCTCGGGTGGTCAAACATTGTTAAATATTGTACTAGAGTATGTAAGAAATGTAATGTATTATTTTAAACTGTTTCTTTTAAGGTTGTCAACCGAAATAAAGAATAAATGACATTTTTTGTAAGTAAAATATTTGTGTTGTATTTGCTCCAAATGAGTAATATTGTAATGTAGGAATGAATTTTTTTGTAAATGGTCTCATAGTGGCTGCATATTTAGTTAGTGTTTTGAGCACGGAAATCCTTGTGATGTCTTTTGCATTGTCTAATGTAATTTTTTTTCTCTTTTTTTTAGTGGGTTATTGTTGATCCATACTGTGTCTGTGCAGAGTACGTGGTGTAACTGCTTCTTGCAAGTTAGTGGTATCGTTTTGCAGTGTATAGGTTTTTTTGAAAAAGGAGATTTTCGGTCATTACTTATCTTACATAGTGTTTGTTGTTGTTGACTTGTGTGACAAGTGACCTTTATTAGTAATCATTATTGCTAGCCGCAGAATGCCTGCTCAGCAGGTGGTTGGTATGCTTCTTGAATCTTCCTCTGAGCCGGATTATGACACTGACAGTGCGTCTGAGGGAGAGGAGGGAGGGGAAGATTCTGGCAGTGAGTTTTCTCTCCACATGGAATCATCGGATGATGAAGGTACTCTCAGTGCAGATGAAGGGTCTGTTTTAGAGGAGGATACTGCTGTGCCGATGGTGCAAGAGGCTTCTGGTTTGCAGCCTGAGGTTGATGGTCTTTCTACTGGAAGTGCTGGAATCTGGGTCGATCCTAACATGGTGCAGCCGGTGTTGCCTGACTTTAGCTGTGATGCAGGGTGTAGCGTGGATTGTGATTTTTTTTTGCCTATACAGTATTTTAAGTTATTTATGGATGATGTGTTTTTGGGTGAGATTGTTGAACAGATTAATGTGTATGCTGAACAGTTTTTAAGGGACAACAGTGAGAAACTTAGGCCCCCCTCTAGAGCTACCTGGTGGACTCCCACAAATCTGGAAGAGCTAAAGAAGTTTAGGGTTTGACTTTATTGATGGGTTTATTAAGGAAGCTGAACCTGGCTTCATATTGGTCTTCCAGTCCCTTGATGGCAACAGCCATATTTCCAGCTGTTATGACTCGTGATCGGTATTGACTTTTGCTACGCATGTTGCATTTTATTGATAATTCTTTGGCGTTCCCACGTAGTCACCCTGACTGTGTCCGTCTTTTTAAAATTCGGCCTGTTCTTGATCACTTTGTTGATCGATTTTCAGAGATTTACATTCCCGGGAAAGAAATATCTATTGATGAGTCTTTGGTTTTGTTCAAGGGTCTTTTGGTATTTAGGCAGTACCTCCCTAGCAAGAGTGCACGCTATGGATTTAAACTGTATATGCTGTCTGAGAGTAAGACAGGATATGTTTTTAATTTTCGTGTGTACACTGGTAGAGATTCCACTATTGACCCCCCTGGTTGTCCGTCCACTTTTGGAGTTTCAGAGAAAATTGTGTGGGCTCTTGCTAGAAGACTGTTCAACAGAAGCCACCATTTGTACATTGATAACTTCTACACTGCTGTGCAATTGTTTAAGGAATGTTTAAAGTGGACACTTTTACATGTGGCACAATCCGCTCTAACCGCAAAGGTTTTCCGAAAGAGCTTGTTTGCAAAAAACTTCAGAGGGGTCAGTGCACTTCCTTGCATAGTGAAGAACTACTAGCTGTGAAATTTGTGGACAGGAGGGATGTATACATGCTGACTACCATCCATGATGAGAGTACTTCACCTGTGCCTGTTTGAGGTCAGGTTGCAGATGTGCACAAACCTGTGTGCATTCTGGACTACAATAGCACATGGGTGGTGTTGACAGAGTAAATCAGAGGTTGGAACCTTACACTGCTATTCAGAAAACTTATGTTTGGTATAAGAAGTTGGCCATCCATTTTTTCAACTCAGCAACTTTCAATGGTTTTATTGTGTTCAAGGAGTGTTCTGCTGTGTCCAAGTTGACATTTCTTCAGTTTCCTCACTCTGTCATATCTAGCCTTGATATTGTGAAACAAGTAAGTGTTCCTAGATTTGGAGTGGTGGAGGATGTGGCTCGATTGAAAGATTGCCACTTTCCTGATTACATTCCTCCCACATCTACAAAAGACTTTCCCACTAGGAGATTGAGGGTCATATGTATGAAGATACCAATTAGCGATTCTGTAATAGCGATTTTTAAGAAATCGCTATTTCAGAATCGCTAATTGGTATGTATCAAGAAAATCGCTATTTTTTTGCGATTTCTTGATATTAATTAATTGCGAATTCGCAAATTGCGAATTCGCAATTAAGGAATACCTTCCCATTAATTTCTATGGGCATCCTGGCCCATAGGAAGGAATGGGAATTTATTCTCAATTTGCGATTCGCAATTTGCGAATCGCAAATTGAGAATAATTTCAAGGGTGCAGGGGTGTCCAAAGGACACCCTGTTGCACCCCTGAAATAAGTATGGGTGCACATGTGGTGCACATACATGCCCTAAGGGCATGTATGTGCATCACATGGCACTTTGAAAAATGCAAATTCGCAAATGGAGCCTCACTTGGGTGGGAGGCCCAAGTACCCGTCTCAGGCAAAGGTCCAAAACATTTTTGATAGGCAATGTCGATGTTACCTCAAAATATTTTGGGCCCTTGCCTGTCGCGGGTACTTGGGCCTCCCACACAAGTGAGGCACCATTTTTATCGGGAGACCTTGGGGAACGCTGCGTGGTAGGAAATTTGTGTGAGCCCAGTGATGCCACGATTTACCACACACAAATGTGTGAAAAAACTGATTTTTTCAGCAAAAATTGAGGTTTGCAGGCGATTCTGGGTAAGGAAACGTTGGGGGATCCATGCAAGCCATACCTCCTTGGAAACCCCTGGATGTCTACTTTTCCAAAATATGTGGGTTTGGTAGGTTTCCCTAGATGGCCGTCGAGCATGGGGCCAAAAACTCAGGAGACCCCCATGCAAAAGCAGGTGTTTTTGACAAAGGCAATTTTGAAGTCGCCACACTACGTTTTGGGCTTTTGCCTGTGGCGGCTACTTGGGCCTCCCACACAAGTGAGGCACCATTTTTATAGGGAGACCTGGGGGAATGCTGGGTGGTAGGGAATTTGTGTGAGCCCAGTGATGCCACGCTTTCCCACACACAAATGTGTGAAAAAACTGATTTTTTCAGCTAAAATTGTGGTTTGCAGGGGATTCTGGGTAAGGAAACGTTGGGGGATCCACGCAAGCCATACCTCCTTGGAAGCCCCCCGGTGTCTAATTTTCAGAAATGTGTGGGTTTGGTAGGTTTACCTAGATGGCCGTCGACCACGGGGCCAAAAACCCAGGTGACCCCCTTGCAAAAGCAGGTGTTTTTGACATAGGCAATTTTGAAGTCGCCACACTACGTTTTGGGCCATTGCCTGTGGGGGCTAATTGGGCCTCCCACACAAGTGAGGCACCATTTTTATTGGGAGACCTGGGGGAACGCTGGGTGGTAGGAACTTTGTATAAGCCTAGTGATGCCACGCTTTCCCACACAAAAATATGTCAAATAAATGATTTTTTTCAGCTAAAATTGAGGTTTGCAGAGGATTCTGGGTAAGGAAACTTTAGGGGATCCATGCAAGCCATACCTCCTTGGAAGCCCCCGGGTGTCTACTTTAAAAAAATGTGTGGGTTTGGTAGGTTTCTCTAGATGGCCGTCGAGCACAGGCCAAAAACCCAGGTGACCCCCCTTGCAAAGGGAGGTGTTTTTGACATAGGCAATTTTGAAGTCGCCACACTAAGTTTTGGGCCTTTGCCTGTCGTAGCTACTTGGGCATCCCACACAAGTGAGGCACCATTTTTATCAGGAGACTTGGGGAAATACTGGGTGGTAGGAAATTTGTGTGAGATCAGTGATGCCACGCTTCCCCACACACAAATGTGTGAAAAAAACTGATTTTTTCCAGCTAAAATTGAGGTTTGCAGGGGATTCTGGGTAAGAAAACGTTGGGGGATCCACGCAAGCCATACCTCCTTAAAAGCCCCTACTCTATTACTCTACTACCCTAGTCTACTTTTCAGAAATATATAGGTTTTTTAGGTTTCCTTAGGTGCCGGCAGAGCTAGGGTTAAAAAACTACAGCTAGTCACTTTGCCAAAAAAGGGTCGTTTTTCACTGCGAAATTGTGGTGTGACTATGTTGCGTTTTGCGCCGTTTCCTGTCGCAGGCACTACGCCAACCCACACAAGTGGGGTTCCATTTTTCTCGGAAGACTTTGGGTAACGCAGGGTGTAAGGAAATATGTGGATTCACGAAGATTCTATATCTTTCCACCACAGAAATGTGGGGAAAATGTGTTTTTTTGGTACATTTTTTAGGTTTGCAAGGGATTCTGGGTAACAGAACCTGGTGGGAGGCAGTCAAATCACCCCATGCTGGATTACCAAGGTGTCTAGTTTTCAGAAATGTATAGCTTTGCTAGGTTTCCCTAAATGCCGGCAAAGCTAGGGTTCAAAAACTACAGCTAGGCACTTGCCAAAAAAGGGTGATTTTCAATGCAAACTTGAGGTGTGACCACGTTGCGTTTTGTGCCGTTTCCTGTCGCAGGCACTATGCCGACCCACACAAGTGGGGTACCATTTTTCTCGGAAGACTTTGGGGAATGCAGGGTGGAAGGAAATTTGTGGATCCACGCATATTCTAGAACTTTCCACCACAGAAATGTGGAGAAAATTTGTTTTTTTGGTCCATTCTTTAGGTTTGCAAAGGATTCTGGGTAACAGAACCTGGTGGGAGGCAGTCAAGTCACCCCATGCTGGATTCCACTGGGTATCTAGTTTTCAGAAATGTATAGGTTTGCTAGGTTTCCATAGTTGCCGGCAGAGCTAGGGTTCAAAAACTACAGCTAGGCACTTTGCAAAAAAACAGCCTTTTTTCACTGCAAAATTGAGGTGCGACCATGTTGCGCTTTGTGCGGTTTCCTGTTGCAGGCACTAGGCCGACCCACACAAGTGAGGTACCATTTTTCTTGGAATACTTTGGGGAAGGCGTGGTGCATAGCAATTTGTGGATCCACACAGATTGCTGAACTTTCCACCACAGAAATGTGAGGAAAATGTGTTTTTTTGTCCATTTTTTAGGTTTGCAAGGGATTCTGGGTAACAGAACCTGGTGTGAGGCAGTCGAGTCACTCGATCCTGGATTGCCCTGGGTGTCTAGTTCTCGAAAATGTATAGGTTTGCTAGGTTTCCCTAGGTGCCGGCAGAGCTACGGTTAAAAAAATACAGCTAGTCACTTTGCCAAAAAATTTCATTTTTCACTGCGAAATTGAGGTGTGACCACGTTGCGTTTTGCACCATTTCCTGTCGCAGGCACTTGGATGACCCACACAATTGGGGTACCATTTTTCTCTGAAGACTTTGGTGAACGCAGGGTGAAAGGAAATTTGTGGATCCACACAGATTCCAGAACTTTCCACCACAGAAATGTGGAGAAAATGTGTTTTTTTGGTCCATTCTTTAGGTTTGCAAGGGATTCTGGGTAACAGAACCTGGTGGGAGTCAGTCAAGTCAACCCATGCTGGATTACCCTGGGTGTCTAGTTTTCAGAAATGTATAGGTTTGCTAGGTTCCCCTAGGTGCCGGCAGAGCTAGGGTTCATAAACTACAGCTAGGCACTTTGCCAAAAAAGAGTGAGTTTTTCACTGCGAAATTGAGGTGTAACCACGTTGCGTTTTGCACCGTTTCCTGTCGCAGGCACTAGGCCGACCCACACAAGTGGGGTACCAATTTTCAAGGAAGACTTTGGGAAACGCAGGGTGAAAGGAAATTTGTGGATCCACACAGATTCCAGAACTTTTCACCACAGAAATGTGGAGAAAATGTGTTTTTTTGGTCCATTCTTTAGGTTTGCAAGGGATTCTGGGTAACAGAACCTGGTGGGAGGGAGTCTAGTCACCCCATCCGGGATTCGCCTGGGTGTTTAATTTTAAAAAATGTATAGGTTTGCTAGGCTTCCCTAGGTGCTGGCAGAGCTAGGGTTCAAAAACTACAGCTAGTCACTTTTGCCCAAAAATTTTCTATTTTCACTGCGAAATTGAGATGCGACCATATTGCGCTTTGCGCGGTTTCCTGTCGCAGACACTAGGCCGACCCCCACAAGTTAGGTACCATTTTTCTCAAAATACGTTGGAGAAAGTGGGGTGCATAGCAATTTGTGGATCCACGAACATTGTCGAACTTTCCACCACAGAAATGTGGGGAAAATTTGTTTTTTTTTGTCCATTTTTTAGGTTTGCATGGGATTCTGGGTGACAGAACCTGGTAAGAGGCAGTCGAGTCACTCAATCCTGTATTCCCCTGCATGTCTAGTTTTCAAAAATGTATAGGTTTGCTAGGTTTCCAAGGGTACCGGCAGAGCTAGGGTTAAAAAACTACAGCTAGTCACTGTGCCACAAAAATTTTCATTTTTCACTGCGAAATTGAGGTGTGACCATGTTGCGTTTTGCACCATTTCCTGTCGAGGGCACTAGGCTGACCCACACAATTGGTGTACCATTTTTCTCTGAAGACTTTGGGGAATGCAGGGTGGATGGAAATTTGTGGATCCACGCAGATTACAGAACTTTCCACAATGGAAAGTTTGGAGAAAATGTATTTATTTTGTTAATTTTTTAGGTTTGCAAGAGATTAAGGGTAAGAGAACCTGGTGGTAGGCGGTCAAGTCACCCCATGCTGGATTACCCTGGGTGTCTAGTTTTCAGAAATGTATAGGTTTTCTAGGTTTCCATAGGTACCGGCAGAGCTAGGGTTAAAAAACTACAGCTAGACACTTTGCAAAAAAAGGGTGTTTTTCACTGCGAAATTGAGGTGTAACCACGTTGCGTTTTGCACCGTTTCCTGTCGCAGGCCCTAGGCTGACCCACACAAGTGGGGTACCAATTTTCTCGGAAGACTTTGGGAAACGCAGGGTGAAAGGAAATTTGTGGATCCACTCAGATTCTAGAACTTTCCACCACAGAAATGTGGAGAAAATGTGTTTTTTTGGTCCATTCTTTAGGTTTGCAAGGGATTCTGGGTAACAGAACCTGGTGAGAGGCAGCCAAGTCACTCGATCCTATATTCCCGACGGTGTCTAGTTTTCAAAAATGTATAGGTTTGCTAGGTTTCCCTAGGTGCCGGCAGAGCTAGGGTTCAAAAACTACAGATAGTCACTTTGCCAAAAAATTTTCATTTTTCACTGCGAAATTGAGGTGTGACCACGTTGTGTTTTGCGCCATTTCCTGTCACAGGCACTAGACTAACCCACACAATTGGGGTACCATTTTTCTCGGAAGACTTTGGGGAACACAGGGTGGAAGGAAATTTGTGGATGCACACAGATTACAGAACTTTCCACCAAAGAAATTTGGAGAAAATGTGTTTTTTTGTCACTTTTTTAGGTTTGCAAGGGATTCTGGGTAACAGAACCTGGTGTGAGGCAGTTGAGTCACTCGATCCTAGATTCCCCTGGGTGTCTAGTTTTCTAAAATGTATAGGTTTGCTAGGTTTCCCTAGGTGCCGGCAGAGCTAGGGTTCAAAAACTACAGCTAGTCACTTTGCCAAAAACATTTCATTTTTCACTGCGAAATTGAGGTGTGACCAAGTTGCGTTTTGCACCATTTCCTGTCGCAGGCACTAGGATGACCCACACAATCGGGGTACCATTTTTCTCAAAAGACTTTGGGGAACGCAGGGTGAAAGGAAATTTGTGGATCCACACAGATTCCAGAACTTTCCACCACAGAAATGTGGAGAAAATGTGTTTTTTTGTTCCATTCTTTAGGTTTGCAAGGGATTCTGGGTAACAGAACCTGGTGGGAGCAGTCAAGTCACCCCATGCTGGATTACGCTGGGTGTCTAGTTTTTAGAAATGTATAGGTTTGCTAGGTTTCCCTAGGTTCCGGCAGAGCTAGGATTCAAAAACTACAGCTAGGCACTTTGCCAAAAAAGGGTGAGTTTTTCACTGCGAAATTGAGGTGTAACCAAGTTGCGTTTTGCACCGTTTCCTGTCGCAGGCACTAGGCGGACCCACACAAGTGGGGTACCAATTTTCAAGGAAGACTTTGGGAACGCAGGGTGAAAGGAAATTTGTGAATCCACACAGATTCCAGAACTTTCCACCACAGAAATGTGGAGAAAATGTGTTTTTTTAGTCCATTCTTTAGGTTTGCAAGGGATTCTGGGTAACGGAACCTGGTGGGAGGCAGTATAGTCACCCCATCCTGGATTCTCCTGGGTGTTTAATTTAAAAAAATGTATAGGTTTACTAGGTTTCCCTAGGTGCTGGCAGAGCTAGGGTTCAAAAACTACAGCTAGTCACTTTGCTCAAAATTTTTCATTTTTCACTGCGAAATTGAGGTGTGACCACGTTGCGTTTTGCACCGTTTCCTGTCGCAGGCCCTAGGCCGACCCACACAAGTGGGGTACCAATTTTCTCGGAAGACTTTGGGAAACGCAGGGTGAAAGGAAATTTGTGGATCCACTCAGATTCTAGAACTTTCCACCACAGAAATGTATGGAAAATGTGTTTTTTTTGGTACATTTCTTAGGTTTGCAAGGGATTCTGGGTAACAGAACCTGGTGGGAGGCAGTCAAGTCACCCCATCCTGGATTCCCCGGGGTATCTAGTTTTCGAAAATGTATAGGTTTGCTAGGTTTCCATAGTTGCCGGCAGAGCTAGGGTTTTGTAAACTACAGCTAGGCACTTTGCAAAAAAACTGCCTTTTTTCACTGCAAAATTGAGGTGCGACCATGTTGTGCTTTGTGGGGTTTCCTGTCGCAGGCACTAGGCTGGCCCACACAAGTGAGGTACCATTTTTCTCAGAATACTTTGGGGAACGGGTGGTGCATAGCAATTTGTGGATCCACTCAGATTGCCGAACTTTCCACCACAGAAATGTGGGGAAAATGTGTTTTTTTTGTCCATTTTTTAGGTTTGCAAGGGATTCTGGGTAACAGAACTTGGTGTGAGGCAGTCAAGTCACTCGATCCTGAATTGCCCTGGGTGTCTAGTTTTCAGAAATGTATAGGTTTGCTAGGTTTCTCTAGGTGCCGACAGAGCTAGGGTTCAAAAACTACAGCTAGCCACTTTGCCAAAAAAGGGTAAGTTTTTCACTGCGAAATTGAGGTGTAACCACGTTGCGCTTTGCACCATTTCCTGTCGCAGGCACTAGGCCGACCCACACAAGTGGGGTACCAATTTTCAAGGAAGACTTTGGGAAGCGCAGGGTGCATAGCAATTTGTGGATCCACGCAGATTGCCGAACTTTCCACCACAGAAATTTGGGGAAAATTTGTTTTTTTGGTCCATTCTTTAGGTTTGCAAGGGATTCTGGGCAACAGAACTAGGTGGGAGGCAGTCTAGTCACCCCATCCTGGATTCCCCTGGGTGTTTAATTTAAAAAAAATGTATAGGTTTTCTAGGTTTCCCTAGGTGCTGGCAGAGCTAGGGTTCAAAAACTACAGCTAGTCACTTTGCTCAAAAATTTTCATTTTTCACTGCGAAATTGAGGTGTTATCACTTTGCGTTTTGCACCATTTCCTTTTGCAGGCACTAGGCTTACCCACACAATTGGGGTACCATTTTTTTCGGAAGACTTTGGGGAACACAGGGTGGAAGGAAATTTGTGGATACACACAGATTACAGAACTTTCCACCAAAGAAATTTGGAGAAAATGTGTTTTTTTGTCACTTTTTTAGGTTTGCAAGGGATTCTGGGTAACAGAAACTGGTGGGAGGCAGGCAAGTCACCCCATGATGGATTACCTTGGGTGTCTAGTTTTCAGAAATGTATAGGTTTGCTAGGTTTCCCTAAGTGGCGGCAAAGCTAGGGTTCAAAAACTACAGCTAGGCACTTTGCCATAATAGGGTGATTTTTCAATGCAAAATTGAGGTGTGACCACGTTGCGTTTTGCGCCGGTTCCTGTTGCAGGCACTATGCCGACCCACACAAGTGGGGTACCATTTTTCTCGGAAGACTTTGGGGAATGCAGGGTGGACGGAAATTTGTGGATCCACACAGATTCCAGAACTTTCCACCACAGAAATGTGGAGAAAATGTGTTTTTTTGTTCCATTCTTTAGGTTTGCAAGGGATTCTGGGTAACAGAACCTGGTGGGAGCAGTCAAGTCACCCCATTCTGGATTACGCTGGGTGTCTAGTTTTTAGAAATGTATAGGTTTGCTAGGATTCCCTAGGTTCCGGCAGAGCTAGGATTCAAAAACTACAGCTAGGCACTTTGCCAAAAAAGGGTGAGTTTTTCACTGCGAAATTGAGGTGTAACCAAGTTGCGTTTTGCACCGTTTCCTGTCGCAGGCACTAGGCCGACCCACACAAGTGGGGTACCAATTTTCAAGGAAGACTTTGGGAACGCAGGGGGAAAGGAAATTTGTGGATCCACACAGATTCCAGAACTTTCCACCACAGAAATGTGGAGAAAATGTGTTTTTTTGGTCCATTCTTTAGGTTTGCAAGGGATTCTGGGTAACAGAACCTGGTGGGAGGCAGTATAGTCACCCCATCCTGGATTCTCCTGGGTGTTTAATTTTAAAAAAATGTATAGGTTTGCTAGGTTTCCCTAGGTGCTGGCAGAGCTAGGGTTCAAAAACTACAGCTAGTCACTTTGCCCAAAATTTTTCATTTTTCACTGCGAAATTGAGGTGTGACCACGTTGCGTTTTGCACCATTTCCTGTTGCAGGCACTAGGCTGACCCACACAATTGGGGTACCATTTTTCTTGGAAGACTTTGGGGAACACAGGGTGGAAGGAAATTTGTGGATCCACGCAGATTACAGAACTTTCCACCAAAGAAATTTGGAGAAAAGGTGTTTTTTTTGTCAATAGTTTAGGTTTGCAAGGGATTCTGGGTAACAGAACCTGGTGGGAGGCAGTCAAGTCACCGCATGCTGGATTACCTTGGGTGTCTAGTTTTAAGAAATGTATAGGTTTGCTAGGTTTCCCTAAGTGGCGGCATGGCTAGGGTTAAAAAACTACAGCTAGGCACTTTGACAAAAAAGGGTGATTTTTCAATTGCGAAATTGAGGTGTAACCACGGTGCGTTTTGTGCCGGTTCCTGTCGCAGGCACTACGGTGACCCAGACAAGTGGGGTACCATTTTTCTCGGAAGACTTTGTAGAATGCAGGGTGGAAGGAAATTTGTGGATACACGCAGATTCTAGAACTTTCCACCATAGGAATGTGAGAAAATTTGTTTTTTTTGGTCAATTTCTTCGGTTTGCAAGGGTTTCTGGGTAACAGAACCTGATGGGAGGCAGTCAAGTCACCCTATCCTGGATTCCCCTGGGTGTCTAGTTTTCAAACATTTATAGTTTTGCTAGGTTTCCCTAGTTGCCAGCAGAGCTAGGGTTCAAAAACTACAGCTAGGCACTTTGTAAAAAAAAGGGTGAGTTTTTCACTGCGAAATTGAGGTGTAACCACGTTGCGTTTTGCACCGTTTCCTGTCGCAGGCACTAGGCCGACCCACACAACTGGGGTACCAATTTTCAAGGAAGACTTTGGGAAACACAGGGTGCATAGCAATTTGTGGATCCACGCAGATTGCCGAACTTTCCACCACAGAAATGTGGGGAAAATGTGTTTTTTTTGTCCATTTTTTAGGTTTGCAAGGGATTCTGGGTAACAGAACCTGGTGTGAGGCAGTCGAGTCACTCGATCCTGGATTGCCCTGGGTGTCTAGTTTTCGAAAATGTATAGGTTTGCTAGGTTTCCCTAGGTGCCGGCAGATCTAGGGTTCAAAAACTACAGCTAGTCACTTTGCCAAACAAAAAAAGATTCATTTTTCACTTGAAATTGAGGTGTGACCATGTTGTGTTTTGCACCATTTCCTGTCGCAGGCACTAAGCTGACCCACACAATTGGGGTACCATTTTTCTCAGAAGACTTTGGGGAACGCAGGGTGGAAGGAAATTTGTGGATCCACGCAGATTCCAGAACTTTCCACCACCGAAATGTGGAAAAAATGAGTTTTTAATGTCAATTTGTTAGGTTTGCAAGGGATTCTGGGTAACAGAACCTGGTGGGAGGCAGTCAAGTCACCCCATGCTGGATAACCCTGGGTGTTTAGTTTTCAGAAATGTATAGGTTTGCTAGGTTTCCCTAGGTGCCGACAGAGCTAAGGTAAAAAAACTACAGCTAGGCACTTTGCCAAAAAAGGGTGAGTTTTTCACTGCGAAATTGAGGTGTAACCACATTGCGTTTTGAACCGCTTCCTGTCACAGGCACTAGGCCGACCCACACAAGTAGGGTACCAATTTTCAAGGAAGACTTTGGGAAACGCAGGGTGCATAGCAATTTGTGGATCCACGCAGATTGCCGAACTTTCCACCACAGAAATGTGGGGAAAATGTGTTTTCTTGGTCCATTCTTTAGGTTTGCAAGGGATTCTGGGTAACAGAACCAGGTGGGAGGCAGTCTAGTCACCCCATCCTGGATTCCCCTCGGCGTTTAATTTTAAAAAATGTATAGGTTTGCTAGGTTTCCCCAGGTGCCGGCAGAGCTAGGGTTCAAAAACTACAGCTAGTCACTTTGCCAAAAAAAATTCATTTTTCACTGCGAAATTGAGGTGTGACCACGTTGCATTTTGCACCATTTCCTGTCGCAGGCACTAGGCTGACCCACACAATTGGGGTACCATTTTTCTCTGAAGACTTTGGGGAATAAAGGTTGGAAGGAAATTTGTGGATCCACGCAGATTACAGAACTTTCCAGCAAAGAAATTTGGAAAAAATGTGTTTTTTTTGTCAATTTGTTAGGTTTGCAAGGGATTCTGGGTAACAGAACCTGATGGGAGGCAGTCAAGTCACCCCATCCTGGATTTCCTTGGGTGTCTAGTTTTCAGAAATGTATAGGTTTGCTAGGTTTCCCCAAGTGGCGGCAAAGCTAGGGTTCAAAAACTACAGCTAGGCACTTTGCCAAAAAAGGGTGATTTTCAATGCGAAATTGAGGTGTACCACGTTGCGTTTTGCGATGGTTCCTGTTGCAGGCACTACGCCGACCCACACAAGTGGGGTACCATTGTTCTCGGAAGACTTTGGGGAGTGCAGAGTGGAAGGAAATTTGTGGATCCACGCAGATTCTAGAACTTTCCACCATAGAAATGTGGAGAAAATGTGTTTTTTTGGTCAATTTCTTCGGTTTGCAAGGGTTTCTGGGTAACAGAACCTTTTGGGAGGCAGTCAAGTCACCCCATTCTGGATTCCCCTGTGTGTCTAGTTTTCAAAAAAGTATAGGTTTGCTAGGTTTCCCTAGTTTCCGGCAGAGCTAGGGTTCAAAAACAACAGCTAGGCACTTTGTAAAAAAAGGGCCATTTTTTACTGCAAAATTGAGATGCGACCATGTTGCGCTTTGAGCGGTTTCCTGTCGTAGACACTAGGCCGACCCACACAAGTGAGATACCATTTTTCTCAAAATACTTTGGAGAAGGCGGGGTGCATAGCAATTTGTGGATCCACGAAGATTGCCGAACTTTCCACCACAGAAATGTGGGGAAAATGTGTTGTTTTTAGGTTTGCAAGGGATTCTGGGTAACAGAACCTGGTGAGAGGCAGTCGAGTCACTCGATCCTGGATTCCCCTGGGTGTCTAGTTTTCAAAAATGTATAGGTTTGCTAGGTTTCCCTAGGTACCGGCAGAGCTAGGGTTAAAAAACGACAGCTAGTCACTTTGCCACAAAAATTATCATTTTTCACTGCGAAATTGAGGTGTGACCACGTTGCGTTTTGCACCATTTCCTGTCGCAGGCACTAGGCTGACCCACACAATTGGGTTACCATTTTTCTCAGAAGACTTTGGGGAACGCAGGGTGGAAGGAAATTTGTGGATCCACGCAGATTCCAGAATTTTCCACCACTGAAATGTGGAAAAAATTTGTTTTTAATGTCAATTTGTTAGGTTTGCAAGGGATTCTGGGTAACAGAACCTGGTAGGAGGCAATCAAGTCACCCATGCTGAATTACCCTGGGTGTCTAGTTTTAAAAAATGTATAGGTTTGCTAGGTTTCCCTAGGTGCCGACAGAGCTAGGGTACAAAAACTACAGCTAGCCACTTTGCCAAAAAAGGGTACGTTTTTCACTGCGAAATTGAGGTGTAACCACGTTGCATTTTGCACCGTTTCCTGTCACAGGCACTAGGCTGACCCACACAAGTGGGGTACCAATTTTCAAGGAAGACTTTGGGAAACGCTGGGTGCATAGCAATTTGTGGATCCACGCAGATTGCCGAACTTTCCACCACAGAAATGTGGGGAAAAAAGTGTTTTTTAGTCCATTCTTTAGGTTTGCAAGGGATTCTGGGTAACAGAACCAGGTGGGAGGAAGTCTAGTCACCCCATCCTGGATTTCCCTGGGTGTTTAATTTAAAAAAATGTATAGGTTTGCTAGGTTTCCCTAGGTGCTGGCAGAGCTAGGGTTCAAAAACTACAGCTAGTCACTTTGCTCAAAAATTTTCATTTTTCACTGCGAAATTGAGGTGTGACCACGTTGCGTTTTGCACCATTTCCTGTCGCAGGCACTAGGCTGACCTACACAATTGGGGTACCATTTTTCACGGAAGACTTTGGGGAACACAGGGTGGAAGGAAATTTGTGGATCCACGCAGATTACAGAACTTTCCACCAAAGAAATTTGGAGAAAATGTGTTTTTTTTGTCACTTTTTCAGGTTTGCAAGGGATTCTGGGTAACAGAACCTGGTGGGAGGCAGGCAAGTCACCCCATGCTGGATTACCTTGGGTGTCTAGTTTTCAGAAATGTATAGGTTTGCTAGGTTTCGCTAAGTGGCGACAAAGCTAGGGTTCAAAAACTACAGCTAGGCACTTTGCCATAATAGGGTGATTTTTCAATGCGAAATTGAGGTGTGACCACGTTGCGTTTTGCGCCGGTTCCTGTTGCAGGCACTACGCCGACCCACACAAGTGGGGTACCATTTTTCTCAGAAGACTTTGAGGAATGCAGGGTGGAAGGAAATGTATGGATCCACGCAGATTCCAGAACTTTCCATCACAGAAATGTGGGGGAAAGTGTTTTTTTTGTCAATTTTTTAGGTTTGCAAGGGATTCTGGGTAACAGACCCTGGTGGGAGACAGTCTAGTCACCCCATCCTGGATTTGTCTGGGTGTTTCATTTTAAAAAATGTATAGGTTTGCTAGGTTTCCCTAGGTGCTGGCAGAGCTAGGGTTCAAAAACTACAGCTAGTCACTTTGCCACAAAAATTATCATTTTTCACTGCGAAATTGAGGTGTGACCACATTGCATTTTGCACCATTTCCTGTCACAGGCACTAGGCTGACCCACACAATTGGGGTACCATTTTTCTTGGAAGACTTTGGGGAACGCAGGGTGGATGGAAATTTGTGGATCCACGCAGATTAGAGAACTTTCCACAATGGAAGGTTTAGAGAAAATGCATTTTTTTTGTTAATTTTTTAGGTTTGCAAGGGATTCAGGGTAACAGAACCTGGTGATAGGCGGTAACGTCACCCCATTCTGGATTACACTGGGTTTCTAGTTTTCAGAAATGTATAGGTTTGCTAGGTTTCCAATGGTGCAGGTAGAGCTAGGGGTAAAAAACTACAGCTAGACACTTTGCAAAAAAAGGGTGATTGTTCACTTCGAAATTGAGGTGTAACCTCGTTGCGTTTTGCACCATTTCCTGTCGCAGGCACTAGGCCGACCCACACAAGTGGGGTACCAATTTTCTGGGAAAACCTTGGGAAACGCAGGATGAAAGGAAATTTGTGGATCCACTCAGATTCTAGAACTTTCCACCACAGAAATCTGGAGAAAATTTGTTTTTTTGGTCCATTCTTTAGGTTTGCAAGGGATTCTGGGTAACAGAACCTGGTGGGAGGCAGTCAAGTCACCCCATCCTGGATTCCCCTGGGTATCTAGTTTTTGAAAATGTATAGGTTTGCTAGGTTTCCATAGTTGCCTGCAGAGCTAGGGTTCAAAAACTACAGCTATGCACTTTGCAAAAAAACAGCCATTTTTAACTGCAAAATTAAGGTGCGACCATGTTGCGCTTTGTGCGGTTTCCTGTCACAGGCACTAGGCCGACCCACACAAGTGAGGTACCATTTTTCTCAGAATACTTTGGGGAACGCGTGGTGCATAGCAATTTGTGGATCCACGCAGATTGCCGAACTTTCCACCACAGAAATGTGGGGAAAATGTGTTTTTTTGTCCATTTTTTAGGTTTGCAATGGATTCTGGGTAACAGCGCATTTGCAGGGAAAATCACAGAGGCTTTCATTTGCAGCCCATTGTTTCCCATTTTTCGGAAAAAAACTAAAATGTTACTGTCTTTTGCTTTATTTCTGGGACCCTTCCAAGGGGATCCACAAACCCTGGGTACTTTTATAATCCAAATGATATTGGAAGAAAAGGACACAAAATTGGAGAGGATACCTTATATGGTCAAAAAGTTACAGGGGCCTAAGCACGCACTACCCCAAATAGCCAAAAAAGGCTTAGCACAGGAGGGGAAAAGGCCTAGCAGCGAAGGGGTTAAAGTATCAATTCGTATAGAAGAGATGTTCAGTGAAGGCCATAACGGCAACTCCCGGTCTGTCTTGGTTTTTGGAAACAATACTTGCATACAGCAAGTGACCCTGGCTGACACAGTTACGAGATAGGCTAAACCTGGCAACATGCCACAGCAGCTGTGATCATTCAACATAATGTAACTTCCATTAGAAAGTTGCCTAAAAATACAATCACTGCAGCTGGTGAACCTTGCAGGTGGCAGGATAAATTGTTATAGGAACCATTGCAGGCCCCGTGTAGGTTTATACCCTGACATAGGAGAGAACCGCTTTGTGCATTTTCATAATTATTACCACTAAGGAACACTTATTTCCCCCCACTCCAACATCTGTGCGTGTAAGGTAATTCCCAGGATGTCTTGATGTATTCTTAACCCAACCTTTCATATTGGCCTGCTGGTATACGTTTTAAGCAATACTGAAAATGGAAAATTGTAACAGGCAGAGTGATTGTACTGTGTATTATTCATTTAATGGCTGGTTTATCAGCGACTGTAAATGGCAATCTTTCCAGTTTTTCAGTGCTCAGCACCATATAGTCTGCTCCCCGCTGTGCCAAATAATCTGTTTATCTGTGAGTTTAAATTCAGAAAACAGTGACGTAGTGTTGATTAAACGCCAAGGCACATAGCCTGAACAAAGGTTTTGTAATGTCCTGCCTAATAGCATTATAGAACGCAATTGGGACTGACCATGTTGCAACATGACCAAGTCCTGTTCCATTATGTCTATGGCAGAGGATACTATGCTGTCCAAAGAATATATCCTGGATGACAGAGTCATTAACCCATTGTCAACTACAGAGAGAGATTTCTCTAAATTAATACGATCAATTTCTCATATTCTTTCTGCAGTCTCTGCTTGCGCTTACATGCTTCATTATACATGGCATAGATTCCGGCGTATATAAAACGTTTATGACGCGGTTTAGTAGGTCCTTGTAAGAAGTCCCTCGTGTCAGCACCATCTTTAAGTAAAGATAAGTGTTGTTTTACTTCCTTCAGTGTAGACTTGTGTAGCCATTCAAGGCATTGTTTTCCTACACTGTATGATGTTACTATTCCTGGATGCTGTCTCTGAACATATCTTGAATCTGGCCTAGTGAATGTGAACCCTTGTGTATTTTTCAAGAATCTATCTTGACAGATGTTTGTGTCTGTGGGCCAGATTAACCATTTTTTCCGATCTGTTCTGTTGGGAAGCAGAATAGTATTTACGTCGACCTCCCCCTCTGTAGTGTTGTTACTATCAGGTGTAGGTGTAGGTATGGACGGTTTGTTTAAATCTTTTATCTTGGCTAACTCAAGACAAGATGTCTGCTGAACAGTGTCATTCAAAAACATTATTTGCTCTGGGATGATGCAGGTTCTAGATACAGCTTCTAATCCCTGCACCTGCCAGTCTTTTGTGCCCCAGACAATTTTTGTCTCAATGGTGTCTTTCCAAAAGTCAAAACCTAGTGTAGACAGCTAAGCATAAAAGGCCGCAGAATAAATTTGCTTTGTATTTGTCAACATACTTTTCAATCCTGTCTTATTAACATTTTGAAGGTAAAATGATTCTGGATTTGAAACATTAAAACCTGCAAAGTATGGAAATTTGCCATAAAATGTTGTGGAGCTACCCTTTAGTGGTGTAGGACAATGTTCCCATTGGTTATAAGTTAATACATTTCTAGGATTTGCAGATTTATGCAAAAAATGATGACCATAGTGATTATAACAATACATTTGTTCATAATCTATGAACCACCTAAGTATTCATGATTTGTACATTTTGCAGACATTTCTAAGTCTGATATCATATTATTAACAGTCTCAAAGTCCCAATCATCAGAAAAGGCACTAGATGAAACAAAGTCACTCAAGGAAATCTTGAATTGGTGTGGATTCTTCAACAGCTCTGCCGGACCAAGAATGTCATATTCTGTTCTGTCCCAAGTTATACCACCAGGTATAGGAACGGCTGTGATGTTCACTGATGACAACTCTCTTTGTTCACGATGAGATGATTTGTGTGGCTTGAGGAGTAAGTTGATGTTCTTACTTGCTGTGTCCTTTTCAACATATCTTCCATTTATCATCATTCCCAAAATAAATACAAGAGTCAACCAAATGAGAAGAAAAAGGACACCCAACACAATCCAAAGTTCACTCCATGGTGAAACCAGATAAGTATTTTCCAGTAGATGAAAAAGTTCTGTTGCTTGTTCTTTGAAAGTCCTTTTAGCTGGTGTTGTTTCAGGTTTGCTGGGATCCTCAGAAAACATATCAAAGTTAATAAAATAGCCAGAGGCAGTTCTGTCAATTGTTGGGATTGCATCAGGATTCATTGAAATCGCTGGAACCACTTGATCATTTGTTACATTTGAATAGTCAGATGCTATTTCATTGTAGACAGGCGTTTCTTGACAAACTGCTATTTGGGTTTCAAGAGGTACAAGTTCCATGTCTTTGTTGCATAGTCCTTCATTTCGCACTGCAGATTCTTCAAAGGTGATGAGTCTCTCAGTTTGAAACTCTTGGATAGTAGCTAGATTATGGCGTCTGCTACATTTTTGGGGTCCACTTGGCCTACTACTTATGATCAGCCACATGATGTCGTTTGACCAGGTCGATGGACATGAACCTGTTCTCCTTTTTATCAGCAAGGGGCGGCAGTAATACTGTTCTTGATCCGTGGATGGCTAGGACAGGTTCTGGTTGTCTATAAGAAGGCCCAAATTCCTTCTTGTCCGTGATCTTTTCTCTGACTAGATCCCCAATCTTCGTAATCCAGACAGGTCTTGCTGGGATGGATGGGTTCTCTTCAGTAGTTGTTGGCTTCCGGTGTACGTTACTTTGTTTGGATATTATTTCATTTAAGTCCTGCAAAACAGCCAAACAATATTTGATATCAAAGGGTTTTTGTTCTACCACTGAAATGTGACAATCGAGCTCCAGCACAATCATTCTAGTTCCAAAGAGGGTTTCATATGGAGTGATACCCCCTAGAGAACTTCTTGGCAGATTGTTAAGACTATGTTAGACACTTATTAAATGGTTGACCCACCCATCACCCGAGCCTAATACACTAGCTGTTATAGATTGCTTTATGTCCCGTTTTTTTCTTTCCACTACTGAATTTCCCTCAGGATGGAATGGACTAGGGTACCGCAATGCAACGCCCATATTGGCCATGGCCTCTTTGTAAGCCTGAGAGCTAAACTCAGGACCCTGGTCAGAATGTAGCATGCCAACTGTGTATGTGCCGATAAATACTCGCAAACCTTTTTTAACAGTTCAAGCATCAGCCGAGCGCTGAAGTCACATCGAAATGAATCTTGTCTTAATATTTATTGGATTACTTTTTTCCATAGGGACGCCTGCGTGTAGATAGTCTAATGCTGTCTAACAACAGTATCTGTACTGGGCTGGCTACACTGTAGTCAGGTATCTGGCGGCATTCTCTGTTGCGATCTCTGTTGCAGGCACGGCAATTAATTGTAAATGTGTGAATGTGACCATTCATCCCCGGCCACCAGGACGTCTTTTTTAATTCTAGTATAGATTTAGAGATCCCCTGATGTATAGGACCCTCCCCCAAATGTGCTTCGTGTATCAATGCTACTCTACATTTCCTGTTTGGAATCACTCCATCCCCCACTCCAGGAATTCGAGCAAAAGGAACGGAGTTTGGGTCAATTATGTATGAATATTTGAGTGGATAGTTTTGAGGTAACACTGCCTTTGCTTGTCACATTGACAGCTAATATTATTTCGCCGTTTATTTTTGTTTTTGAACGAGTGATTGCAGTTACGGAAGCCCATTTGCACAGCTGCTTTCGCGGCTTCATAAGCCAATGAATTCCCTGCAACGTGAACGCCATCACGTTGATGACTCAGTGTATGGATCACATGAGCTTTTTGTAGTTCTTGTTGTACTTGTTCCCATAGCAACTTATGCTTGATTGGGCCACCTTTTGCATCTTTGTAACCGTTTTCAATCCAGTTCTGCAAGTATTCATTATAAGATTAAACACAATAATAGGAATCGCACACTATGAGTGTGGGGAATTCGTGATGAGTATTTTAAAGCGACAACTTGAATGCTTGTAGTTCAGCTTGCTGAGCTGTACAATCTCCTAGAGATTGTGTTTTAGTGACCATAGGTCGGAATTTGCCATCGCGCCTGCGACCTTTAACGGATTGTGCACGCAGCACTATATGCTTGTTTACCCCCTGTAGTGGGCTGTGCTGATCCGTCAGTATAAATTATACATTCATACTGCTCTAGAGGCAGAATTTAAGTAGGCAGAGGACATTCTAGTTCATATTGTAGAAATTCTTGGGGCATATTATCAAGGGGGTTTATCTCCGCTTTTTTGGCTTTAAAAGCCAAGAAAGCAGAGATAAAATTATCTCCCTATTACCAAGCTGTCGCTAACACCAGTTAGTGACAGCTAATAGGAGATAGCGACCATCTTGGGCCCCGCTTTGCATGTCAGTGATATTTATCACTAATGACATGCAAAGTGGGCGTGCCAAGATGTTAGCGACTGGAAACAGTCCCTAACATCGCTATCTCCTATTACCAACTTTTGGAGATATTCGCGCTAAGCGCGAATATCTCCAAAAGCAAACACCTGCCCTGAGCAGTTCTTAGCCATGTTATCCAATGGGAGGAGGATAACATGGCTAAGAGCATTTGCTCGATAATGCATGAATATCGCTGACTTTTCAGCGATATTCATGCATTGCGGCCGTTTTTTATCGCATTTGCGAATAGCAAGGTTTATCTGCGATAAAAATCGCCGATGTGCAGCGATAATTTTTGTCTCTAAACAAGTTAGAGACAAAAATTATCGCTAGTAATATGCCCCCTTGTGTTTTCAAACATGGATCAAAAACGTATTCAACTTCTGTTGCAGCAAGAGAATTAACCCATTGTATCCATCTTGGATGTAAAGCTTTAGCGTTTGGAATGCTCGCTTTTGTCACTGCCTCTAAGGCAGGTACAGGAGTAACGACCATTATGCGCTTACCCCATGCGAGGGATCTCTCTTTTGCTACTGCAGTTTGAACCGCTGTCAGAATTTTTTCTGTAGAAGTGAATTCCATTTCTGCTTGTGTGTACAAGTGTGATTTGTAAGCTACTGGTACTTTTTCCCCCTCATTAAAGGTTAAGTACGTGAATCCGCATCTTCCTGGAATGGAATTCGGATCACTAAGTTGCGTATGTTTATGCGTGTTTGTAAATGTGTTGTTGCTAACATGTCTTTTTGGACTGAACGCAAAATTTCGGTGTCTTTTTGAGTCCAATTAATTGTTTTAAAATCAGGTTTGATTAATTCGTCGAGAGGTTTAACCCTTTCTGCATAGTCTAGAATGTAAGTTCTTCCGACATTTAGGAAACCTAGAATCGACTGTAAGTTTTTCAGCGTTTTTTGAGGTTGGAGTAATGCACATTTCTCTAGAAAGTTTGCTGCCAGGCTTTTGCCTTCACTTGATAACTCATATCCTAGGAAAAGGACGTTTAAGTGGGCAATTCTCGATTTCTTGAAATTGAATTTATACCCTTCAGAGGCGAAGCCCAATATTATGATGTTCACCCTGTTCAAGTGCCTATCCAAGTCATTGTCTGTTAGATAGATGTCATTGACATATGATAATGCCTCATCATCATAGGTTTGTAGTAACTCTGTTACTCTGTCTGTAAATAGTAGATTACAGCTGTACAGGGTTTTTTTGAAAACTTTCAGATAGATTCACCAAAGCGTTTCACAACTCTGACTTTTCCTATTTCTTACCTTGACCCGCATGGAATTTCAGGACTGTGATCAATAGTGTTTGCAAGCAACACATGACCTGTCGACTATGTCCCTGTTTTGGAATATAAGTAATCAGTAATACTATTGGTACACACTAACTGAAGCAATGCTTCATTTTACACACAATCGGAAACAGAAATATATATATTTCTCAACTATTTTTATAGATTTCCGTCACTTTTTCGCAGAGTGGCTAACCTCCACAGGTAGTCACCTAACTTCCCAACATGGATAACAACGTAACCATGGTCACGGTCTAGTCTATCGCAGACCTTTTGCATAAATACACTTCCTCCTTCCGGTCACGTGTCCGTCTCTCGGAAAACGGCGACCGGGAAACACAAGAGGAGGGATACCATTGATCTGGTGAGTTGTAATCACCACTAACATGGTTTTTAGCAATGTTAGATAAGAAGATTGGTTTCATACGATCCTACTAACCTGGACACAGCATTTATTGAGCTGGTCCAATCTCCGCACATTTTACTTACCGCTTTCCCCCCCCCTTTTTATCTCTTTTGACACAGAAGATTTCGTCTGGATGATAAACGCAACTGTTTTGCTGTGTCAAGAGGTGGATCCCCCCCGGTAACGTCTTAATACATACACGTATTAAGGTACAGTTATTTTCTTAGCCTTTAATAGGACAAACCGGTATTATAGCAATGAAGTTTAGCTTGTTCCACTTATCGAGCGCACTGTAATACTCGGTTCTCTCTATTCAGTTTAAACATTGTGAGCGCCCGCTCTACCTGGTGGGTTGACTATTCACAGAGGAACACACCCATGTTCGTAGGACCGAAGCAGAATGCTATATTTTTTGCCAATCATAGATAACATCTAACGGGTAAGCCCTTTTTTAAATCCTCTTTCTCAACTATAACGGAATTTCAAGTACGTTGGCCCCTTTCTTATGCCTCCGTTTTTCCCACACAGAACATTCTACCCAAGAATAACTTTTTCAAATTTTGACCTGCCAATACGCAGGTTGTGCCACAAGGTATGCACTTTTCCTTCCTCTTTACTCAATCATAATTTTCCCTTTAGTGCACGCATCTTTGACCAGCATGAAGTCACAAACCATTTTATGCTTAGATTTAAAACACATTAGCGGCACTTTTTCACTCTGAGATCTTCTCGTGAAGGATCGTCGTGAACATGGCACACGTTTTATCACTTCACCCAGAGTCACAACCTTGTGTTTTGTCACCTACACAATATAGACCGAATTTGTTCATCAAGAATATTGAGAAGTGTGCTCAAACATGCAGGAACCCACATCCATCATTAGTCACATTCTGTGGGTATATAACGGTACTTTAGAGGTGTATATGTGAATCACCTTCAATCACCAATCCTGTTTACAGAAATGTGTTGTATGTTTTGACAAACTCTATACACACGTTATTTTCTGTTGTCAGCCCTGAAGAGTCGTGGTGACTTACCCTCACACGACGAAACACGTGTCGGCTGACTGTGGACCGTTCCTACGGTTGTGGACTCATTAAACAACCCACCTTAAAGGCAAATACCCAAGATTCTGCATCTGTCTATTTTTGTGATATAAGCGTTTTGTTGTGTTACACATTAACTATCAGTTTTACACCTTGTGTGTGCGAGAGCATTGCTGTCACTCTGTCTGTAAATAACCCTGTACTATTCTTGAATCCCTGGGGGAGACGACAGAATTATCCCTGTGTCCCCATAATTGAGAAAATGGTCAAATACCTACTTTCATGTGCAATGTTTTGACAGAAGAAACCGTTAGAAATATCTAATGTGGTTTTGTATTTTTTACGCACAATGTTATTCATTAGTGCTGCACTGTGTGCATTTTGTACTGCAAAAGTTTCGCAACAACAGTTTAAATGTCTGTAATCCAAAACTAGACGATATGTATTGTCTGGTTTGGAGACAGGAAACAAAGGATAGTTTATGGACGAGGTGCATGTTTCAATAATTTCTTGGTAGTCAAGTTGATCTAATATCTCCCAGACCTGTTTTTTTAGCTTCTTGCCTAACTGGGTACTGACTTTGTGCAGTTGGTTGATTTTTTTAACTGGATTTTATGTTGAGGACAATCCTGATCCCATCCACCATGATTTTTATATAATGCACGAGTCTGGGCTACTGCCCATTTCCTGGCATAGGTATATTTTTTATGAATTGGAATATGATTGGAGAAAGCTGGCATAATGATGTCTTCACCATGTGGTCACTCCCTGACAAATTCAGGGGACCAGTCTTGTTCAGCTAATAGAATGTCATAACCCTGGGAGAGCTTCTCCCAAAAGAGTGCTCTTATTTTTCTAGTTATGTCCCCCTCCATCCGGAGTGTTACTTCCTTTAACTTACGTGGGACACTAACTTGATTTCTGCAGTTTCAACTTTGATGTACTCATTCAAGTCCACTGTCTCGAGATGACCCTTCAAGTTCTTGCGAGCTATGGTGACTTCTGCTGTGCTGTCCAACATCGTTTGAGCCCATTCCCCATTCTTGAGTTGTGTCTTCAAGATCATCGGCATGTCTGATTTTTAGACCTGCTGCTTGCTTTTTTGGTGAATTGAGTTTTCTTAATTTTTGGAACATGTTGACCGTCTTTGGACTTCATGCGTTCTTCCTTTTGTTCTGATCGTCCTCTTCTTTTGGATTTCTGTGAGGAAGTCTGAAAGGTACGAGAGGAACGTGTAACAGTATCTTGATATCTATCAGGTTTTCTCAAATTATCCCTATTCCTGAGGTTCCACCTCCTTTCAGAGGGCTCCTCTTGAGGAGACCTACCTTGGGACTGAGAACGCTTCTCTTTAGGAGTTTGTTTAGTGTTCTTCTGTTTGGGAGGAGTAGGAGTCTTTTTAATAAAGACCTTTAACTGTGTAATTCTACTAATCTTTGTATATTACTTAGTAATTCATTGTCTGACATTGCTTCGATTTCAGGATCCGGTCTGTAGTTGGCTGAAGCTAGCCATGTTGCTCCTGGTCTACCTAGTGGACCGAGCCTGGTAATATGATGTGTATGTTTTAGGGCGCCTTTAAACCAGAGTGCATGTTCTTGGTATGTTAGTGGAATTTCAACATCCTCAAAATGAATGTATACCTCCGGAGCTTCATCTTCTTTGTAGAAGTGAAACATTTTTGTCCCTGGATTTGCTTCAGGGAAGACTATCCATGAATAGAATACCTCTGTCTGATGATATTCGTGTGCCTCAATTACAAAAACTATCCTACCACCTCTTGCTGATAGGCCATTTCGTATAAGTTTCATAGTGATGGCTTTCCTTAAAGTTTCTGGAATGCTTATGGCATCCTCGTCGGTCTCTTGGAGACCTGTAAAGTTTAAAACTTGTACGGCGTTGATGCCTGTAGCTGCACCAGTTGTGGTGTTGTCGCTGTTAATCGACATTGTTTAATGAAAGTTGCAGAGCAACTTTCAAGGAAACAAAGATAAGGTGCACAATATTTTGGAACACTGTATCCTTCAACGTTGAACAAACCAAAAAAGAATACATAGGATTTCATCCTACTCAGCTATGGCGGATATTTTATCCTTTTACCCACTCCAGATGCCTATTGGAGTTTTTACGGAAAAAGGGGTCTCTAAGATAAGCACGACTGAATTACTTTAGTATCTTGTGTTAAATTAGTGCCTTACCAAATGTTGGGCGCCATGTAGTGTAGTTCCTATATTCCCAATAGGCTCTGTGCATTGGAATAATATATTCTATAGATTAGACGTAGGACTGAGGTCGAATAGGTCTCTATCGAATATACTAAACTTAATAGTGAGTGCCAGCTAGCTCAGAGGTCACTAGAAACTTTCTTGAATTCACAAGAAGGGATTAGTTTCTGACAACCGCAAAGACAACTTTGTTTCCCAAGAATAAGAAATATATCTCTCAAAGTCACGGAAACAATAGATAAGTATTTCACTCATCAATTGTGCATGCTTCGTTTCAACAGAGTTTGTAGAGAAATACAGAGACGGGCTTTTTCAATAAAAAGGTTTATTGAACAGTCTTCTTTCTCATACAAGAGAAGTGAACTGCTATAATCGTTATGCAGACTGCAAAGTATAATGCAAGTATAATGCATTGTATGGTTTCTAAGCCATATAAAAATACATACATAAATAACATTGACTAAAAATACTCAACTGGTGCTTCTAAATACGCCTATCCCAATGTACCTAATCTAAGTCTAGTAGAAATAAGTATCGTGTTGCATATGTTTAGTTGGTTTTGCAAAGAATCTACCAAAGTTTTCTCTAGGTTCAAATCAGCTCCATACCTTAGTTAGAATGAAGGAGGTCTGGTATCTCAGTCTCTGGACTTGATTTCCCAATACCCCGCAAGGGGAGCTTGGAAACACTGGAGCTGGATTCTCGGCGAGAGAAGGGCAGCCTCTTGATCAGTGCGTCAGCTGGAAAGTCGTCTTCCTTCGGCACTTGCTGTAGCGAGCTGCGTCGGCCAAGTAGATAGTCGAACTGCTCCGAACCACCGTAGTTTGCTATAGCAAGTGAAGGTATATTTATACCTTGAAGGTGTTTAGGAATGCCATATTTTGACATAAAGTCGGGCATATGAACGTCAGGAAAGAACCCCTAGTAAATAGTTGTTCTTTGCAAACTACATGAGTTCTTGGACAAATCAATATTCAAGCAAGGGGAAGTTCCGTAACTGCTTAAGCCGATTTTCCAAGAAATCATTGTGACGTTTGGTATGGGTGGAAGTAGCAATGCCTGTATTTGGATCGCATGGCCTATGCCTAAATAAGGGATTGATTTATATGCCTATATCAGGTTAATGTGAATTGTACCTATATAAGGGCATGAATCGGGAAAATTCACTCGGAGCTCTAAACGCCACACAACAACAGATTTTCAGGGGCTCTACAATTTGATTGCATGGGAGCACTTGTCTAGTGTATGTTTTGCAGATCTGCGCCAGCACCTAGTTGATAGTAAGCTGACTGACCCTAGGAAGCTTGCTATGGAGGCGGTCTGCTGGGTGAGTACCAAGGTCCACAAGAAAGCGTTTAGGGGAGACTCAGCCAAAGGTAGGCAGGGGCCCCAGCAGAAAAGTGGGGGGGACATGAGTTAAGCACATGAGTTCTCTAAAGAGCCCCAAACTAACACCCAGGGTAAAGGTTCCTATCCCCCTGGAGATAAGAAACAAGGGGTCTCTTCAGGAAGGCCTGCTGAGACCAGCACCCGCAAGTGTTTTGCATGCGACCAGGTGGGGCACATGAAAGGGGACCCCAGGTGCTCAAAGGGGGCTCTGACACCCTCCGGTGGGCAGTTCAAAGTTTTGGCTAGTGTAGCACTTGGGGAGGAGGAGGAGTACCCACAGGAGGGTGGGGACCCCGCAGGAAAGGACCCTTGTCTCACTTCAATTCAATTCAAAGAAGTCTTTATTTTGATATACATATCATAAAAGACTATACATGTTAAAAAAAGAGACATAAACAATACATTGTGAGTGGCAGGGCATCATTGCCAGAAGATTAGGCCTTCAAGTTAATCCATACAATATATAATAATTTATCTAAAAAAAAAAAAGATAAAAAGCCTATGAAATAAGTTAAGAGTATAAAAAAGTCCAAGGTCAAAGAACAATAGGCATCACAGAATTAATTTTACACAAAATATGTATAAATATAATGAAACAGTTTTAATTCTGGCGTAGTTTTCTCATCCGTATTGCCCACATCCAATGTAGAAATTTTGAGAAAGCAATTACAATGGGTTCTGAACAGTCTGTTTGAAGTATCATTACTGCCTCTGCACCAGTAGTAATACCCTTCAGCACACAAATGGGCTTCAGCCACGTGTGCCTGGGATATATATACTCTGGGCAGATAAACAAGATGTGGACTATGCTTTCCGGCTGAAATGGACAGAATGGACAACATGTATTGATTTTAGCTTGCCATTTGCCGGTGAAGGAATTGACAGGAAGGGTACCCACTCTATATTGGTGGTACGTTTTCTGTCTCCGGGAAGTGTAATAAAATCCCAATAGCGCTCATAAGCAATTCTTTTTTACTCTCCAGGAAGTTTCTTGTGAGCGATGGGCCAATGCAAGTTCTAAAATTTCGCATATAGACCATTGACCAGTATAGCTCCCTGAAAGCCTTACTAGGCGGAAAATAATTGACGGTAGGATTATTCCACAGTGAACTCAGGCCCATGGCGGTGTAAACTGCCTTGACCTCTCTCAGCCATGAAATTCTATTGACAGTATCTGCATCTCGGACTTCGAGGAGGGCCTGAGCGTACTGGGAGAGTTCAGGTGTAACCCAAAGTGTCCTCTAGTAGGCCACAGGTTTAAAGGGTGCCACATCCTGTAGTCGCTGAAACTCAGATCGTAGAAAAGGGGCAAAAGTGGCATAGATGGTGGAAGGCCGACTAATCCTCTCACTAACTTGTTTTGGGAGCTCGTTAGTTGCGCTAAATTGCTAAACCCCCATAGTTCTGCCCCATAAAGGACTGATGCGCTGATTTTGGTACTATAGATTTTAAGAGCTGGGGCAATAGGTTTTGTGTCCGAGATGCGAAGGTCCTTTATTAGGGCCCTTGTCTCACTAGGGGACAGAGAGATGGTCCCAGGGGCCCAGGTACCCCCTAACACAAAAAAATACAGCACCTGTGTGACCATCAATGGGAAAAGGGCAGAGGCTCTCAGAGATACTGGAACCAGTGTACCCTCAGTCCGGTGTCACCTGATCTCTGAGAAGCAGGTAGTCCCAGGGGCATTCCACCAAGTTATTGTGGTATACATTTCAGAGTGCCAGTGTCTGGTGGCACAGGTTAACTTCGAGTGGGGGGTTTCTCAGGTCCCTTGAGGGTGATTGTGATCCATTCCATGCATGTAGACTGTCTGCTAGGTAACGACCTGGAGCAGTCCTTGTAGAAGGATGTTGAGCTCAGGTCTTACTTGGAGATGCTAGGGTTGCCAGAGTGGGCATGCGTGCCCACTCAGTCAATGCCGGCCAGAGAGGGTGGTCAAGAGGACTTGGAGCCTGAATCAGTGGCCCAGGTCCCTGCCAAGAGAAAGGGCAAGGGGCGCGGGAAACCAGCCCCTGAAGTTCTAACGGACCGGAAGGAGGCGGACCTTGAGGGGGACGCCCCGGTGCCTACAAGGGAGCAGATAGTTGAACTGGGGGACAGCTCTGAGCTGACTCATTGGCAGCGAGAAGGGGGTCGCACCCAGGAGGAATTCTGCAAGTATCAGAGAGAGTGCCCTTCTCTAGAGGGTCTGCGGAGGCAGGGTGCAGACCAGACAGCTGGTGATCAGTCTGGATCACATTGGGTCTATTGGGAGAATGTTCCCCTGTATAGTGATCCTAAGTTCGCTGAGCCTGGGTCAGCCTGTGTGCTGGTGGTACCCCAGCATTTCAGGACCTTCCTACTGGGTCTGTCTCACGACGTACCTTTGGCAGGATATTTGGGGCAGGACAAGACCTTTGACGGGCTTGTCACCCAGTTCTTCTGGCGCCAAATGCTGAGGCAGTCAGATGGACATTGCTGGTCTTGCCAAACTTGCCAGGCAAGTGGTAAGAAGGGGAGGTAGGTCAAAGCTCCTCTCCAACCGTTTCCAGTTGTTGGAACACACTTTGAAAGGGTAGGGATGAACATTGTGGGGCCACTGGATACAGAGACTGCCTTGGGCAACAGGTACATCCTGGTCTTGGTGGACCATGCCAAACGGTACCCAGAGGCAATCCCTCTCAGGACAACGACGGCACCAGTGGTGGGCCGGGCATTAATGGGGATCTTTTGCTAAGTGGGGTGTCCCAGAGAGGTGGTTTCTGACAGTGGGAGCAACTTCATATCTAAGTATATCCCCGTGGAAGGAGTGTGGTGTGACTTACAAGTTCACCACTCCTTACCACCCACAAGGTAACGGTCTGGTAGAGAGATTCAACTAGACCTTGAAGGGCATGATTATGGGTCTAACAGAACCCATGAGGCATAAGTGGGATGCCCTCTTGCAGTGCCTTCTCTTTGCATACAGGGAGGTACCACAGAAGCCTCTTGGGTTCAGCCCCTTTGAGCTCCTGTATGGTCACCCTGTGAGAAGACCTCTGAGTCTGGTGAAGGAAGGCTGAGAAGCAGCTCCCAGAAAACTCCCCAGGATGAGTTTAGCTACATGCTGGCCATCCGAAACCAAACTGCCCGCTTCAGGAAACTCGCTCAGGCGAACCTGGAAGCAAACCAGGAAGAAATGAAGAAGTGGTATGACCAGAAAACCACTCTGGTCGAATTTCAACCGGGACAAAAAGTACGGGTCATGGCCCCAGTGGAACCTTGTGCCTTTCAGGACAAGTGGACTGGGCCATTTGAGGTGGTGGACAGCAAAAGTGATGTCACCTACCTGGTAGATTTGCAGGCTCCCAGGAACCCTTTGAGGGTCCCCCATGTAGGAAGGTGGATACCTGACTATGGTTACCCCAGATTTTTTGCCTAGTGTTTAGCTGGTTTTACAACTTTGTTGGCCTGGGATCCTGCTAATCAGGGTCCCAGGCTATCTGCTCTCTCTGTAAAATGGACTCCATGTACGTTAGGTACATCTCCAATTGGATATTGAGTCACCTTATGAGCCCCTGTATAGTGTACCTTAGGTACCCAAGGCATATGTGCATCCAAGGCCTACTAGGGGCTGCAGCATGTACTATGCCACCCCTGGCTGGCCACCCAAACTGACACAACTGGATGATCACTCAGCTGGGGCAAGGTCATGTAATCACCCCTTGCTTAGATATAGTATTCCTATATCTAACCTTATATCTAGACACATATACACCTATAAGTCACTCCTATGACAGGCCTTAACAATCCTGGAGGCAGAGTGCTTGGCTTTATGTGAGATGGTGCTCTAGCATCAACTGAGCCTGTCTGCAGCTTTCGGAACCATGTCATTATAGCTGTTCTAGGATATAGCCATACCATATACTCTTAAGTGCATTTAGAACCTCGAGGTTAAATGCTAACTCTGGTTTGGCTTTATCAAAACATGTTGTGTAAGGTGTCATACGGTTTCTAATACTACCCCCTCGCCAGTTCTGGCGACGGGGGTAGCATTCCACCCTTCTAGAGGGAGAAGACATGTTGTTCCTACGATTCCCGGTTAAAGTTAACCAGAGCCTCAGCATCACAAAATGAATGCTGCTGCCACAGACACAAGTCTGACCTCCTGCTGCTGGGAGTCCTTCCAGCGAGGGAGGCTTGGACAATAGGTTTCCTGTCTTGGGAGGTGCTAGCACCACCCCAGACAGGCTCTTGTGTATTGGGGCAGGGAGGGCTGAAAGAAATGAGACACTGCCTGGGGCACACAAGGTGTCCCATGCATAGTCCAGTTCAAACCGGTGCTGGGGCACTCCAGCCCCAGCTCTGGCACGAAACTGGTCAAAGGGAAAGGGTGTAACCACCCCCTTCCCTGGGCCCACCCATAGGAGGGACCTAGCAGGTAATCCAGCCCCTAAATTTGGTATATAGGTAGAAGCTGAGTCCCAAGACTTTAGATTTATCCTGACTGAAACTTGAAACGAAACTCTGGACCTTCGACATTCTACATGAAGATAGAAGACTGAAGAATCTCCCTTGTGGTCAGGAAGTGACCACCCTGCACAAGCGGGCACCATCCAGCGATCAACAGCTTGCTTTGTCGATGCTCCCGCCGAAGCCCGAGAACAGAGCCTGACAAGAACCAGACTTCCAGACTTCCTTCAGCCCGATCCACAGCCCTGGCAAAGCTGATACCCGTGGAGGCGACGCGAGACGTGGGACTGGACCTCTTGAAAAGTCAGCGACTTGCTTTCTGTGCAGCTTCTGAGGCATCCTCGAAGCTGTGCATTGGCGATTGAGAAGCCCCAGCCCCGAGCATCATCTGCACCGAAGTTCAGCCCTGCACACTCCATGAGTTCTGAGTGGGGCCCTTCTGCATTTTCCTGCTTGACACATCTGTCCGGTCACTTGCCCGGTGGCTAGTGGCCATCTTGACAATGAAACCTTGAATTTACACCACTGGTCTAGTTGCGCCAGACTGGCCCCTGCTTCCCTGAAAAGAAGCAGCCCATCAGACCTTGCTGGTCTGATTAAGAAGCCAACTTCGATTCCTGCGTGGGTTGCCATTGCCAAGGCTTGTTGATGCCAATCCAGAAGCCGACACCGCCAACAGCGAGAGCCTTTGTGGGACAGTCCGTGCCTGACTCCTGGTTGTCGTCGACGCCTCGTGGTCCACGTGGCTTCAAAAACAAGCTTCACAACATCACCTGATTGCTTCGCGGCATCACCTGGTTCCTTCCTGGTCACTGGCTAGTGACCCAGACTCTGTCCCCTCTGCTTTCAGGTACTCTTCATCCTTGATCCACCCTTGGATCCAACCGTACACTTCTCTCCTGGTCGCCTGCAGCATCTTTCTTCAAGGCTCCATGGGATTCAGCGACGAAACCCGACACACTTTGACACCTATGCACCCGCTTCCTGTGGGTGAGGTAACGTGTGTACTCTGGTGCTCCTGTGGGTATTGACTACCCAAATGCCTATGTTTCAAGTAACTTTCATCGAGTCCAGTCAGAAGTGCCCTAAAAGAACTAGTGTCTAACTCTTTCGTTCCCATTCATTCTCTATGGTAACTTGCGTGTGAGTAAAGACTCAGCACACGCCTCCCTTGGCCCTCTTGCTTCCTATCCCTTGGTAGTACAGTGTAGCCCCAGCGATTCCCTAGGCCTATTCCTTTTCAGAGCAGTGGTACTTATACCACTATTTTAGTATATGGTTTAGCGTGCCCCTAGGGCCCTACTGTATTTTGTGCAACTTATTGTATTTTAATTAAGTATCTTGTTATGTGCTTGGGCCTCTGACCTCATAAAGAGTTCAGAGGGATTGTCTAGAAATAAATACATATATATTTTATATATATCCTGTGTGGTGTCCTTTCATTTGGTATTAAAGGGGTTACATATGGTAAAACAGCTGGCTTCACATGCCCTCTTGAGTTTAGCCTAAGACTGCTTTGTCCATGCTACCACTAGGATAGCTGGTCTATAAGGTTGACTTTACAACCATCACCATAAGGTTGTTTGGACTGGTGCAAGGTGCTCACTAGAATAGTGAACATCATATACCAGGCCAACTTCTCACATTGGTGTGCAGCGGTTGGGATTTGAGCTTGCTGTTGTTTTACCAATTGTAATCTTTGCAATATCATTTGAAAGATCACATAGGTACCTATAGGTACATATAAAACAAGACTTAGAATACTTAAGTTCTACTGATCTTAGTTGTTGTAGAGCAAAGGGCCTAGCACACCCTGACTACAACTCCTAGAGAGGTTCAGTAGTAAAACACTTAGTGTAGGTAGGTGCACACACCCACACCTCACTAGATCATGTCTGGCACAGGTGAGTCTAGTGGAACTCTACCTGTGGTGAGTGACCCTCCCAGGGCACCCTCCAAATTTGATAACCTCAGTTTCAGAGAACTGAGACACTTGTGTACCACAGGAAAGCTGAAACAAGGGGCTAACCCTACCCTTCAGCAACTGATAGAACTCTTAGAGGAATCTGACGTTCTAAAAGCCTCTGGTTCAGGCCCTATAGGGAAGGCAGATGAGGTCCTGCCCTCAACAGATGATGATACTGACCCCCCAGTCATAGAAGATGAGGAGGATGAGGTTGTTGAAGATTCTAGAAAAGAGGTATACAGCCAGGTACAAGTCAGGAGACGTAGCCAGGCTAACCTAAGCCACTTTGGGGCTGAGTATGGGATAGCCCCATTCAGACCTACAAGTGGGCTTAATCAGAGGTATAGGAGGTATAGATCTCACTCAGGTGAATCTCTTCACTCCAATGCTTCAAGGGGTTCTCAGAGGGGGATGACTTCCCCTCAGAGAAGAGAACACCAGGCTAGGATGAGGGAAGTCAATCTCAGAATAGAGAGAGAGGAACTTCCCCTAGCTAAAGAAAAACTTGCTTTTGCTAGAGAAAAGAAGTTGTGTGGGTCAGAACCCACTGGTGGCAGCAATATCCCTAAGGATAAAGACAGGTCCTATGACAATAGACACCTGAGTAAGATTGTGCCCCCCTACAAAGATGGGGATGACATCCACAAATGGATAACTGCTTTGGAGAGGGCCTGCAAAGTACAGCAGATACCCCAAAGTCAGTGGGCAGCAATCTTGTGGCTCTCCTTTTCAGAAAAAGGTAGAGATAAGCTCCTCAAAGTTAGTGATGGGGATGCTGATAACTACAAAGTCCTGAAGATTGCTCTGATTGATGGGTTTGGCTTAACCACTGAACAGTGCAGGTTGATGTTCAGGGATACCCAGAAGACACAGACTCAGGACTGGACTGATTTTGTAGATTGTGTGGTACTAAGGCTTTGGAGGGCTGGTTATTGAGCAGCAAAGTACATGACTATACAGGATTGTATAGTTTGATTATGAGGGAGCAGATCCTTAGTAATTGTAAAAACCAGCTTCTACACCAGCACCTGATGGACTCAGATCTGACCTCTTCCTAAGAATTGGGTAGGAGGGCAGACAAATGGGTCAGAACCAGGATTAGGCCTAAAAATCAGGTAGTGACCAGAAGAAAGATTCTACCAAGCCTCAAGAGGAAGGTGGAGATAAATCTAAAGACAAGTCCCCCACAGGGCCCCAAAACTCCAATGGTGGGGGTGGGTCCCAGAAAACTTCCTCTAACCCTAAGAAACCTTATTGTCATGACTGCAAACAGCCTGGCCACTGGAAGACTGACAGCAGTTGCCCCAGGGCCAACAATAGGGAAAACATTCCCCAAGTAATACTCCCAGACCTCCTGTTACTACTAATAGTAATACGCCAAGGTGGTGGGAGTACCCCCAAAAATTTGGCTGGGTTGACTTTGGGAACTCATGTAGACTCTGGCCTAACCAGGTCCCCTAACTTAGCTACTCTTGTCTGTGAAAATGGCATGGGGTTTGCCAACTTCACTGCTTGTCCCAACACTTTGGGCAAGTACAGACAGGAGCCCCACATCATTGGCCAGGAAGTTGAAGATTATAGAGATACAGGGGCTAGCATCACTATGGTGACTGACAGTCTAGTCCCCTCAGGTCAACTTTTACCTGGGTTCACCTATCAGGTGACCAACATTGATGGAGTGCAGAAAGATCATCCCATGGCAGTAGTAAATCTCAGCAGGGGGGGTGTCACTGGCCCCAAGAGAGTGGCAGTGTCTACAAACTTGCCTGTAGATTGTCTACTGGGCAATGATCTAGAGATCTCAGCCTGGGCTGAGGTAGACCAAGAAACCCATTCCAAAATGGTAGGCCTTACAGAAAAGGTTAGTGGGGCTATGATAGCCCCAGCCCAAGTAGAATTCCTTCCTAAAGAGGTTGGAAGGGCTGTGATGGTCACAGCCCAAGCTCAGGCAGACTTGCCTGAAAAGGTTGCCAGGGCTGTGATGGTCACAGCCCACACCCAAACAGAGTTCCTTCCCGAAAAGGTTGGTAGGGCTGTGATGGTCACAGCCCAAACTCAAACAGATTTTAGTGTTGTGAAGCCTGAACCTATGGATCACTCCACTCAGACAGAGAGCATTGGGGAAGAAGAAAAGTCTCCCTCCCACCAGACATTAGGTGATAATCAGACTCCTCAGGGAACTGACCCTACCCCTTGTGAAGGAACTGCCCCAGAGATAGTCAGGCCTATCCTGGCCGAGCCCCTGATGTCGGTGGACCCTTCCAAGGTGGAACTCAGTCTGAAGCAGGTAACCTGCCCCTCTCTACCCTGCCTCAGTCATCCCAGGGCTGCAGAGGTCAGGGAGGCCAGTGGTGGACCCCAAAGGGGCCCCTGTCCACAGGAACACCCCCATCAGCAGATTAGGGGCACCAAAGCTAGCAGCCCTAGCAAGGTGAACATTTCAAAAACTCCTGAGGGATCTCCCTTACACTTAGTTAGGAACCTCCCCCAGATGGATTCTGTTGGGCACAGCCAAACCTGGGACCTAAGTGCCCCAAACCTGACCTGTCCCTCCAGTAAGCCAACAAAAGGGACCCAGCCTCCAGCTGTAGGTAGCCAGAGGTTGACCCTGAGAGCACAGTGCAACTCAGTCCTGGAAAGAAAGGCACACATGGTGAAAGATGATTGGAGGAAGCTGAGCCCTACATTAGAGGAGCCTCACTTCAGTACTCCATCTTAAACACCAGCCTTTTACTTTGCCAAAACACACCACAGGTAGAGATTCCCTATGGTGGAGACCCCATGATACCCTTAGGGTAAGGGATTGCTTAGTGGACCATGAGACAGGGGGTAACCATGCTAGTGCAGGCACTTCCTTATATGGCCACTTAGGCAACATAGGCTTACCTGGTCAAGGATCGCCTTAACTCCTTTCGTTTGTAAATGTAAATGTAAATGTAAATGGGGGGGGGGTTGTGTAGGAAGGTGGATACCTGACTATGGTTACCCCAGTTTTTTGCCTAGTGTTTAGCTGGTTTTTCTACTTAGTTGGACTAGGATCCTGCTAATCAGGGTCCCATGCTATCTGCTCTCTCTGTAAAATGGACTCCATGTACTTTAGGTACATCTCCAATTGGATATTGGGTCATCTTATGAGCCCCTGTATAGTGTACCTTAGATACACAGGGCATGGGTGCATCCAAGGTCTACCAGGGGCTGCAGCATGTATTATGCCACCCCTGCTGGCCACCCAAACCGACACAACTGGCTGATCACTCGGCTGGGGCAAGGTTGTGTAATCACCCCTTGCTTAGATATAGTATTCCTATATCTAACCTTATATCTAGACACATATACACCTATAAGTCACTCCTATGGCAGGCCTTAACAATCCTGGAGGCAGAGTGCTTGGCTTTATGTGAGATGGTGCTCTAGCACGAGCTGAGCCTGTCTGCTGCTTTCTGAACCATGTCCTTATAGCTGTTCTAGGATATAGCCATACCATATACTCTTAAGTGCATTAAGAACCTCGCGGTTAAATGCTAACTCTGGTTTGGCTTTATCAAAACATGTCGTGTAAGGTGTCATACACTTTGGAATACTACCCCCTTGCCAGTTCTGTCGACAGGGGTAGCATTCCACCCTTCTAGAGGGAGAAGACATGTTGTTCCTACTATTCCCGGTTAAAGTTAACCAGAGCCTCAGCATCACAAAATGGATGCTGCTGCCACAGACACAAGTCTGACCTCCTGCTGCTGGGAGTCCTTCCAGTGAGGGAGGCTTGGACAATAGGTTTCCTGTCCTGGGAGGTGCTAGCACCATCCCAGACAGGCTCTTGTGTATTGGGGCAGGGAGGGCTTAAAGAAACGAGACACTGCCTGGGGCACACAAGGTGTCCCATGCATAGTCCAGTTCAAACCGGTGCTGGGGCACTCCAGCCCCAGCTCTGGCATGAAACTTGACAAATGGAAAGGGGTGTAACCACCCCCTTCCCTGGTCCCACCCATAGGAGGGACCTAGCGGGTAACCCAGCCCCTAAATTTGGTATATAGGTAGAAGCTGAGTCCCAAGACTTTAGATTTATCCTGACTGAAATTTGAAACAAAATTCTGGACCTTCGACATTCTACCTGATGATAGAAGACTGAAGAATCTCCCTTGTGGTCAAGGAGTGACCACCCTGCACAAGCAGCACCATCCAGCGATCAACAGCTTGCTTTTTGATGCTCCCGCTGGAGCCCGAGCACAGAGCCTAACAAGACCCCAACTTTCAGACTTCCTTCAGCCTGATCCACACCCCCAGCAAAGCTGAGACCCGTGGAGGCGACGCGAGACGTGGGACCGGCCATCTTGAAAAGTCAGTGACTTGCTTTCTGTGCAGCTTCTGAGGCATCCTCGAAGCTGTGCATTAGGGATTGAGAAGCCCCAGCTGCGAGCATCATCTGCTCCGAAATTCAGCCCTGCCCACTCCACGAGTTCTGCGTGGGGCCCTTCCGCATTTTCCTGCTCGTTGCATCTGTCCGGTCACTTGCCCATTGGCTAGTGGCCATCTTGACGACAAAACCTTGAATTTACACCACTGGGCTGATTGCTCCAGACTGCCCCCTGCTTCCCTGAAAAGAAGCAGCCCATCAGACCTTGCTGGTCTGATTAATAAGCCAACTTCTATTCCTGCGTGGGTTGCCTTTGCCAAGGCTTGTTGACTCCAATCTGGAAGCCGACACTGCCGACAGCGAGAGCCTTTGTGGGACAGTCCGTGCCTGACTCCTGGTTGTCGTCGACGCCTCCTGGTCTACGTGGCTGCAGACACAAGCTTCATGACATCACCTGATTGCTTCGCGACATCGCCTGGTTCCTTCTTGGTCACTGGCTAGTGACCCAGACTCTGTCCCCTCTGCTTTCAGGTACTCTTCATCCTCGATCCGCTCTTGGATCCAACCGGACACTTCTCTCATGGTCGCCTGCAGCATCTTCCTTCACGGCTCCATAGGATTCAGCGATGAAACCCGACACACTTTGACACCTATGCACCCGCTTCCTGTGGGTGTGGTAACGCTAGTACTCCAGTGCTCCTGTGGGTATTGACTATCCAACTGTCTAGGTTTCAAGTAACTTTCAACGAGTCCAGTCAAAAGTGCCCTAAAAAAAACTCTCGTTCCCGTTTATTCTCCATGATAACTTGCGTGTGAGTAAAGACTCTGCACATGCCTCCCGTGGGCCTCCTGCTTCCTATCCCTTGGTAGTACAGCATAGCCCCAGCGATTCCCTAGGCCTTAAGCCTATTCCTTTTCCGAGCAGTGGTACTTATACCACTATTTTAGTATATGGTTTAGCGTGCCCCTAGGTCCCTACTGTGTTTTGTGCAACTTATTGTATTTTAATTAAGTATCTTGTTATGTGCTTGGGCCTCTGACCTCATAAAGAGTTCAGAGGGATTGTATAGAAATAAATACATATATATTTTATATATTTCCTGTGTGGTGTCCTTTCATTTGGTATTAAAAAGGGTTACATATGGTAAAACAGCTGGCTTCACATGCCCTCTTGAGTTTAGCCTAAGACTGCTTTGTCCATGCTACCACTAGGATAGCTGGTCTATAAGGTTGACTTTACAACCATCACCATAAGGGTTGTTTGGACTGGTGCAAGGCGCTCACTAGAATAGTGAACATCATATACAAGGCCAACTTCTCACACCCCACGTGAACAACTCAAACCCCACTTTGAGAGGTCAGAAGTGAGCATGCTCTCAGCAACCGATGACGGGTGGAAGAGGAGAGTGAGTCTCTCCCTGACCTCCTGTCTACCAAGGAAGGTGAGGGGTCAGTGGGAGGTGTGACCCTCTCCCCTACACAGCACAGCAGCAGAGCGACTGTCACCAGTTACTGGGACAGTTTGCTCCACTGTTCTCCCTGACCCCGGGTGTTACTCACTGGTGTACCCATGACGTGGACACCGGTGACAGCCCACCTGTGAAGCACAAGATTTACAGGTTGACTGACCGAGTCAAGGCCAGCATCATAGAGGAGGTCTCTAAGATGATGGCGTTAGGGGTGGTTGAGCCTTCCACCAGTCCTTGGGCCAGCCCAGTGGTCTTGGTCCCAAAGGCTGCTGCACCCTGTGCCACTTTGGAACTGCTGTTTTGTGTGGGCTACAGTGGGATCAATGCCATCACTAGGACTGACGCACACCCCATCTCCAGAGCTGATGAGTTCATTGATCGGTTGGGAGCTGCCAAGTTCCTCAGCACGTTTGATTTAACGTCTGGGTACTGGCAGATTGCCTTAACCGATGTGGCCAAGGAGAGGTCAGCATTTTCAGCCCCAGAAAGACATTACCAGTTCCGGGTGATGCCCTTTTGGTTGAAGAATGCCCCTGCCACCTTTCAGAGGTTGGTCGACTAGGTATTGGTGGGCCTGGAGGATTTCAGTGCTGTCTACCTGGATGACATTGCAGTGTTCAGTTCCAGCTGGGAAGAACACTTGCAGCACCTCAGTGAAGTGATGAAGGTGCTGCAGATGCCTTACGATCTAGGCCAGTAAGTTCCAGATCGGGCAGAGTTCTGTGGTGTATTTGGGACACCAGGTGGGAAGCAGCCAGGTGGCGCCCCTACAACCCAAGATTGACACCATGCTGGCTTGCGAGCCCCCCAAGACCCAGACAGAGGTGAGGGCCTTTTTAGGACTCACGGGTACTACTGTAGATTCGTTAAATGTTATGGTACCATTGTTGCCCCCTTAACCGAGCTGACTTCCAGAAAGCAGCCCAAGAAGGTGATCTGGACTGAGTCCTCCCAGAAGGCTTTTGATGCCCTGAAATAAGCCATGTGCAAGGCACCCGTGCTCAAGGCACCTGACTTCTCCAGGGAATTTGCCATACAGATTGACGCTTCAGAGCAGGGTGTGGGAGCAGTGCTCTCACAGCTGAACGGAGAGGGCCTAGACCAGCCTGTAGTCTTCCTTAGCAGGAGACTACTCCCCAGAGAACAGAGGTAGAGCGGGATAGAGAGTGAAGCTTTTGTTGTAGTCTGAGCACGGAAGAAGCTGAGGCCCTACCTGTTTGGGACTCACTTCCGGGTTCAGACCGACCACAGGCCCCTCAGGTAGTTAATGCAAATGAGGGATGAGAATCCAAAACTGCTGAGGTGGTCCATCTCCCTACAGGGAATGGACTTTACGGTCGAACACCGTCCTGGCACAGAACACGCCAATGCAGATGGTCTGCCCTGGTTCTTGCGCCTTAGTGAAGAGAACTCCCAGGAGGTTGGGTAGTTCTCCCTACTTTCAGCTGGAGGGGACACCTTTTGGGTTATTTCCCTAGAGTTTTTCCTTTCTGCCCTCCCGGTTTTGACTCTGTTTTTGATGCGTAGTGTTTCTGTGCACTTTTCTAACTGCTGATCAATGGTAAAGTGTAAGTGCTTGTGAGAAGTTGGCCTGATATATGATGTCTCCAATTCTGGAGGCACCTTGTATCAGTCCAAACAATCCCTTATGGTGATGGTTGTAAGTCAACCTTATAGACAAGCTATCCTAAGGGTAGCATGGACTAAGCAGCCTTAAAGGCTTAACTCAAGAGGTCGTGTTAAGCAAGCTGTTTTACCAATCACAATCCTGTAATATCAAATGAAAGGACACCACACAGGTTATATATTATAAAAATATATGTATTTATTACTATAATAATCCTCTGTACTCTTTATGAGTGCAGAGGCACAAGCGTTTAAACAAAAGCACAGTTAAACATATAAAAGTTGCACGATTATGGATGAGGCCCAGGGGCCACACAAACCATATATTGAAAAAGTGGTATAAGAGATACCAGTCGAACAGTGGTTAGGCCCAGGGCCTAGGGAATCGCTGGGAGCAGTCACAACTAGCAATGCTGAAGTCGGGAAAAGCCCGCAGGATTCGGGTGCAGCGCTTAAAGCACACACATGCACCAATGCAATGTCAATGGTGCGTAAAACTTATAAAGTTACTGTTAAAGGAGACTTCCGCTCAACCTAGAAGGACGAAACTTTAGACACATACACTAGAGGTATGTACCAGTGTAGGAACACCGGCGTTACTGAGTTACCCCACCCACAGGAAGCGGGTGCACAGGTGCGAAGTAGTGTTGGGTTTTGTCACGCAGGTTGCTGGTGCTTGGAGCTGAAGATGCTGCAGGCGTCGAGAGGAGAAGTGTCCGCTGTGATCCAAGGGTGGATCGAAGATAAAGATGATCTGAAAGCAGAGAGGACAGAGTCTGGGTCACTCAGCAGTGACCAGGGTGGAACCAGGAAGGAACCAGGCTATGTCGGGCGCTTCCAGGTCGCTGTCATGAAGCTTCTCTCCACTGCCACATGGACTCTGGGGCACCGAGGATATCCAGGAGTGGATCACGAGCTGTCCCACAAAAGCTCTCGCTGTCGGCGGTGTCGGCTTCCGGATTGGAGCAAACAACCCTTGGCAAGCGCAACCCACGCAGGATTCAAAGATGGCTTAATACTCGGACCAGGAGGGTCAGAGCGGGTGCTCCTTTTCAGGGGAGCGAGTGCAAGTCTGGCGCAACCAGACTCATGAGTTAGGTTTCAAGGTTCGTTGGCACAGAGGCCACAAGCCAACGGGCAAGTGACCGGGCCAACGCGTTGAGCCAAAAGATGCAGAAGGGCCCCACGCAGCACTCGGTGAGTGTAGAGGGGTGAGCTTCGGTGCAAGAGAGGCTCAGGGCTAGGGCTTCTCAAACCCCAATTCAGAGCTTTGAGGGTCACTCATGGGCTGCACGGTCAGCGTCTCGTGGTCTTTCCAAGATGGCGGGCCCCACACTTCAGGTCTCCTCCACGGGTCTCAGCTCTGCAGGGACTGTGTATCGGGCTATTAGAAGGCAGGCACGCTGGGTCTTGTCGAACTCTGTCGCTCGAGTTCCAGCTGGAACTGCAACAAAGAAAATGTTGAGATGCTGGATGGTGCCTGTTTGCACAGGGTGGTCACTCCTTGACCACAAGGGAGATTCTTCAGTCTTCTACGTCGAGTAGGATGTCGAAGGGTCCAGAATTTTGTTTCATAAGTTTCAGTCAGGATAATCTGAATGCTTGGGCATTGCTCCCACTCTTATACCAATCTGGTGGGCTGGATTACCTGCTAGGTCCCTCCTATGGGTGGGACCCAGGAAGGGGGTGGTTACACCCCTTTCCCTTTGTCCAGGGTCGCGCTGGGACTGGGGCTGGTGTGCCCCAGAACCGGTTTGACCGGATTATGCAAGGGGAAGCCTTGTGCGTCCCCTTGCAGTGTCTGGTTTCATTCAACCCACCCTGCCCCAATACCCTATCTCCTGTCTGGGGAGGTGTAGCACCTCCCTGCGACAGGAAACCCTTTGTCCAGGCCTCCTCTGCCAAGTTTCGGTCAGCAGCAGGAGGTCAGACTTGTGTCGGTGGCAGCAGCATCCATTTTGTGATGCTGAGGCTCTTTTAGAAATCAACCGCGTTTCAGTAAAGTAACATGTCTTCTCCCTCTAGAAGGGCGGAATGCTATCCCCGTTGACAGGACTGTCGAGGGGATAGTATTCCAAATCATATGACACCTTACACGACATGTTTTGATAAAGCCAAACCAAAGTTAGCACATAACCGCGATGGATTATAATACACTTAAGAGTATATGGTATGGTATTATCCCGGAACAGCTTAGGGAGTTGTTCCCGACAGCTGCAGACAGGCTCAGCTCATGCTCGAGCACGATCTCACGTTAAACCACGCACTCTGCCTCCAGGATTGATAAGGCCTGCCATAGGAGTGACTTATAGGCTTATATGTGTCCAGAAATAGGTTTAGATATAGGTATACTATATCTAAGCAAGAGGTGATTACACCAACTTGCCCCAGCTGAGTGATCAGCCAGTTGTGTCAATTTAAGAACCAGCCAGGGGTGGCAAAAGCTATGCTGCAGCCCCTGGTAGGCCTTGGATGCACCAATGGCCTTGGCACCTATAGTGCACTATATAGGGGCTGACAAGGTGTCCAGTACCAATTAGGTTATGCACCTAGGGTGCATGGAGTCCATTTTAAGGAGAGAGCAGATAGCCTGGGGCCCTGATTAGCAGGGAACCAGGCCATCTAAGGCGAAAACCAGCTAAGCACAAGGAAAAGATCTGGGGTAACCATAGTCAGGTGTCCACCTTCCTACACAACTCCCCCCCCCCCAAACGAAAGGAGATAAGGCTATCCTTGACCAGGTAAGCCTATATTGCCTGAGTGGCCATATAAGGAAGTACCTGCACTAGCATGGTTACCCCCTGTCTCATGGTCCACTAAGCAATCCCTCAGCCTTGGGGTATTAGAGGGTCTCCACCATAGGGAATCACTACCTTGGGTGTGTCTTTGCAAAGTAAAAGGCTGGTGTTGATATGGAGTACTGAAGTGAGGCTCCACTAATTTAGGGCTCAGCTTCCTCCAATTATCTTCCACCATGTGTGCCTTTCTTTCTTCAACTGAGTTGCACTGTGCTCTCCGGGTCAACCTCTGGCTACCTAAAGCTGGAGGCTGGGTCCCTTTTGTTGGCTTACTGGAGGGACAGTTCAGGTTTGGGCCCTTTGGGTCCCAGGTTTGGCTGTGCCCAAAAGAATCCATCTGTGGGAGGTCCCTAACTAATTTTAAGGGGGTTCCCTCAGGAGTTTTTAAAGTTTTCACCTTACTAGGGCTACTAGTTTCGGTGCCCCTAATCTGTTGATGGGGGTGCTTTATTTGACAGGGGGGCCTTTGGGGCTCACTGTCCTTCTTGTCCTTTGCAGCCCTAGGCTGACTAAGGCAAGGCAGAGAGGGGCAGGTACCTGCTCCAGACTGGGTCCCACCTGAGAAGGGTCCACTGCCATCAGAGGCTCTGTCAGGCCAGACCTAACAACCTCTGGGACAGTTCCTTCATCAGGGGTAAGATCAGTTCCCTGAGGAGGCTGATCCTTTCCTAATGTCTGGTGAGGGGGAGATTTCTCTTCCTCCTCCATGCTCTCTGTTTGTGTGGAGTGATCCATCATTTCAGGCTTCACAACACAGAAATCAGTTTGAGTTTGGGCTGTGGCCATCACAGCCCCACCAACCTTTTCAGGAGGAGACTCAGTTTGGGTATGGGCTGTTATCATGACAGCCCTGCTAATCTTTTCAGGAAGGGAGTTAGCTAAAGATGGGGCTGGGAGTTTCTCAGCCCTACCAACCTTTTCAGGAAGGACATCTTGGATGGGGGCTGTATCCATCACAGCCCCACTAACCTTTCCAGTGACATTTACCATTTTAGAATGGATTTCCTGTTCAACCTCAGTCCAGACTGAGATTTCCAAATCATTTCCTAGTAGACAGTCTACAGGCAAGTTTGGTGACACTGCCACTCTCTTTGGGCCAATGACACTTCCCCAGCTGAGACTCACTACTGCCATGGGATGATTGGTTTCTATGCCATCAATGTTTGTCACCTGGTATGTGGCACCATGTAAAAGTTGCCTTGAGGGGACTAGCCATTCAGCCACCATGGTGATGCTAGCCCCTGTGTCTCTAAAGGCCTCAACTTTCAAACCATTGATGAGGGGCTCCTGTCTGTACTTGCTCAAAGTATTTTGGCAAGAAGTGAAATTGGCAAACCCCATGCCATTCTCATAGACAAGAATATCTGTGGTAGGGGACCTGGATAGGCCAGAGTCCACCTGTGCTCCAAAAGTAAACCCACCTAAATTTCGGTGTGATCCAAGGGTGGATCGAAGATAAAGATGATCTGAAAGCAGAGGGGACAGAGTCTGGGTCACTCAGCAGTGACCAGGGTGGAACCAGGAAGGAACCAGGCAAGTTCAAGTTCAAGTTCAGAATTTGTATAGCGCACTACTCACCCAGAGGGTCTCAAGGCGCTTGAGGGAGGGTGGGTGCATTACAGATCGAATAGCCAGGTTTTTAGTTGCTTTCTGAAGGAGAGGTGGTTCTGTGTAAGTCGGAGGTGAATGGAGAGAGAGTTCCAGGTTTTGGCCGCTAAGTAGGAGAAGGATCTTCCTCCCATGGTGGATCTGTGGATGCGCGGAATTGCGGCGAGGGCTTGATTGGATGATCGTATTTGGCTGGTGGGTGTGTAGAAGGATAGTCGTGTGTTGAGGCATTCGGGTCCTAGGTCGTAGAGGGCCTTGTGTGCGTGGGTGAGGAGGCGGAACGTTATTCTCTTGTTGAGGGGGAGCCAGTGGAGATCCTTCAGGTGACCGGAAATGTGAGCCTGACGGGGGATGTCCAGTATGAGTCTGGCTGAGGCGTTTTGGATGCGTTGGAGTTTTTTCTGTAGTTTGGCTGTGGTCCTGGCGTAAAGGGTATTTCCATAATCCAGTCGGCTGGTGACCAGTGCGTGGGTGACTGTCTTTCTTGTTTCGGTGGCGATCCAGCAGAAGATTTTTTTGAGCATGCGTAGGATGTTGAAGCATGAAGATGAGACGGCGATGACTTGTCTGGTCATCGAGAGAGAGGAGTCTAGGATGAAGCCCAGGTTACGTGCGTGATCTGTAGGTATGGGTGCTGTACCCAGGGCGGGTGGCCACCATGAGTCGTCCCAGGCAGAGGGGGATGATCCTAAGATGAGGACTTCCGTTTTGTCCGAGTTTAGTTTTGAACAGCTTTCTTCATCCATTCGGCTACTTCTTTCATTCCTTCGTGTAGATTGGTTTTGGCGGTGTTTGGGTGTTTGGTGAGGGAGAGTATCAGTTGGGTGTCGTCTGCGTAGGAGATGATGTTGAGGTTGTGTTGGCGCGCGATGGATGCGAGGGGACTCATGTATACGTTGAAGAGGGTGGGGCTGAGTGAAGATCCTTGTGGTACCCCACAGATGACTTTGGTGGCCTCTGATTTGAATGGGGGGAGGCGGACTCTCTGGGTTCTTCCGGCGAGGAACGAGATGATCCAGTCCAAAGCTTTTTCTTGCATTCCAACGTTGTTGAGGCATTGAATGAGGGTGCTATGACAAACTGTGTCGAAGGCGGTGGAGAGGTCGAGTAGGATGAGGGCAACTGTTTCTCCGTTGTCTAGTAGCGTTCGGATGTCGTCTGTAGCTGCGATGAGGGCGGTTTCGGTGCTGTGTTTGGCACGGTAGCCGGACTGTGAAGGGTCGAGGGAATTGTTGGATTCCAGGAAGGCGACTAGCTGACTGTTGAGGCTTTCTCAATGACTTTGGCAGGGAATGGGAGGAGTGAGATGGGGCGGTAATTCTTAAGTTCAGAGGTGTCTGCTGTGGGTTTCTTCAGAAGGGCGCTGAGTTCGGCATGTTTCCAGCTTTCCGGGAAGGTAGCGGAGTTGAAGGAACAGTTGATGACATCACGGAGATGGGGTGCGATGATGGAGTCTGCTTTGTTGAAGATGTGGTGGGGACATGGGTCGGTTGGCGATCCTGAGTGAATAGAGTTCATCAGGCGGATGGTGTCCTCAGTGGTGATTGGGTTCCAGGCGAAAAGGTTGTGAGAGTGCTGTTTTGGTTCGGAGGTGGGGAGCGGATCACGAGCTGTCCCACGAAGGCTCTCGCTGTCGGCGGTGTCGGCTTCCGAATTGGAGCAAACAACCCTTGGCATGCGCAACCCACGCAGGATTCGAAGATGGCTTAATACTCGGACAAGGAGGGTTAGAGCGGGTGCTCCTTTTCAGGGGAGCGAGTGCAAGTCTGGAGCAACAGGACTCACGAGTTAGGTTTCAAGGTTCGTCGGCACAGGGGCCACAAGCCAACAGGCAATTGACCGGGCCAACGCGTTGAGCCAAAAGATGCAGAAGGGCCCCACGCAGTACTCGGTGAGTGTAGAGGGGTGAGCTTCGGTGCAAGAGAGGCTCAGGGCTGGGGCTCCTCAAACCCCAATGCACAGCTTCGAGGGTCACTCGTGGGCTGCACGGTCAGCGTCTTGTGGTCTTTCCAAGATGGCGGGCCCCCCGCTTCAGGTCGCCTTCACGGGTCTCAGCTCTGCAGGGAATGTGGATCGGGCTGTTAGAAGGCAGGCACACTGGGTCTTGTCGAACTCTGTCGCTCGAGTTCCAGCGGGAACTGCAACAAAGCAAACGTCGAGGTGCTGGATGTGCCTGTTTGCACAGGGTGGTCACTCCTTGACCACAAGGGAGATTCTTCAGTCTTCTACGTCGAGTAGGATGTCGAAGGGTCCAGAGTTTGGTTTCATAAGTTTCAGTCAGGATAATCTGAATGCTTGGGCATTGCTCCCACTCTTATACCAATCTGGTGGGCTGGTTTACCTGCTAGGTCCCTCCTATGGGTGCGACCCAGGAAGGGGGTGGTTACACCCCTTTCCCTTTGTCCAGGGTTGCGCTGGGACTGTGGCTGGTGTGCCCCAGAACCGGTTTGACCGGATTATGCAAGGAAAAACCTTGTGCGCCCCAGGCAGTGTCTGGTTTCATTCAACCCACCTTGCCCCAATACCCTATCTCCTGTCTGGGGAGGTGTAGCACCTCCCTGCGACTGGAAACCCTTTGTCCAGGCCTCCTCTGCCATGTTTCGGTCAGCAGCAGGAGGTCAGACTTGTGTCGGTGGCAGCAGCATCCATTTTGTGATGCTGAGGCTCTTTTAGAAATCAACAGCGTTTCAGTAAAGTAACATGTCTTCTCCCTCTAGAAGGGCGGAATGCTATCCCTGTCGACAGGACTGTCGAGGGGATAGTATTCCAAATTGTATGACACCTTACACGACATGTTTTGATAAAGCCAAACCAAAGTTAGCACATAACCGCGATGGATTATAATGCACTTAAGAGTATATGGTATGGCATTATCCCGGAACAGCTTAGGGAGTTGTTCCCGACAGCTGCAGACAGGCTCAGCTCATGCTCGTGCACCATCTCACGTTAAACCATGCACTCTGCCTCCAGGATTGATAAGGCCTGCCATAGGAGTGACTTATATGTTTATATGTGTCCAGATATAGGTTTAGATGTAGGTATACTATATCTAAGCAAGAGGTGATTACACCAACTTGCCCCAGGTGAGTGATCAGCCAGTTGTGTCAATTTAAGAACCAGTCAGGGGTGGCAAAAGCTATGCTGCAGCCCCTGGTAGGCCTTGGATGCACCTATGCCCTTGGCACCTATAGTGCACTATATAGGGGCTGACAAGGTGTCCAGTACCAATTAGGTTATGCACCTAGGGTGCATGGAGTCCATTTTAAGGAGAGAGCAGATAGCCTGGGGCCCTGATTAGCAGGGAACCAGGCCAACTAAGTCGAAAACCAGCTAAACACAAGGAAAAAATCTGGGTTAACCATATTCAGGTGTCCACCTTCCTACAGTGCTCCTGTGGTAAATTGTGTTATGGATTGGTGTTTCCATGATTGGGTATTTGATGTACTTGTTAGTCCCTAGTAAACTGCACTGAGTGTGCCAGGCCCTGTAAATCAACTGCTACTAGTGGGCCTGCAGCACTGATTGTGCCACTCACGAGAGTAGCCTTAAAAAGGTACCTCAGACCTGCCATTGCAGAGTCTGCACGCAGTTTTTAACTTCCATGCCAACTTGGCAGTGCACACACTGGCCAGTCCCTAACCTTCCCTTTTCTTACATGTCAGGCACCCCTAAGGTATGCCCAAGGTACCCAAGTGGGCAGGGTGCAGTGTATGTGAAAGGTAGGACATTCCCTGGTGTGTGTGGCATGCCCTGATAGTGAATTGCAGCCCATTTTGTTTCTCACTATTGCAAGGCTATAGGACAGAATGGTCAGTTTGGTTATAACATCTTATAATCCTAACTGACCCAGGGAACATGGTATAACAACTAATTTAGTATGCCTGAACTCAGAATCTAAAGATGTATCTTTTAGAGAAGTTGATTTTTACAACTATGTGCCTCTGCTGGAATGTAGATTGCCTGTTTTGGTTTTGGATGACAGAAGGCTGGGGAGCCAGTGGGGCTCCATATAGTCTAGGTAGGTCAGGAAAGGGCTGAATAGACCTGGGCTGCGAAGGAGATTTCCTTGCACCTCAAAGGGCCTGGTCTGCATCTGACAATGCCGTCTCCACCTCCTGCCAAGAAATCACACCAGAGAAGGCCAAACTGGTTCTGGTCGGGCACAGACATCCTCTGCCTGCCAGATCAAAGGATTTTTGTGTAGATATACTGGGGCCCAGACCCCTGAACTTTAGAACTCATCTGGATCAAGAAGACTGCCAAGAAGAAGAGCCGAAGAAGCTGTAAGGAGGAACGACCGCTTGGCTGAGTGCTTTGCTGGGCTGGCCTGCAGTGGCTGCTTCTGTCTTGGGCACTGAAAGGACTGGACAGGACTTTCTGCAATCTACTTTTGTGAGTTTCTCCAAGGGCTTGAGGTAGAACTTGCCCCCTGTTCAAGAAGTCTCAGGTACAACAAATACTTCAAGCTCTTTTAACCTCAGCACTGGGGACTGTGTGTTTTGTGCAGCAACAGAAGAGAAGCGTCCGGATGACGTCTACGACGCCGCTGCCGACTCCGTGTCCTGAAGGCACTGCAGAGGGCACATCCGTAATGCTGCACCGTGACCCTGGTCTCACCGACGACGCCTGCTGACACCGCCACCAAGCCGTTTCTCGCACTGCAACCTGTGAGCCCTGCACTCCGCTCCTCCTGGCTTCACAATGACGCCTTGGTATCCCTGACGACAATGCTCCCTGCCGAAATTGGCGCCGCTGCTTGCACCGTGGTCTGAGGGCACCGCTCGTGAAGTTACACAATGCGCCGCCCTCATCCCGCACTGCAGCCTTGGCCTACAGACGCCGGCGCCATCGACTCCAGTTCGTCAGCCGACAACAGTGCTTCAGCAACAACAACGCCACTGCCTGCACCTTGACCTGCTAGCACTGTGACGAGCACTGCCTTTATCTCGCACCGTGGTGCCAACTGACGCTGCCACCAAGCCGCTGCTTATACCACGACCTGAGGGCACCGCACGCCTCACGCCTCACTGCTGCACTTTGCACCACAGCACCCAACACCTGTCGACGCTAGCCCTCCTGACTCCAACAGAGAGGAGATCGACCTACAACGCGTGTGACTTCGAGGGCTCAGACGACTCCTGCACCGGCCGCCGGAACCGATGCCTGTGGACACCGTGTTTTCAGAAACTCCACAAAGGTCGCCGGCGCCCTGCATTTCTAAAAGGTACTGTTTGCAGGTCTTCCCGACACCGTAGCTGGCCCGCGATGCCGCAGTCAGCCAGAACTTTTTGGATTTGTTTGCTCACGACGCCGCTATAGCCCTGGATGAACGATCGACATCAAGGAACTGTTTTTAAAGCATATTTTGATAACTGTAAAGGGGATTTTTATCGTTTTTGGTCTTGTATATAAATATTGGATATTTTTCTAAACTGGTGTGGTGTCCTTTTGTAGTGCTTACACTGTATTACTGTTGTTTATGTGCAAATGCTTTAGACACTTCCTCTAATATAAGCCTGACTCCTCGTACCAAGCTACCAAGGAGGGTGAGCAGGGGTTATTTTCAGGAGTGTAACCTGCAATCCTGACTAGAAAGAGGGGTCCCTATTTGGACAAAGGTGCAAGCCCTTGCAAACTAGAGACCCCCATTTCTAACAAGCACCATGCAAAAATAAAAAACGTATAACATAACACTCTCTCTGTCCAGAAAATTTCACATATTCATCTGATAGTATTTTCTTCATAAAATTGGAAACAAATATTTTAGTTCTACATGAAAAATATGGTGTATGGTAACAATATGCAATTTAGGTTAGAGAAATTGTTGACTCAGGAAAAAATGCTTTGCTCTGTTCTAGTCTCGCCTTGGTATTTATCTCCTTTATACATTAAAGACGTTTATAGAGTTAACTTATTTTACATATTCAACTTTCAAAGTAAATTCTAAGGAGAAAAGCTACCACTTTTTGTTTACAGTACTTACACTCTTCCATAACAGTTTTCACATGCCCTAAGACAATCAAATAAATGTTTCATACTAAAGTCACTTGATACACACTAAATCCACAAGTCCTGTAAAGCCAGAGAAGGAGCATATGCACTGTTTGTTTATATATGGGGTTTGGATACTTTGCTGCTTTATCCAGTCCCAAGACAGGTTTTTTAATACCTGCTGCTCAGCCAGTGACTGTAGTGGTGGAATGTTGGTGTGTGAGGATGCTGTGGAATGTTGGTAAGTGAGAGATTCAGTTGGAGGATGGCTGAGCAGCAGGAAGGCTGCTCCTGGTGAGTGTCTAGATGATAACATCCATCTTTAATAAAGCAACCAAAAATCGACATTGACCTGGCGACTTTTATTCAAAACATTTTGGTGTTGATATTGAAGAAGAACTGCGCGTGCAAATGGATAGAGTGAAGAAACAATGGAAGCAAAATCTACATGAAGTTAGAGTCTGAATAACCTACAGAAAGAAGAACCTGTCATGAAACCAAGAGTACGGAATGTTACAAAATAATTCTGCAGCCCTGCGCCCCACCAGTGATCTCAAGACCGGTCGGCTCTGTAGGAGAGTGGGGTCTGCTATCCTATGGTCACTCTAATTTTTGCTTTTTGCTTCACTGGTTTTCGACTTAATGTGGCTGTGGGCCTGATAATCAGACCCACAGCCTGCTGTTCTCTCTCTAAATTCACATACATGTACTATAGGTACATAACCCAATTGGAACTGGGCTCCTTGTCAGCCCCTGTACCATGCACTATAGGTGCTCAGGGCATAGGTGCCACCAAGGCCTACCAGGGCCTGCAGCATAGCTTTTGCCACCCCTGGCTGGTTCTTAAATCGACACAACTGGCTGATCACTCAGCTGGGGCAAGTTGGTGTAATCACCCCTTGCTTAGATATAGTATACCTATATCTAAACCTATATCTGGACACATATAAACCTATAAGTCACTCCTATGGCAGGCCTTATCAATCCTGGAGGCAGCGTTCGTGGTTTAACGTAAGATGGTGCTCGAGCATGAGCTGAGTCTGTCTGCAGCTGTTGGGAACAACTCCTTGAGCAGTTCCGGGATAATGCCATACCATATACTATTAAGTGCATTATAATCCATCGCGGTTATATGTTTACTTTGGTTTGGCTTTATGAACACATGTTGTGTAAGGTGTCATACAATTTGGAATACTATCCCCTCGACAGTCCTGTCGACGGGGATAGCATTCCACCCCTCTAGAGGGAGAAGACATGTTACTTTACTGAAACGCGGTTGATTTTTAAAAGAGCCTCAGCATCACAAAATGGACGCTTCTGCCACAGACACGAGTCTGACCTCCTGCTGCTGACCGAAACTCAGCCGAGGAGGCCTGGACAAAGGGTTTCCTGTCACGGGGAGGTGTCACACCACCCCAGACAGGAGATAGTGGATTGAAGCCGGGAGGTTTGAAAGAAACCAGACAATGCCTGGGGAGCACAAGGCTTCCCCTTGCATAATCCGGTCAAAACGGTTCTGGGGCACACCAGCTCCAGTCCCAGCGCGACCTGGACAAAGGGAAAGGGGTGTAACCACCTCCTTCCTGGGTCCCACCCATAGGAGGGACCTAGCAGGTAATCCAGCCCCCTAGATTGGTATAAGAATGGGAGCAGTGCCAACGCACTCAGCTAATCCTGACTGAAACTTATGAAATGAAACTCTGGACCCTTCGATATCCTACTCGACGTAGAAGACTGAAGAATCTCCCTTGTGGTCAAGGAGTGACCACCCTGTGCAAACAGGCACCATCCAGCACCTCGACGCTTGCTTTGTTGCAGTTCCCGCCGGAACTCGAGCGACAGAGTTCGACAAGACCCAGAGTGCCTGCCTTCTAACAGCCCGATCCACAGTCCCTGCAGCTGAGACCCGTGGAGGTGACCTGAAGCGTGGGGCCCGCCATCTTGGAAAGACCAGGAGATGCTTACCGTGCAGCCCACGAGTGACCCTCGAAGCTGTGCATTGGGGTTTGAGAAGCCCCAGCCCTGAGCCCCTCTTGCACCGAAGCTCACCCCTCTACACTCACCGAGTGCTGCGAGGGGCCCTTCTGCATCTTTTGGCTCAACGCGTTGGCCCGGTCACTTGCCCGTTGGCTTGTGGCCCCTGTGCCGATGAACCTTGAAACCTAACCTGTGAATCTGGTTGCACCAGACTTGCACTCGCCCCCCTGAAAAGGAGCACTCGCTCTGACCCTCCTGGTCCGAGTGTTAAGCCATCTTCGAATCCTGCGTGGGTTGCGCTTGCCAAGGGTTGTTCACTCTAATCCGGAAGCCGACACCGCCGACAGCGAGAGCCTGCGTGGGACAGCTCGTGATCCACTCCTGGACATCCTCGGTGCCCCAGAGTCCGCATGGCAGCGGAGAGAAGCTACTCGACAGCGACCTGAAAGCGCCCGACATTGCCTGGTTCCTTCCTGGTTCCACCCTGGTCACTGCTGAGTGACCCAGACTCTGTCCCCTCTGCTTTCAGATCATCTTTATCTTCGATCCACCCTTGGATCACACCGGACACTTCTCGTCTCGACGTCTGCAGCATCTTCAGCTCCAAGCACCAGCAACCTGCGTGACAAAACCCAACACTACTTCGCACCTGTGCACCTGTTTCCTGTGAGTGAGGTAAACTCAATAACGCCGGTGTTCCTACACTGGTACACACCTCTAGTGTATGTGTCTAAAGTTTCGTCCTTCTAGGTTGAGCGGAAGTCTCCTTTTACAGTAACTTTATAACTTTTATGAACCATTGACTTTGCATTGGTGCATGTGTGTGCTTTAAGTGCTGCACCCTAATCCCGCAGGCTTTTCCCGACTTCAGCATTGCTAGTCCCGACTGCTCCCAGCGATTCCCTAGGCCCTAGGCCTAACCACTGTTCGAATGGTATCTCTTATACCACTTTCTTAATATATGGTTTGGAATGTTTTCCAAAATTATTGTTTCTGTTCAGGGGAGAACATCATATCAGACAGGCTCTCAAAAAATTGGAAAAGACAGTGTCTTTCTCAGCGCGTCAAAGAGGAGGAGGAGGGGCAGCGTCCGTGGGCTGGTTGCATCTGCTGGGCTCTGCAAGGGACCGCTGTTCAGCTCCTGTGTTCACCACACTATCGTTCGCTCATTAGCAGCGATAGCATCAGCGTTGTCAGCAGCGTTTGCTTAAGGCAATGATGGTATTATTTATACCTGAAAGGTGCCTTGTTTGATGTAAGTTTTTGGACATAAGACGTCAATAAAGATGTCACTAGGAAGTGATCGTCCTTTCAGTGCTCATTAGAGTTCTATTACTAATCAAAACATAGCAAGCGGGCTTTCCCAGGTTGCTGAGTTTTATCTTGTTGAAGAACTCGGAGTGTAATCTAGGAATCTTAGATAGTGGCTTCTGCTCTGTCATTTGCTCTAATGAGCTGCAGAGGAAGCGATTCTGAAATGTGGCTCTGATCGTGTGAGGCCAGAGACGAGTTTCTGAAATATCACACTTGAACGTTTATGCCATTATAGGGGAATAAATGGATTATAGCCGTATAGGGGCATAAGGTCACAGTATTGATCGGGGTCCTAGATTAGAACGCGACACCCACTCCACGATTTTATGTCCATCAAATTACTAAAACTAAAGCAATAAGATGCATGTGTAACATTGCCCACCCCAAAATACATATTTGCATTTGAAAAAGGCGTATTTGAAATACGTGAAAATATAGGTACCGTATGTATTTAAGCATAGGAATCATTCAAAAATTATAGCATATGTAATCAGTTGAACGATTTTGCGAAAATTTACACATGAAATATCTCTTTATACAGAAAAGAAGGGCGAGATAATTTCATCACATATAAATGCATTTGCTGTAAAATATGCTAGAGGCTGATGTAAAGTTTATCACAAACACCCCGGCCAGAACCTCGGCTAAACCTGCTCTCAAACTCCTCCATTGGCTCCCGATAAGGGAGCGAGTTAAATTCAAGGCCTTGTGCCTTGTCCACAAATCACTGCACAATCAAGGCCCCCCAGTCCTTAGCAAATTCATCACCCCCTATAAATCTACAAGATCCCTCCGCTCAGACGCAGAAAACTTCATTAACGCCCCAAGATTCAAGAAAGCCCGTTCAGGAGGAAGACGTTTTTCGGTCCAGGCTGCACGTCTCTGGAATTCACTCCCCCGTGACCTGCGACTTGAACCACAATATCTGCGCTTCAGGAAGCAGCTAAAGACTCATCTCTTTCCCTAATCATCTTTGTTTGCCCTCTCCTTATTCTGAATCTTCGTCCCCCCCCCCCCCACCTCCTCCTTTTTTCTTTGTCCCTGGCCCACCGTACTTTAGAATTAGGGTCCCTAGCGCTGGGATACCTCTGGGTGACTACGCGCTTTACAAAATAAAATAGTAATAATAATAATAATAATACTAAAAATAGAAGTTCTGTTCTTTATGAATAGGTCTACTTTAAACAAAGAATTTGTGCCAGAAAAAGGGGAAAATATTATGAAAAATAGTTCAATTCAAAAAATATTTTCTTGTGAACGGGGGAATAGAGTTCCAACGCTTTTAGCAGTTTTTGTTGATCAAAACTGAAGGCCGAATTCAGAGTTCATGGGAACGCTGTGTGTCGGAATGTTTTCCAAAATTATTGTTTCTGTTCAGGGGAGAACATCATATCAGACACGCTCTCAAAAAATTGGTCTACAAAATCAGGTGACAGTTCAACCAAGTTTGATAATGCTGATACTTGGCAGGTGTGAGAATGATTGCTGTCATCAAAGTCTGGATCAGCAATGCTCACAGAAGGTCGTACCTGGGTGATGTTGCTTTTGTTTCTCGCTCCACTGTCACCACCTAGTCGTAGTACAGGAGTCTCAACGAATGCCTTCATCAGGATTGGTAGCCGCTGGGGACAACACAATGCGTGAGCCGTTACAGGACTTGGCAAAGTATCGATATCCATTGGTACTGCTGATGGAAGTGCAAGACAGGTGTCTAACAAGCATTCTTCTCCGCATAGCATACATCGAAGCACAGGTAAGATGCAGGTCTGCCATATAGGTCTGAATGAAAGAAACCAGGTCATGTTCAGATCTCTCAGCCTGGCCAATCCAAGGACTCTAGTTATTCGGTCCCGGTAGCGTAGTGCTAGGAGCGTTTCTTCCATCCCTGCCGGAGTCATGTCTGTGTTTTGGCTTGCCATATCGAAGCAGGAGGGTCAAAAATAAAATTCCTGCTACAAGTCCCAAAACTAGGGGGATGCCGCCAAAGACTGAATGGAAAAAATGTGGAATTAAGCCCAAGATTGCTTTGAATGGTGTTAACAGTCCCGTAAAAATGGTCTTAAATATGCCTGGGATACCTACTGCATCTGACATGTTTAGAATTTCGCTAAGCATTTCTGTGAAATGCACGGGGCAATTTGTTGATAAAAGGTCATGTATCTCCGAAGCCGTCCTTGCAACTTAGAGATCATACTTCTCTTTTGATGACGTGATGTGCACTGTTGTCTGCAAAAGTACAGACTTCATTCTGCTTAAAGTATCAATTCGTATAGAAGAGACATTCAAACGAGGCCATATGGGAGTCTCTGAGTCTCCAGGGCCGTTTGGAAACAATGCTTGCATACAGCATTTGACCATGGATGTTACGCTTACGAGATAGGCTTTCCCTGGCAAAAGGCCACAACAGCTGTGATCCGCTATTAGAATGCAACTCCCATTTGCGAGTTGTCTAAAGAAAGGCTCTATCTGTGTTGCAGGTGTGACATGTTGGTGGCATGAAAGGTTGTTAGAAGTTCCTTCACAGGCTCCGTGTAAATTAATACCCTGGCACAAAAGTATACCGCTTAGTGAATGTTTGCAATTTTCACCACTAAGAAATAAATTTTTGTTGCTGTCACTGTTGCATGTGTGTGTATATGGTAATTTCCATGCTGACTTAATGTATCCTTTACCCAAACGTTCATACTGGCCAGTCGGTATGTATTCAAGGCAATTTTTAAATTGGAAAGTTGTTATCGGAATTGTGATAATCCTGTGTATTATCCATTCAATGACAGGACTTTCTGACATTGTCAATTGTAATCTCTCAAGTTTTTCGATGCTCAGGATTGTATAGTCTGCTCCTTTCTGTGCCAAGCTGATTTGTTTATCAGTAAGGTTAAAGATGGAAAACAATGACGTTGTGTTGATTAAACGCCAAGGCACATAGCCTGAACGAAGATTTTGCAGCGTCCAGCCTAACTGTACAATAGAACGCAATTGTGACTGGCAATGCTGAAACATTAGCAAGTCTTTGTCTATTATATCTATGGCAGATGATACAATACTGTCCAGTGAATATATTCTGGAGGACAGAGTCATTAACCCATTGTCCACTACAGAAAGTGATTTTTCCAAATTAATACGATCAATTTCTCGTATTTTTTCTGATGTTTCAATTTGCATAATTTTCCATGCCTCGTTGTATGCCGTATATATACTGGTCGCTATGAAACGTTTTTGACGCTGTTTGCGTGGTCCCAGAATAAAATCGCGCAAATCAGCACCTTCTTTAAGTAAAGATAAGTGTTGCTTAATTTCTGCCAGTGTGGATGATCCTAGCCATTCGAGGCAGAGTTTCCCTACACTGTATGTTGTTACTATCCCTGGATGTTGTCTCTGGGAATATCTAGGGTCTGGTCTGGTCATTTTTAACCCCTGTGTTTTGTTCAGGAATCTATCTTGACAGTTATTAGTGTCAGTAGGCCAGATTAACCACTTTTTCCAATCAGGATGTGTTCTGTTTAGATGTAAAATTCTGGATACGTCTATTTCAATATCTGTAGTTGTATTATCAGGTATTGGTTTTGGAATAGACGGTTTGTTAAGTTCTTTATTCTTAGCTAGGCCAAGACAGGCTGTTCGGTGAATTGTGTCATTTAAAAACATAATTTGTTCTGGGATCATGCAGGCTCTGAATAATGCTTCTAGGCCTTGTACCTGCCACTCTTTTGTACCCCAGATGGTTTTTGTTTCAATGTTGTTTTTCCAAAAATCAAAACCAAATGTCATAATTTTTTCATAAAATGCTTCTGAATATATCAATTTAGTATTTGTCAGAATTGTTTTCAACCCTGTTTTATCTAACAGTTTATAATAAAACGTTTCTGCATCACTGGTGTTAAACCCTGAGAAGTACTGGAATTTCTCATAGAATGTTTTAGAACTACTTTTTGGTGGAGTAGCACAATGTTCCCATTGGTTATACTTTAAAACATTTCTAGGTTGTGCAGATTTATGCAAGTAGTGATCACCATAATGTGTGTAGCAGAACATCTGTTCATAACTAGACGAACCTTGTAAATAATCATGATCTGTAAATCTTGCTGACATTACTAAATCAGACATCATATTATTAATACTTTCAAAGTCCCAATCATCAGAGAATGTACTAGGTTTTACAAAGTCACTTATGGAAACCTTGAATTGATGAGTTTACTTCAGGATTTCGACCGGGCCATATACTTCATAGTCAGTTTTGTCCCATACTTCCCCGCCGGGTATTGGAATGGCTGTGACATTTACTGTTGACAGTTCTCTTTTCTTCACGTGGGATGATTTGTGTGGTTTCAGGACTAAGTTGATGTTCTGACTTGCTGTGTCCATTGAATTGTAATAAACTTTCCTAAAATCAAGACTAAAATTAGGCATAGTAGGAGTATAAGTACCCCTGAGATAATCCAATGCTCAAATAGTGGTGCATTCAGATATCCTTCTTTGATTTGATGAAAGAGTTCTGTTGCTTTTTCTTTTAAAGTCTTTGTTTCTGGCGTTACTTCAGAGTTGCTTAAATCTTCCGATAAGTTATCTAAGTTGATGAAATAGCCAGAGGCAGTTCTGTCAATTGTTGGAATTGTTTTCTCCATTTGTCTTTCAGTAGCACATTCTGATGCCACATCATTGTAGACTGGTGTTTCTTGACGAACTGTTTCAATCTGTTTTTCAAGGGGCACGAGTTCCATGGCATTATTGCATAGTCCTTCTCTGTGCACTGCAGGCTTATCGAATGTGATTAGTCTTTCAGTTTGAACCTCTTGAATTGTTGCAAATTTGGGTATTCTGTTGTTTCTTGGGAGTCCACTTGGCCTACTGTTGATTATAGGCCACATGATTGTGGTTTTACCAGGTCGATTGATACAACTCTGTTCTCCTTTTTACCAGCAAGGGGCGGTAGTACTACTGATCTTGTTCCGTTGATTGCTAAGACAGGTACTGCTTTTCTGTAAGAAAGCCCAAATTCCTTCTTCACCGTTATTTTCTCTCTGACTAGATCCCCAATCTTTGGAATCCAGACAGGCCTTGCTGGGGCTGGTGGTGCCTCTTCAGTGGTAGTTGGCTGTTGCTTTAACTTTATGTTGCTTAAGGATTTTCTTGTTTCATTCAAGTCCTGTAAAACAGCCAAACGGTCTTTGATGTCAAAGTCTGTTTTCTTATCTTGTACCACGGATACCTGACTATCTAAGTCCTGAACGTGCATTCTAGTTCCGAACAATAGTTCGTACGGGCTGAAACCTTTTAGAGAATTTCTTGGCAAATTGTTAAGACTTAACTGGACACTTATTAAATGTTTGACCCACCCATCACCCGAACCTAATACCTTCGCTGTTATAGATTGCTTTATGTCCCGGTTTTTTCATTCTACCACACTATTCCCTTCGGGGTGTGATGGACAAGAATACCACAACCCAACTCCCATGCTGGCCATGGCCTCCTTATAAGCTCGAGAGCTGAAAGCAGGACCCTGGTCAGAATGGAACATGGCAATTGCGTATGTGCCGATAAAGACTCGCAGATCTTTTATAACCGTTCTGGCGTCAGCCGAGCGCTGGGGCCACATCCATATGAATCTCGTACAGGAATCCACTGCGACCATGATATATTTATAGTTGCCGTCCCTTTGTAGGGGACCACAGTGGTCCAGGTAAACACATGCTAATGGTTTATCTGAGATGAGAAGGGGTGTCTGCACTGGTCGTTTTACTGTTGATACTTTCATTCTTTGGCATATTTCGCATTCTAATACATACTTCTTAGTTTGTATTCTCATGCGAGGCCACCAATATCTCTGTTTTAATAGTGATATTGTTGCAGAAACGCCAGCGTGTGCAGAAGCAAGCCCTTCGTGTGCCGCTTTAATTAGTCCTAACCTGTGTTCCATGTTTGGAATTACTCTATCCCCCACTCCAGGGATTCGAGTAAAAGGAACATTATTCGTATCTGTTAAATATAAGTACTTTTCTGGAAAACCTTTTGGGAGTGTTTTTCTATCATCTTTTACTGACATACTGACAGCTTGTAGAATATCGCTGTCTATTTTTGTTTGTGACCGAGTAATCGCAGCTACGGAAGCCGTTTGCACAGCTGCCTTCGCGGCTTCATCAGCCAATGAATTCCCTGCAACGTGAACGCCATCACGTTGATGACTCAGAGTGTGTATCATGTGAGTCTTTTGTAGTTCCTTCTGTAAAAGAACTACTTGTTCCCAAAGCATTTTATGCTTAATTGTGCCACCTTTTGCATCTTTGAAACCATTTTCCACCCAATTCTGCAAGTATTCATTATAAGATTGTACGCAATAATATGAATCGCACACTATAAGTGTGGGGAATTCGCGATCGGTATTTTCTAGCGCCATCTTAAATGCTACCAGTTCAGCTCGCTGAGCCGAACAATCTCCTAGAGATTGTGTTTTAGTGACCAGTGGTCTAAATTTCCCTTTGTGCCAACGACCTTTAACTATCGCGCACGCAGCACTGTAAGCTTGTTTACCCCCAACTGCGGGTTGTGCTGATCCGTCCGTATATATGATACTTCTGTATTCTTCCAGAGGCAGGATTTCAATTGGCAGAGGACATTCATATTCATATTGTAAAAATTCCTGGGTCTTTAGGTTAGGATCATATTCGTACACTACGTCTGTTGCAGCAAGAGAATTAACCCATTGTATCCATCTTGGATGCAGGGCTTTAGCATTTGGAATGCTTGCTTTGGTTACCGCTTCTAAAGCAGGTATGGAAGTAACGATTATTATCCGTTTACCTTGTGCTAGGGCCCTTTCTTTTGCTACAGCAGTCTGAACCGCAGTTAGAATTTTTTCCCTCGAACTGAATTTTATTTCAGCTTTTGTGTACAAATGTGATTTGTAAGCTATTGGTACCGTTTCTCCCTCATTAGAGGTCAGGTACGTGAATCCGCATCTTCCTGGGATGACTCGGATTACAAGGTTGCGTGTGTTATCACGTGTATCTAATTTTGTTTTTGCTAACATGTCTGTTTGCAGTGATCTCAAAATTTCTGTGTGTTTTTGAGTCCAGTTGATTGGTTTAAAATCAGGTTTAATTAGTCCGCATAATTTAGAAAGTAAGTTCTTCCGAAATTCAGGAAGCCTAGAATCGATAGTAAATTCTTCAGCGTTTTCGGTGCTTGGAGTACAGCGCACTTCTCAAAGAAGATGTCCGCTAGGCTCTTGCGTTCACTTGATAATTCGTATCCTAAAAATAATACTGTCAGATGGGCAATTCGAGACTTTTTAAACCGAATTTGTAACCCTCTGCTGCGAACCCAAGTATTATGGTGTTCACTCTTTTCAAGTGAGTATCCAAGTCGTCGTCTGTGAGATAGATGTCATCGACATAAGATAATGCCTCATCATCATATATTTGTAGTAACTCTGTTACTCTGGCTGAGAATAGTCCTGGGCTGTTCTTGAATCCCTGTGGGAGCCTACAGAAATTTTTCTGTGACCCCATTACTGAGAAAGCGGTCAAGTATCTGCTTTCTGGTGCAATATTTTGACAAAAGAAACCATTAGAAATGTCTAATGTCGTTTTATATTTTTTCATAACTATATTATTCATTAGTGCAGCACTATGCGAATTTTGTACTGCAAATGTTTTGCAGCATGAGTTAAGGTGTCTGTAGTCCAAAACTAGACGATATGAATTGTCTGGTTTGGAGACAGGAAACAAAGGATTGTTCATTTGAGAGGTGCATGTTTCAATCACCCCCTGGTATTCAAGTTGATCTAAAATCTCCCTGACTTGTTTTTTAGCTTCTTGCTTAATTGGATACTGCCTTTGTGCAGTCGGTTGATTTTTTAACTGGATTTTGTGAGGAGGAGAGTCCTCATCCCATCTTACTTGATTTTTATATAATGCCGGTGCCTGGGCTACTGCCCATTTCCTTGCATATATATACTTAGCGTGAATCGGAATGTGATTCGAGAAGGCAGGCATAATCATTTCTTCGCCACGAGGGCACTCCCTGACAAACTCTGGGGGCCAATCTTTCTCAGCTAACAGGATGTCATAGCCTTTTGAGAGGTTATCCCTAAATAGACCCCTTATTTTCCTAGTCTTATCTCCCTCTATACGCAGTGTTATTTCGTATATCTTATGAGGTTTGCTAACTCTGGTATCGGCAGTTTCCACCTGAATGTATTCATTCATGTCCACTGTCTCCAGATGACTCATCAGGATCTTGCGAGCTATGCTGATTTCTGCTGCACTGTCTAGCATTGTCTGTGCCCACTCCCCATTTTTCAACTGTGTCCTCAGTATTCTCGGCATGTTTGATTACTCTAATACTGGCTACCTTCTTTCTTGGAAATTGTAATTTTTTACTTTGAGCAGGTTCCTTGTCTTTGGACTTGGAGTGCTCTCCTGGGTCTGACCGTCCTCTTCTTTCCGATTTCTGCGAAAAAGATCGAGAGGGACGTGTATCAATACTTTGAAATCTATCAGGCTTCTTCAAGTTATCCCTATTTCTAAGGTTATATCTTTTCTCAGAGGGCTCCCTCTGGGGAGACTGGTGTTCTCGAGTCGGAGTTCTTTCCCTCCGTCGAGGAGACCTTCCTCTGGACTGGAAAACTTTTTCGTTGGGAGTGGATTGTTTATTTCCATCCCAGCTCTTTTTAGGAGTGTTTGAATTATTTTTAATAAATAATTTTTCAGGATTTTCGAGTAGTTGGGGTTTTACTGGTTTCCCACCCAAGCTGTCTCTACCTAATTCTTCATAGCATTTCTCTATGATTCTGGCAAGCTCAATTAGTTGATCTGTTATATCTGTTTCCTTCAACTTCTGGCGGATCGCCACAGATGCTGCTTCTCCTTTTATATTGGCTAGTAATATAGCCGAGACCTTTTTGAAGTCTTTCAGTAATTTCATACCAAGAGTTAAAGCAGGTTCTGGACCGTATTCATTCTGAATCTGTTTTAGCACATCTGGTATTACCGCCATTGACGGAACACCATGTGTTTTCGTGTAAATGGAAGCAAAGACTGTACCCCAAGTGTCACAGTCCTCCACGTGTGGTGCGACTGCCATTGGAAGGCAGATGGTCAAGATTCTGTGTTTCTCTATAGGGGTAGTATTCGGAAATACTGCCTCTATTTGAGTAATTTTCTGCGCTAACCAGAAAGGAATTTGTTCCTGTTTTATGGGTGTTTTACCAAGACATGATTGTATGTTCTGTGGTGTAATTTTATTTGTGTTCCCCTGATGAGGGTTCAGCTGTGGAACATTCACAGTTGTTTGGACTGTTGCAGTCCGCAAAACATATTGGACTAATTGGCTATGTATCTTAATAAGTGTTTTTAGCTGTACTAACAGCTCTTCTTTTGACATTTTTACAATGTCTGGATGTGGTGTGTAGCTGGCTAGAACCGGCCACGTTGCTCCTGGTCTACCTAGTGGACCGAGCCTGGTAATGTGATCATTGTGTTTTAGGGCGCCTTTAAACCAGAGCAGGTGCTCTTGGTATTTTAATGGGATTTCAATCTCCTCGAAAGGAGCGTACTCATCCGGTGGATCCCCTACTATGTAGTAGTGGAACTCGTGTGTTGCAGCGTTTGCCGCTGGAAATTTTATCCATGAATAGAATACCTCTGTCTGCCGATATTCGAGTGCCTCTATCACGAAGACGACTGTGCCACCTTGTGTGGTCAGTCCATTTTCTATAAGTTTTGATGTTATAGTTTTTCTTATGTTGACCGGGATGATTATCGCACCCGGTTCAGTAATTACTTCGGGACCCTGCTGAGTCGCATTTACTGCGGCATCAACGGTTCCGTTTTCAGTTTGTGACATTTTATTGTCAGAAAGGTTTTGCAGAGCAGGTCTCCAAGGAGACAAAGATTAGGTGCACAATATTTTGGAACACTGTATCCTTCAACGTTGAATAAACCAGAGCTTTACATAGGAATCTCTTCCTACTAAGTTCGGGCGGATTTTAGCCTTTCACCCACTCCAGACGTCTATTGGAGTATTTACGGGAGAAAGGGGTCTGTGTGAAAAATGCACGACGGAGTTACTCTAACGTCTTGCGTTAGTTTATCGCCTTACCAAACGTTTGGGCACCATGTAGTGTAGTTCCTATTTTCCCTATAGGCCCTGCGCATTGGAATAACATAAACAGCAGTATAGACGTAGAAGTGCGGTCTTCCAGGTCTCTACTGACTATGCTAAACTTAATTGGGTTTGTTACCAACTAGCTCAGAGGTCACTGGAAACTTTCTTGACTGAATAGGAAGTGATCAGCTTCCCTGGTACAGACAAGAAGGGATTCAGTTTTCCAACAACCGCATAAACATGACAACTTTGCTCCTCAGATAAGAGTCAATCTCTAGGGTCGGGTGAAACAATAGACAGTTATTTTACTCAGTCAGTTTTGTGCAGATTACTTTCACCAATATGCAGAGAATAGAGAGACGGGCGTTTTCAATAAAAGGTATTATTTATTGAACAGTCTTTCTTCTCATGCAAGAGAAGTGGATTGCCACAATTGCAATACTAGTTATTAGATAAAGTGCGTACAGTAAAATGAGTATTGCGAAATAATACTGTGAAAGCATTGATATGGTTTCTTAGCCATACAATGGTTAAAAGGAATAAAATATATACAGTCATATATACATTAGGCTAACGTACTCAACTGGTGCTTCTAACTATGCCTACCCCAGTGTGCCTGACCTAAGCCTAACACGTGGAAGGGAGTAAGTAAGTAGTTTAAGTTAAGTTGGTTTTGCCAAGGTTTGCTTCAAGAATTCTCTCTACGGGTTTAGTCAACACCATACCTCTGGAATAGAATGTTGGAGGTCTTGTATCTCCTCTCAGGACTCGATATCCCAGTCACTCGCAAGAGTAGGCTGGAAACGCCGGAGCTGGATTTTCTCGGCAGGAGAAAAGACAGCGTCTTTCTCAGCGCGTCAAAGAGGAGGAGGAGGGGCATCGTCCGTGGGCTGGTTGCATCTGCTGGGCTCTGCAAGGGATCGCTGTTCAGCTCCTGTGTTCACCACACCATTGTTCGCTCGTTAGCAGCGATAGCATCAGCGTTGTCAGCAGAGTTTGCTTAAGGCAATGATGGTATTATTTATACCTGAAAGGTGCCTTGTTTGACGTAAGTTTTTGGACATAAGACGTCAATAAAGATGTCACTAGGAAGTGATCGTCCTTTCAGTGCTCATTAGAGTTCTATTACTAATCAAAACATAGCAAGCGGGGCTTTCCCAGGTTGCTGAGTTTTATCTTGTTGAAGAACTCGGAGTGTAATCTAGGAATCTTAGATAGTGGCTTTTGCTGTGTCATTTGCTCTAATGAGCTGCAGAGGAAGCGATTCTGAAATGTGGCTCTGATCATGTGAGGCCAGAGACGAGTTTCTGAAATATCACATTTGAACGTTTATGCCATTATAGGGGAATACATGGATTATAGCCGTATAGGGGCATAAGGTCACAGTATTGATCGGGGTCCTAGATTAGAATGATGAATGTGAACAAACCTTCCAAGACCTCAAAAACGACATGTGCAAAACACTACCTCTACAAGGATTTGACCCCAATCTCAAAAACTTTGTGACAACCGACGCCAGTAAGTAGGGCATTGGAGCTGTACTTACACAGAAAGATGCAAAAGGAGTGGAGTACACAATTGCGTTTGCATCACGATCCCTAACGACAGTAGAGGAAAGATTTTCAGTGATAGAACGTGAGGCATTGGACTGCGTTTGGGCACTCGAGCATTTCCGACAGTACATCTGGGGTAGGAAGGTTAATCTTTGCCCGGACTGCAAACCCTTAACAAAGGTGCTCACCACTAACGGTTTGTACACAGCATCACCACGTTTGGCAAGAATTTCAATGCGTCTGTTCGACTACATTTATGACATACAATATGTTCCTGTTGTAAAGAATGTGGTAGCGGACTTTCTTAAGCAGAATGCCACTAGAATTTAATACCAACACTGAAACCAATGAAGTGGATGATTCGTGTGTAGCAAATTTATGGGAGTGTACAAGTGGAATAACGAAGGAGATGTGGCTAATGGAACAGAGTAAAGACAAAGACATTGAAACAGTATTGCAAGTGATCAAAGAAGGTTGGACAAGCAAAAATAAATTAAATGAACAATTGAAGCATTTCTGGGAAGTGAAAGACGAATTATCAATGGAAGATGGACTACTAGTGAGGAGCGGAAGGTATGTACCACCAACTGTCATCAGGAAGGAAATACTGGAAATATGCCATGAGGGACACTTAGGCATAGCAAAAACCAAAAGCAGAGTGAAAAACACGTACTGGTGGCCAGGTGTTACCTGGATGTGGAAAGGAAAGTAAGAGACTGCAGGTTATGCATGGATTCTGACAAGACCCAAGTAACTTTCAAGCCACCACTACATCCCATACAATGTCCATCCATGCCATGGGAGAGAATAGACATTGACATAATGGGACCTGTGCTCAATGACAATGAACAACAATGCATAATTGTCATTATTGATCACTACACTAAGTGGCTGGAAATAAGAATTACAAAGAAAGCAGAACTCAGCACGTGGTCCAATTCCTGGAAGACACCTTTACACGTGAGGGACTACCCAAAAAGGTGGTGAGTGACAATGGTGTGCAATTCACATCTGAATTATTCAAGGAGTACATGTTGAAGCACAATATTGAGCACAAGACAACTTCACTCTACCACCCCGCTGGTAACAGGGCAGTGGAAAGATTCAATAGAGTCCTCAAATGTATTATTCAAATAGCCAATTCTAACCAGATGGACTGGAAGAGGGAAATACTGAAGACGGTGTGGGCCTATAGGGTAACACCATGTGAAACCACAGGTCACAGTCCGTTTGAACTCATGCGGGGACAGACTCCACTCACCAAGGACAATGTGGGCTGGGTTAAGGCTGCTCGCAGAGTACACTGGTCATCAAAGATAGTGAAGGAGAGGCTAACTCAAGCACAATCCAAAAGCAAGAGTACCTACGATAACAGACACAGATGCAAGAATGTGGTAATCAAGACGGGAAATGTTGTCAAGAGGAAGAAGAGTGGACACATAGGCAAGGGTCAAGAAAGGTACACCGAACCCCTGACCATGCAAGAGGTTTCCTGAAATTCTGCATATTTAAGCGACGGAAAGGTCTGGCATTTCTCAGCTCTTTCTGCATACAAATATCCTGTGGATGAAACGACGGTCAAGACACCCACTGAATCGACAGGAAAGCAATCAGGAGCACGGGAAGATAGTGTGTCCAGACAATACCTTTTGGACACTGAATCTGACTATGAATGGCCAGCACCTTCAGAAGAGAGGAGTGGAAGCTGTATGCATGAAGACACAATGCCAGAGGACAGTACAAACGGTCAGACTAGACCAGAAGGCGCCAGGTGCAAGTTACCTACTATTACGGTGTGTGAACCTGCACCACCGATTGACAGAAGCAGGGCAGGAAGACTGTTGGGACCGCCTGCGAAATTCAAGCACTATGTCTGTGGATAGTGGAGCCTTATGCTCCTACTAGTTTCCAGTTTGTTTCCATCTCCCTAAAGGGGGAAGATGTGTTGTGTTTATAATGCTTGTTTCCTACTTGGGACACCGTACTATGGGGCCGATTATGATTGCGGATATTTCGCATCCTTCGGGCCGGCCGAAACCACCGCCGGCCCGGAGGATGCGGATTATCCGCTGCGGACTGGAAAAAGACCCCCCGCCAGATTAGGATGGCTGGGGGATCTATTTTCCGTCCACCGCGGTCGCCTTCCGACAGCGGCGGAAAAGCACTAACATGGCTGGCGGTGTCTATCAGACACCGCCAGCCATATTAGGATAGCTGCGGTCATATGCCTTTCCACTGCGGCATTTCCGCCGTGGAAAGGCATACGGTGTTGTCTGCGGGGGCCCGTTGCGGGCTCCCAGGGGTGAAGGGGGTGTGGGGGGTGCACATGGGGGGTACCTATGGTACCCACTGCCTTTGCGTGCACGAAGCGGCAGGCACCACGCGGTGCCTGCCGCTTCATGCATGCAAAGGTAAACATGCATTTTTTTTACATTGCGTTGTGTGCTGCTTCAAGCAGCATCCGCCGTATTGTTAAAAATACAGGATGTGACCGCCAGGGTGGCGGTCACATCCTAATTAGCACGGAGGGACCACCGCTGCCCCTGCGGACGGTCCCTCCTCCTCTGGGGTGGCGGACGGATGCAGGTCCATCCGACATCCTAATAGGCCCCTAAGTGTGCACGCCAGTGTCCCTGTGCGGACACCGTACCAGCAGTGAGGTCATCAGCTGGGAACTGTCACTTCGGACAGTTATCAGCTGATCACCGAGCTGACTGGGAGTTCGCTCCGACGTTTGTAGGAGCATTCGTGTTGGCTCAAATAAATAGCTGAATTCACCTAATCTGTGTCAATGGATTCTTAACATCTTGTAATGGACATCTTTGGCAAGTGTTTAATCTTCCAGTGATTGACAGCACTGAAGCAGATTGTGCCTAGTGCAGGGGGGGCCATCATTTGGGAAAGAGATTCGCTGGATCGTTATTCCAGCATGTGGCATGGATGGAGCTTGCTCATTCAAAATGCTCACAAGGACGCAAACAGTTGTGCTGGTGATGTGACGAGAAAGGTACGGGGAGCTCCAGTGAGACAACCAGTGACGTTGAAACGTTGAGACGTTGAGTAACACGCAGGTGCGCTGCGTGTTACTGTTTGAGGCACTCTTGGGCCGTGAATCACACGGCACGTTGTATTGTTGCACGCCGCTATTTTTGGCTTGTTCTGCATTTGGAGGTCATCATGGCACTACGTCGCACACAGCTCTTTGGAAGTGCAGACCTCAGTATACCACTGTGGGTTGGCGCAATGCTACAAACATGGAGTGGCGGTGAACTGTGTATGAAACAGTCTGTCTCTGGTAAGGCGTCACATGAACACGCAGCTTGATATTTCTCAACATGTCATTTAAATGCAGTGATGCATACCTGGAGTTTTGCAGTTTTGTCTGTTGAGGAGACTGTCTTTAGTAACACGCATTCTGAACTTCAAGTGTCTCCAGGAGAAAGTCTGAATTGACACAGTCTTGCCTTTGTAATTTCTCAACGTTGCATCATGGATCCCCTCCAGCAACGGAGTTTGTAGTTTTCTTTTAGTAGCATTTTTAGGTACCATAGAGTTAAGAGAGTCTTCAGCAAGGAGTCGCTCACTGGACTTAAGGGTCAGGCTCCTGCATATGAGTGAATATTTGATGCTGATTTAGTAATGTTTAGTACTGCCATGATATTCAGGATGTTATAGATATGTTTCTCCAACCACATTATTGTAAATGTGTGCACACTTTAATTTGAATAGGGTATGAGTATAAGACACAAAGAGAAAATTGTGGGTACTATTGACCTTGTGCTTTAGTGTGCCATTGTTTTGGGCGTAAGAGCATCTTTTATGTTCAAGAGTTTTCAACTGCCATAGGGTGTTGTGCAATTCCTTCTTGTATATGGTTTTCCACAGTGAGTGCGTTGGTGGTGAGGCAGTGGATACCTTTCTTGCTTATGTGGGTTAGTTGCTGTTGTTAAGGGTGAAGGGCAGAGTTGACGTTGATTGTTCAATCCTACCTATGGGGTCAGGGTAAAGGGCAGGATTTTAACCAAATGAATGTGTTCTTCGCACTCTTCCTACGGGGTAGAAGTGAGGGGCAGGATTAAGCCAACTCATTACTGGTTGGAGATTAGATGTTTTTTAAAATTTGATTCCATCCTTACTAAGGGTTTGGGTGAAGGGCAGGTAGATTCTGAAAGACTGGTGTTTGGACTGTGGTTGTTTTTGTGTGTGTGGGATGACTGCGTGTTGTTTAAATCACCCAGTTTTGATTGAAATGTGCTAGGTGGGATGACTGCGCGTAGCTTAAGTCACCCGGTTTTGATTGAAATGTGCCGTGTGGGATGACTGCATGCAGTTTAAGTCACCTGGTTTTGTTTGATATGTTACGTGTGATTACAGTTCCCACCCTTACTTCGTGTTTGGGTGAAGGGTAGTGTAGATGCCAAATGGTTGGTGTGGAGTGGTGCTCTACACTTACTCAGGTGTTTCGCCTTTTTTCTTTTCTTTTTGCAGTTGTTTGGTTGGTTTTCTATCGCGCCTGTGGTCGATGCCCTACGTATTCCATTGCATGTTAGCATGGCCAGCTGGCATGTCTTGTGGTATCAGGGTTGGATTGTGGTTTTGTGGTGTGGTAGAATATGTGTTTTGTTTGGTTAGAAAGGGAGATGATGTACGTGAGTGTATTCTTATTCTTCTTATTTTGTAAGTATTATGTTATGACATGTTGTGCTATTTGCATTCAATGTTTTCCATCTCTCTTTGTATGCACATTTGCAATTAGTGTGTTATGACATGTTGCTTGTGAAATGTTTCCCACCCATTATTTTCATGCATTTGTATTAGTACTCATTGCTACAATGTATACTTGCAGGCTACAGTTTTAATGTTATTCTGTGTAAAGAAAGGAGATGAGTTATGCCTGCTGCTCAGCCAGTGTGACTGTGATGATGGCATGTTGGTGTGTGAGGATGCTGTGTAATGTTGGTGAGTGAGAGAGTCATTTGGAGGATGGGCTGAGCAGCAGGAAGGCTGCTCCTGGTGGGACTCTATATGACAACATCCATCTTAAATAAAACAACCTAAAATCTACATGGACTAGTTGTCTTTTTTTAGAACAGTTTTGTATTATGCAGGGATGGCTCTAAGATGGTGCAAATGGTGCAGCCACACATGGTGCTGAGTTCAAGGAGCAAAGGGCACTGTTTTAGTAATAAATGATTGGTTTAACCCCTTCCATGCCCGTGACGAAAACATTCTGTCATGAGCCACGCTTGGGCTGTGGTGATGACCGAATGGTTCTGTCACGACCAAGCCCGCGATTGGAATATCCAGCACAGGGCTGGAATTCCTGCTGCACGCAAGCTGTTAAAACCACCTGTTGTTTTCACACAACAATAAAGATACAAGGATAACTCTAGAGAATAATGCCCTACTCCTTACTGGTGATCTCCATTACCCCCAGGTGCCTCCAGTCCCCATTCATGACATATAGAGCACACCAAAGCCAGGAACCCGGTGGTCCTAACCCCCAAAGAACACCCAGGACACCACACCGAAAGCAGCATCCAAAGTGATGCAAATGGAAGAACTACAGGAAAAGACAGGCAGGAGCACACAGCCCGTAACTCTCCCAACCAAAAAAAGGTTGCCCCACCCAGAACAAGCAGGAGACGACAAAGGTGAACATAAAAGCAGACCAGCAAGACCACAGCACTGCCACACAACCAGAACAAAGGACACCCAATGCCACATAACCCAGAGGGCAGTAAACCCACACTGTGAACACCCCGACAAACCAACACCAAAGGAGGTGCCCCGCTAAGGAAGCACCAAAGACAGCCATCAACAGAAGGACAGCGAGGAGTTCACAGAAGGAAGAAGACCCAAAGTGGCCACACACACCAGCAAAGCCAGGGACAAACCAACAGGGACATAACCAAGGGCTGGAAGAACATGAACTCAACACCACAGTCTGAAACACCAGCCCCAGAGACAAACGGAAAGGAGAAGCCAACACAGGCCCAAACCACAGAGAAAATACAAGCAGGGCACCCTGGCCCCCAGAGCCCCCACCCCAGAAAAACTTCAGAGCGGAAGAGAGCCAGCCCAGAAAACCAACACAAAGGCAACAAGGCAAGGACCACCAAAACCAAAGCTGAAATGGAGGCACACCACAGAGACCGTAAGCCCAAAGGCCAATCCTCAGAAGGGAAATGGTGGTGGAAGCAACCACACCACCAGAACCACAGGCACAAAGAGGACCATAACATACTAAACCCCCACAGGATACACTAGGCCTGAAAGGGCTCCCACAGGGGCACCAACACCCAGCACCCCTCAAGCCGTCCCAGAGACACCGCAGCAGAACTGACAGAGAGCATTCCAAAGCAGACAACAGAAGAAAAATCTAACAACGCTGAAAGCTTGCACAACCAAACCCAGAAGAGAGCTCAGGGGAAGCAGGGTAATACCCCAAATACACCTGCTCCCAACCAGGAAATGAAGAGCAACAGGGTCAACAATGGGACCAACCCCACCAATAAAGAAGAGATCCACAGCAGACCAGCCCAAAAAAAGGTGAGAAGGGCCCACCACCGGGGCCAAGGCACACACTCTGAGGACTATCCAAAGACAGAACAACACAGCCACACTCCAGACACCCGCACCTAAACCCCAGACAGAAAACCTGGGAACAAGTGCACAAGGAGGAAAAAAACAAGCCTGAAAAAGACCAAACCAGGAAGGGAGGAAGAACTGACCGAGGACTAAGCCCTCACCAACCTCATGGACCCGGCCACCAGAGAGCTCAGAGAACACCACTGCCACCGAAAACCCCAGAGAAGGACCATGCCCCACGGCAAGAACGTTCAGCACCAACCACCAGCGCAGACATAGGACGACCGCCAAAGCACACAGACCTGGAGAAGGAGCTGGAGCCATGACACAGGGACAGGCGTGAAGAACCGGTTAAACCCTCTTACTGGGGCTCAGTGGCGGGGGAACCACCCAAGTCTTCCATACCTTCCATACTTAGCAAAATGAGACACAGGAGCCTTCGTCTGCAGGATGAACACAGATTTATTCAATAGCCCGGGCTATGAAACAGAGTCCCAAGCTAGACAGAGACAAGGCAGAGGAGGCTGCTGCTTCACTCTTCAGCTTACAAGCCTTTTATACTTTTTCATCCCAGTCTTCTGGCTGTTAGTTCATTGTTTAATCAGGGCAGTGTTTGCAGGTGATAACCAGATCCAGAAAATGTTTGTAGATGGTGACCTGGTCAAGGCTTGGTACACAAATCATTGTTCACTCGGCTTTGATCAAGGATCAGTCTTTCAAGGCATTGTTTAATCACCCTGATCAAGGGCCAGCAGTCAGACGATTGTCCAGATAACCTGATCAAGGTGTCAAGGATGTTTACCAGACTTGGAGCAGGAGATGGAAAATAAATAATTTACTCAGGGTGTAAGTGTCTCGTGGCTTTCAGTTGAACTGCAAAGAACAGGAGGGGGTTGGGTGTGCGACAGTTCCTGGGTAGAAATACAGACTGCAAGATGGTTTTTGGCGTGTCAGTTAGAATTTCCTCAGGCATCAGCAGAAATGACCAGGTGAGTCGTGTGGAAGTGTTTGACACCAGATGGCAATGAAAAAGCAATGGAGTCCCGGTACAAATGATGCAGATCAGAAGAACACTTTTCCTCAGTCCCTCCTTTTGCCATTGAGTGGCAAATACTTGAAATGTCAATGTTCATAAGGCCATCAGTTTCTTGTTGGAGCATCATCATCATATTGGTTTTGTGAATGTTAGAGGATGGAGACTTGATGGTCTGGACACACATTGTACAGAGCACTGGCAGACACTGAAAGCACAAACAGCAGGAGACTAGGATAGTTACTCCCAAGGCAAGGAAGATGAGGACCTTCCACCCCCACTGGGAAAGGAGGCCACAGATCCAGCCTGTGAGGGACCAGTTGCCTTCATCCAGATGAATTTTGGAAGAAAGGTGATGCAGACGTTGGATGGCATTGTACACTGTAGGTGCGTTGTCTGGGATGTACACGCAGCAGCTGGAGCCGATCAATTTACTAAGTATGGGTGAAAAATCCGTTTCGCTGGCGAATTCGCGGATTTTTGACAATTTCGCGATCCGCGAATCGCGCAAATTTACCCAATAATCCGCAAATTCGCAAGCTATGAATTATTTTGCTTGGTCGCACTTGAAAAATACAATATCGCGCGCGCGGCGTTGACTCTGAGCCTGCAGAGTTGTTTTTCTCCCGGTTTTGCGTGTGCTGCGCCATTTTTGATCTTACTGCGTGATCGCGCGAGAGTTTTTCGAACGCAATTACGTCGTTGCGGCTTGCCATCTTGCACGACGAGAGTTTGACAACGCGAGTACGTCATAAATGCCCGCGACGGCGCGCAGCTGACTTCCGGCGGGAGGTTTGAACAGCTCGAGTTCCCGAAATTGCAAAAATTGCAATTCTGCACAAGAAATCCACGGCAGGAAGCATAAACCTTGTGAAAATGATGATTTTGATCAGAATAACTCCTCAGATTGACCTTTGGCTGCACTTTTTGGTGCAGGAGTCCATTGTTTGGGGTGGGGTGGGAGGAAGGAAGTGCCTCAGAGTCTCCAACTTCCTGTTCCTGTCCAGCAGGCTCCTCCCAGTGCTTTGTCCATGTACTGGCCACTTTTCATTTGGCTGTTGAGCTGGAAGGATTACTTTTTCTTGCTGCTGGTGGATATTTGTATTTGAGGACTTTTTGGACTTTGGAGTTTGGATCACTTTTGGACTTGAGATTTTACAAGTAAGTTGGTGTTGTTTGTCTGGGGCATTGCAGTTGAGGCAACTCCAGTTCTAAAACATTTTTCACAACTTTAACAAAATATATATTGTGGTGGGTAGCTAGCCACAGTATCCAGTAGGCCCAGGGTTAGTCATGGGTGCATGATACAACTGTTTCTCTAATTTTTTTTACTTCATTCTAATTTATGTCATGGAATTTTAGCTCACTGTTATATGTTTTATTTTTTTATTTTGGGGGGCCTGTAAAGCCTCACTAGCCAGTAGGCCCAGGGGTAGTGAGTGGTGCATGGACCAAGTCTTTCTGTGGGGTGTCTTGAATTTAAACATCATTGAGGGCATGGATGGCATGGGATTGTGGTGATTTTTATGTGTTTTTCGATTTTTGGGGGTTTTGTTGGGGACTGGCCATGTGGGTGGGGGCCATTTTGAGTGCTGGTACAGGCAGGGCCTGGCCATGTGCTGGGGGGCAAGGGGCCATTTTGAAGGCAGGCAGTGTTCTCAGGCCTGCACCCATTTTGCCTAGCTTTCATCCATTATGCCAAGGGGTACTCAGTGGTGCATGGGCCTAGTCTTTCTGTGCGGTGTCTTGAATTTAAACATCATTGAGGGCATGGATGGCATGGGATTGTAGTGATTTTTATGTGTTTTTCGATTTTTGGGGGTGTTGTTGGGACTGGCCATGTGGGTGGGGGGCATTTTGAGTGCTGGTACAGGCAGGGCCTTGCCATGCGCTGGGAGGCAAGGGGCCATTTTGAAGGCAGGCAGTGTTTTCAGGCCTGCACCCATTTTGCCTAGCTTTCATCCATTATGCCTAGCTTTCATCCATTATGCCCAGGGGTACTCAGTGGTGCATGGGCCTAGTCTTTCTGTAGGGTGTCTTGAATTTAAACATCATTGAGGGCATGGATGGCATGCAGGGTCGGATTGGGATCACAATTTGGCCCGGGCACTGACGAAAAAAGTGGCTCACTTTCAAGGGGCGTGACATACATTTAAGGGGAGTGACCTACAGTTAAGGGGCGTGGCCCACATTCAAGGGGCGTGCCCTTTCATGAAACACTATTTGGTTAGTCTTTGAGGTCTAATTCGTAGAGAAATATTTAGTAAATTAAGCCTTTTAAAGCTTACAGAGCAAGTAACATTGGTAAAGACTAGGAGCACTGCAGTTCTGATAACTGAATACTTACTTGCAGTCTTAACGCCCTGCACAATGTCATTAGATATTCTTTCCCAACCAGCTATGTCCTAGACTCTAATCATCACATAAATCAGAAATCTAGTACAAAGTCAAGGAGAAAGGGTAAGACTGGAATCTCTGAAAACAGAACATGTAATAACAAAAGTAAGAATTCACAAATGAGGAAAAGGCAGTCAGGGGTGTAAAGAATGCTGAAAAAATGTATCTGTGCAATCTAGTCATACATTTATTTCACAGCCAGCAGGTGATGTCTATATAAAGAAAACCACAGTTTTATTCATATCTGTTGCTGCCTTCAAGTCTGGGCCATGAGGAGTGTAGGAAGGTGGATACCTGACTATGGTTACCCCAGATTTGTTGCCTTGTTTTTAGCTGGTTTTCGACTTAGTTGGTCTGGTTCCCTGCTAATGAGGGCCCCAGGCTATCTGCTCTCTCCTTAAAATAGATTCCATGTACCCTAGGTGCATAATCAAATTAGCTTGGGTCACCTTATCAGCCCCTGTACAGTGCCCAGGGCATAGGTGCATCCAAAGCCTACCAGGGGCAGCAGCATATCTTTTGACACCTCTGGCTGGCTATCCAAAATTGACACAACTGGCTGATCACTCAGCTGGGGCAAGGTGGTGTAATCACCCCTTGCTTAGGTATAGTATACCTATATCTAAAACCTAACTGGACACATATAAACCTATAAGCCACTCCTATGGCAGGCCTTAACAATCCTGGAGGCAGAGTGCGTGGTTTAATGTGAGATGGTGCTCTAGCATGAGCTGAGCCTGTCAGCAGCTGTCGGCACCAATTCCCTTAGCTGTTCCGGGATAATGCCAAACCATATACTATTAAGCGCATTATAATCCTTGCGTTTATATGTTAACTTTGGTTTGGCTTTATCAAAACATGTCGTGTAAGGTGTCATACAAATTGGAATACTATCCCCTCGACAGTCCTGTTGACGGGGATAGCATTCCACCCCTCTAGGGGGTGAAGACATGTTACTTTACTAAAACGCGGTTGATTTTTAAAAGAGCCTCAGATCCACAAAATGGATGCTTCTGCCACAAACACAAGTCTGACCTCCTGCTGCTGACCGAAACTCAGCAGAGGAGGCCTGGACAAAGGCTTTCCTGTCGCAGGGAGGTGTCACACCACCCCAGACAGGAGATAGTGGATTGTAGCAGGGAGGTTTGAAAGAAACCAGACAGTGCCTGGGGAGCACAAGGCTTCCCCTTGCATAATCCGGTCAAACCGGTTCTGGGGCACACCAGCCCCAGCTCCAGTGCGACCTGGACAAAGGGAAAGGGGTGTAACCACCCCCTTCCTGGGTCCCACCCATAGGAGGGGACCTAGCAGGTAATCCAGCCCCCTAGATTGGTATAAGAATGGGAGCAGTGCCAAAGCACTCAGTTTATCCTGATGAAACATAAGAAACGAAACTCTGGACCCTTCGACATCCTACTCAATGTAGAAGACTGAAGAATCTCCCTTGTGGTCAAGGAGTGACCACCCTGTGCAAACAGCACCATCCAGCACCTCAATGTCTGCTTTGTTGCAGTTCCCGCCAGAACTCGAGCAACAGAGATCAACAAGATCAAGCTTGCCTGCCTTCTACTAGCCCGATCCACAGTACCTGCAGAGCTGAGACCCGTGGAGGCGACCGGAAGCGCGGGGCCTGCCATCTTGAAAAAACCACAAGACGCTGACCGTGCAGCCCACGAGTGACCCTCAAAGCTGTACATCGGGGTTTGAGAAACCCTAGCCCTGAGACACTTTTGCTTTAAAGCTCACCCCTCTACACTCAACGAGTGCTGCGTGGGGCCCTTCTGCTTCTTTTGGCTCAACGCGTTGGCCTGGTCACTTGCCCGCTGGCTTGTGGCCCCTGTGCCAACGAAACTTGAAAACCGACTTGTGATTCTGGTTGATCCAGACTTGCACCCGCTCCTCTGAAAAGGAGCACCCGCTCTGACCCTCCTGGTCCGAGTGAGAAGCAATCTTCCAGTCCTGCGTGGATTGCTCTTGCCAAGTTTTGTTTGCTCCGATCTTGAAGCCGACAGCGTCGACGGTGAGAGCCTTTGTGGGACAGCTTGTGACCCGCTCCTGGACATCGCAGATGCCCTAGAGCCCACGTGGCAGCGGAGAGAAGTTCCTCGACAACCACCTGATTGCGCCCGACATGGCCTGGTTCCGCCCTGGTTCCACCCTGGTCACTGCTGAGTGACCCAGACTCTTTCCCCTCTGCTTTCAGGTACTTTACAACTCTGATCCACCCTTGGATCACACGGACACTTCTCCTTCATATCGCCTGCAGCATCTTAAGCTTCAAGCACCATCAACCTGCGTGACGAAACCCGACGCCACTTCGACCCTATGCACCCGCTTCCTGTGGGTGAGGTAACTCAGCAACGCCGGTGTTCCCACACTGGTACAGACCTCTAGGGTCTGTGTCTAAAGTTTTATCCTTCTAGGTTGAGCAGAAGCATCCTTAAACTATAACTTTGTAACTTTTACGCACCATTGACTTTGCATTGGTGCATGTGTGTGCTTTAAGCGCTGCACCCAAGTTCTGATGGCTTTTCCTGACTTCAGCATTGCTAGTCCCGACCTGTCCTAGCGATTCCCTAGGCCCTAGGCCTAACCACTGTCCGATTGGTATCTCTTATACCACTTTCTTAATATATGGTTTGAGTGGCCGCCCGCCCTCATCCATAATTGTGCAACTTTCATATGTTATACTGTGCTTTTGTTTAAACGCTTGTGCCCCTTTGCTCATAAAGAGTACTGGGGATTATTCTAGTAATAACTACATATATTTTTATAATATATACTTGTGTGGTGTCCTTTCATTTGATATTACAGGATTGTGATTGGTAAAACAGCTCGCTTAACACGACCTCTTGAGTTTAGCCTTTCAGGCTGCTTAGTCCATGCTACCCCTAGGATAGCTAGTCTATACGGTTGACTTACAACCAGACACCATAAGGGATTGTTTGGACTGATACAAGGTGGTTCCAGAATTGGAAACATCATATATCAGGCCAACTTCTCACAAGGAGACTGAGGATTACTCAATTAACCATGAAAATGATAGAAAAGCTGCAAAAAGGAATTCTAACCTGAACATGCTAGAAAAGTGAATTCTTCTGCACAGAGAAAGAAGTGCCAAGTTTGCAAATTTTGCTTAGGCCTCGAACAAGGCTTAGCTTAGAATGAGGCTAAACAGCTCTCTTTTGAGAAAGCACATTACACAAAGTCTTAGACATGTCCTGAAATCAACACACAAACATGTTGCCACATTAGAGTGCAGTCAGACCTACACACTACAAACAAAAACTAACCAAAACGTACTAATTAATATTTTTGGCATATAGAGAAATATGCCCCTTGTGCGCATTTTGGATGAGGCCTTTAAAATAAAGTTACATTGTTAACTGGCACACAAATGAATCAGTAAATTGTGCAAAGAAATGGTAAACAAAATGGTTCCTACCTGTTCCTTCTTGCTTCAGAGGAAGGGATCGGCTAGCAACACATTGCATTTCTGGGTGCTGGATGTGGCAAGTCAAGTAAACCTTTGAGGAAGACCTACTGCACTGAGTCTAGTGCGGTATTTTCTGGATTCGGTGGGACGACGATTGAGGCACACTAGATGTAGCTTTGAGTACTGCTTTACTCAGCCTACTTTGGTCAGCCCTGTGGAGAGTGGGATGCCAAGGGGATTAGATGGCCCCTCCTGAGTTAGAGCTTGGCAGGGTGGTACATCTGGTTAGAAGAGTAACCAAATAGAAAAGGCAGGGTGAACACTCTGTAGTTCTGTATGGGAGGGTCAGGACTAGGGTGACCAACTGGCATGGGTGCAAATTCAGGATGGGGAGTGTAAAAATTCAGGACAAAGGGTCAAAATTCAGAACAAAACTTCTGGACAAAAGGTAAGTTTTACAGACCCATCAGAGGAGGTTGTGCATTATTATGTAAGTAAGTAAATAGACAACCATTTAAGCACTAGTCAAAATAAGTTTATATCAGGTCGAACCAATCGTGTACTTCACGGTTTTTCAGTATGCACGCAGCTTTGATCAACTGTGCAATTCGTTTTGTGATATTTCATATGATAATAATCTATATATATGGTTACAGCACTGGGTTGTCCAGTCTGATATTTTGTTTACAATTCATGGTTCTGAGCAAGCATGTTTGGTGAGAGAAATGGTCGGGAAGATCTGCTTGGATAGTCATTGTGAGATGTAAAGTGGCAAACATAAGATGCCGCTAATCCAGATCCAAACATATTCAACCATTTGCAAACCTATCCATCATGTATTCTTCCATCCATCATTTCACTCATCCATCCCTCCATCCACCCTTTTACTCATCCATCCATTATCCACCCATTCATCCACTCTTCCACCCATCCATCCATTCACTCATCCATCCATTTACCCTTTCACCCATCCAGCCACCCTTTCACTTACCCATCCTTCCACCCAATCACTCATCCTTCCACACATTCACCCTTTTAGTCATCCATCCTCCCTTTCTCTCTCCATCGACCCTTTCACGTAGCCATCCATCCTTCCTTCCATCCACCCAATTATCCATCTACTCATCCACTCATGCATCCATCCATTGATCCTATCACTCATCCATCCTTTCAATCATCCATCCATGTTTTCTCTCATCCATCCTTTCACTCCTTCACTCATCTATCCAATCTTTTGCCCATGCACCCTCCCTTTCACTCACTCATCCATCCTTACGGCCACCCTGTTCATCCATTTACTCTTTCACTTATCAATTAATCAATCCATCCATCATTTCACTCATCCATCCACCCATTCTCTCTCATCATCCATACATTCACCCTTTCATTCATCCATTCACCCTTTCACTGACCCATCCAGCCATCCCTTCACGTACTCTCTCACCCACCTTTTCCCAATAATTGTGAGCTGAGCCTTTGTCCGCAGAGTTGCAGACAGAAGAGACTCATCAGGAACTCACCCCTCGCTGTAGTTCTTAAAGCAAAGGGAGGGGTTCAAGATGCCCCTGCACATAGTCAACCGGAAACCTTGGAAGTCATGAGTCATGCATGATGCACAGTGCTAGGCCCTAAGGTGTCTGTGACATGGTGTTGTTTCCAGGGCTTTAAGTGGGATGACAAAACTGAGGGGTCTCTCCAAAGGGGGTGTTCAATGTAATTAAGGGCGTAGCTTAAAACACCTAAGCTACAAATCTGTGCTTAGCATAGTGTGCCGCCCGACTGGTATTTTGCTGCTTCTGTCATTGCGTTCAGATATATCATACAGCAAGTAATGTTACACCAACAACAAGCCAGAACTATAGGTTTTATCAATGGTTGTTAGTTGCATAAAATAGAAAAGCTGCAACCATGACTTCCTTGAATGTAATATTGAAAATGCATCAGTTCTAAAATGATGACACTGAGAAGGAACTATAAACTTTTTTTTAACTTCTTGCACCGCCTTATTTTGATTAATTGGATTCTCTTGTAGCAGCAAGGATGTTATTGGGCATTTCTCCCTTCTGACAGGATGCCCGAGGCAGTAGGAGGCCACCACATGCTTTAAAGCCCAGACTGACCCATTGTCATTCTGTATGTGGCAATCAGCCGCATACAGAATGACAATGGGCGGGTCGGGCTGCTCTTGCGCTCAGCGGAGTGCCAGGCGGCCCCATCAGGGAGTTGAGGCTTCTGGCAGGGGAACAGTGCTGTTCCCCAAAGGCCAAAATTACGGACAAAAGGCGTCCATAAAGGGATCATCAAGGACAACGGACGTGAGATTCCAATTACGGACGGTCCGTGAAATTTACGGAAGGTTAGTCACCCTAGTCATAACTGTCTTCTTCCTGAGCCTTAGGAGTTGGACTGGGTCACTGAAGGCCTACACATGTATCCCTTCCACCTGGGAAGGATTGGAAAAGACTGGCACCTAAGGAGATGAAGATGAAGCAGCAGCCTGTTGAAGCAGGTTTTCTGGGCACCTGAGGGCTGGGCAGGTCTTTGCTTTGATCCCCTGCTGCAACTTCTGGATACGATCCTCCTGGTGGTGGGTGCTGTAGAGTCCAATTTGAAGTTGTCTGATGAAAGCTGCTGGCAAGCTGCTTTTATGTCCCTCACCTGGCTAACATGGGCAGGGAAATCAGGAGGCGGGAAGGACATCTATGGATTCTCACCCCCACTTCAATCCAGAAGCTGTGTCTTACTCGCTGACCGAGAAAGGGGGTGTGGTCAGAGCAGTGAGTCAGAAACCTATTTGCCTGCTGTTTTTCCACTCATGCAGGCAGTGAGTAAGGAGTGTGTCCATATGGAGGTGAGGCAGGAGCTGGGAAGGGAAAGGAAGGCCACAAACATCACCCAACAAGATCCCCCATTGAGGAGCGAGTCACTGGAAATTATGAATACTATGAAATGTTATCTTAGTGCAAGCTTAGACTCTCCCAGAATAACAAAAAGAACATAGAAGTAGAATATGCACCTGGTAAGAGGTACAGAATGACTTAAGGGTCAGAGCGCAGCCTCCACAACATAAGAAAACCAGACAGGGAGGCACTAAGGGGAATTAAATACAAATAAAAAAATTGCATTAGAAAAGCTGTGTTAAAAAATATGGACATGTTTTTTATAAAGTGTCCTGTTTAATTGTCATGGTCCCTTTGCAGAATCATAAAGCATGAACAAATGGTTATTTTTTATAGTTGTTTTACCATTTGGCAGTTTTATATCGTGTAAATTCAGCCCAAGACAAAGGCTATTTGAGTTCTATTCATGAGTACCAATTACAGTACACATGATCTGATTTTTTATTTTAAGGGCCTGGGCGAGGACGTGATCTGCCCAGAATCTCAGGTTGTTGAGCAGATGCTGGGACTCAAACTTGAATCCCCATCTCTGCAACTCTGGCGTTAGGCCACCTATGCCTATGCACAGACAAGGAATTAATGTGGGAGGATACTGGGGCATATTATCAAGGGGGTTTATCTCCGCTTTTTTGGCTTTAAAAGCCAAGAAAGTGGAGATAAAATTATCTCCCTATTACCTAGCTGTCGCTATCACCAGTTAGCGACAGCTAGTAGGAGATAGCGACCATCTTGGGCCCCACTTTGCATGTCAGTGATATTTATCACTAATGACATGCAAAGTGGGCGTGCCAAGATGTTAGTGACTGGAAACAGTCGCTAACATCGCTATCTCCTATTACCAACTTTTGGAGATATTCGTGCTTAGCACCTGCCCTGAGCAGTTCTTAGCCATGTTATCCAATGGTAAGTGGATAACATGGCTAAGAGCATTAGCTCGCTAATGCATGAATATCGCTGACTTTTCAGCGATATTCATGCTTGCGGCCGATTTTTATCGCATTTTTGCGATAAACCTTGGTAATACCAAGGTTTATCTGCTATAAAAATCGCCGCCCACTGTTCTTGCGCAGGACACAAGGCCAAGGTGACAATGGCCTACATGCTGAGCAAATGAAAAACCAGCAAGGCCCTTTCCATCACAAAATTATTCGAGCCCTCCAGCACAAGAGCACCTGAAAAGCAGAGAAGCCCCTGCTATTACTAACATACTCAGCCCTCCTCAGACAATCAGCAGTAAGGCCCCTGCAATCTATAAATTAATCAGCACAAATCACAGCTGCTGGATCATCCACAGTAGCCAGGGGGGGCTAAGGTGAAGATTGTGCGCTTTCAAAACATCACCTGGCCCCCACAGCCAGACCCATTCTTCCTCGCCAACTGTGCCCTGAATGTGAGGGGCTGTGTGCGAGGTGTTAAGACTAACACTGTTTCCCCGGCTGCGTGGGCCCCAGGGGGGCCAAGGTGAAAATGCCTCAAAAGGTCTGAGCAACACCTGGCCCCCAGGGAGGCCGATTCTTGTAAACAATCACCCCTCTCCAGCGCGGCCTCAGCGTTATTGCTTTGCAGGGCCAGGGGTGCAGTAGAGGCCACAGCTGATAATCGCTGTATGGCCGCACAGTGAAGAGCTTTCATTTCTGTCTCTGTCTCCGTGCCCTCTGTGGGCTGTTTTTTTTCTCCCCGAATGCCAATGCCAATGCCAATCCGCCCCTGATGGCATGGGATTGTGGTGATTTTTGTGTGTTTTTCGATTTTTGGGGGTGTTGTTGGGACTGGCCATGTGGGTGGGGGCCATTTTGAGACATGGTACAGGCAGGGCCTGGCCATGTGCTGGGGGGCGAGGGGCCATTTTGAAGGCAGGCAGTGTTCTCAGGCCTGCACCCATTTTGCCTAGCTTTCATCCATTATGCCCAGGGGTACTCAGTGGTGCATGGGCCTAGTCTTTCTGTGGGGTGTCTTGAATTTAAACATCATTGAGGGCATGGATGGCATGGGATTGTGGTGATTTTTATGTGTTTTTCGATTTTGGGGGTTTGTTGGGACTGGCCATGTGGGTAGGGGCCATTTTGAGTGCTGGTACAGGCAGGGCCTGGCCATGTGCTGGGGGGCGAGGGGCCATTTTGAAGGCAGGCAGTGTTCTCAGGCCTTCACCCATTTTGCCTAGCTTTCATCCATTATGCCCAGGGGTACTCAGTGGTGCATGGGCCTAGTCTTTCTGTGGGGTGTCTTGAATTTAAACATCATTGAGGGCATGGATGGCATGGGATTGTGGTGATTTTTACGTGTTTTTCGATTTTTGGGGGTGTTGTTGGGACTGGCCATGTGGGTGGGGGCCATTTTGAGTGCTGGTACAGGCAGGGCCTGGCCATGTGCTGGGGGGCAAGGGGCCATTTTGAAGGCAGGCAATGTTCTCAGGCCTGCACCCATTTTGCCTAGCTTTCATCCATTATGCCTAGCTTTCATCCATTATGCCCTGGGGTACCCAGTGGTGCATGGGCCTAGTCTTTCTGTGGGGTGTCTTGAATTTAAACATCATTGAGGGCATGGATGGCATGGGATTGTGGTGATTTGTATGTGTTTTTCGATTTTTGGGGGTGTTGTTGGGACTGGCCTTGTGGGTGGGGGCCATTTTGAGTGCTGGTACAGGCAGGGCCTGGCCATGTGCTGGGGGGCAAGGGGCCATTTTGAAGGCAGGCAGTGTTCTCAGGCCTGCACCCATTTTGCCTAGCTTTCATCCATCATGCCTAGCTTTCACCCATTATGCCCAGGGGTACTCAGTGGTGCATGGGCCTAGTCTTTCTGTGGGGTGTCTTGAATTTCAACATCATTGAGGGCATGGATGGCATGGGATTGTGGTGATTTTTATGTGTTTTTTGATTTTTGGGGGTGTTGTTGGGACTGGCCATGTGGGTGGGGCTATTTTGAGTGCTGGTACAGGCAGGGACTGGCCATGTGCGGGGGGGCAAGGGGCCATTTTGAAGGCAGACAGTGTTCTCAGACCTGCACCCATTTTGCCTAGCTTTCATCCATTATGCCTAGCTTTCATCCATTATGCCCAGGGGTACTCAGTGGTGCATGGGCCTAGTCTTTCTGTGGGGTGTCTTGAATTTAAACATCATTGAGGGCATGGATGGCATGGGATTGTGGTGATTTTTATGTGTTTTTCGATTTTTGGGGGTGTTGTTGGGACTGGCCATGTGGGTGGGGGCCATTTTGAGTGCTGGTACAGGCAGGGCCTGGCCATGTGCTGGGGGAAAGGGGCCATTTTGAAGGCAGGCAGTGTTCTCAGGCCTGCACCCATTTTGTCTAGCTTTTATCCATTATGCCCAGGGGTACTCAGTCAGTCAAGGAAGTCTTTATTCGATATTTCATCATAAAAGATATGCTACACAACATGCTACAAAACCAATAATATATCAAAATTACATATAAAATGTACAGATAAAAAACTGTGTGCAGTATGTTAAGACAATAAGTTAATATACAATTAAGAACAAGCTAAGAATAGTATTAAATAACGGACATCAGACTTCATTACATGATAAAAATCCAGTTAAAATCCAGTTTAAAAAGACAATATCATTCAGTGGCACAACAACTGCTGTTCCAACTAGCAGTTTACGCAGCAGTCGAAAGAGACTTGATCAGCCTTGCCCGTAGGATCCATGCCCAGCCCAGGAATTTCGCCACTCCAATTACAAACAGTGGTGATGTATCTGTTTTTAAAATTCTACTGGCTGTTTTTGCTGAACGTGTGCCCAGTATTCTACATACTGGGCGTAACCACTTTTGTCTTGGTGCATTGTACAAGGGGCAGACAAAAAGAAGATGATCAACTGTTTCGCCCAACCCTAGACACAGTGGGCAGTCGCCTAACGCACCATGGCTCCAAGACCTGGTTAGGCCCCTAAGCGGAAGTGACCCTACTCTAAGTTGATGGAATAACTTACGGTCCATAGGCCTAGTAATGGCATCCCAATAGTTTTCCAGCAGGCTGGCAACCTTCACTAACACAAAGGATGCCGTAAGAGAACCATCTGCCATTATGGAATGACTTTTGCAAACAATCCACTCCCAATACATGCTTCTCAACACTTTTTTGTAGGGAAAGTAGCTGTGTCCGGGTTAGACCACAATTACCCCAGCCCCATGTCATATAGGGTAGATCTTAGGTCTCTCAACCAGCCTATCTTGTGGGAACCCTGGAGATCCTTAACTTCCAGACATGCTTTTGCATAAAGCGAAAGTTCTGGCGTAATCCACAGGCGCCGCCAGAACGCTATGGGTCTATATCTTGCTCTATCCTCCACTGGTTGACACCCTAGATCATAAAGAAGGGGTATACGGGGTGTGGATTGTGGCAGTCCTACTGCCACCCTAAGGAATTTGTTTTGGGCCACTTTTAAGGATCTAAATTACTAAAACCCCATAGCTCTGCACCATACAGCACTGAGGGTAAAATTGTCAAGCCATAGATTTCATAAGTGGAGACATAGGCCTTGTATAGGAGCTTTTATGTTCTTTAAGTAGAGCTCCACCAATTTGAGCATGTTTTAGAGCTAGAAGATCAATCTGCGGGACCCAGCTAAGGTTCTCACTAAAGGTTACGCCGAGGTAAGTAAATAGAGAGGTCTGTTCAAAGGTGGTTCCACCCATTGTTACCCTGGCTGTGACAGAGTTCTTCCCACGTAAAACCATAAACTTGGTTTTGGATACATTTACCTCTAACTCATGCTCGTGACAAAACAATTCAAACCTAGACAGGGCCGACTGGAGACCCTGTCTCGTTTTCGATATTAACAGCGTATCGTCCGAGAACATGAGGAGTGGTATTTTTATCCCTGCCAGGGTTGGGGCGTCTGTGGGATAATTATAGAAATAATTTGTGACCCCATTAATAAATAAGGAAAAAAAAGTAGGGGCCAATACACATCCTTGTCTTACACCTTTTGCCACTGCAAATCTCTCAGTCACCTCTCCAGGTTTGCCCCAGCGTACTTGTGTGAATGTTTGGGCATGAAGATTCACCAAGAGCCTCACCAGTTCAACTGGCATACCCAATTTCAGTAAACATTCCCACAGCTTTGCCCTCGGAACAAGGTCGAGAGCAAACCTAAGATCTACAAAGGCCGCATATAATTTTCCCCTCCAATAAAAACTGACTTCCTGTAAAGCAACACAAACCGGAATGTTTGGTCAATAGTACCCACATGGCTGCGGAATCCCGCCTGCAGCGGTGTCAGAATATCAAATTCGGTAATCCATAACTGGATGCGTCCCAAGACTAGGCGGGCAGTTATTTTTTGCACCGCATCTATTAGGCTGATCGGCCGATAATTGGACAGGACAGAACGGTCACCCTTCTTATAAATCGGTAAAATTTCTGCCCGTACCAAGATTCGGGGACCTGCGCACCAGATGCTAGGGCATTAGCCAAGATAGTAATATAAGGCACCCAAAGATCCTGCTCCTGCAGAAAAAGGTCAGCAGGAATACAGTCAGGGCCTGGAGCTTTCCCACTTGGAATAGATTTCATAATATACTTGACCTCAGAGTGGGTAAATATAAGCGGCTCCTCAGGATTTGGGGGGGCAAAATTGCCACAGCATCGTTATTCATCCTAAACTGTTTTTCAAAAAAGCTTACCCATTGCTGTTGGTCCACAAAAGAGGAGCTTGGTCGATCATCTAGGCATTTACCCCATTTAAGAAGGTGCCAGAACTGTTGCATATTTCTACCACCACATGCCTCAGTCAGGGCCTTCCAGCGTTCCTCATACCATTTTTTTAGCATATTTGTGTGCTTCTTTATAAGCAGCTCTACAGATTCGAATTTGACCATGAGCTTTAGATTTAATTGCTAAGAACAGTTCTCTTTGGGACTGCCTACACTTCTCATCATACCAAGTAACAATTCTTGGTGTGCTTTTACTGCCCCGATTAGATATGTTCTTAGTAAATATCTTTTTAAGCCCCTGAAATAATTTGCTGTGGACACTTGGAATTTTAGCATTAATCAAGTCCTGTGACCCACAATTCTTCAGTACTTCCAGTGTTTGAGAAACTAGGAGTCTTATCTCTGTTCTGGCTACTTCATCAACAGCGACCTTAGGCCACCTGACCCTTCTCATATCATTTTTTAAACATACCTGAGCTTGGACAGCATTCGAGTCATCACACAGGACCCCCTGGAAACTATGATCCCGTAGGGCCAACACTAGCGGGTCGTGATCGCTTTCAGGTCTGGCCACAACTTCCATATCAACAACGGCAGACCACAGCTTCACGTCAATCAAGATGTAATCAATACGGCTACTGTGTCTGCCGTTGTTGAAGGTATGCCTGCCCATCCTGTCAGATTTCACCCTACCATTTGCTGCCCTTAATCCTAGATTTAGGCACATTCCTTTAATGTACATAGCCGATTGTGACCACTTTTTTATGGGTAACAGTTCTAACTGCGGGATTCCCCACAACATATCTTCTACCTCAGTAAGTATGCTGTCCTCATTACCTAGTGACTCAAAACAAGTGTTGAAGTCTCCCACCACAATCTTATACCCCACATCTGATACTTTAGAGAGGAAGTCATCCAAAATTGTAAATGTTGGGGAAACTTTCCCTCCCTGGAGACCCTTAGCATAGATATTAACAAGCAAGATGTTAAGACCCTTGGTCGACCGGATCCTAATAATTAATACATCTGGGCTATCTATTGGGACTTCCTCAACCGTTACGCCTTCAGATTGGCAGACCCATGTTGTCAGACCGCCTACAGGGCTCCCTCTATGGCCTTTTAATGCTGGCTTATAGAAATTTTGGAAACCAACTCGAAATACAGGTGCTTCCGCACAGGTTTCCTGAAAGGACCAGACATTGCCTTTGTCTATAAATTCCACCCAATCAGGTAAACACAATCTAGGCTCAAGTCCCGCTATATTCCAGCCTGCAACCTTAGTGTATAACATAGCCAGCGAAAGTTCGTTTATGATCATAATCGGGCTAGGTAAGTTAACCGATGAGACAGAGCATATGTTAACTACAGGGGGACACAAGTTGGAATCAACACTAGACCCTGGGCTAAATAAGGGTGGTAGGGTCGCTAAACCTTTCACATCTTTCATGTTACCCCTGACAGCCCCTGGGATAGATACATTTCTAGCAACACTACGTCAATCATTTTCATCAAGTGGAGACAGTGAAGCTTATCTGCCATGAGTTATCAACGGTTGGATATTGAGCAAACTAGCAGGACCGGGGGTAGTGAACTGTTAGTCCTAGTAGTCACATGTGGTGTGGATTGTTCTTTGGGATAGAAGTCAAAAAGTTCCCATGTTACAATGCAACCGTCACCTATTTGTGGTTGCCAACTTCTCAAAAATGGGATCACCCTGGTACTCTTAAAATTAACAATGACCAAATCTCCCGGTATATCCTTGGTCGTATGTCCAAGCCACCCAACCCTTCTAACATTTAAAATTCGCCCATCAATATTAGGGGGGAGTGGTCTGTTTTTACTAAACCAAAAGGCAACTATATTCCTTAGTTCTTGTTGGCTCTCTATTTTCCCATGAATTAACTCTGGAACCCCCGAGAGGACACACATATATGGGGCAGCCTCTGGGGGTAAATCAATTCTAATATTAAATCTATTACTTTGCCCTTTATCACGAATTTCTAGCTTATTAGGGATAGTGGGTGTGATCTTTACAGGAGTAGTGTTCGGTAGGGGGGTAACACCCTTAAGGTTGTTTAATTTTTGTACCTTTGGGTATGTAGGTCTAGTAACCACAGGTTGACTTGAATTGGGGTGTTTAACAACAATAGTTGTAGGCACACTAGATGATATGTGAACATCAATACAACTATTTTGTACCCGTTTCTTGATTTCCGCATTGTTGTCATCAGTTGCGTCTCTAATTTGTCCCACCATATCATTTAGTTTCTTGAGTCTTTCAACCAACGGCAAAATTAGGGACCTAACTATGTCTTCAATCTGAGCCAAAAGGGGAGATTCAGAACTAGAGTGAGGCACATGCGGGCTTTGAATAGTCCTCTCTGCTCTCGGCGGCGTAGTAGGAGCCTTGTGGGGGGGGGGTATGATGCAATTTGGCTTGCTTAGCAAGCCTCCACCTATGCTTCCTTTTTATTGCTGGCAGCAGTTCAGTTACTGTAGTATTAATATTACCATCATTAGGGATAGAGCCTAGTGTTCTAAGAGGACATTCGTCAGGGGATTTTGGTGCATCTAAAAAACCAATTGAGTCCCCCTTAGTAGAGTTAGGGATATTGGTAATATTAGTAGAGGTCTGCCCTATATCCCCAATGTTCCCAGTATCAGTAGTAGAAACATTAAGCTCAATAGCCTCCTGTGATGGTGACTTATGTGTTGAGTCAGAAGGGCCTAGTGAGGGACACGTGTTGGGTAGATTTTCTATTGATAACCCCTGTTCTGCTCTAGCAATTTCCCGTTCTAAGGCAGAAGACGCTCGAGTTTGATAACGATCAATTGTCCCCTTTAGAGTCATAGTTTTGGAGATAACATTTTTTGGGACCCCCTTCGCTGACTTGTTAACAACGGTGATGAACAATGTTCCTGGGATAGTTTAGAAAATATAATAACAATTAACAATACCCCCCACGGCATCAGTAACTGCGATAACTGTTCATAGATCCCTCATAGTAATGCTTAGTCCAATGGAAACAACAACCCTGCCTACTCACGAAGAAGCCCCAGTCTTTGTTGGCAATTGGAGGGGGAGTGGCCCAAACCAGTCTCCTCAGGCCTCCGTGGGCCTAAGAGGGCCCGCCCTCTGCCCGGGCTTGGCCCGGCGCACTCCCGCGCGCTCCCGCGCCGCGGTAGGCTATGGGCTAGAAGTAATGCAAGTGACGTGCTTTGGGCGTGGCGGGCAGGGAGCGCAGACCAGGTGTGCAGGGTCAAGCAGGGACTCCTGGGAGAGCGAGTCCATGCAGCGCTTCTCTGCCTGCCTGCCTAATGTAATCGATGGCCTCACGCAGACACAGCAACTCCGTCCCCTCAAAGCGCTTGAACCAGGGTAGTTTGGCGAAGCGGCACACGTGAAGCGGCACACGCGAAGCGTGTGCGGCGAGCAGTGTACAAATTCCTCTCCTCTCACGGGCAGGTCAGAGTTCTCCTCCGTCAGTCAGTCACTCCTCACGGGGAAATCAGCACAATAGTATCCCGCTGTTAGGAGGAAAAAAAGGGGATTTGAATGCTGCCGTGTACCTTGGGCGTGGCGGGCAGGGAGTGCAGACCAGGTGTGCAGGGTCAAGCAGGGACTCCTGGGAGAGCGAGTCCCTGCAGCGCTTCTCTGCCTACCTGCCTGCCTGATGTAATCAATGGCCTCACGCAGACACAGCAACTCCATCCCCTCAAAGCGCTTAAACCAGGGTAGTTTGGCGAAGCGGCACACGTGAAGCGTGTGCGGCGAGCAGTGTACAAATTCCTCTCCTCTCACGGGCAGGTCAGAGTTCTCCTCCTTCAGTCAGTCACTCCTCACGGGCAAATCAGCACAAAAGTATCCAGGGGTACTCAGTGGTGCATGGGCCTAGACTTTCTGTGGGGTGTCTTGAATTTAAACATCATTGAGGACATAGATGGCATGGGATTGTGGTGATTTTTATGTGTTTTTCGACTTTTTGGGGGTGTTGTTGGGACTGGCCATGTGGGTGGGGGCCATTTTGAGTGCTGGTACAGGCAGGGCCTGGCCATGTGCTGGGGGGCAAGGGGCCATTTTGAAGGCAGGCAGTGTTCTCAGGCCTGCACCCATTTTGCCTAGCTTTCATCCATTATGCCCAGGGGTACTCAGTGGTGCATGGGCCTAGTCTTTCTGTGGGGTGTCTTGAATTTAAACATCATTGAGGGCATGGATGGCATGGGATTGTGGTGATTTTTATGTGTTTTTCGACTTTTTGGGGTGTATAACTGATGTTCCTCTGTCTTCCATTGCTTTTAGGTGCACAAGAGAACCACCAGTGCAAGGAAGAAGTCCTGCAGCGGTGTGTGCAGCACAACGTCAGGTGACGTCACGTGTGGCCACAGACAAAGACAAGACAATTCTGAAACTTGTGCAACTGCGGCCTGCTCTTCTGACATCTGAAGAAGATGGGCCCAAAGAAAGGTGGCCGTAGCGCCTCAGCGAAGAAAGTTGCAAGTGCCACTGCCAGTAAGAAGGAGCAGAAGAAGCAAGTGGCACCAACACCTTTTTTGAGAGAAAAAAAACTACGCCTGCAGCAGCAGGTGTGTCCGCCGCGGACCAAGCTGGAAGCAGCACCTCCGCCTCATTGGGGTCAGTGCCACCACGCCAAGGTAGGCCCAAGCCCATGAGTGCCGCGAAGGCAGCCACTTTGGTTGTTCAATCACCATCGACCAGTGATGTTGGCTCATCACAAGAAAGTACCATCCAATCAACGCCGGGTGTAACTCAGCTGGCAAGTGTTCAACAATCACAGCCGCAACGACAACCACAAGTGCAACTAGTACAAGCTCAAGTACATGGGCAAGGTGAGGCGCAAGTACATGGGCAGGAGAGGCGCAAGTACATGGGCAAGGAGAGGCGCAAGTACATGGGCAAGGAGAGGCGCAAGTAGAGGTGCATGGAGAGGTGCCACTAGAGGTTCATGGAGTGGCACAACTGCCTACAACGCTTGTTCCTCCAGAAGTAGGGGCACATGAGGAAATTGATATTCAAGTGGAAGAATCATCCCAGGAATCCACTCCTCTTGAGGATGATCCATTGCTTTCCAGATCCGTTAAGGAGGGCTGCTACTACTACAAGTTCTTCTTCAAGCCCCCTTCATTCTGATGACCTTGATCTTGATTGGAACCCAGCAATGCAGTCTGACAGTGAGGCACGCCATGAGCCGACAAAGGTAGCTAAGCCTAAAAGGAAGGTTCCCGTAAGGCTTTGACTTATGGATGAAGACGACGAGCAAGAAGTGGTGTCTTGTGCTGCTGATGAACAGTCTGATGACGACCCAGTCATCACAGACGCCACTGAAGCTCCAGCGGGCATGGAGCAGACAGACATCTTAACCCTATCCCAAATGGCTGCTGACCGGGATGGTCATGTGGGCGGCGTGGCACTGGTACCACCACCAACGCAGTTAACTACAACACCAAAACGACCTACAGCTTCCATAATTTCTCCTCAGAAGGGCCGGCATGGACCTCCATCCAGCTCGACCTCCATTGCCTCAAGTAGGGGTGCTGTAAGTCAACTACAGAAACAAATTCAGCCACGCTCATCCTCCACTTCATCTGGCATTGAAAGTCAAAGTAGCTCCTACACCACCAGCAGACATCTCCAGTCCCCAGTTTGGGACTTCTTTACTGTTAGCAAAAAGGCGGAAAACATGGTTGTTTGTTCGATTTGTAAAGTATTAGTTAGTCGGGGTAAGCTTGGTTCCAACTATGGTACCGGAGGCCAGAGAGGTCATCTCAAACGACACCACCCTATCCAGTGGTATAAGCACCTAAGTGACATTGAGGAAGCCAAAACAAATCCAAATGTATCCCTTCATATTGCATCTGATGATGATGAGAGGCTGATCGTGCAGGGGGGAAGTGAAGAAGCGACAGCCATTTTTTCTGGTACACCCAGTACCCCTGGCAGCAGCACTGCAGTGGTAGCTCCCACACCCTCTACCCCTGCAACATGTATGAGGCCCACTAAGAGTCTGGGACAGACACCAATGCAAAAAACTAAATCACTGAGCCTAACTGGTTTGAAGTCTGCATCATCATCATCATCATCATCATCACGTAAAATGGTCCAGCCCACCATTACCAGCATGTTTTGGTCGGAACCGCCATTTGAACGCAACCACCCAACCGTGCATCTGTATAACGCCAAGCTGGCTAAAATGCTAGCGCTGGATCTTCTCCCTTTCTCTTTCGTGGAAGGGGTGGGTTTTCGTGATTTGGTGGCAACAGTCTACCCTAAATGGAAGGTTCCTAGCAGGTTCTATTTTGCAAGGGTTGCTGTTCCAGCATTACATCAAGATGTGCTGGAGGTGATTGGCGCTGCTATTCTGAAGAGTGCTGTTCACACTATCCACATGACAACAGACATGTGGACCAGTTGCCAAGCCCTTGATTACATGTGCATCACTGCACACTGGGTCTCTTTTGCAGGGGTCGAAAAACAGTTAAAACACAAAGATGTTGACACGGAGGAAGTTTTTCAAGCTACTCGCAAACATGCAACAGTAGGCATGTTTGCCATGGAGAAATCTCACACTGCACCTTACCTTTTAGATGAGTTTAACAGAAAGGTCAAAGAATGGCTGCATCCAAGAAACCGCACAGTAGGTTATGTTTCCACGGATAATGGCAGTAATATGGTTAAGGCCATGGACGATGGTGGCTATTTCAGAGTGCCGTGTTTGGCGCACAGTATTAACATTGTGGTGCAAGCCTTCTTGAAAGCAGAAGAGACAGTCGTCAAAGTATTGACCAACTGCCGAAAAATCTGCACACATTTCAACCATTCTTTTAAGGCCCGGAAGCAGCTGAGGGGCCTTCAATATGAAGGTAAACTGCCAGTCAAAGGACTAATCCAGGAGGTGGAAACACGTTGGAACTCAACCTTTTACATGCTTGAGCGTCTGTCTGAGCAGTGGGAGGTAATTCATGAGTTTGTCTTTAAACTGGGTGCTTCTCACAAAGACTTGATGCTAGAGTTGGAGGAATGGAAGCTAATTGCAGGCCTGACAGACATGCTTCGTCCTTTTGAGCTCTTCATGCATGAAGTCAGCAGGGAGGACTGTTCTTTGAGCAAAGCTATCCCATTGTTGCGCATGCTAGAGCACCAACTGAAGGAGGTGTCTTCAACGTTCCGAGATGATGTTGAAAAGCGAGAAGCATATGGTTTGGCGCAGAAGTTATTATGGCGCCTCCTTGACAATGAAAGGCTTAAAAAGATACATACAGAACAACATTACATTTGTGCCACTATTCTTGTTCCACGGTACAAAAAGGCAGTGGCCAGCAAATCATTCATTTCTTTTGATGAAGCAGATGTTTCAAAGTACAAACATTGGCTAGCTATGTCAGCCAGGCGGTTCGAAAAAGATCGGCAGAAAATTCAAGGAGGCAGCACAAGTACAACTGAATCAGCAGGCCATCCGGCGTCAAGTTCCACTTCTCAATCTGTGGCCGAAGGGAGTCACTTTCCCTCACAGCCGTTAACGACACCAGCAACCATATCATCATCCTCACCTGCACCAGGCCGCAAACCAATATTGTCGGAAGGGGATTGGCTAACTCAGCAAGGGTTAGCTCGGTCCACTGATGAAAAGGTCGCAGATGGTGTGCAAAGTGGATCATCCCTGGAGAACCTTGAGTCGGTGGTGCAGGCCTATCTGGATGACACAACAGAGGTCTGTCATAATGAGAACCCATTGGGATATTGGTATACGAAAAGCTCAAAATGGCAACTGATCACCAACCTGGCTCTAAATTATTTGTCTTGCCCACTCGCACGCGTGTCTTCTGAACGTGTTTTCAGTGCTGCTGGTGCCATTGTTACTTCAAAAAGGACCCGCCTTTTGCCCAAAAATGTGGAGAGATTAACAATAATCAAGATGAATCAGCACTTCATACCACCCGATTACGAAATACGTGAATGCACGCAGGAAAAGAGGACACTGACTTAGGTGATGACGACGACGGAAGTTCTTCTCGGTCACCAGACCTACTCCCGTCTCAATTCATAGACTTGGAGGACGAGCTCTGCTTCCCTGACTACGAGGACTGAAAATTACTTCCTTTTTTTCCCGTACTTATTCACTTTTATTCCTGTGTGTCTTTCTTTGTTTTGCTACTTTTAGCACAACAAAACTCTAATCAACTAATCACAATAAGTCCATCATCAGCACTGTCTTCATCTTATTTTCCGTATTGATTTGAAGGTGCCGCAGTCTGCATTCAGATGTTCACAAGTTCACAACTCAATCATGCTCCTCTATCCTCCTCCTCCAGACTCCCCCTATCCATTTCCCTCAAGGCAGATAGATTGATTATGGAGAAAAAACTAACTTTGTCTTCGTAGACGAGTCCACTCAAGTGGGACTGAAATAACTGACTGACTACATGCTTGCTGATTGTTGACCGACCTACTTCTGAAATTTACAGGAGAGGCTGCCCTGTGGGCCCTCACTTTCCGAAGAAGATGCGGACATAAAGTAGAACAGGTAATGAATAATGAGAAGATGGCATGCAGTAGACAGCAATGGCTGTCTGTCTCTGTTGAAACCAATTGCTTTTTGTTTTTTGTGAACAGCGCAATTTGCCATGTTTTCAATATACTAGTATTGCAGGTTTTTGGGTTTATTTGGGGGTGTTCTAGATTTGCGGCGCTGGGTCGGGGGGTCTGGGAGCAGTGCTGGCACAGTCTAATGTTGATTGCATTTGTTTTTCAGGAAATTCATGGTGGAAAAGGGGAGTTAGTGCCTAGCTGCACAGCGCATTTGGACTGAATTCCAGGTTGGCCCGAAATTTGCTGTCTCACTTTTTAAGGTTTTGCTTTTTGGCTGTTTGGGGGTCTTCTACTTGTTTCCGCCTGGGTTGACGGGTCTGGGGGCATTGCTGGGAAGGTCTAATACCGGATAAAAGTGTTTTTGAGAAAATCAGAGTTGAAAAAGTCTTTGCCTTTTTGCTCACTATCATTTTTGGGGGCCTGTTTGGGGGGGGTTCCTGGTGTTTGGGGGTGGGTTTTGGGGTCTGGGAGCACTGCTGGGTATGGATACTTTTGATTGCAAGAGGTTTGAAGCAAATCCATGGAGGCAAAGGGGAGTTGGGGCCTAGCTGCAGAGAGCGCGCAGAGTGATTTTGGAAATTTGCCTGAAAATTTCTAAGTCCCCATTTTTGTAGTTTTGCTTTTTGGCTGTTTGGGGGTCTTCTACTTGTTTTCGGCTGGGTTGACGGCTCTGGGGCAATTGCTGGGAAGGTCTAATACCGGATAAAAGTGGTTTGGAGAAAATCCATGAGGAAAAAGGTTTTGCCTTTTCTGACATTTCGCTCACTTTAGCGTTTTCGGGGGCCTGTTTGGGGGGCTTTCTGGTGTTTGTGGGTGGGTTTTGGGGTCTTGGAGCAATGCTGGTTATGGATTTTTTTGATTGCAAGTGGTTTGAAGAAAATCCATGGTGGCAAAGGGGAGTTAGCGCGTGGAGTGATTTTGGAAGTTTGCCTGAAAATTACTGTCCCCATTTTTGTAGTTTTGCTTTTTGGCTGTTTCGGGGTCTTCTACTTGTTTTTGCCTGGGTTGACGGCTCTCGGGCCATTGCTGGGAAGGTCTACTACCAGATAAAAGTGGTTTGGACAAAATCGGAGGTGAAATTTGTTTTGCGTTTTTGCTGACTTGCTTGTCTTAGAGGTGCTGTTTGGAGGGGTTCCGGGTGTTTGTGGGTGGGTTTTGGGGTCTGGGAGCACTGCTGGCACAGTCTAATTTTGATTGCATTTGTTTTTCAGGAAATCCATGGTGGAAAACGGGAGTTATAGCCTAGCTGCATAGCGCGTTTGGGCAGAATTGAAAGAAGGCCGAAAAATATTGTAAGTATGAGATTTTCAATTTTTGCTTTTTGCCTGTTTGGGGGTGTTGTGCTTTTTTGCGGGTGGGTTGGCGGGTCTTTGGGCATTGCTGGGAAGGTTTAATACAGGATAAAAGTGGTTTGGAGAAAATCCATGCTGATGAAAAGCCTTTTGGCACTTTTTGTAATTTAGGGTTCGTTAGGGTTAGCGCTAGCAGCAGTATTCCATGTGTTTGGGGGTGTTCTAGATTTTTGCAACTGGGTTCTGGGGTCTTAGAGCACTCGTGGGAATGTGTAATCTTGGTTGCAAGTGGTTTGAAGAAAATCCATGGTGGGAAAGGGGAGTTAGGGCCTAGCTGCACAGCGTATTTGGACTGAATTGAAGGTAGTAGGCCCATTTTTGCTTTTTGCCTGTTTGGGCGTGTTCTGCTTTTTTGCGGGTGGCTGCAGGGGTCTGGGGCATAGAAGGTCTAATATCGGAATCAAGTGTTTTGGACCAAATCCATGGTGAAATGTTTTTGGCGTTTTTGCTCACTTGCCTGTGTTTGGGGTGCTGTTTGAGGGCTTCCTGGTTTTTGTGGGTGGGTTTTGGGGTCTGGGAGCACTGCTGGGTATGGATACTTTTGATTGCAAGAGGTTTGAAGCAAATCCATGGTGGCAAAGGGGAGTTAGGGCCTAGCTGCAGAGCGCGCATGGAGTGATTTTGGAAATGTGCCTGAAAATGTCAAAGTTACAATTTTTGTAGTTTTGCTTTTTGGCTGTTTGGGGTCTTCTACTTGTTTTCGCCTGGGTTGACGGCTCTGGGGCCATTGCTGGGTAGGTCTAATACCGGATAAAAGTGGTTTGGAGAAAATCCATGAGGAAAAAGTTTTTGCATTTTCTGACATTTCGCTCAATTTAGCGTTTTTGCGGCCTGTTTGGGGGCTTCCTGGTGTTTGTGGGTGGGTTTTGGGGTCTTGGAGCAGCGCTGGGTATGGATACTTTTGATTGCAAGAGGTTTGAAGCAAATCCATGGTGGCAAAGGGGAGTTAGGGCCTAGCTGCAGAGCGCGCGTGGAGTGATTTTGGAAATTTGCTTGAAAATTTAAAAGTCCCCATTTTTGAAGTTTTGCTTTTTGGCTGTTTGGGGGTCTTCTACTTGTTTTCGCCTGGGTTGACGGCTCTGGGGCCATTGCTGGGTAGGTCTAATACCGGATAAAAGTGGTTTGGAGAAAAGCCATGATGAAAAAGTTTTTGCATTTTCTGACATTTTGCTCAATTTAGCGTTTTCGGGGGCCTGTTTGGGGGGCTTCCTGGTGTTTGTGGGTGGGTTTTGGGGTCTTGGAGCAATGCTGGGTATGGATACTTTTGATTGCAAGTGGTTTGAAGAAAATCCATGGTGGCAAAGGGGAGTTAGGGCCTAGCTGCAGAGCGCTTGGAGTGATTTTGGAAATTAGCCCGAAAATTTCAAAGTCCCCATTTTTGTAGTTTTGCTTTTTGGCTGTTTGGGGGTCTTCTACTTGTTTTCGCCTGGGTTGACGGCTCTGGGGCCATGGCTGGGAAGGTCTAATACCGGATAAAAGTGGTTTGGAGAAAATCCATAAGGAAAAAGTTTTGCATTTTCTGACATTTCGCTGACTTTAGCGTTTTCGGGGGCCTGTTTGGGGGGCTTCCTGGTGTTTGAGGGTGGGTTTTGGGGTCTTGGAGCAACGCTGGGTATGGATACTTTTGATTGCAAGTAGTTTGAAGAAAATCCATTGTGGCAAAGGGGAGTTAGGGCCTAGCTGCAGAGCGCGCGTGGAGTGATTTTGGAAATTTGCCTGAAAATTACTGTCCCCATTTTTGTAGTTTTGCTTTTTGGCTGTTTGGGGGTCTTCTACTTGTTTTCGCCTCGGTTGACGGCTCTGGGGCCATTGCTGGGAAGGTCTAATACCGGATAAAAGTGGTTTGGACAAAATCGGAGGGGAAATTTTATTTATGTTTTTGCTGACTTGCTTGTCTTTGAGGTGACGTTTGGGGGGGTTCCGGGTGTTTGTGGGTGGGTTTTGGGGTCTGGGAGCACTGCTGCCACAGTCTAATATTGATTGCATTTGTTTTTCAGGAAATCCATGGTGGAAAACGGGAGTTATGGCCGAGCTGCACAGCGAGTTTGGACAGAATTGAAAGAAGGCCGAAAAATATTGCAAGTATGAGATTTTCCATTTTTGCTTTTTGCCTGTTTGGGGGTGTTGTGCTTTTTTGCGGGTGGGTTGGCGGGTCTTGGGGCATTGCTGGGAAGGTCTAATACCGGATAAAAGTGGTTTGGAGAAAATCCATGCTGAAAAGCTTTTTGGCACTTTTTGTAACTTAGGGTTCGTTAGGGTTAGCACTAGCAGCAGTATTCCATGTATTTGGGGGTGTTCTTGATTTTTGCAACTGGGTTCTGGGCTCTTAGAGCACTTGTGGGAATGTGCAATCTTGGTTGCAAGTGGTTTGAAGAAAATCCTTGGTGGGAAAGGGGGGATTTGGCCTAGTTAAAGAAAGCATTTGCCACTATTCTTAACTTAGGGCTCGTTAGGGTTAGCAGTATTGTATTGCATGTGTTTGGGCGGGGGTTATAGATTTTTACGACTGGGTGGGGTCTTGGAAAACTTGTTGTAATGTCTAATTTTGATTGCAAGTCGTTTGAAGATAATCCATGGTGGGAAAGGGGGGTTTTGGGCATAATTTCTGAGTGCGTTTTGACACGATTTGAAATTAGGCCTCTGTGAGGTAGCAGCAGTATTCTGCACGTTTTTGGGCGGGTAATGTGGGGTGTTCTAGATTTTGGGGATTTTCATCTTTGAAAGTGATAGTATAATTTTTGCACTACACAGCGTGCCTTACATATTTTTTTCTCCGAGGTGTCTATAACACTTACTGTTGTGTTTTTCCATCATCAGATACAGGCAGGCTTTTACCCTGTGCCATCGATGTACTACTCAGGCTTACAATTAGCGATCTGCAAATCCGCATCAGGCAGGCAGTGGACAGTGTGTCTGGTCACCAAGATTGATCGACGGAGCATCTGATGGAATGAAGGAGTACCGCGAATAGGAGGAATGGCTGGATGCATCGACTTCACAAATTCAATGGGACAACTACAAAAAACAGTAACAGTATCCAAAATTCTCCTTATCTTTTAAATTATATTGTTGTGAACCTGAACTTACTTCTATGAGTGTGACTCTGTGCGTTTGTTTGATCTCTGCTTCAAATTCATCCCTCCCTGCAGCAAATTGATACATCTTTGCTATGTTTAACACTAATTTAATGTTCTAAGTGTTTATTCTCTCTGAGGGCAGAGAGGCAAGTGAAATTGCGTAATGACTGCAGCCCTGTACTGTCAACTTGTTTCTTCGTAGTTACTAGTATGTTGCAGTAAGTAGTAGTACTACTTTTCAGTAACCAACCATCCATTTAGTACTTCTGGCATGCAGTAGTGCACTTCCTTTATGTCCCTTTCAAGATTTATCAATATCTTCTAATCCAAAGATTTGTTTCTCTTCATTTGTTGTTTGACTGTCCATGCTGTGTTTTTTTTCCTCTCTAGCAAACTTTCCTAAAAACCCCCATTCCCATCCAATTTTCAAACCCTAACCCTCTTCCCCCGGGCTGTGTGGTATTTCATTGAGGTGTGACTGACAACAACAATAAATTCCACACACTTGCTGGGGAGGATAAGGTCAAAGCAGCCAGAAGTTCATGTGCGCCATCGTGGATTGATAAGAACATCCTCCTCCTACACGACGTGAGCAATGAAATGATTAATGCTTACCTTACGTTGGCACTGCTTAGGCTACAATTTAGGGCACTGTTCTGTACCGTACTATCTATTGTACTGTTTCTAATGCTACGCTCAGGCCACTCAATGTTTAATTTCCTCTTTTTTTCATATGGTGATACTGCCAGTGTGTACCACTACTGCTACCAGCACAACAATGATATTGCATCCGTCGAGATTTCAAGTCAACAACCAACCTTATTCACCAACCGTGATTCACAAATCACAGGTAAGATAAGCGTATTGGAGAGGTAGTGAAATAATGGGCTAGGACTAAGTTGGGAGGAGAGCACAGACTGACAGTACTACTAGTAAAGTACAGTAGTAGGGCTACTGAATTGACTAACTTGGTTACTTGCATTTTGGTACATTTCAGGACAAGATGTTTCATTCATGCTGGTAAGTTTGAAAAACCAAACGTCCAGTAACCACCGCCAACCCCCACACAAAATAATATGAGCACGTATACAGTGTTTTGGAATGAAAAATATAATTATTAAGAAATATATAATTTATGGATGTTTTTGTCACAAAAATAAAATAAATTACCCCAACTCACCCCCCTCCCTAACCAAACCAATGTCCAAAAATCAAAAAGTACCCTTTCCCAAAAACCCAATTCCCACCCCCCAACACTCTTTAAAAAGGGGGCAAGGGACAGTCACTTCCTCCGGTGGCGTAGTGTGGACAGCTGGTGCTGCACGTCCCGCAGCTCTTTGCGAAGGTCCAGGGGCTGGCGTTGTTGTTTTTCGGCCAACCTCTCCAGGTAGTCCACTCGCTTTCGGAGGTGGCGCTGACGTACCATCCAGGCTCTGGGGGGGCAGCTGTTGTTTTTGCTGCTGTGCGACGGCGGCGGCGGGAGGCTGTCGGGCCACGGCTCCGTTTGGCTGGAGGCTTGTGGCTGGTGGACCCGGGGGCAGTGGAGGAGGATGTACTGGTAGTTGTTGTAGTGTCCTCCTCATGCTCCCGAGCCCACAACCGTCGATACTCAACACAAATAGCCTCCAGCTTACGGGCCCTGGCCCGGACAGCCATCTCCTTACGGGTGAGCTTTTTTGGAGTAGCATCTATGAAAAAAGAAAGAAAAATACTGTAGCCAATAGTCTTTAACATAAAGTCAAAATAATTCAACAGAAAGTTGACACTCAGTAACACCAGCATCAGTAACACCAGCAAGTAGCAAACACAGTACAACATTTTGAAGATAACGGACCAGGTTTTTTTTGATTGTCGATCCACAACTGGCGCCTCCCGTATGTGACGTTATTTATAATTTCTAACCACTATTTTGAGGGTGCCCCAGATAGGAGGAAGAACCTAAACCTCCAATTAGGACCAAGATCCAAACATAATTAATACAACAGGTATCTGTTCACACGTCACCTTTTACAGAGTAAATGCTGTAGGTAATCAAACAACACAACCAATAGACAAACAATGTGGAAGTAGTCTTGATAGAAGTTTTTCTTCAATTCAGATTTTATTTTTATCCTCCACGCCCAGCCAACACGTGTTTCGTCAGGGCTAGTAGCCCACGACTTCATCAGGGCTCTCGCGGGCAGAGGTTCCAAAGCTATTGGCCCTTAATAAAGTTTGTTGAGGCACAGTTGTGATCTTTTACAAACACACCTTTGCACTGATCACTTCCTTCACACACACCAGCTCCGCTGCACTTGCAGGCGTGGTAGCACACAGGTGGGGATAGTCGCCCCCCCCTGTGACCGAACCCCATGATGAAGCATGTCACCTCTAGGGTGAGTGAGGGTTCTTTTAGAAAATAAATAATTTTTCATTCCTTCCAACATTGCTTAATGACCATTTACATTTAGGTAGGTTTCACCTTTTGTTCACTGTGATATAGGGTTTCACTCGTGTCTTACTTGCGCTCTTTTGTTGATAATAGGTTCCAAAGCTATTGCCACAATGGCTAGGTGCTCTCAGCCGCTTCCAATTCCGACCCGGCTACCGGGTACTGTGGAGGTTCTCGCTGATTCGTCTCAGCCGTCTCAGCTTTCCAGCGTCTCCGCGTGTAAACTGTAAATGACTTCCGCATTTACACGCAGAGACGCTGGAAAGCAGTACGGCTTAACCTGCCGCTCACACGGATACTCCTATGGTGTGTCGCATCTTTGGTATTAACCATCACACGGACAGCTGAGACGAATCAGTGAGAACCTCGACAGTACCCGGTAGCCGGGTCGGAATTAGAACCGGCTGAGAGCACATAGCCATTGTGGCAATAGCTTTGGAACCGCTTCCCGCGGGAGCCCTGATGAAGTCGTGGGCTACTAGCCCTGACGAAACACGTGTTGGCTGGGCGTGGTGGATAAAATCTGAATTGAAGAAAAACTTCTATCAAGACTTCTTCCACATTGTTTGTCTATTGGTTGTGTTGTTTGATTACAGCATTTACTCTGTAAAAGGTGACGTGTGCACAGATACCTGTTGTAACAGTATAACATTTTGGCATGTATCTTTCCGCCGTCTTTGTAAGCCTGTGACCTTACCGGGAGTTTCAGGAATTCCACTAGCAGCACTATGAATGGGCTCACTACTACATACATAGTCAGAGAGTCCTAAAAAAAGGCCTTTTTTACTTTTTTTCTCTTGGGTTGCAAAAGAAATCACTGGTACGTGAACTTGTGCTAGCCGCCATAATTTTCTTTTCTTTTTTTTTATGTCTTCTTATATAGCGCTCGAATCACCGGGAGGCATCTCGGCGCTTGCATTGGGAACCCGTCCTGGCTTTTCCCTGTGAGATAGCCCCTACAGGGCATCCCCAAGGTGAAAGCCAGGCATCCCGTCGCGGGCGGGCCGTTGTGGAGATTAAGCAAGCTAATGCCCAGAGTTGCAGAGTGTGAACCCATGATTCGAGTAGGCACCGAAGCGAGAATTATCGAGTCCATGGACATTTGGGCTCAAGGCAGCTAATGGCAGCTCACTCAGCTTTCACCCAAGAAATACAGACACAGGCCATGATGATGCAGACTCGCAGTACTTTAAGCAGTACATGCAAGTGGGGATCTGAATGTCTTACTTTTCTATAGGGGTGGCACTGCACCTGGCCATACTTCTTCCACTCAGCATCTGCTCTACTACATCATACACCTCTGCTATCGACGAGGAGGATAAAGAAGATAACATCCAGGCTACGAAAGTACGTCTATGATTCTTCTTAATGTCTCAAATGTACCAAAATGTCTTTTTGTCAAAAACCAACTAACACCCTTTTCATTATATTTTGGAAACTACTGTCTTCTTATGTTGAATTGCATTCAACAAAACCATTCTTTACAGTCATAAATATTAAGACTCGCTCGTCCTTCGTTTCACCCTTCTTTAACTTTTCTTTCTTCACATCCCTAAACTTCATCTGATATGACTTGACTTGAGAATAAAAATTTGCCAGCTGAGTTGAAGTGAAATAGAGGGGGCCATTGGTTACCAGAGAAGTACCGCCGCTAATGCTATTAAAAGTCAAGGTTGACTGTCTTCTCCGTGATAGCCCAAAAAGTAGTTCTAAATTAGTAAATGTTCTAGACAGTACAGTGTACTTATACTAGTGTACTGTGTACTACTGTACAGTACATCATACACTCCTTTGCGAGGCTACTTAAAAAAATTTCAATAAGAAAGGAGTATAATAACTTACCACCGTCTGCCGCCGCTGAGTCTTCCCCCCCAGCTCCTCCTGTTGGCACCGCCGCATCCTTAGTGGACCCCTCCGCACTGCTGGCCCCGGCACTGGTGGTCATCTGTGCTGCGTCAGATGATGTGACGTCTAGGAAAAACAAGTCATATTTTCAGATGCCATACACAACCCCCTATTTTGTCTGGTAATGGAAGAAAATGTTACATAACAATTTTTTTTATTACTGGGATTGAAAAAAGTAACGGTTTTGGGGAGGGTGTTAACCTTTTATATGCTTATTCCATTAAATGCTACACTTTTTCTTATGACAACTGATGAATGCCTGCTTAACGGGCACCATTTTTCTCATTACAGAAAGAAGATTCCATTGCCCTTCTGCCAGACAATTCACCAACTACTACTAAGTCATCACCAGCAGTACTTTAAGTACTTTAAAGAAGGTGGGGGCTCCCGCACAGTTATTCTAATAATTTCATGTGTCTGTTAACTATTATTAATTTTAAGTCATACTAATTTAATTCATGGGAATGTTGTTGCAACTTTAACGTCATTTTTATCTATCAGAATACTACGCTATTAAAAATAAAGAAATAGTGTTTTCATTTCTTAATTGAAAATAAAACTTTAAAACTAACAAACACTGTGTGGTTTTTGTTTACGAGTGAGTGAGCGGAAAGGTTTGAACTACTGCACTTGGCAGTCATGTTTCAGTGACACAGATAGGCCGGGACTCAGAGGTAGTCTTCTTCTGTTCTTCTGGGTCGTAAAATCGTTGGTCAGACATTCTAGATAGTCGGTCAGGGTATTGGGGGTTCAACTTCGGTTCGGACTGAGGTATGTCGAAAGTCGAACTGCACCTATCATCTTGTCCATACTTCTTTGTGTGCAGAATAGTCCCTGAAACACTAGCGGTATGGGATGTGCTTCTCTCAAATCAAAAAGGACAATGCTACCGTTTACTTGGTGTAAACAATTACATTTTGTTGTTGCAAAATGTCAAAGCACTTACATTAAGAAGACTGGAATAGACAGCAAGGGCAACCCAGAGGACTGCACTCAGTGCCTAGAGCTATTGCTGTATCAGAGTTTTGTTTCACACCGTTTGCCGAATGGGCAAGCTTAGCTACCTACACAGACCGACTCATAATTGTAAATAGTAGTAGCACAGAGAGTGATGGTAGAGGCAGGATAAGAATGTAGAAAGTAGTCTACATTAGAAGAAGATCAAAGACTATTTTGTAAAACATAGAATTATTAGGAACCAGTTTATAATGAATAGGAGCTGTAAAAGTAAGGGAAGTATAAGTATTAATATAACAATAAAACAACTTACTGGGGCCAGCAGAAGAGCCTGCAAGGGACTGCTCCTGTCCAACTTCTGCAACCGGAGTCTCTGTACCCGCCGTCGCCTTGCCCCTGGGAGTTGCTGGTGATCATGAAATAAAGAAACACAACATGGATGATTGTTTTTTGGGAAATATTTGATTTCTTTGTACTTAATCTAAAATTATATCGGGGAAACGAATCAACATCAATTGCATCTGATATGATCAACTAAGAGGATAGTAGAACAGTATTGCAGGATTCTCAGACCGTCTAATAGGAAAGTTATGTAATTCACTAACTACATCAACACAAAAAGGTTCTACTACGACTGCCATCACTCAGCAGCACGAGACGTCGCGTGACAGACACAGTCTGTCATAATGATTGCAGACCACTAACAAATGTAATAGAACAAATAATAAATAATATACTCAACGTATCAATCCACCACTATCTTTTCAAAGTGGCAGCAGCAGGAGTACAAAGAAGGACTAGACTTGAGTCTACTGTCTCTAGCATTACGTAGTAATGCTCTCAAATGACTAAAAAGTTGCAAACAAGTAAGCATAGTAGCAACGCCAATAACCAGGCGAGTACCTGCAATGACAGAAGCTATTTAAACATTAATTTACCTGCAATGTAATCTAATCAGCAGCATTCGTACTCTTCAGGAAAAAAAATAGATTAGCAATATAACAGAGCAGAAGGAAAAAAAGTAGTTATTAAATAGCTACTTACCAAGCCCAGGGATCTCCACCCCGAGCAGGTCGAGCATGTCATGCTCCCGGTCCAAGATGTCACTCCACCGGTGCGTCACTTGGTGGTAGGTGCGCCGGACCCCAGACTCCTTACACATGCGCCGGCACACCTTCTCCCACAGCTGGCGACGCTCCCGGAGGATGTACCCAGAAGCAATCCGCCCACCTGCTGCCACGGTCTTAGGGAGGTGGACCTGGACAAAAACCATCAAGGTGGCCACCTCCACCACAGAGAAGATCTCCCTGGGCTGCACTTCCTCCCCCCTCCAACGCCCGCAAGGGAGTCGGGTACGTGGTGCTGGGCCCTTCCCCTTTCCCTTGTCGCCTCCCTTAGCCATGGTCCTGGGCACAAGAAGAAGGAAAGAAGAATAGGTGTGAAAAAAATAAGAGAGAGAGCGAAAGAAATAAAGTAGGTAATAAAGTAACAAAAAGTTAAAAATAAAACACAAAATATAGATGTAGGAAATTGAAGAGAGAGATAATAAGCAAAAAAAAACAAAAAAAGTTCAGAAAAACATAGGATTTCAAAGATGCAAGGTGGATAGAAAGGTAGCATGCCCAAAACCATAGCAGTGAATGAAAAACAAGATGGCCGCGCCCATAGAGGACCGCATGGGTAAGTTTGCGTGATATTTCCCCTGCGAGCATGCAAAAATGCCCACGAATACGTAATCGTGCGCCGCATACGACGCAAGCATGCAACGAGCGCCCGGAAATGGAAACACGTCACGCAAACAAGATGGCCACGGCCATACACGACAGCATGGGCAACCTCGGGGTCGGTGCGCTGCAAGCGATCCGCAAATAAGCAAAAAAACTCAAGAACACGCAAAAAAAAGGAAAAACCGCCCGAACACGCAAAAAAAGAGAAATCAGCAAATTTGCACGAATTTGCGGATTGCAAGTTCGATTTCGCGTCCCGCAGAAAAACAAACTTTGGAAAACTGAAAGCACTTAGCAGGTGCAAAAGTTAAAGCTAATTTGTAACCATTCCCTGTAGTGATTCCTGAGGGGCCCCTCCAGAGTTCAGTTGCCTACTTTCAACTATTCTCTGACCCTGCTCTGACCCTCAAAGCAGGGTCAGAGAATAGTTACAAGTATGGCACAATGCTCCTGTAAAAAAAATAACTGCAACAGGAAGGTCTTACAGCTAATGAAGCAGGTGCCAGACTTGAAGCACAAATTCAGTGACACATTAACCAGCCCCAAATTAATTCATCTCAGTTGAGGCTGAGAAGGTGTGCTTTGCTTTCCCCCCATAATCTACTGTGGTGAACAAGAGGGTGGTAGTGGTGAACCAGAGGGTGCTGTGATAAACCAGAGGGGGGCAGTGAGGATCCAGAGGGTGGCAGTGATCAACCAGAGGGTGGCAGTAATGAACCAGAGGGTGGCACTGGTGAAGCAGGGGGTGGCAGTGATGATCCAGAGGGTGGCAGGGATGAACCAGAGGATGACAGTGATCAACCAGAGGTTGGCAGTGATGAACCAGAGGGTGCTGTGATAAACCAGAGGGGGACAGTGATGATCCTAAGGGTGGCAGTGGCAAACCAGAGGGTGGCAGTGATGAACTAGAGGGTGGCAGGGATGAACCAGAGGATGGCAGTGATCAACCAGAGGGTGGCAGTGGTGAACCAGAGGGTGCTGTGTGTGAGAAGTTGGCCTGGTATATGATGATCACTATTCTAGTGAGCACCTTGCACCAGTCCAAACGACCCTTATGGGGATTGGTTGTAAGTCAACCTTATAGACCAGCTATCCTAGTGGTAGCATGGACAAAAGCAGTCTTAGGCTAAACTCAAGAGGGCATGTGAAGCCAGCTGTTTTACCATATGCAATCCTTTAAATCCCAAATGAAAGGACAACACACAAATTATATATTATAAAATATATGTATTTATTTCTGGAATAATCCCCTTGACTCTTTATGAGCACAGGAGCACAAGCGTTAAACAAAGAACACAGTATAACATACAATAAGATGCACAATTATGGATAGGCAGGGTGGCCACGCAAACCATATATTAAGAAAGTAGTATAAGTACCACGTCACGAACAATGAACAGGCCTAGGGCCTAGGGAATCGCTGGGCCTACACTGGACTAATGAAGGTTAGGACATAAGAGGTATATCAAAACAACGAAAGAGTACCTAAAAAGAAAGAAACAATCTATCCATGACAGCGTAGAAATTTACTCCACCACCACAGATTTAGAAAAAACAATCCAACAAGTAGGACGAATGTTAGTAAGAAAGAAGAACCCTCAGGCACCAGATAAATATTTGGCTGCCATTTATTTTCATTGGATTCATCGTATGAAAACGTGAAATTCTACGTAGACAGAACAAGAGAGTGCATGTTAAAAAGAGTATCGACTGCCACCCAAATAGAAAAATTATTTTAATGTGGGGGTAGTCCTAACTCTATTAAAAACGGGATAGAAAGACGGACATATAAGTGGTTGAGTTACTTTGAACCACATGTCCTAAAAAAGGGTCGACATGTTTCTGCTAACGAGCCTATCATAAGCTCAGCATTCCTCAGGACCATACATACCCTCGCCTCAGAAGAGGCACACACTATGGCGCCAAATCTTCGGGGAGTAGACAGTAAAAAGACTACACCAACTTGTTTGGGAGTCTAAGCACCGCACAAGTCACGTGCTGTCCTTCCAAATCGTTAGGACTGTGAAATTAAGTAAATTAGGGAGACAATCCCCCTGGGCTCGTGGCAGGGGAAACCTTCACGCCCGGATAATCATTAATGCCGAGCGACTGCCCGCCTGGTAACCTACTCCGGTCACATCCACGGCCCGTAGGACATAGGAGGCCCACAGCATGCGGGTGCAGTGTCTATTGGCAAACGCGTTTACCATACAAGTCAATGGTGCGTAAAAATCAGAAAGTTATAGGTTTAGGAGTCTTCCGACTGGACTAGAACTTAGCCACTAAAAAGTAGGACACTAGAGGTGTAAACCACTATAGGAGCACCGGTGTAATCTTGTTACCTCACCCACAGGAAGGGGGTGCATTGGTGCCAAAGTGCGTCGGGTTTCTTCGTGGAGTTCTATGGAGCCTGGAGGTAAAGATGCTGCAGGCGGCCAGGAGAGAAGAGTCCGGTTGGATCCAAGGGTGGATCGAAGATGTAGAGTACCTGAAAGCAGAGGGGACAGAGTCTAGGTCACTAGCCAGTGACCAGTATGGAACCAGGACGGAACCAGGCAGTGTCGGGTTGCAATCAGGTGCTGTCGAGTAGTTTGTCTCCATTGCCACGTGGACCAGGAAGGATCGAACATGACCAGCTGGTGGACACTAGCTGTCCCACAAAGGCTCTTGCTGTCGGCGGTGTCGGTTCTCGAATTGGAGTCACCAAACCTTGGCAAATGCAACCCAAGCAGGACTCGAAGATATCTTTTGGATCGGACCGGGAAGGTCAGATCGATGGCTCTTTTTCAGGGGAGCTAGGGCCAGTCTGGAGCAACCAGACCAGCAGGGTAGTTTTGATGGATCATTGTCACAGAGGCCACTAGCAAACGGGCAACCAACCGGACAACGCGGCAAGCAGCAAAAGTGCAAAAGGGCCCCACGCAGCATTCGATGAGTGTGGAGGGGTGATCTTTGAAGCACAGGCTGCTTGGGGCTGGAGCTTCTCAAACCCCAAAGCACAGCGTCTAGGGTGCCTCGGGAGCTGCACAGGAAGCACTTTGTTGACTCTTCAAGATGGCCGGTCCCACGTCCCTCATCGCCTCCTCGGCTCTCAGCTGGGACTGTGGATCGGGCTGTTGGATGTCTGGGAGTCTGGGTCTTGTTGATCTTTGTTGTTCGAGCTCTGGCGGGAGCAACGGAAAAGAAAGTCTTGATGCGCTGATGGTGCCTGCTTGCACAGGGTGGCCACTCCTTGACCACAAAGGAGATTCTTCAGTCTTCCACGTCGAGTGGGATGTCGAAGGGTCCAGAGTTTCATTTCAAAGTTTCAGTCTGGATGATCTGGTTTGCATTGGCACAGCTCCTACCTTTATTCCAAATCTAGGGGCTGGATCTCCTGCTAGGTCCCTCCTATGGGTGGGACCCAGGAAGGGGGTGGTTACACCCCTTTCCCTTTGTCCAGTTTCACGCCAGAGCTGGGGCTGGAGAGCCCCAGCACCGGTTTGAACTGGACTCTGCATGGGACAGGCAGTGTCTAGTTTCATTCAGCCCTCCCTGCCCCAATCCACAGCCTTGAACCAGGGGGTGGCAGTGATCAACCAGAGGGTGGCAGTGATGAACCAGAGGGTGGCACTGGTGAAGCAGGGCGTGTCAGTGATGATCCAGAGGGTGGCAGGGATTAACCAGAGGATGTCAGTGATCAACCAGAGGGTGGCAGTGATGAACCAGAGGGTGCTGTGATAAACCAGAGGGGGACAGTGATGAACCAGAGGGTGCTGTGATAAAGCAGAGGGGGACAGTGATGATACAGAGGGTGGCATTGGTGAACCAGAGGGTGGCAGTGATGAACCGGAGGGTGGCCGCGATGAACCACAGGGTCGCAAACAGGCTGGACACGTAGAAACAACATGGTCGCGACCATTGCGACCACACAAGTAAGTTCGCGTTCCCGAACTTGTACAAAACCCTCACGAAATGGCAAAAACAGGAAATTTGCAAATTCGCACGAATACGCGAATTTTGCAGATTTCGAGTTTGTTTTCGCACCAATTCGCGGATCGCGAATTCGCAAATTTTGCTCATGCTTACAATTTACACACACAACACGATCAGCAAGGATGATGTTTAGGACCATTCTGTTCTGAAGCGTTATGAGGTGGTCCACCTGTAGCTCTGCAGTGATGTTGGAGAGGGCACCAGCTGTTACTGTGATGGTGGCTTCAAGGACCAAGGTCAGTCCTCGTACAGCTCGACTGTTGGCCATTGGGCCCTAGAAAGGAAGAAAACCTTTAAAAGAGTCCCCGGTCTCCTGGCCTGCGGTTTCCTCGGCTTATATGACGCCCCTACGTGAGCGGCGCAGAGCGCCCTTCGTTGACAGGTGGTAACCTCCATGGGTGGAATAAGTTGGCGGAAGGAGGAAGGCCAGATAGCAGGTACCAGACCAGTTACGGGGGAGCCAAGTGTAGGTGGCAGTACCACAGATGAAATAGGTGTTGGGGGATGTCACCAGCTTTGGAGGAGATGTAGAGTTTAAAGTTTTTGTGATATCACACGTACTGGTACCAACTTTCTTAGTCCCTAGGCCATGAATGCAGACACGGCCTTGCACATTTAAGACATTCACAGTGTCTCGTTCATCAGACAGTATCCTTCGTGTGCGGAATCTGGAAAATGTTTGTCGATTAGTTGAGTTGAATACTACCACCTCACTGAGTTCATCTGGTGATAGTAGTGTTGAGGATGAGTTGGTCGGGCAAAAAGGAGCATTGGCATGGCCAGATCTGTTCCTCCAGAAGTCATCCCAAAATTTTCCAAGGGCAGAATTGACAGTACCATTGACAGTGTAGGGCTCCTGCATCAACATCCACCACGCAAGACAAGACCCTGAGATGGAAAAGGGGTAGGGAAAGAATGGGACAGGGTGTATCATGGAAAGCGGCATCAGTCCACACACCCAGCAGTTGGAAGTGTTCATGATCAGCTGGTGATGATGCAACATTTGGCTGAAGGTGTTGTTGTAGAATTCTGCACGGCGGGGTAACTCGTGGGCTGGTAACGTGTAATACTGGTGTTCTGTAGGAGTCAGGGTAGGAGTTGGTGAGGTAACAGGATGGTAGATTAACAACAGCCAACCAAGGATAGACAGGATGAGGGAGACAAACAGCATCACTACGGTGTCCATGAAGCATTTACTATGTCGGAGGCTGACATCGTGTTTCTGGATTCGGGTGCTTTGGATGGCGGCCATTGTGCTAAGCCAAGGACCTCTAGTGGCTGTCTGTGATTGGTGGTTGCTTCACTGGGCGCAGGTGCCCAGGGCCCTTATGGCTTACCTTAGTCTGACACACCAGCACTACTCTCATTTGGGGAAGATCCCAGCCTTACAGCCTATAGGTACTTGGCAAAGTCAAGGGCAAGCCTTCCCTCGGGGGCGCAAGATGTATCGGTCGGAAGTAGGGACAGTATGGTCGGGAAACAATTGTTCTTGGTGTTGAGCAGAGTTAAAGGAGGATTCCTCCCTTCCTTTCAGTATGCTGTCACTCTCTGCTTCCGTAGATGTAGAATGCTGTCTAGCATCGCTGAATTGGACAAACGTCGGGACTGTTTCTGTTTCTGAGTCTCCTAGTCCTTTCCTCACCTACTGATCATAGGAGAGGGGCAGGGGCACACGCCTACAGTGCGATGAATGCACCCAATTCTTCCGACCTTCTACTTTCACGGCGGTGCGGGTGGCTAGTAACACCTGACGGGTTTGTGTCCAACGGCGCTCAAGGATCTTAGTCCATTGAAAATTCTAGATCAGGACCCAGTCACCAGGTTGGGTAACGTGTCCTGGGCCCTCGCTTTTGTCAGGTATGGCCTCATGCACCTGGTGATAAAGAGTATGAAAGGTATTAGTTAGACTGTACAGATAATCAGTTAATACAGGGTATTCAACGTCAGACAATTTCTTAGGCTGCAGTACACCCCATACATTGGCAGAACTCCTGAACACAATTTCATGTGGGGACAGCCCTATTCTGGTGTGGGCCGTTGTTCTTGTGGACAGTAGGGCTAAGGGCAAAGCATCAACCCAAGTGACACCTGTCTCGGTTACTATTTTGGCCATTTTAGTTTTTAGGATGCCATTGTACACCTCCACTAGACCTGCTGACTTGGGGTGGTTAGCTGCATGAAATTTTTGTTTTATACCCAATGCTGTACAGACATATTCCATAATTTGGGCTGTAAAGTGTGTCCCATTGTCACTCCAGACCAAGCGGGGCAAACCGAATCGTGGGAGGTACTCCTTTAATAGTACTTTGCCGGTAGTGATAGCGGTGCAGTCTTTGACCGGGTAGGCCTCCACCCATCGGCTGAAGGTACAGACCACTACCAGGACATATTTCAAAATGTTACATCTGTCCATCTGGGTGTAATCCATTTGGAGGACTTCAAAGGGAAGGTAGGAGGAGAGAATCCTCCCTTAGGAGTAACTGTGCCTTTTCCTGGTTATACATTAGGCAAATCATGCATGTTCTAACCAGCTTGTCAGCATATGCTGGAATCTTAGAGTTGTACCATGTAGGTTCCAACAATTTACATATCCCTTTTGCACTGATGTGAGCAGGACCATGGGCCATCGTAACTACTGGTAGCACGTGGCTATCAGGTAACATCCATTGTATTTCCATAGTTGTACGGACCCAACAACCATCAATTCCCTCCTTTGCTAATTGCTCCTTCTACACCCTTAGTTCCTCAGGAGTAGTATGGGACTGACTATCAATCACACTCTTTACTGTGTTTTCAACCATGCCCTTGTCTGCCACCCACCTAGCGGGACCTCCTACATACATTCCTTCCCTTTTTCTAAGAGCTGTTTGTCTGGCCGTCTGGTCATCCAGGGCATTGCCTTTCCCAACATCATCTGTCACTTTCTTAAGGGCCTTACATTTTATGATGGCCACCTTTCTGGGGAGTGTCAGGAAGTCTAACAGTCGGTGAATTAGGGGGTCATGTTGAATTTTGGTCCCATGGGAAGTAAGGAAATTCCTTTCTTTCCACAACCTCCTGAAATTGTGGGCCACCCCGAAGGAATATTGGCTGTCAGTATAAATATTTACTGTCATCCCTTTGCTTAACTCACAAGCTCTAGTGAGGGCCACTAATTCTGCTGCTTGAGCAGAGCATTGCGGAATCTGAGCTGTTTCTACTACTCGCCCTAATGTCGTGAGGGTGTAGGCAGCTGAGATGCTACCATCAGGCCCTCTGAGACTTGATCCGTCTACATACAGTGTACCTTCTGGTTCTGCTATCGGGGTATCCTGTAAGTCAACCCGTCCCTTCGTCTCTTCCTCTGTCCTTAATATGCAGTCATGTGGGTCTAAGTGTGCATCCTGAGAATCCAGTGGGAGTAATGTGGTGGGGTTTAGTACAGTGCATCTTTTGATGTTAATGTGGTTGGCAAAGTGTGTCAGTTCATATCCTGTTAGTCGTGCGCTAGTGAAGTACTGTGTCTTGGTGTTATTAAGGAGGGTATCTACAGAATGGGGGACCATCAGACTCAGGGGGCAGTTCATGACGATCCCCGCACTCTGACGGACCATGAGGGTGGCCGCAGCAGTCACCCGTTGGCTTTTTTGCGATTTTGCACCAGACTTAACTGGAGTACTTTCTACTGGCTAATCAGTAAGTGCTACCTCGTTGGGTAAATGTATAGTGCTTTTCCTGCACTACAGCTGCGTAGGGCCAGAAGAGTTGCCTCCAGTGACCATGTGTGTGTAACTTTGCCATCGCACCGAAGGGCGCTGGGGTCACTCGAGTGAGCTGTCCATCATAGTTTGTAAAGGGCAGGAAGACGGTGCATACCGCTAGTGTGTGGGGGGCATACGGGGGGGCTTCTTTGCGAGTTCACATGCCTCTTGTGTGTATAAAAGGTCAGGCACAGTTCAGAGCAGCAGATGAGGAGAAAGAAGGTACTGGTTACAGGAACTGCACGAGGATTGCACTCGTGAAAGTCAAGGATGCAAAGGCCTCCATCAAGCATCATAGCTAATTTTCGACTGTAGATATTGGGAGAAAGCACACCTGCCCAGCCTCGACAAAGCACACGATTTTTTGGGGCTGATTAACTTTGCCATCACGCCGAAGGGCGCAGGGGGTCCCTTGAGTGAGCTGTCCATCATAGTGGGTAAAGGGCGGGAAGACGGTGCACACCGCTAGTGTGTGGGGGGGCAAACGGGGGGCTTCTTTGCGATTTCACAAGCCTCTTGCGTGTATAAAATGTCAGGCACCGATCAGAGCAGCAGATGGGGAGAAAGAAGCTACTGGTTACAGGAACTGCAGGGGGATTGCAGTCGTGAAAGTCAAGGATGCAAAGGCCTCCATCAAGCATCATAGCTAATTTTCGACTGTAGATATGGGAAGAAAGCACACCTGCCCAGCCTCGACAAAGCGCATGATTTTTTGGGGCTGATTAACTTTGCCATCGCGCCAAAGGGCGCCGGGGTCCCTCGAGTGAGCTGTCCATCCTAGTGGGTAAAGGGCGGGAAGACGGTGCACACCGCTAGTGTGTGGGGGGGCAAAAGGGGGGGGTTCTTTGCGAGTTCACATGCCTCTTGTGTGTATAAAAGGCCAGGCACCGATCAGAGCAGCAGATGGGGAGAAAGAAGCTACTGGTTAAAGGAACTGCAGGGGGATTGCACTCGTGAAAGTCAAGGATGCAAAGGCCTCCATCAAGCATCATAGCTAATTTTCGACTGCAGATATGGGGAGAAAGCACACCTGCCCATCCTCGACTAAGCACACGATTTTTTGGGGCTGATTGACTTTGCCATCACGCCGAAGGGCGTCGGGGTCCCTCGAGTGAGCTGTCCATCATAGTGGGTAAAGGGCGGGAAGACGGTGCACACCACTAGTGTGTGGGGGGGTCAACGGGGGGGAGCTTCTTTGCGAGTTCACATGCCTCTTGTGTGTATAAAAGGTCAGACACAGATCAGAGCAGCAGATGGAGTGAAAGAAGCTCCTGGTCACAGGAACTGCACGGGGATTGCACTTGTGAAAGTCAAGGATGCAAAGGCCTCCATCAAGCATCATAGCTAATTTTCGATGGTAGATATGGGGAGAAAGCACACCTGCCCAGCCTCGACAAAGCACACGATTTTTTGGGGCTGATTAACTTTGCCATCGCGCCGAAGGGCGCCGAGGTCCCTCCAGTGAGCTGTCCATCATAGTGGGTAAAGGGCGGGTAGACGGTGCACACTGCTAGTGTGTGTGGGGGGGGCAAACGGGGGGCTTCTTTGCGAGTTCACATGCCTCTTGTGTGTATAAAAGGTAAGGCAACGATCAGAGCAGCAGATGGGAAAAAAGAAGCTCCTGGTCACAGGAACTGCATGGGGATTGCACTCGTGAAAGTCAAGGATGCAAAGGCCTCCATCAAGCATCATAGCTAATTTTCGACGGTAGATATGGGGAGAAAGCACACCTGCCCAGCCTCGACAAAGCGCACGATTTTTTTGGGGCTGATTAACTTTGCCATCGCGCCGAAGGGCGCCTGGGTCCCTCAAGTGAGCTGTCCATCATAGTGGGTAAAGGGTGGGAAGACGGTGCACACCGCTAGTGTGTGGGGGCAAATGGGGGGACTTCTTTGCGAGTTTGCATGCCTCTTCTTGTGTGTATAAAAGGTAAGGCACAGATCAGAGCAGCAGATGAGGAGAAAGAAGCTACTGGTTACAGGAACTGCACAGGGATTGCTCTTGTGAAAGTCAAGGATGCAAATGCCTCCATCAAGCATCATAGCTAATTTTTGACTGTAGATATGGGGAGAAAGCACACCTGCCCATCCTCGACAAAGCACAAGATTTTTTGGGGCTGATTCACTTTGCCATCACGCCGAAGGGCGTTGGGGTCCTTCGAGTGAGCTGTCCATCATAGTGGATCGGGAAATCACGGGAAATCCGCAAATTCCGCGAGCGGAACGAATTTTCCGCCCATACTTACCGTTGGCATCCTGGGAGCAGTGCTTAATTTGTAAAATATTAAGTCCAGGTGGTAAAAAAAGATTAGGAGGGCACACCCACTGCTCCTGACTCCACCCATCCACTTACTCTATTGGCTTCACACACATCCTCAACTGGCACTGCTAAAAGCCAGATGTAATACCACCATATGGATACAGTGGGTCCCAGCACCTCAAGGCTCATGTAGTGCTTCAACACCAGTTTGCCTGATGAACAGTAAGTAACAGTTCACAACACTCTAAGCACACTTTTACCCAGTGGGACCCTGCAGCACAAGAGAGATCATTTATCCAAATGAACATTTATCACATGAAAGGAACCATGCATCACACAAGACATTTTTAATACACTGTGCTCGGTTGTTTAACACCCAATCACAACACAGAAACATCTTAATCCAGTGACTTACTTTACCACAAAGTCATTTGCCACACGTACAGAACTGAATCCTTCCACTGGGAACTTTACCACACTGTCATTTGTCAGCTTTTACCACCAGAACTTTACCAGAAGAATTAAACACACAGTGCTTGGCCCTGTGGGACTGTGATCGTACACACCATGTAACATTCATAAAGCTTCTTTTAGATTGAAACAAGACCTCTCATATATTCAAAACAGGAAATGGTCACAGAGATTATTTACAATACTTTTAGTCAGCTGCTGTATTACAATATTGAAAACACACGTCCCTATCCCTGAATATTTGATGAAAACACATTTATAATTTGGAGCGTATGCCTGTGCACGGTCAGTGACTTGGCCAAGGATGGCATGAAAGAGCTGAAACTAGATCAAAAATTAAAACCTGTTCTCAACAGTATCCCACAAACTACGTTTGGCCAGGGGATCACAAAATCCTTAAGATGTCCCTGAGATCGGTCCTTCCTAAAACTCAAGCCTTCTCTCATCATTTGTATTAGTATTAAGGAGGAGTGTCAAGTTCAATGCAGCTGGGAGGCTTGGTGTTTTGTCTGGCACGTTCAATCAAAGCTGGCATTGTACACAACATCACTTTGAATCATGGAGCTTGTAGTTTTGTGCAACACACATGGGCTTAAAAAACATAAAAAGGCATGCTGATTGCAAAGCTAGTACTGGCTGAAGCTGCAACTTGCCACCTACCCCCAAGTCTTAATAACACCTACCACACACCTTAAACAAAGAGGATATGCTGACTTTTGTCATTTAGGTAACCTGGAGGTCATACAAAAGCAGCTCCAAGCAACTATGGAACTGCGCAAAAATAAAACTGTTGTCTGTTAAACTGATTCCATTTACAACTCAGATGCTTACGAATATAACATATGCACAGAGTTTTGTCACATTTTAACATTACAAATGAAAACAGTTTTGACATTAAAATGCACTAGGCATGAAAAAGAAATAATATGTACTGCATTTAAAAAAAATCAGTGGTAGATTGTGGCCACATACAGATTATATACAGGAAATAATTATGGTGCTCTGAGCCTTTTAACCCCTTCTGTGCTCATGACGAGCTCAGCTCGTCATAAGGCACAGTGCTCGTGTGCTCATGACGAGCTGAGCTCGTCATGACCACACCCATTTTCATTGTCCTACAGCACAGGGGAAGGATATCTTGAGCAGCCAAGGTGTTAAAAAGTATGTGAACTGTAAAAATGTTCACAATGGGTGTATGTTGTTGGAAAAAATGGCATTCTCGTTTTATCTTATGTTTTGTGATAGTATCTTCATTTTGAGGTGCGCCTCGGTTGATAGAAATAACTAACTGTGGAGTAAATGTGGCCTAACAGGCTGCGCTGCAGTCTTTTGAGATGGGGAACCAGGTCTTGGTGTGGGCTCAACAACCACTGAATCTGGGCAAATCGCATAATCTCCCCTTACCTAACAAAGAAAGAACGTGTCCTTGCGTAAACATAGCCTTTGGGTCGTCAAGTTTGTGCTACTTAAATCTGCAAAATAAAACGATATTCTCCTACCCTTTCAGCTGGACTGATGACGGCTGAAGCAGGACAAGAAAGGAAATGTTGATTATCAGTTTTTGATCAGATGGCAGCATTGGTGCAGATAGAAGTTCACAGTGCCTCACTTCGGAAAGGCGTGGGTGAACTCGAGGATTAAATGGACGAAAGTGAAGACAGCTTCACATTCTGAGGAAAGCCGGAAACATCTTTCTATGGGCCATGATGTCATCGAGCGATCCTCTCCCTCTCTCTGCAGCTGGCTTGGACGATCTTCCCCACTAGATGTCCTGGGCCGTTACAAAGCAGAGTGTTAAAATCTGGTTTGCGATGTCAACATTATCGGCGCCATCTTGCCCGTTTTCAGGCTCTTATGTGCGCGTAAGCAGCAGCCATTTTGAGTGTCATGGCCTCTCTGCCCAGTGCCGCTAGCCAGCGCGTCTCTCCCTCTGACCTCGCAAGCATCCCCCGCACACTGACAGACCCCGCTCTCTCATGCCCGGACCGTAAACCTCCCTTCCAGCGCGATTCTGCCTCCGAAGTACATCCGATTCAGAAAAGGGGCTGGTGATGGACAGAGTATCTGAATTAAACAGAACACTCATACCCAGTCAAGAGATCAGGGCTTGATCCATCACCGTTTTTTAGCTCACTGCACTATCCCAGCTCAGAACCTGGCTATATGCAAATGAGTCTGTCCCTGGCCCAGTGCATCATGGGAGCAGGGCAGACCAAACTACCAAGCCAATTCTTATACTGGGAAGGAAACAAGCTTCCGGGGACCGGTTTCTGGCATTACAGCCGTCTTCGGCCCGGCTTGCTTGAATCCTGATGGTGCAATGAGCAAGGGACTCACATCTGAGTATACCCTTCCACGCTTATGGTGGACAAAACGATTCAGAAAAGGGGGTGGTGATGGACAGAGTATCTGAATTAAACAGAACACTCATACCCAGTCAAGAGATCAGGGCTTGATCCATCACCGTTTTTTAGCTCACTGCACTATCCCAACTCAGAACCTGGCTATATGCAAATTAGTCTGTCCCTGGCCCAGTGCATCATGGGTCACTGCACTATCCCAGCTCAGAACCTGTGAGGTTCCGTGACAATTGTAAGTGGTGCATTGTACGATTATAGTCGAGTCTGGTATCTATGGACCGCAAATGACGAGTTTAGTGGGTGTACGCAGTTTCACTGTACTAACCTAAACCGTTCGTCTGTTACGTGGGTATTTCTATCTGTGCCCACGGGTTCCATCTTAGATACGGCATCCATTTTGTTTCTTGCCCTCAAGTAGCCAGCGAACGGACGCTGTCCGCTTCGCGACCCTGGGACTCCCAAGATATTTGCGGAAGACACACGTTCTTTGTAAATGTCTTTATGATGAGGGGGATGCTACTGTAAGGCAGATGGTGCCGCTCGAGGCTCATCTTGCCGCACGGACTTATTGTCTTAGCCGTGCATCTCATTAGGCACGTCCCTTTGATGCCTGTATCTCGTGTTTCCCGATACCTCCCCTTTTACACCCTTTCCGATCTCCCCACTGTTCCCCTCCTCCTCTACACCTGTCCCTGTTCCTATTTCGATCTGTTTTACTGCTGATTGGAATGTACTAATGGTGGGAAGATGGGTTTTTACAGTTGGGAACCGCCAAATGTTTCCGCACTTATGTTCCGGACCTTATGTGTTTTAAAGTGACCAAAGCGATTCCCCTGAGGGATAATTGTGGGAGCCGGGTTGTAAACTTTTGTCTGTAATGTAACTCTATGGGAAAATGGTGTATAAAAGGAGCGATCTACAGTACCAATTTGAAGCAGTCTCCCCAAGTTGCACGTGTGTTGCTTGTCGTGACTTCTGTGTTCCCTGCAGTAAATAAACCTTGAATCTTTGACGCCGAAGGAAGTGTCCCGTGTCTCTGTGATTCGTACGCCGGAGCAGGTTACCCACGAAGGTTTTAGGTGTTGTGCCCTGGCACCGCTGGGTCCTACAGAACCTAGTCCTTCAGTTGGCGCCCAACGTGGGGCTGCATCAGTGGTACCGGTCCAAGCCCGACGATCGTGAGGAACTTCGTGTGAAATCTCCGAGGGAAGGTGCACTCCGCTTCATCGATCCTGTTGTCGAAATAAGTGGCCCGAAGACTTTTCCCGCGAAGATTCCCGCCTCCTGACGGCTGCGACGGACTGCTGCCCTGACTGTAGACCTGTTTTGGCGCCTGGCGTAGACCTTGGTATAGCGAGACGACTGACGGGCCTTCCTGGTGACGCCATTGATCTTTGAGTTAAGTATTTGTGGGTCGCTCCCATAGTCCTTAGTTGTTGACGCTTTTTGCTAGTGTTTTTGTTGGTGACACTTTGCTAGCGTTTTTGTTGTTGTTGTGTTGTTTGACGACTGCAGCCGCCAAAAACCGAGGGTTTTGTTTTTGCTGGGACTTGGTAAATCCCGTAACCCTTGAAGTTTGTGAAACTCGGCTAGTGTGCAAGATGCCTGGTCGCAGTACTTTGTTCAGTTGTTTCAGACTTTGTGGTACGGATTCCCGACTGGAGGACTCGTGTCCGATACCTCCGGTTGGAACTCCCACTTATGAACTATATAGTAAGCATGGGCTAGGCCCAATTACCTTTAACGATTATTGGATTAAATATACAAAGAAAGACGGCGACCTCCGATGGCCACCTCATGGTAGCCTCGAGGCCCCGATCTTAGATAATCTAGAGATTAAATTGTTCGAGCGAAAGTCAAGGCCGGCCATGTTTGATGCCTTTCGGTTGTGGCGTAAAGAAGCCCGACAGAAAGAAATCAGACAGACTAAACGAAATCAGAGAGATAATGTAGCTACTATTGTAAAGAAAGCAGAGCAGTTTCAGCGTGATAAGAAGGATAAGGATAAGGAAGTGTTTGAGAGACTACAGCGTATGTCCGTAGATAAATGTTATCCTACTTTGCCTACGGAGAAGGAAAAGAAGGAAGAGATAGTTGAGGATCCTTTAATGTCCTATCTTATGAAGTCGCCGCCTCCGTATGTACAGGGTGCCGCAACTCCTGTGGTTCCCCCTGTACCTGTTCCTCAGCCTGTTCCTCAACCTATACCCGCTCTTCCGACTGTTCCTGCTCCTTTGCCTGTCTCTATCCCTACTGCTCCTCCGCTTCCACATACTCCTGCTCCCGCTACTGCTCCTGTTTCGTTAACTCCTGTTGTCACTACTGTTTCTACTCCTTCACTTGTTAGTCCTGTGTCGTATGCTTCTCCCTCTACTCGTAGCCGTAATTCTCCTCTTGCGGCTAGCTTCTTTCATTCGCTCGGACCTATTCATGGGTCCGCTGGTTCCGATGGTCCTCAGAGACGTAGTCAGCTTCCTGGAAACAGAGAACGCGTTGCGCTATATAATATGGCGATGGGTTGGATGGTAAACCCTCTTAGAAATCCACCCCGTGTTGTACTCGACACGTTTGGTCAATTCAATATACCAACCCAAAGATACGTGTTCGATGAAATGTGTAAGTTCCTTCGCGAACAGATAGCGGCCGATGCGCCCGACGAGGTGCTGACCGCCCTGTCTGAGCTTCAGCTTCAGTTCGCAAATGGACTGATAGTAGACACTAACGTTCGACGTGCTGTTGAGCGGTTGCTATCTTTCCGCCCCGCTCCGATACCCCATGCCTTGTTTGTTGAGGATATAGAAAACCTGCCAGACGAGTCTGGTCAATTCCCTATGCGCGAAGTTCTGCCGGTTTGGATACCTGCTAATCCAAATGCTGCTCCTCCAACGTTGGCACATTTCCAGAGAGTGTGGATACATCTCCCATGGAAACGCTCGGAAGTACTGCAGGTGAAGCAATCTTTGCCTGACCCACGCAAAAATCCTACAGGGTATTACAAAGAATTATCCCAGCTTGTAGATGCTACGGTAATGAATCTTGCCGATATCGACATGTTGTTCGGCAATGTCGTACCGCAACCAGTATGGGCTAAGATTCGACATGAAAACCATCCGAATGAATTAGGTGGTACTTGGGCTGCCCTTGTAGCGGCAGATGCTGGACAAGTGGCTGCAACTAAACCCGATCAGCTGATTCTAGACCTTCCTCAAAGAATAATAACATTAATGAAAACTCTTATGCCAGCTATGAGGGTAAATTGGGATAAACTGTCAGCTTGTAAACAAAAGAAGGACGAGAGTGTTTCCGACTTCTTTACGAGGTTCGAGGAAGCATTCATCGACCATAGTGGACAGGATATGAGCACCGAGGGTGGTCAAAGATTGTTTGTGGATAAATTTGTTTCGAACTTATTGCCCGATCTGAGCAACAAATTAAAGAATTCAGAAAGTGCATGGGCCGTTTCTACCTCAGCTCAGATATTGGCTACAGCACAATATTATGAGAACAGAGAGAAAGAAGAGAATGACCGTGCTGATAAAAAGACCAAAGAACTAAAAACTAAAGTGTTGTTGCAACAAGCGTATCCTCCGCGTTCAAATCAGACTGCACCCCAACAAAATAGACCACAGTCGCAATCAAATCGATCACAATCGCGTAATGATTCCTCCTCCCAAAGATCATCGTTAGGGTACAATCAATGTGCCTATTGTAGACAGGAGGGACACATTAAATTCAATTGTCCTGTTCTAAACGATCGTAATAGCGGCAACCCATCCAGAGGAGGTCGTGGTGGTTCACAGCAGGCACCACGCGGTAGGGGCCGCGGTGTTTCCAATGATCGTTCGGATAACCAACCAAATTCTAATAATTGTTTCGATCAACGTGGATCATCACAAGGACGATCTGCGCAGTACAATGTAGACGATTATTACGTCGATCAGGGAACTGACGACAGTAATTACTAGGACAGCCAAAGACAAGGAGAGGGAGTGGTATCAGTTCCGGTTGATCAGAGAGGGCCTTATGTCGCAGTTGCTACATCGGGCGTCGTTGAGCCTTTTCTGTTGGACACTGGTGCAGCGAAAAGTTCTATTATGCATTCGAAACTCCCTGGCGCACCTTTGTCTGGCTTAACAAATGTTTCCGTTGGATTCTCTGGCGCCCCCGTTAGCAATCCAGTTTCTTGCCCTTTGCCCCTTACAATTGGGCCACGTGAGCTTCAAGCTCCGTTGATTTTGACTACTGGTTGTGGTGAAAATCTTTTGGGCCTGGATTTGCTTAAACGTTTGTATGCAACTTTGTATTGTTCTCCTGCGGGTGTAAAGCTTACGTTAGGAGAGAGGGTTATCTCTCCTATGTACTTGTCTCTTGATAAGCTTCCACCGGAATTGAGTTCTCTTCCCGCGTCTTTGTGGGCAACAGGTCCCAATGATGTGGGCCTGCTTGACATCTCCCCTTATGTTGTTAAGTTGAAATCTAATGTGCGCTTGCCACGTATTACCCAATATCGTATCTCCCTTGATGGTGAACGAGCATTGTTAGCGATCATTTATGATCTGATCAAGAAAGACGTTATTGAGGAGACTCGGGGAAACGTGTGCAACAGTCCTGTGCTGCCCATCCTTAAACGCACTGATCCTTCAAAACCGCCTGTTTACCGTTTTGTTATCGATTTACGGGAGGTGAATAAAATTGTGGTTCCTCAGTTCCCCGTTGTGCCTGATATTACGGCGCTACTGACTCTGATTCCAGCTTCTGCATCGTGGTTTTCGGTGATTGACTTGAAGAATGCGTTCTTCAGCATCCCGATTGCCGAGGAGAGTAGAGACCTTTTCGGTTTCTCTCTCGGTGGACGTAGCTTCCGGTTCAAACGCGCTCCTCAGGGCTACTGTGAAAGTCCATCGATTTACAGTCAAGCCTTGAAGGGTCAACTGGATGCGTTTAGGTTGCCGGTTGGTGCGGCTTTGATCCAATACGTCGACGACCTATTGGTGGCTGCTGATACTCAGGACATTTGCAAAATTGCTACAGTGTCGTTGCTGCAACATCTCTGTGAATTGAATCACAAGGTCTCGTCCTCTAAACTCCAATATTGTTGTCAAGAAGTGACCTACCTAGGTCACTTATTGTCAAAGGAGGGAAGACGGTTGACCCCAGAGAGAATTGCAGCAATTGCGCGAATGGCTGTGCCACAAACCCAAAGAGATGTGCGTGCCTTTCTAGGTATCACGTCGTACTGCAGACAATGGATTCCAAATTTTTCATTGCTAGCGAAACCATTGGTGGCTCTTACGTGCAAGGATGTTTCAACTCCTTTACCATGGACGGAGGAATGTCAGAAAAGTTTTTCTGAATTGCGTGATTCATTGTGTTCGGCTCCTGTGCTGGGTACTCCCGACTACAGCAAGCCGTTCACGTTATATGTTCACGAAAGGGAAGGTTGTGCTTTGAGTGTCTTAACTCAACCTTTTGGTGATAAGCAACGTCCATGTGCATATTTTTCCTCGACCTTGGACCCAGTAGCTAGAGCTTTGCCGAGTTGTTTGAGAGCAACTGCGGCAGCTGCGGTCTCCATCCCACAATCAGCAGGATTGGTCATGGATAATTTGCTTACGGTAATGGTTCCGCATGCAGTCGATACTCTTTTGAATCGTACGAAAACTCAGCACTTGACGAGTGCGAGATTGTCTGGGTACGAGCTAACGTTGCTGGCAAGTCATATTCAGATAAAACGTTGTAATGTTCTGAACCCGGCAACTTTGTTACCAATTAGCACAGAGTCAGATGAAGTAGTAGAACATGATTGCTACTTGCGGACTAAGGAGGAAACGAAAGGTCGAGTGGACCTTAAAAACACCCCATTGGAAGATCCGGATGGTGTATTGTATGTGGATGGTTCATGTTTTAAGTTGCCGAATGGTGATGTGACTACTGCTTATGCTGTTGTAACGTTGAATACGGTTGTTGAGACTGCAAGGTTGAATGAGAACTCTGCCCAGGCTGCAGAGCTGATTGCCCTTACTAGAGCATGTGTGTTAGCGAAAGATAAACGTGTGAATGTGTACACTGATAGTCAGTATGCATTTGGTGTTGCGCATAGTTTTGGACGACTGTGGAGAGAAAGAGGTTTCTTGACGTCGCATGGTACGAAGATTCAGCATGGTCAACTTGTGAATGATCTTTTGGATGCACTTACGTTGCCTAAGCAGGTAGCGATTGTTAAATGTAGTGCGCATCGTAAGGTGACGGATGATGTTGGGCGTGGTAATGCGTTCGCGGATGAGATTGCTAAGGAGACTGCCCGGAACCTTAGCACTCGAATGTATGTGACGAGTTCGGTTAGGTGGCCTACAGAATCGAGCATGTGTGAGGATACTATTGAGAGCGTGAAAGAAATTCAGAATGAGGCCACCGAGACTGAAAAGACGAAGTGGAAAGAAAGCACGGGAAAGCTGGATGCGAATGGTTGTTGGATTGATTTGACAGATCAGAAAAGATGGTTGTTGCCCGACGCGTATGTGCTGGCCGTTGTGACAATGGCGCATGGGTTAGCACATATTAGCGCGAAAGGTATTTGTAAGTTGTTGTCTCCTGTGTGGAAGAATGATGGTATCACAAAATGCGCTGAACGTTTGGTGAAGAATTGTATGGTGTGCATGATGTACAACCCTGGCAAAGGAACCCCAACTCCCCCTGGCAGTTTTGCTCCTCCTTCATGTCCCTTTGAGGTGATCCAATTGGACTTCATCCATATGGAGCGATGCAATAACTTGAAATACGTTTTAGTTGTGGTTTGTGCATTCTCCCGATGGATTGAGGCCTATCCTCTCAAAGACAATACTGCTTTGTCGACTGCGAAAATCCTACTGAAGGAATACTTTCCTCGGTACGGAATGCCTAGAGTCGTGTGGTCTGATAACGGAAGTGAGTTTGTGGGTAGTGTGATGAAGAGTGTGTGTAAGGGCCTTGGAATCAAGCAGAAATTCCACAGTGCCCATCATCCTCAGTCTGCTGGTTTGGTTGAAGGGTATAACGGCACCCTTAAATTAAAGTTAGCAAAGATTCAGGCTACGACTGGTCTTTCGTGGCCTGACGCTTTGCCTTTAGCCTTACTGTCAACTAGGGCGACTGTACACTCCCGAGTAGGGCTTAGTCCCTATGAAATAGTGTTCGGTCGTCCTGCGAATGTGTGGGGGGTTCCTAGGCCAGGTATTTTCTGTGATCTCGAGTACCCAATGTTGATTGACTACTTACATGACTTGACTGCTAAACTGAGGTTAATTCACCAACAGGTTCACGAAGCATTGCCGACGCAGACGGAGGGTCCAGGCCACCAGCTCCAGCCCGGAGACTGGGTGGTGACAAGAAATTTTTCACGCAAAAATAACCTGGACCCGAGGTTCACCGGACCCTACCAGGTCCTCCTCGCCACAAGGACTGCTGTTCGTCTCGAGGGACGGAAGAATTGGGTGCATGCCACCCACACCAAGAAGGTCCCTATCCCTTTGCCGGCAGACTTGTGGGTGAGGAGAGGCATTGCATCAACTGAAACCGAAGGATTGCCGGCGTTTGTACCTTTCAGCGACGCACAGCTTGTTGGAGAATCCTCAGAGCAGCAGAAAGACTCTGTTGAACAATTGTCATCAAAAGACTCGGGACCAGAACATTCAACTGATCAGCAGGACGCTGTCTCTTCAACGGATCCTTTGTTCGACGAGCAGACACGTCCTGGGAAAAGCCGATACTTTCTACGAAACCGTACTAGAGACTAATAAAAATATTGTTCTGTCCATTGATAACCGCACTATCCCGTTTTCCACGATCAGTTTGAACATTCGTATTATTGTAATTATTTTGTACGTATTCATTGTGCTTCATTCCATACACTTTTGCTTCCACAGTTGAGAGTGCATATATATTTTGAAATAAAGGCCGTAGGGCCGCGCGCGTACTTCCTTCTGGACAGTAGGTCTTGACGCTAGGTTAAAGGCCGTCGGTTCCTGGGAATTCCTAGGGATTGACTATTGCTGCACAGAACGAAGTGCGTCAAGAAACGTTGCGGACGGTCGTAGGGAATGGCATTCTCGAAGCTGAACGATTTGGAAAGAGCACAGGCTCAGAGACTCAAACTGCAGGAACTCAGTAGAACCAAATGTTTCATATTCCAAATATTGGTATTGTTTTTGACTATTTCTACATTATTGGCGGGTGGGGTGTATTACACGATGTTTTACTTTTTACCTCCTGTTTCACCTACTCCTACCCCTGACCCTAAAATTATCTCCACTGCTTCTCCCCATTCCTTTCACATCCTACCTGAACACGAGCAGGCTAGACGTGCAGAATTCCGCAATAACTCCTTTATTCAGCTCCTTCACCAGCATCAGTTGGTGGTTAATACTACTAACTGTTGGGTGTGTGGGTTGATGCCACATACTACGGATAAGGGAATCCCATATCTTGTGTTACCGTATAGTTCCCAAGGGTCAGCTCGAGCATTTCAAACAATGTTTCGAAGCGCACTGGGTTTCCACCCCATTCGAGAACCACGTTCCCCCTACTCTGGTCCTACCTCGTATCAAAAACCTTTGTCGATAGCAATAGAGGATTTAGATAGTGATATCTATGATCCCTCGCTTATTCCCGAAGAAGAGGTACAAGCTTACAGGGTCCTGAGTAGAGGCGAGTATAGTGTGTTCACGAGTGAAAAACAGCTTAGAAGCTCACCCCCGATATGGGTCGTACCTCACATTGGCAATTTTTGTCTGATGGGTCGTGGCCGAAGATCGAAAGCCCGACTTGGAGAGAGTGCTTGCACTGAGAATTACATTCTGCCGATGTCTTCGTCCCCTGTGTTTCTGGCTGCCAAGGGTACATACTTTATCTGCCATGATCGTGCATACGCATGGTTGCCCGCTGACTTCATGGGCTCATGCTTCATTGCAAATCTGTTACCTCCGACGTTTACTGTAGATGCCGATTATCACAAGACTAGAGTTGTGAGAGGCGTAATTAGCGAAGAAGACACTGCCGGTCAAGAGGCAGGAGACTTTTTCAAGGGTTTCCTCCCGTTTTGGGGACCTATGGTTAATAGTAGGAACCTGAGACAGTTGACTCGAGTGGTAGAATCGACAGCTAATATCACTGCCAGTGCCCTTGGTAATATCACCACAGAACTTCAGGCGGATAGGCTTATGACGTTACAAAATCGTATGGTTTTAGATGTCATATTAGCAGATCGAGGTGGGGTATGTAAGGTGATCCATTCGAGCTGCTGCATTTTCATTCCAGATAATGCTCCAACTGTCTATCAAGCCATCTCGAAGTTGCATAAAATCTCCGAATCCATACACGTGGATGTAGGGGATTGGACGCTACTTGGGTGGTTTTGGGGCCTGATGTCGACTTGGGGTTGGAAGATTCTGATGATCATCGGAGTTGTCGTAGCGTTTCTGTTCACGTGTTGCCTTTGCGTGCAGTGTGGTCCTGCCTTATGTGGCCTCTGTGCTACAACGTGTATGAGACAGCCACTTGTTACCAAGGGGACTCGGTTGGACAGAGCTATGCTACAGCAACATCTAGATGGTCTGATGAATATCGAGTATGATTCCGACTAGTGCTTGCCTACATGAGGGCAAAAGGAGCGTCTGAGGTTCCGTGACAATTGTAAGTGGTGCATTGGACTCGTACGATTATAGTCGAGTCTGGTATCTATGGACCGCAAATGACGAGTTTAGTGGGTGTACGCAGTTTCACTGTACTAACCTAAACCGTTCGTCTGTTACGTGGGTATTTCTATCTGTGCCCACGGGTTCCATCTTAGATACGGCATCCATTTTGTTTCTTGCCCTCAAGTAGCCAGCGAACGGACGCTGTCCGCTTCGCGACCCTGGGACTCCCAAGATATTTGCGGAAGACACACGTTCTTTGTAAATGTCTTTATGATGAGGGGGATGCTACTGTAAGGCAGATGGTGCCGCTCGAGGCTCATCTTGCCGCACGGACTTATTGTCTTAGCCGTGCATCTCATTAGGCACGTCCCTTTGATGCCTGTATCTCGTGTTTCCCGATACCTCCCCTTTTACACCCTTTCCGATCTCCCCACTGTTCCCCTCCTCCTCTACACCTGTCCCTGTTCCTATTTCGATCTGTTTTACTGCTGATTGGAATGTACTAATGGTGGGAAGATGGGTTTTTACAGTTGGGAACCGCCAAATGTTTCCGCACTTATGTTCCGGACCTTATGTGTTTTAAAGTGACCAAAGCGATTCCCCTGAGGGATAATTGTGGGAGCCGGGTTGTAAACTTTTGTCTGTAATGTAACTCTATGGGAAAATGGTGTATAAAAGGAGCGATCTACAGTACCAATTTGAAGCAGTCTCCCCAAGTTGCACGTGTGTTGCTTGTCGTGACTTCTGTGTTCCCTGCAGTAAATAAACCTTGAATCTTTGACGCCGAAGGAAGTGTCCCGTGTCTCTGTGATTCGTACGCCGGAGCAGGTTACCCACGAAGGTTTTAGGTGTTGTGCCCTGGCACCGCTGGGTCCTACAGAACCTAGTCCTTCACCTGGCTATATGCAAATTAGTCTGTCCCTGGCCCAGTGCATCATGGGAGCAGGGCAGACCAAACTACCAAGCCAATTCTTATACTGGGAAGGAAACAAGCTTCCGGGGACCGGTTTCTGGCATTACAGCCGTCTTCGGCCCGGCTTGCTTGAATCCTGATGGTGCAATGAGCAAGGGACTCACATCTGAGTATACCCTTCCACGCTTATGGTGGACAAAACGATTCAGAAAAGGGGGTGGTGATGGACAGAGTATCTGAATTAAACAGAACACTCATACCCAGTCAAGAGATCAGGGCTTGATCCATCACCGTTTTTTAGCTCACTGCACTATCCCAGCTCAGAACCTGGCTATATGCAAATTAGTCTGTCCCTGGCCCAGTGCATCATGGGAGCAGGGCAGACCAAACTACCAAGCCAATTCTTATACTGGGAAGGAAACAAGCTTCCGGGGACCGGTTTCTGGCATTACAGCCGTCTTCGGCCCGGCTTGCTTGAATCCTGATGGTGCAATGAGCAAGGGACTCACATCTGAGTATACCCTTCCACGCTTATGGTGGACAAAACGATTCAGAAAAGGGGGTGGTGATGGACAGAGTATCTGAATTAAACAGAACACTCCTACCCAGTCAAGAGATCAGGGCTTGATCCATCACCGTTTTTTAGCTCACTGCACTATCCCAGCTCAGAACCTGGCTATATGCAAATTAGTCTGTCCCTGGCCCAGTGCATCATGGGAGCAGGGCAGACCAAACTACCAAGCCAATTCTTATACTGGGAAGGAAACAAGCTTCCGGGGACCGGTTTCTGGCATTACAGCCGTCTTCGGCCCGGCTTGCTTGAATCCTGATGGTGCAATGAGCAAGGGACTCACATCTGAGTATACCCTTCCACGCTTATGGTGGACAAAACGATTCAGAAAAGGGGGTGGTGATGGACAGAGTATCTGAACTAAACAGAACACTCATACCCAGTCAAGAGATCAGGGCTTGATCCATCACCGTTTTTTAGCTCACTGCACTATCCCAGCTCAGAACCTGGCTATATGCAAATTAGTCTGTCCCTGGCCCAGTGCATCATGGGAGCAGGGCAGACCAAACTACCAAGCCAATTCTTATACTGGGAAGGAAACAAGCTTCCGGGGACCGGTTTCTGGCATTACAGCCGTCTTCGGCCCGGCTTGCTTGAATCCTGATGGTGCAATGAGCAAGGGACTCACATCTGAGTATACCCTTCCACGCTTATGGTGGACAAAACGATTCAGAAAAGGGGGTGGTGATGGACAGAGTATCTGAATTAAACAGAACACTCATACCCAGTCAAGAGATCCTGCACCTGGCCAACACCTCTCCATCCTTCGATGAACCCCCTTTCCTCTGTGCCCGATTGTCCTGCTTGTTCCCAGGCCACCACCTGGCCCTGCGGATGCTGTTTATTGCCCCCATACAGTAGGAAGCTCCCCCATCAAAGGATCCAACCGATCAAAGCCCTCACCCCATGAGATCCGATCAACCACATGCATTCCGAGAATCGGCGGAATTACCAGCTGCGTGACAATCATCACCTGTTTTGACCGGGGTGGGGACTTCTACTGTAAATGTGTGTGGGAACGGGCTTGAGGCGGGGATTCCGAGGATGTATTTCTGTACATCAAAGTATTGACAAGAATGTGTTTCATGTAATAAAGCTATAAACCTGTGTATAAGAGGCCAGGCTGCAAGGATGCGTTTAGAGCACCTCGAGAAGATACCCTGTTGTCTGATTTGACGTGTTCTGCTACGTCGGAATAAACTCCTGTTTCCTGCCTTCCAGTCTCCAGCGCCTGCCTCTTTGTTTGGTAATATTGAAAGGTATGAGAGGCGGCTAACGCCGGGCAAATACTGAAGGGTTCTTGGTCGAAATCGGCCCTAACTTTTACAAGAGCAACCTCGGACAAGAGACCATCCCCCGCTGGCTGCCACGTGTGGCAGCGCAGGCGCTAGCAGATTGGTCCTATCCTAAGTAGGATGCACATGACGTTTACATTGAGAGCGCATGACTGCCTCGCGCTCGACCCTCGATTGTGCCTGGACCTGGGTGGGCAACTCTTTAGACATCCGACATGCAGCCGAAGCAGAACAGGTACATACATTTATTTTGAATACTTTCTTGCCCATCGCATACAGAAGCATAATTTATTAGCCCCGGCACTGTCAGATAAGTGCCGGTGCAAAGCACCGGAAAGCACCGGCACAAATTAAGCACTGCATGGGAGAGCCCTTGCAACAGGATCTAAGGTGGCTGAAAAATAGGCACATGGCCGATGGTGACCTCCGAACATCTGGCTCAAGACAGCACATGCACAGCCATCTGCTTCATGCACAAAAAAGAAAAAATTGTTTGTTATAATCAGGATTAGCGAGGACTTGGGCAGTACACAGAGCCTTTTTTAAATCTTGGAAGGCCTGTGCATGCTCTCTAATCCATGGAAAGGAACTGTCTGATGTTTCTTTAGTGGTGAGGGAAAGAAGAGGTTTGACCATGGCCGAAAAATTGGAAATCCACTGTCTACAGTATGAGGTTAGGCCTATGAAGGATCACACCTGCTTTTGTGTTCGTGTGGCCGTCATAGCATTGATAATGCCTACACGATCATCGGTGAGATGCCTTCCCTCCTTCGAGAGGAGATGACCTAAATAGGTCACCATCTCTTGACAAAACTGAAGCTTTTTCAAAGAGACTTTGTGATTATAGAGGGCAAGGTGGCGTAACAAACAGAGAGTAGCTTCTTTACATGCTGGGGCAGAATTTGCAGCAATGAGGAGGTCATCTACATATTGTAATAGTGTGGAATTATCAGGGAGTTCCAAAGAATCTAGTTGACTTTTTAGGGCTTGACTATAGATGCTGGGGCTCTCGGTAAAACCTTGAAGGGCGTGGCAAAATCTAAAGCTCCGCCCACCAAGAGAGAAACCCAAAAAATGTCTGCTGTCAGTATGTATAGGAATTTAAAAAAAAGAATTCTTCCGGTCTATGACACAGAAGTGCGTTGCATCAGAAGGGACCGTTGTTAAGAGGGCTGTAATGTCAGGGACGACAGGATATTGGGAGATTGTTATTTTGTTAAGGGCTCTAAGGTCAATTACAAATCTGTATATTTTAGGGGAGAGAGCATCTCCATTGGTCTTTTTAAGAAGGGGAATAATGGGACTGTTACAGATATTGCCGCGTGTCTCCTCCACTACACCCTTGTCCATTAATTCAGATATTATTGTTAAAAGGGCCATTTATCCTTCCCCGGGCAGTCGATACTGCCGGAGGCGGGGGAGAAGTGCACCTGGCTGGATGCGTACCACATGAGGGGATATGTTGAGACACCCTACATCAGTGTCTGATGATGCCCAGAGGGAGGAAGGTAAAGACTGCAACTCTGGTGGGAGCGGACCTGATAGATACATATAGGAAGCTGCGGTGGGGGAAATTGTTAGGGATACACCTTGGAGACTACATAATATGGTCGCATAGAGAGCTTTCAGTAAATCCATGCCTAACAAGTTTTCACTGCAACCTGTAGTAAGTACCAAGGGAGCGTCAACATGTGCAAGGCCAATATCGAGAGGAAGGGGTTCAGAGACAGGGCTGGTCACAGGTGTTCCTGCAAAACCCACAGAGACATTCATATTGCCAGAAAGGGGTGTCTCCGGGACTGACAGACGTGCAATAGAAGACCTGGTGGCCCCAGTATCCAAAAGAAAATTCTGATTGTTCCTCACAACTGACATTTGAACATACGGGCCCCTTTGATCCACTGGAATTTGCACTCTGGTATTACCCCTTTCCTGGCTGTCCTATGCTTGGTTGTACCCTGTCTCATCAACTTCATCATATTCATCATTGTAATAAGTGCGTGTTGCTTCGTACCCCTCACACCTATTGGCCGGGCGCTGCCGATGGGAGCGTCATCCCTGGGCCTACGTTCTTTATCCTGTGGATGGGGCGGGCCATGGTCCCTAGTCGGCCTCCCCTCCCTGGGAGCACGAGGCCGAGATTTCCTGATCGGATGTTTTCATCTAACACAGGATACTCATCTATCCAATGGCTGCACCCCTTACAATAAGCACACTGATCTGTTTGGAGGGCCCCCGTACGTTGAGGGCTGGAGGGGGTAGACTGGCAAGCCCTTGGAGGGGGTTGGGGTTGAGGTCTGAAATTTCCGTGGGCATCAGCACCTCTGGGAGAGTAAGCCGGCTGCAGAAGTGCCTTAGTCTTAAGATCCCTTAGCTTCTTACTTTCCTTGTCTCTATCTTTATTTTCCCTATTTTCGTGATATTTTGCCATAGCCAAGATACCAGTCATAGTTTGGGCAGATCACGTACTTTCAACTTTCTTAAGCCTGGCGGAAATCTCACGAAGCAAGTTGCTGACAAACTTATCGACAAACATTGGGCCAGAAACTGGGGTACGGGGATCCAAACCACTATGTCCCTTGTATTCTGTCTCAAAACGGGTGAAGAAGTCAGCCACATTCTCATCTTTTCGCTGCCTACAGGCATTTCTTTTATCCCAGTTAATGACAGTTTCCGGTAAAAGTGTTTTCATAAACCTCATTATTTTACCGGGCAAAGTCAGGATGGCAGCTTCTGGTTTAGTCCCCCCTACCCTTGCTTCTTCCATAGCCTCTAGGTCAGCCCATTTACCTCCCAACGCCACTTCATGGTCAGTATGTCGAATTTTGTACCAAATTTCAGTGGGGACAACTGTACCAAAAAGTAAATCTATATCCTCAAGAACGAGAGTACCTGCAGATATAATCTGACCTAATTCTCAGTAAAAGGCAGCCGGATTTTTCCGGGAATCTGGTAATTTTCCTTTTAACTGCATTACTTCTGACCTTTTCCAAGGAACATGAACCCAAAGCCTGCGCCAGTGTGCCTCAACAGCCCCTCGACGGTTATTTTGGGCATCGGTAAGGTAAGTGCGTTAACAAAGACTGGGGCTGCCCCTCTCATTGGCATAGCTGTTTCTAGGAGGGTGTTGGGAAAACCGGTCATATCACAATAAGCCATTAAAGCAGACATAGTGCCAAACATCCCCACTCCCTGAACATCGCGTTTTTTTATTTGCGATCTAAGGTCCATTTATCAGGTTGGTATCTGCATAAGCGCATTCTCAAATCTTTGCATGACCAGGGTACACATGTATTCAGCCCAGGTAGTCTGTTCCATAATTGTCCACTGGGAAAAGCTGGACCATATTTCTTTAAAGGCATGAATATTCCCGTTATTTATCCAACATTCACACTGTTGCTTCTGTAGGTCATTTTCTCGAAGGGATTAAAAGCTGACTGCAGAGTGCTGGAGAATTCAACAAGTTATATAAATCCTGCTTAACGGTAGACCACGGGGAAGCAGGAAAAGGGCGTGTAGGGGTAAAGCCGCAGGAGTTGGGCGGATGGAGACTTGTTGTCATTCCCGCAGCAAGGACAGGGTTAGCGGGCGTGTTCGGTGTCATAGGAAAAATCGGGAGGGATGGTGTGACAGGGAGAACAGTAAGAGGGGCAGTGGGGGTAGGAGTGGGCGGTGGTGGTGGGCCATGTGCAATGTGAGGCGTCAGGGCAGGGGATATTGGGGCATATGCAGGAGAGCTTTCTAGAATGGTATCAAGCAAAGAATCCCCTTCTTCTCCCCCTTCCATATGGCCCTTTCCATTCTCCTCACGAGCTGGATAACATTTTTGTACCCGGGCCCCATGCTCCCTATCGGCTATTTCTACTGTCATTTGATTTTGGAAACTTTCTCTGGTGTGGTCGGCCATTGACATACGTTCCTGTTTTTTTTCTTGAGCCTTCTGCTTTCTAGTTCTCTGCTCTATCTCTTTCCTCCAAAATCAGACAGATTCAAACATAGACGGGCGCGTTTTTCTTTTCATTAATTGTTCCGCTAAATTGGTGAAAACTTTGGAATCAAAGGAGCCATAAAGTGGCCACTGTAATTCCGCGTTACTTTGTTTAGAATATTTTACCCAGAATGAGAAAAACATTATGGCAGAAGGGCCATGTTTAACATACATCGTATGGCCAGGTGTCCCTTCTGGAGGAAGCGAACAAGCCGCCTCCAGCTGGGAGTCATGTGTACACATACAACACCATAATCTCTTGAACTTACTGCTGACTGACACGCTTAAAAACAGATAACAGACACCAGCGGGTTTTAAAACTCACCTCGCTTGCTTGGCTTTTGCAAAAGTCAATAACAGCAGAATCTTACAGAACAGACAACAGTGGGTTTTTTAAATTCCCCTCAGTTGCTTGACTTTGGCAAAAGTCAATAACAGCTTGGCTTTTGCGAAAGTCAATAACAGAATCATACAGACTTGGTGGGTGATCAGTCCACCCTTACCGTACAGGGGTAGTTCTCTTTTGCAGATATACGGCTGTGTCCTGCTCCAGAAAAAATTTGCCAGGGGACTCCAGCGAGAATGCGTTCAAGTGGCCCAGACTGGGTGGGGAGGAACAGCGGGCGAGTCGTTCGGCTTACCAGATTGCAAGAATCCCTCGGGTAGGGTACCTACGTCGAGTATCTCTGTGCACCCCCTCACATCCACCGGGCCTGACCTTCGGGCTTGTGGAGTCCCTAATCGGGCGCCATTTGAAGAACCGGTTAAACCCACTTACTGGGTCTCGGCAGCGGGGAACCGCCCAAGTCTTCCATACCTTCCATACTTCGAAAAGGAGACACAGGAGCCTTTGTCTGCAGGAGGAACTCAGATTTATTCGATAGCCCAGGCTATGGAAAAGAGTCCCAAGCTAGTCAGAGACAAGACAGAGGAGGCTGCTGCTTCACTCTGCAGCTTACAAGCCTTTTATACTTTTTCATCCCAGTCTTTTGGCTGTTAGTTCATTGTTTAATCAGGGCAGTGTTTGCAGTTGATAACCAGATCCAGACGATGTTTGTAGATGGTGACCTGGTCAAGGATTGGTACACAAATCATTGTTCACTCGGCTTTGATCAAGGCTCAGTATTTCAGGTTATTGTTCAATTGCCCTGATCAAAGCCTGGTCTTTCAAGTCATTGTTTAATCACCCTGATCAAGGGCCAGCAGTTAGACCATTGTCCGGATAACCTGATCATGGTGTCAAGGATGTTTACCAGGCTGTGAGCAGGAGATGGAAAATAAATTATTTACTCGGGTGTGAGTGTCTCGTGGCTTTCAATTGAACTGCAAAGAACAGGGGGGGTTGGGTGTGCGACAGTTCCTGGGCAGAAATGCAGGCTGCAAGATGGTTTTTGTCGTGTCAGTTAGAATTTCCTCAGGCATCAGCAGAAATGACCAGGTGGGTTGTGTGGAAGTGTTTGACACGAGATGGCAATGAAAAAGCAATGGAGTCCCAGTACAAATTATGCCGATTAGAAGAACACTTTTCCTCAGGCGAACAGGCACAAACAAAATACAGGGGAAACTGGAACTTACAACCGGAACCCTGCCTAACGGAGCCAAAGATGTCCACTTCCCCCTCCCACTGCCAGAAGGAAGCAGGCCTGATGAGCGCCAGAACTCCAGCAGCCCGAAGACCAACCAGAAGGACCATGCAGCCAAAAACCCACACCCCACCTGGACCAGGACCCAAAAACCAGAGAGGACCAAGGGTAGAGAGAGGCAAACTCCAAAGGCCATGAGACCAGGGGAACCCAATGACCAAGCAGGCCCTTCAGGAAAGATCCCACCTCAAACAACACACACCAAAGGCAACACCCCCAACCACAACCCTTGGGGTCTGACTCAAGGCATACAAAACAGCTCCAGAGAAAGACAAACCAACCAGAGACAAGCCACACATTCAGAAAAGGGGGTGATGATGGACAGAGTTTCTGAATTAAACAGAACACTCTTACCCAGTCAACAGATCAGGGCTTGATCCATCACCGTTATTTAGCTCACTGCACCATCCCAGCTCAGAACCTGGCTATATGCAAATTAGTCTGTCCCTGGCCCAGTGCATCATGGGAACAGGGCAGACCAAACTACCAAGCCAATTCTTCACCAGAAAGGAGACAAGCTTCCGGGGACCGGTTTCTGGCATTTCAGCCGTCTTCGGCCCGGCTTACTTGAATCCTGATGGTGCAGTGAGCAAGGGACTCATGTCTGAGTATACCCTGCCACACCTATAGTGGCCAAAAACGATTCAGAAAAGGGGGTGGTGATGAACAGAGTGTCTGAATTAAGCAGACCACTCTTACCAAGTCCAAAGATCAGGGCTTGATCCATCACCGTTCTGCTTAATTCAGAAACTCTGTCCATCATCACCCCCTTTTCTGAATCGTTTTGTCCACCATAAGCGTGGAAGGGTGTACTCAGATGTGAGTCCCTTGCTCATTGCACCATCAGGATTCAAGCAAGCCGGGCCGATGACGGCTGTAATGCCAGAAACAGGTCCCCGGAAGCTTGTTTCCTTCCCAGTGAAAGAATTGGCTTGGTAGTTTGGTTTGCCCTGTTCCCATGATGCACTGGGACAGGGACAAACTAATTTGCATGTAGCCAGGTTCTGAGCTGGGATGGTGCAGTGAGCTAAAAAACGGTGATGGATCAAGCCCTGATCTTTTGACTGAGTAAGGGTGTTCTGCTTAATTCAGAAACTCTGTCCATCATCACCCCCTTTTCTGAATCGTTTTGTCCACCATAAGCGAGGAAGGGTATACTCAGATGTGAGTCCCTTGCTCATTGCACCATCAGGATTCAAGCAAGCCAGGCCGATGACGGCTGTAATGCCAGAAACCGGTCCCCGGAAGCTTGTTTCCTTCCCAGTGAAAGAATTGGCTTGGTAGTTTGGTTTGCCCTGTTCCCATGATGCACTGGGACAGGGACAGACTAATTTGCATGTAGCCAGGTTCTGAGCTGGGATGGGGCAGTGAGCTAAAAAACGGTGATGGATCAAGCCCTGATCTGTTGACTGGGTAAGAGTGTTCTGCTTAATTCAGAAACTCTGCCCATCATTACCCCCTTTTCTGAATCGTTTTGTCCACCATAAGCGTGGAAGGGTATACTCAGATGTGAGTCCCTTGCTCATTGCACCATCAGGATTCAAGCAAGCTGGGCCGATGACGGCTGTAATGCCAGAAACCGGTCCCCGGAAGCTTGTTTCCTTCCCAGTGAAAGAATTGGCTTGGTAGTTTGGTTTGCCCTGTTCCCATGATGCACTGGGACAGGGACAGACTAATTTGCATGTAGCCAGGTTCTGAGCTGGGATGGTGCAGTGAGCTAAAAAACGGTGATGGATCAAGCCCTGATCTGTTGACTGGGTAAGAGTGTTCTGCTTAATTCAGAAACTCTGTAAATCATCACCCCCTTTTCTGAATCGTTTTGTCCACCATAAGCGTGGAAGGGTATACTCAGATGTGAGTCCCTTGCTCATTGCACCATCAGGATTCAAGCAAGCCGGGCAGATGACGGCTGTAATGCCAGAAACCTATCCCCGGAAGCTTGTTTCCTTCCCAGTGAAAGAATTAGCTTGGTAGTTTGGTTTGCCCTGTTCCCATGATGCACTGGGACAGGGACAGACTAATTTGCATGTAGCCAGGTTCTGAGCTGGGATGGTGCAGTGAGCTAAAAAACGGTGATGGATCAAGCCCTGATCTGTTGACTGGGTAAGAGTGTTCTGCTTAATTCAGAAACTCTGTCCATCATCACCCCCTTTTCTGAATCGTTTTGTCCACCATAAGCGTGGAAGGGTATACTCAGATGTGAGTCCCTTGCTCATTGCAGCATCAGGATTCCAGCAAGCCGGGCCGATGACGGCTGTAATGCCAGAAACCGGTCCCCGGAAGCTTGTTTCCTTCCCAGTGAAAGAATTGGCTCGGTAGTTTGGTTTGCCCTGTTCCCATGATGCACTGTGACAGGGACAGACTAATTTGCATGTAGCCAGGTTCTGAGCTGGGATGGTGCAGTGAGCTAAAAAACGGTGATGGATCAAGCCCTGATCTGTTGACTGGGTAAGAGTGTTCTGCTTAATTCAGAAACTCTGTCCATCATCACCCCCTTTTCTGAATCGTTTTGTCCACCATAAGAGTGGAAGGGTATACTCAGATGTGAGTCCCTTGCTCATTGCACCATCAGGATTCAAGCAAGCCGGGCCGATGACGGCTGTAATGCCAGAAACCGGTCCCCGGAAGCTTGTTTCCTTCCCAGTGAAAGAATTGGCTTGGTAGTTTGGTTTGCCCTGTTCCCATGATGCACTGGGACAGGGACAAACTAATTTGCATGTAGCCAGGTTCTGAGCTGGGATGGTGCAGTGAGCTAAAAAACGGTGATGGATCAAGCCCTGATCTGTTGACTGAGTAAGGGTGTTCTGCTTAATTCAGAAACTCTGTCCATCATCACCCCCTTTTCTGAATCGTTTTGTCCACCATAAGTGAGGAAGGGTATACTCAGATGTGAGTCCCTTGCTCATTGCACCATCAGGATTCAAGCAAGCCAGGCTGATGACGGCTGTAATGCCAGAAACCGGTCCCCGGAAGCTTGTTTCCTTCCCAGTGAAAGAATTGGCTTGGTAGTTTGGTTTGCCCTGTTCCCATGATGCACTGGGACAGGGACAGACTAATTTGCATGTAGCCAGGTTCTGAGCTGGGATGGTGCAGTGAGCTAAAAAACGGTGATGGATCAAGCCCTGATCTGTTGACTGGGTAAGAGTGTTCTGCTTAATTCAGAAACTCTGCCCATCATTACCCCCTTTTCTGAATCGTTTTGTCCACCATAAGCGTGGAAGGGTATACTCAGATGTGAGTCCCTTGCTCATTGCACCATCAGGATTCAAGCAAGCTGGGCCGATGACGGCTGTAATGCCAGAAACCGGTCCCCGGAAGCTTGTTTCCTTCCCAGTGAAAGAATTGGCTTGGTAGTTTGGTTTGCCCTGTTCCCATGATGCACTGGGACAGGGACAGACTAATTTGCATGTAGCCAGGTTCTGAGCTGGGATGGTGCAGTGAGCTAAAAAACGGTGATGGATCAAGCCCTGATCTGTTGACTGGGTAAGAGTGTTCTGCTTAATTCAGAAACTCTGTCCATCATCACCCCCTTTTCTGAATCGTTTTGTCCACCATAAGCGTGGAAGGGTATACTCAGATGTGAGTCCCTTGCTCATTGCACCATCAGGATTCAAGCAAGCCGGGCCGATGACGGCTGTAATGCCAGAAACCGGTCCCCGGAAGCTTGTTTCCTTCCCAGTGAAAGAATTGGCTTGGTAGTTTGGTTTGCCCTGTTCCCATGATGCACTGGGACAGGGACAAACTAATTTGCATGTAGCCAGGTTCTGAGCTGGGATGGTGCAGTGAGCTAAAAAACGGTGATGGATCAAGCCCTGATCTGTTGACTGAGTAAGGGTGTTCTGCTTAATTCAGAAACTCTGTCCATCATCACCCCCTTTTCTGAATCATTTTGTCCACCATAAGCGAGGAAGGGTATACTCAGATGTGAGTCCCTTGCTCATTGCACCATCAGGATTCAAGCAAGCCAGGCCGATGACAGCTGTAATGCCAGAAACCGGTCCCCGGAAGCTTGTTTCCTTCCCAGTGAAAGAATTGGCTTGGTAGTTTGGTTTGCCCTGTTCCCATGATGCACTGGGACAGGGACAGACTAATTTGCATGTAGCCAGGTTCTGAGCTGGGATGGTGCAGTGAGCTAAAAAACGGTGATGGATCAAGCCCTGATCTGTTGACTGGGTAAGAGTGTTCTGCTTAATTCAGAAACTCTGCCATCATTACCCCCTTTTCTGAATCGTTTTGTCCACCATAAGCGTGGAAGGGTATACTCAGATGTGAGTCCCTTGCTCATTGCACCATCAGGATTCAAGCAAGCCGGGCAGATGACGGCTGTAATGCCAGAAACCTATCCCCGGAAGCTTGTTTCCTTCCCAGTGAAAGAATTAGCTTGGTAGTTTGGTTTGCCCTGTTCCCATGATGCACTGGGACAGGGACAGACTAATTTGCATGTAGCCAGGTTCTGAGCTGGGATGGTGCAGTGAGCTAAAAAACGGTGATGGATCAAGCCCTGATCTGTTGACTGGGTAAGAGTGTTCTGCTTAATTCAGAAACTCTGTCCATCATCACCCCCTTTTCTGAATCGTTTTGTCCACCATAAGCGTGGAAGGGTATACTCAGATGTGAGTCCCTTGCTCATTGCAGCATCAGGATTCCAGCAAGCCGGGCCGATGACGGCTGTAATGCCAGAAACCGGTCCCCGGAAACTTGTTTCCTTCCCAGTGAAAGAATTGGCTCGGTAGTTTGGTTTGCCCTGTTCCCATGATGCACTGTGACAGGGACAGACTAATTTGCATGTAGCCAGGTTCTGAGCTGGGATGGTGCAGTGAGCTAAAAAACGGTGATGGATCAAGCCCTGATCTGTTGACTGGGTAAGAATGTTCTGCTTAATTCAGAAACTCTGTCCATCATCACCCCCTTTTCTGAATCGTTTTGTCCACCATAAGCGTGGAAGGGTATACTCAGATGTGAGTCCCTTGCTCATTGCACCATCAGGATTCAAGCAAGCCGGACCGATGACGGCTGTAATGCCAGAAACCGGTCCCCGGAAGCTTGTTTCCTTCCCAGTGAAAGAATTGGCTTGGTAGTTTGGTTTGCCCTGTTCCCATGATGCACTGGGACAGGGACAGACTAATTTGCATGTAGCCAGGTTCTGAGCTGGGATGGTGCAGTGAGCTAAAAAACGGTGATGGATCAAGCCCTGATCTGTTGACTGGGTAAGAGTGTTCTGCTTAATTCAGAAACTCTGTCCATCATCACCCCCTTTTCTGAATCGTTTTGTCCACCATAAGCGTGGAAGGGTATACTCAGATGTGAGTCCCTTGCTCATTGCACCATCAGGATTCAAGCAAGCCGGGCCGATGACGGCTGTAATGCCAGAAACCGGTCCCCGGAAGATTGTTTCCTTCCCAGTGAAAGAATTGGCTTGGTAGTTTGGTTTGCCCTGTTCCCATGATGCACTGGGACAGGGACAGACTAATTGGCATGTAGCAAGGTTTCGAGCTGGGATGGTGCAGTGAGCTAAAAAACGGTGATGGATCAAGCCCTGATCTGTTGACTGGGTAAGAGTGTTCTGCTTAATTCAGAAACTCTGCCCATCATTACCCCCTTTTCTGAATCGTTTTGTCCACCATAAGCGTGGAAGGGTATACTCAGATGTGAGTCCCTTGCTCATTGCACCATCAGGATTCAAGCAAGCTGGGCCGATGACGGCTGTAATGCCAGAAACCGGTCCCCGGAAGCTTGTTTCCTTCCCAGTGAAAGAATTGGCTTGGTAGTTTGGTTTGCCCTGTTCCCATGATGCACTGGGACAGGGACAGACTAATTTGCATGTAGCCAGGTTCTGAGCTGGGATGGTGCAGTGAGCTAAAAAACGGTGATGGATCAAGCCCTGATCTGTTGACTGGGTAAGAGTGTTCTGCTTAATTCAGAAACTCTGTCCATCATCACCCCCTTTTCTGAATCGTTTTGTCCACCATAAGCGTGGAAGGGTATACTCAGATGTGAGTCCCTTGCTCATTGCACCATCAGGATTCAAGCAAGCCGGGCAGATGACGGCTGTAATGCCAGAAACCTATCCCCGGAAGCTTGTTTCCTTCCCAGTGAAAGAATTAGCTTCGTAGTTTGGTTTGCCCTGTTCCCATGATGCACTGGGACAGGGACAGACTAATTTGCATGTAGCCAGGTTCTGAGCTGGGATGGTGCAGTGAGCTAAAAAATGGTGATGGATCAAGCCCTGATCTGTTGACTGGGTAAGAGTGTTCTGCTTAATTCAGAAACTCTGTCCATCATCACCCCCTTTTCTGAATCGTTTTGTCCACCATAAGCGTGGAAGGGTATACTCAGATGTGAGTCCCTTGCTCATTGCAGCATCAGGATTCAAGCAAGCCGGGCCGATGACGGCTGTAATGCCAGAAACCGGTCCCCGGAAGCTTGTTTCTTTCCCAGTGAAAGAATTGGCTCGGTAGTTTGGTTTGCCCTGTTCCCATGATGCACTGTGACAGGGACAGACTAATTTGCATGTAGCCAGGTTCTGAGCTGGGATGGTGCAGTGAGCTAAAAAACGGTGATGGATCAAGCCCTGATCTGTTGACTGGGTAAGAGTGTTCTGCTTAATTCAGAAACTCTGTCCATCATCACCCCCTTTTCTGAATCGTTTTGTCCACCATAAGCGTGGAAGGGTATACTCAGATGTGAGTCCCTTGCTCATTGCACCATCAGGATTCAAGCAAGCCGGACCGATGATGGCTGTAATGCCAGAAACCGGTCCCCGGAAGCTTGTTTCCTTCCCAGTGAAAGAATTGGCTTGGTAGTTTGGTTTGCCCTGTTCCCATGATGCACTGGGACAGGGACAGACTAATTTGCATGTAGCCAGGTTCTGAGCTGGGATGGTGCAGTGAGCTAAAAAACGGTGATGGATCAAGCCCTGATCTGTTGACTGGGTAAGAGTGTTCTGCTTAATTCAGAAACTCTGTCCATCATCACCCCCTTTTCTGAATCGTTTTGTCCACCATAAGCGTGGAAGGGTATACTCAGATGTGAGTCCCTTGCTCATTGCACCATCAGGATTCAAGCAAGCCGGGCCGATGACGGCTGTAATGCCAGAAACCGGTCCCCGGAAGCTTGTTTCCTTCCCAGTGAAAGAATTGGCTTGGTAGTTTGGTTTGCCCTGTTCCCATGATGCACTGGGACAGGGACAGACTAATTGGCATGTAGCCAGGTTCTGAGCTGGGATGGTGCAGTGAGCTAAAAAACGGTGATGGATCAAGCCCTGATCTGTTGACTGGGTAAGAGTGTTCTGCTTAATTCAGAAACTCTGCCCATCATTACCCCCTTTTCTGAATCGTTTTGTCCACCATAAGCGTGGAAGGGTATACTCAGATGTGAGTCCCTTGCTCATTGCACCATCAGGATTCAAGCAAGCTGGGCCGAAGACGGCTGTAATGCCAGAAACCGGTCCCCGGAAGCTTGTTTCCTTCCCAGTGAAAGAATTGGCTTGGTAGTTTGGTTTGCCCTGTTCCCATGATGCACTGGGACAGGGACAGACTAATTTGCATGTAGCCAGGTTCTGAGCTGGGATGATGCAGTGAGCTAAAAAACGGTGATGGATCAAGCCCTGATCTGTTGACTGGGTAAGAGTGTTCTGCTTAATTCAGAAACTCTGTCCATCATCACCCCCTTTTCTGAATCGTTTTGTCCACCATAAGCGTGGAAGGGTATACTCAGATGTGAGTCCCTTGCTCATTGCACCATCAGGATTCAAGCAAGCCGGGCCGATGACGGCTGTAATGCCAGAAACCGGTCCCCGGAAGCTTGTTTCCTTCCCAGTGAAAGAATTGGCTTGGTAGTTTGGTTTGCCCTGTTCCCATGATGCACTGGGACAGGGACAAACTAATTTGCATGTAGCCAGGTTCTGAGCTGGGATGGTGCAGTGAGCTAAAAAACGGTGATGGATCAAGCCCTGATCTGTTGACTGAGTAAGGGTGTTCTGCTTAATTCAGAAACTCTGTCCATCATCACCCCCTTTTCTGAATCGTTTTGTCCACCATAAGCGAGGAAGGGTATACTCAGATGTGAGTCCCTTGCTCATTGCACCATCAGGATTCAAGCAAGCCAGGCCGATGACGGCTGTAATGCCAGAAACTGGTCCCCTTCCCAGTGAAAGAATTGGCTTGGTAGTTTGGTTTGCCCTGTTCCCATGATGCACTGGGACAGGGACAGACTAATTTGCATGTAGCCAGGTTCTGAGCTGGGATGGTGCAGTGAGCTAAAAAACGGTGATGGATCAAGCCCTGATCTGTTGACTGGGTAAGAGTGTTCTGCTTAATTCAGAAACTCTGCCATCATTACCCCCTTTTCTGAATCGTTTTGTCCACCATAAGCGTGGAAGGGTATACTCAGATGTGAGTCCCTTGCTCATTGCACCATCAGGATTCAAGCAAGCCGGGCCGATGACGGCTGTAATGCCAGAAACCGGTCCCCGGAAGCTTGTTTCCTTCCCAGTGAAAGAATTGGCTTGGTAGTTTGGTTTGCCCTGTTCCCATGATGCACTGGGACAGGGACAGACTAATTTGCATGTAGCCAGGTTCTGAGCTAGGATGGTGCAGTGAGCTAAAAAACGGTGATGGATCAAGCCCTGATCTGTTGACTGGGTAAGAGTGTTCTGCTTAATTCAGAAACTCTGTCCATCATCACCCCCTTTTCTGAATCGTTTTGTCCACCATAAGCGTGGAAGGGTATACTCAGATGTGAGTCCCTTGCTCATTGCACCATCAGGATTCAAGCAAGCCGGGCAGATGACGGCTGTAATGCCAGAAACCTATCCCCGGAAGCTTGTTTCCTTCCCAGTGAAAGAATTAGCTTGGTAGTTTGGTTTGCCCTGTTCCCATGATGCACTGGGACAGGGACAGACTAATTTGCATGTAGCCAGGTTCTGAGCTGGGATGGTGCAGTGAGCTAAAAAACGGTGATGGATCAAGCCCTGATCTGTTGACTGGGTAAGAGTGTTCTGCTTAATTCAGAAACTCTGTCCATCATCACCCCCTTTTCTGAATCGTTTTGTCCACCATAAGCGTGGAAGGGTATACTCAGATGTGAGTCCCTTGCTCATTGCAGCATCAGGATTCCAGCAAGCCGGGCCGATGACGGCTGTAATGCCAGAAACCGGTCCCCGGAAGCTTGTTTCCTTCCCAGTGAAAGAATTGGCTCGGTAGTTTGGTTTGCCCTGTTCCCATGATGCACTGTGACAGGGACAGACTAATTTGCATGTAGCCAGGTTCTGAGCTGGGATGGTGCAGTGAGCTAAAAAACGGTGATGGATCAAGCCCTGATCTGTTGACTGGGTAAGAGTGTTCTGCTTAATTCAGAAACTCTGTCCATCATCACCCCCTTTTCTGAATCGTTTTGTCCACCATAAGCGTGGAAGGGTATACTCAGATGTGAGTCCCTTGCTCATTGTACCATCAGGATTCAAGCAAGCCGGACCGATGACGGCTGTAATGCCAGAAACCGGTCCCCGGAAGCTTGTTTCCTTCCCAGTGAAAGAATTGGCTTGGTAGTTTGGTTTGCCCTGTTCCCATGATGCACTGGGACAGGGACAGACTAATTTGCATGTAGCCAGGTTCTGAGCTGGGATGGTGCAGTGAGCTAAAAAACGGTGATGGATCAAGCCCTGATCTGTTGACTGGGTAAGAGTGTTCTGCTTAATTCAGAAACTCTGTCCATCATCACCCCCTTTTCTGAATCGTTTTGTCCACCATAAGCGTGGAAGGGTATACTCAGATGTGAGTCCCTTGCTCATTGCACCATCAGGATTCAAGCAAGCCGGGCCGATGACGGCTGTAATGCCAGAAACCGGTCCCCGGAAGCTTGTTTCCTTCCCAGTGAAAGAATTGGCTTGGTAGTTTGGTTTGCCCTGTTCCCATGATGCACTGGGACAGGGACAGACTAATTGGCATGTAGCAAGGTTTCGAGCTGGGATGGTGCAGTGAGCTAAAAAACGGTGATGGATCAAGCCCTGATCTGTTGACTGGGTAAGAGTGTTCTGCTTAATTCAGAAACTCTGCCCATCATTACCCCCTTTTCTGAATCGTTTTGTCCACCATAAGCGTGGAAGGGTATACTCAGATGTGAGTCCCTTGCTCATTGCACCATCAGGATTCAAGCAAGCTGGGCCGATGACGGCTGTAATGCCAGAAACCGGTCCCCGGAAGCTTGTTTCCTTCCCAGTGAAAGAATTGGCTTGGTAGTTTGGTTTGCCCTGTTCCCATGATGCACTGGGACAGGGACAGACTAATTTGCATGTAGCCAGGTTCTGAGCTGGGATGGTGCAGTGAGCTAAAAAACGGTGATGGATCAAGCCCTGATCTGTTGACTGGGTAAGAGTGTTCTGCTTAATTCAGAAACTCTGTCCATCATCACCCCCTTTTCTGAATCGTTTTGTCCACCATAAGCGTGGAAGGGTATACTCAGATGTGAGTCCCTTGCTCATTGCACCATCAGGATTCAAGCAAGCCGGGCAGATGACGGCTGTAATGCCAGAAACCTATCCCCGGAAGCTTGTTTCCTTCCCAGTGAAAGAATTAGCTTGGTAGTTTGGTTTGCCCTGTTCCCATGATGCACTGGGACAGGGACAGACTAATTTGCATGTAGCCAGGTTCTGAGCTGGGATGGTGCAGTGAGCTAAAAAATGGTGATGGATCAAGCCCTGATCTGTTGACTGGGTAAGAGTGTTCTGCTTAATTCAGAAACTCTGTCCATCATCACCCCCTTTTCTGAATCGTTTTGTCCACCATAAGCGTGGAAGGGTATACTCAGATGTGAGTCCCTTGCTCATTGCAGCATCAGGATTCAAGCAAGCCGGGCCGATGACGGCTGTAATGCCAGAAACCGGTCCCCGGAAGCTTGTTTCTTTCCCAGTGAAAGAATTGGCTCGGTAGTTTGGTTTGCCCTGTTCCCATGATGCACTGTGACAGGGACAGACTAATTTGCATGTAGCCAGGTTCTGAGCTGGGATGGTGCAGTGAGCTAAAAAACGGTGATGGATCAAGCCCTGATCTGTTGACTGGGTAAGAGTGTTCTGCTTAATTCAGAAACTCTGTCCATCATCACCCCCTTTTCTGAATCGTTTTGTCCACCATAAGCGTGGAAGGGTATACTCAGATGTGAGTCCCTTGCTCATTGCACCATCAGGATTCAAGCAAGCCGGACCGATGATGGCTGTAATGCCAGAAACCGGTCCCCGGAAGCTTGTTTCCTTCCCAGTGAAAGAATTGGCTTGGTAGTTTGGTTTGCCCTGTTCCCATGATGCACTGGGACAGGGACAGACTAATTTGCATGTAGCCAGGTTCTGAGCTGGGATGGTGCAGTGAGCTAAAAAACGGTGATGGATCAAGCCCTGATCTGTTGACTGGGTAAGAGTGTTCTGCTTAATTCAGAAACTCTGTCCATCATCACCCCCTTTTCTGAATCGTTTTGTCCACCATAAGCGTGGAAGGGTATACTCAGATGTGAGTCCCTTGCTCATTGCACCATCAGGATTCAAGCAAGCCGGGCCGATGACGGCTGTAATGCCAGAAACCGGTCCCCGGAAGCTTGTTTCCTTCCCAGTGAAAGAATTGGCTTGGTAGTTTGGTTTGCCCTGTTCCCATGATGCACTGGGACAGGGACAGACTAATTGGCATGTAGCCAGGTTCTGAGCTGGGATGGTGCAGTGAGCTAAAAAACGGTGATGGATCAAGCCCTGATCTGTTGACTGGGTAAGAGTGTTCTGCTTAATTCAGAAACTCTGCCCATCATTACCCCCTTTTCTGAATCGTTTTGTCCACCATAAGCGTGGAAGGGTATACTCAGATGTGAGTCCCTTGCTCATTGCACCATCAGGATTCAAGCAAGCTGGGCCGAAGACGGCTGTAATGCCAGAAACCGGTCCCCGGAAGCTTGTTTCCTTCCCAGTGAAAGAATTGGCTTGGTAGTTTGGTTTGCCCTGTTCCCATGATGCACTGGGACAGGGACAGACTAATTTGCATGTAGCCAGGTTCTGAGCTGGGATGATGCAGTGAGCTAAAAAACGGTGATGGATCAAGCCCTGATCTGTTGACTGGGTAAGAGTGTTCTGCTTAATTCAGAAACTCTGTCCATCATCACCCCCTTTTCTGAATCGTTTTGTCCACCATAAGCGTGGAAGGGTATACTCAGATGTGAGTCCCTTGCTCATTGCACCATCAGGATTCAAGCAAGCCGGGCAGATGACGGCTGTAATGCCAGAAACCTATCCCCGGAAGCTTGTTTCCTTCCCAGTGAAAGAATTAGCTTGGTAGTTTGGTTTGCCCTGTTCCCATGATGCACTGGGACAGGGACAGACTAATTTGCATGTAGCCAGGTTCTGAGCTGGGATGGTGCAGTGAGCTAAAAAACGGTGATGGATCAAGCCCTGATCTGTTGACTGGGTAAGAGTGTTCTGCTTAATTCAGAAACTCTGTCCATCATCACCCCCTTTTCTGAATCGTTTTGTCCACCATAAGCGTGGAAGGGTATACTCAGATGTGAGTCCCTTGCTCATTGCAGCATCAGGATTCAAGCAAGCCGGGCCGATGACGGCTGTAATGCCAGAAACCGGTCCCCGGAAGCTTGTTTCCTTCCCAGTGAAAGAATTGGCTCGGTAGTTTGGTTTGCCCTGTTCCCATGATGCACTGTGACAGGGACAGACTAATTTGCATGTAGCCAGGTTCTGAGCTGGGATGGTGCAGTGAGCTAAAAACGGTGATGGATCAAGCCCTGCTCTGTTGACTGGGTAAGAGTGTTCTGCTTAATTCAGAAACTCTGTCCATCATCACCCCCTTTTCTGAATCGTTTTGTCCACCATAAGCGTGGAAGGGTATACTCAGATGTGAGTCCCTTGCTCATTGCACCATCAGGATTCAAGCAAGCCGGGCCGATGACGGCTGTAATGCCAGAAACCGGTCCCCGGAAGCTTGTTTCCTTCCCAGTGAAAGAATTGGCTTGGTAGTTTGGTTTGCCCTGTTCCCATGATGCACTGGGACAGGGACAGACTAATTGGCATGTAGCCAGGTTCTGAGCTGGGATGGTGCAGTGAGCTAAAAAACGGTGATGGATCAAGCCCTGATCTGTTGACTGGGTAAGAGTGTTCTGCTTAATTCAGAAACTCTGCCCATCATTACCCCCTTTTCTGAATCGTTTTGTCCACCATAAGCGTGGAAGGGTATACTCAGATGTGAGTCCCTTGCTCATTGCACCATCAGGATTCAAGCAAGCTGGGCCGATGACGGCTGTAATGCCAGAAACCGGTCCCCGGAAGCTTGTTTCCTTCCCAGTGAAAGAATTGGCTTGGTAGTTTGGTTTGCCCTGTTCCCATGATGCACTGGGACAGGGACAGACTAATTTGCATGTAGCCAGGTTCTGAGCTGGGATGGTGCAGTGAGCTAAAAAACGGTGATGGATCAAGCCCTGATCTGTTGACTGGGTAAGAGTGTTCTGCTTAATTCAGAAACTCTGTCCATCATCACCCCCTTTTCTGAATCGTTTTGTCCACCATAAGCGTGGAAGGGTATACTCAGATGTGAGTCCCTTGCTCATTGCACCATCAGGATTCAAGCAAGCCGGGCAGATGACGGCTGTAATGCCAGAAACCTATCCCCGGAAGCTTGTTTCCTTCCCAGTGAAAGAATTAGCTTGGTAGTTTGGTTTGCCCTGTTCCCATGATGCACTGGGACAGGGACAGACTAATTTGCATGTAGCCAGGTTCTGAGCTGGGATGGTGCAGTGAGCTAAAAAACGGTGATGGATCAAGCCCTGATCTCTTGACTGGGTAAGAGTGTTCTGCTTAATTCAGAAACTCTGTCCATCATCACCCCCTTTTCTGAATCGTTTTGTCCACCATAAGCGTGGAAGGGTATACTCAGATGTGAGTCCCTTGCTCATTGCACCATCAGGATTCAAGCAAGCCGGACCGATGATGGCTGTAATGCCAGAAACCGGTCCCCGAAAGCTTGTTTCCTTCCCAGTGAAAGAATTGGCTTGGTAGTTTGGTTTGCCCTGTTCCCATGATGCACTGGGACAGGGACAGACTAATTTGCATGTAGCCAGGTTCTGAGCTGGGATGGTGCAGTGAGCTAAAAAACGGTGATGGATCAAGCCCTGATCTGTTGACTGGGTAAGAGTGTTCGGCTTAATTCGGAAAATCTGTCCATCATCACCCCCTTTTCTGAATCGTTTTGTCCACCATAAGCGTGGAAGGGTATACTCAGATGTGAGTCCCTTGCTCATTGCACCATCAGGATTCAAGCAAGCCGGGCCGATGACGGCTGTAATGCCAGAAACCGGTCCCCGGAAGCTTGTTTCCTTCCCAGTGAAAGAATTGGCTTGGTAGTTTGGTTTGCCCTGTTCCCATGATGCACTGGGACAGGGACAGACTAATTGGCATGTAGCCAGGTTCTGAGCTGGGATGGTGCAGTGAGCTAAAAAACGGTGATGGATCAAGCCCTGATCTGTTGACTGGGTAAGAGTGTTCTGCTTAATTCAGAAACTCTGCCCATCATTACCCCCTTTTCTGAATCGTTTTGTCCACCATAAGCGTGGAAGGGTATACTCAGATGTGAGTCCCTTGCTCATTGCACCATCAGGATTCAAGCAAGCTGGGCCGAAGACGGCTGTAATGCCAGAAACCGGTCCCCGGAAGCTTGTTTCCTTCCCAGTGAAAGAATTGGCTTGGTAGTTTGGTTTGCCCTGTTCCCATGATGCACTGGGACAGGGACAGACTAATTTACATGTAGCCAGGTTCTGAGCTGGGATGGTGCAGTGAGCTAAAAAACGGTGATGGATCAAGCCCTGATCTGTTGACTGGGTAAGAGTGTTCTGCTTAATTCAGAAACTCTGTCCATCATCACCCCCTTTTCTGAATCGTTTTGTCCACCATAAGCGTGGAAGGGTATAATCAGATGTGAGTCCCTTGCTCATTGCACCATCAGGATTCAAGCAAGCCGGGCAGATGACGGCTGTAATGCCAGAAACCTATCCCCGGAAGCTTGTTTCCTTCCCAGTGAAAGAATTAGCTTGGTAGTTTGGTTTGCCCTGTTCCCATGATGCACTGGGACAGGGACAGACTAATTTGCATGTAGCCAGGTTCTGAGCTGGGATGGTGCAGTGAGCTAAAAAACGGTGATGGATCAAGCCCTGATCTGTTGACTGGGTAAGAGTGTTCTGCTTAATTCAGAAACTCTGTCCATCATCACCCCCTTTTCTGAATCGTTTTGTCCACCATAAGCGTGGAAGGGTATACTCAGATGTGAGTCCCTTGCTCATTGCAGCATCAGGATTCAAGCAAGCCGGGCCGATGACGGCTGTAATGCCAGAAACCGGTCCCCGGAAGCTTGTTTCCTTCCCAGTGAAAGAATTGGCTCGGTAGTTTGGTTTGCCCTGTTCCCATGATGCACTGTGACAGGGACAGACTAATTTGCATGTAGCCAGGTTCTGAGCTGGGATGGTGCAGTGAGCTAAAAAACGGTGATGGATCAAGCCCTGATCTGTTGACTGGGTAAGAGTGTTCTGCTTAATTCAGAAACTCTGTCCATCATCACCCCCTTTTCTGAATCGTTTTGTCCACCATAAGCGTGGAAGGGTATACTCAGATGTGAGTCCCTTGCTCATTGCACCATCAGGATTCAAGCAAGCCGGACCGATGACGGCTGTAATGCCAGAAACCGGTCCCCGGAAGCTTGTTTCCTTCCCAGTGAAAGAATTGGCTTGGTAGTTTGGTTTGCCCTGTTCCCATGATGCACTGGGACAGGGACAGACTAATTTGCATGTAGCCAGGTTCTGAGCTGGGATGGTGCAGTGAGCTAAAAAACGGTGATGGATCAAGCCCTGATCTGTTGACTGGGTAAGAGTGTTCTGCTTAATTCAGAAACTCTGTCCATCATCACCCCCTTTTCTGAATCGTTTTGTCCACCATAAGCGTGGAAGGGTATACTCAGATGTGAGTCCCTTGCTCATTGCACCATCAGGATTCAAGCAAGCCGGGCCGATGACGGCTGTAATGCCAGAAACCGGTCCCCGGAAGCTTGTTTCCTTCCCAGTGAAAGAATTGGCTTGGTAGTTTGGTTTGCCCTGTTCCCATGATGCACTGGGACAGGGACAGACTAATTGGCATGTAGCCAGGTTCTGAGCTGGGATGGTGCAGTGAGCTAAAAAACGGTGATGGATCAAGCCCTGATCTGTTGACTGGGTAAGAGTGTTCTGCTTAATTCAGAAACTCTGTCTATCATCACCCCCTTTTCTGAATCTATTTTCACTTATAGCGCACTCTTCCCGCCGAGGAGACGTGAGGCCACGCCCCCTCCCCTCTGGGTTTAAAAGTGCCGATTCCCTGCACACACTGCCAGTAAGCACGAACCCTCCTGAGGCGGAAGCCGGGAGATTAGCCTGTTGTTTTAAAAATTTTGATTGTCACTATTGCTGATTTTAAGAGCACTTACTGTATTATCTCTTCAGGACTCTGCCCTTGAAAGCGCCCCACAGCCGATTAAGCGCTGGTCGCGGACACTTCCAAAACGCACTCTTCCCGCCGAGGAGACGTGAGGCCACGCCCACTTTGAGGCCACGCCCCCTCCCCTCTGGGTTTAAAAGCGCCGATTCCCTGCGCCCACTGCCAGTAAGCACGAACCTTCCTGAGGCGGAAGCCGGGAGATTAGCCTGTTGTTTTAAAAATTTTGATTGTCGCTATTGCTGATTTTTAGAGCACTTACTTTATTATTTCTTCAGGACTCTGCCCTTGAAAGCGCCGCACAGCCGATTAAGCGCTGGTCGCGGACACTTCCAAAACGCACTCTTCCCGCCGAGGAGACGTGAGGCCACGCCCACGTTGAAGCCACGCCCCCTCCCCTCTGGGTTTAAAAGCACCGATTCCCTGCGCCCACTGTTAGTAAGCACGAACCCTCCTGAGGCGGAAGCCGGGAGATTAGCCTGTTGTTTTAAAAATTTTGATTGTCACTATTGCTGATTTTAAGAGCACTTACTTTATTATTTCTTCAGGACTCTGCCCTTGAAAGCGCCGCACAGCCAATTAAGCGCTGGTCGCGGACACTTCCAAAATGCACTCTTCCCGCCGAGGAGACGTGAGGCCACGCCCACTTTGAGGCCACGCCCCCTCCCCTCTGGGTTTAAAAGCGCCGATTCCCTGCGCCCACTGCCAGTAAGAACAAACCCTCCTGAGGCGGAAGCCGGGAGATTAGCCTGTTGTTTTAAACATTTTGATTGTCACTATTGCTGATTTTTAGAGCACTTACTTTATTATTTCTTCAGGACTCTGCCCTTGAAAGCGTCGTACAGCCGATTAAGCGCTGGACGTGGACACTTCCAAAACGCACTCTTCCTGCCACGCCCTTTTCTGAGGCCACGCCCACTTGAGGCCATGCCCTCTCTAAGACCACACCCACTTGAGGCCACGCCCACGCGAGACCACGCCCCCCTCTGAGGCCACACCCACTTGAGACCACGCCCCCTCTGAGACCACGCCCCCTGGTCTCCCCCCCCTACTTCAGAATGTGCTTACACCTTCCGCGCAGCGGACGGGCGCAGCGGGCGCACCGTTTGCATGCCGAAGGCGCGCCTAAGGCAAGCCCGTCTGCGCCCGTCATCGCCATGACATCGCCATTCGCCAGTCCCCCTGGTCTAACCGTGCCCCTTTCGCCCTTACTGTACAGCCGAGAAGAACTCCTTGCCGTGAATCACAGACAAAGATGCTCTGATGTGACAGGCCTCCTTGGCCACACGAAACTCCAGTGCAACTCTTGCCACTTTATTACTGACAGCCCAAACCGCGTTCGGGGAAACCGAGGCACAACCACCTGGCACCACCTCGCCCCTTACGATACTTCAACTTAACGTCAGGTCACTCACCAAACACCATCTAGAGGTCAATTCGCTCATATTGGATGAAAACCCAGACATCCTCTTTCTTTGCGAAACGTGGTTACGAGATGGCGCATCTGCCATTCCCAACCTCACGCTCCTAGATGAGTATCATTTGGCCACCCTCAATCGCGAAACACGAGGCGGTGGCATCGCGGTAATTTATAAGAAGCATTTCACCTGCTCATTTGTTAAGGAAGCTCTCCCTGATTGTGAATGCGCCCAATTTAAAATCACCACAAGCCCACAATTCACAATGTCGGGTCTATATATCTACCGCCCACCTGGCCCTGCTTCCAGGTTCATTGACGCCCTCCTCGAGATGTCTACCGCACTTATAACCAAATCTGCCAACTTTACAATTCTGGGCGACCTCAACCTGCATTTTGACCTATCCAACGATCACACTATTACTAATCTTCTCACTGATCTCGCGGCATTGCAGCTTAACTCCCTCATCCAGGCTCCCACCCACCTAGCCGGGCATACTTTGGACCCGGTCTTTACCAATATCCAAGAGGCAGTCACAGATGTACCCATACCTATGGGATGGACGGACCATTACCTCATCAAACTAACCGTCCCAGTTCAGGACGTCAGTACAAAACCGAATCCAACCGCCGCCTTAAAAGACCATGGCACAAACTTTCTACCCCTATTTTCCATGAAACCCTTGGAGTATTTCATCGGGAAGCCAATCAAGACATTGACACAACCTATACCTCCTTCAATAACTGGATCACAGGTGGACTTGACACTCTCATTCCAGCCAAATTGACCAAAGGAAGATCCATACCATCTAACCCTTGGTACAATGACACCCTTAAAGCCTTGCGCAAGGAATGCAAAAGAGCCGAGCGTCAATGGAGGAAAGATTTTGACTGTCAGGATAAAGTTAACTATTTATCCAAACTTAAAATATATCAAAAAACCATCCGTACTGCCCGCGCAGCTTTCTATGCTGACAAAATCAGCTCCAACCCAAATCCAGCTAAAATGATCTTTAAACTAGTCAAAGAACTTCAGAGTCCTAGATCACCCTCTCCCAAAATTGCATCCACTGAACAATGCGAACAGCTTGCCACATATTTTGTAGAGAAAGTCCAGAATATCTACAAAACCTTTTCGCAGCACCCCCTTCACCCCGATGAACCCACCAACCTTACCTCCGATATCACTCCTCTCACCCAAATCCCGGCTATCTCTGCTATCGACCTAATCAAACTATGCAAAAAAGTGAAATCTGGCTCCCCTGGGGATCCTATGAGCCCGACTCATTTTCTGGACTCACTTGATTTTTTCCTACCCCCCATGATCGAAATACTCAATCTTTCTTTCTCATCCGCCACTGTACCTACAGCCTGGAAACAGGCTTGGGTATCACCCATTATCAAAAAACCTTCCCTGGATCCTTCGAAGCCAGAAAACTTCCGACCTATATCCCTTCTCCCCTGGATGTCTAAAATAGCAGAAGCCCACGTCAATGGCATTCTCTCCAAACATGTGGACCTAAATGGCATCCTGGACCCATCCCAAAATGGTTTCAGACCGGGCCACAGCACGGAATCTGCCCTATTGGCCACCACCGAATATCTCCGGACGATTTTAGATTCCGGTCAGAGTGCTGCACTGATCCTCCTTGATCTCAGCGCAGCCTTTGATACGGTATCCCACGACATTCTTCTTAAATGTCTGGAGATGGCCGGTGTGTCTGGCCTTGCTTTAACCTGGTTCCGCTCCTTTCTCAAGGACAGATCCTTTCGGGTGTCAGCTCCCCCTTTCCTCTCAAAACCCTATCCCATAGCACAGGGAGTTCCCCAGGGCTCAGCGTTGAGCCCCTCCCTTTTCAACTTATACGTTCAGCCTCTTGCGGAAGTGGCCAAAGAGTGGGGTCTCACGCTGGTATCGTATGCCGACGACACCCAGTTGGTCGTCACCCTCACTGATAGCCCTTCCATCGCGGTTCCAGGTTCAGAAATGGCCTGGCAGCAGTGGCACAATGGATGACGGACAATTATCTACAACTGAACGCCGGGAAAACCGAGGTGCTCCTCCTTGGCAGAAACACCAGCCATTGGAACGAGCACTGGTGGCCGTCATCCCTTGGTACCACCCCACTCCCTAAATCCAGTGTCAAAAACCTGGGAGTCTGGATGGACGCCACTCTTAGCTTCCAGACACATACCCAAAAGGTGGCTGCCACTTGTATAGGTCTTCTGAGAAATCTTAGGCCCATACTTGGCTTTTTCGATCCGAAGGTTCGCCAGCTGATTGTCCAGGCAACTATCTTATCACGCCTGGACTACGCGAACGTCCTCCTCCTAGGTGCAAACAAAGCAGAAACTGCTAGATTTCAATGAGTGCAAAACGCGGCGGCAAGAACGTTGGTCGGCCTTCCCCGCAGATGCTCAGCCAGAGCCACCATCCGCAAACTTCACTGGCTGCCCGTTGAAAACAGAGTAAAATTCAAAGCCCTCATCACGATCTTTAAAATCTTCAAACAGGGAAGCCCCACTCTCCTACAAAACCTCATCTGCCCCTATGTTCCTAGCCGCGAGTTGCGCTCCTCCAACCAGCTCCTTCTGAATGTACCCAGAATAAAGCTCTGTCGCACTGGAGGTCGCTCCTTCAAGGTCCTGGGACCCAAGCTGTGGAACGCTCTTCCTCTTCACATACGTTCCATAGACAGCCTTTCTGCCTTCCGTAAGGCAATCAAGACCCTCCTATTTCCTTCCGACTAGTGCTGCATCCTCTCCCCACCCTTCCTCTTCCTGGTAGGTTTTGTGACTTCTCTCAGCGCTGGGACGCCCCATTGCTGGGGCAGCTGTTGCGCTTTACCAAACCCAGAATAGAATCGAATAGAACAGCGCTTTCTGTCTGTCCTAGCGCTAGGAGCGCTGGAATTCTGACCTAGCGCCTGGGAGCGCTGTTTGTTCACAGCCGGAGCCCACCCGGCATTGGCCCCCAGATCGCTGTTCGAGCGAGTGCCTACCTCGCTGCATATTTAAATTGGAGAGGGTGCCACCCCTCGGATCATGGTTCCCCGCCTGCCTGCCTAAGCGGGGCCGCTGCGCTGCCCGCAGCGACCCGGAAGTGGTGGGGCCGGCCGGGCAATTGCAGCGCGGCCCCGAGACAAAGCACCAGAAGTCCCGCCCTCGGCACTGGAGCGCGAGGGGGAGACGGGAGTGGCGAGGAAGAGAAGCATGGCGGTTCTGCCGGGCTCCCATGAGCGGAGGGAGCCCTGCGGCAGAGGAGGTGTTTTCCGCTTCCCCCTGCCTGGGGGGAAGCCATTGCCGGTGTGGCCGGTCTCCCGTGCTGGAAGGGAGACCGGAGAAGAAGCATGGCGGCGGGCGACAGGGCTCCCGTGAGCTGAGGGAGCCCTGCAGCACGAGTGAGGAGAGCCGCCGCACGCCACGCCGCAGCCCGGAGAAGAGCAGAGGAGCGGATTCCCCGAGGAAGCAGCCCGGTGAGTATCCCGGGCTGGGGGGAGCTCTGAGCCGGTGAGTGGGGCCCGGGACTGTGTGAAGGAGAGGGGGCGTCGGGGGACATTGCCGGGGCCCGCCCCCCCTCCAGTGGTGAATTCTCCTTGTGGGGGCGCTGAGAGGCCCCAGGGATTCCCGTGCCCCGCGAGGCTCAACCCGCCTATTTTGATTTACGAGCCTGCGAGGCTCGTGAGGGCATTTGGTTGTGTCGAGTCCCCCGTGAGGGACTCCAACGAGGCGGCAGTATGAGGATTGGAGCACCGAGGCTCCTGGTGGCATATTTTGATGAGCCCTGCGAGGCTCCCCGCCCACAATTGTTGAGAGAGCCTGTGTGGCTCAGAGGGGCCATATTCTGTTTAAGAGCCTGTTTGGCTCCAGCGTTTGGCCATATTTAGTTAGAGGGGGCGTCGGGGCACATTGCCGGTGCCCGCCCCCTCCTGCCTGCGAAATGCTTTGTTTAGAGCCTGAGAGCTCCAACGTGGGGCACGTGTTATGCCAGAGCCGGTGTGGCTCCAACATGTGTAGAAGTGAGCTCAGAGCCTGTTTGGCTCCAGCGTGGCGCAGTTTGCGCCTGAGGGCTAGTGAGAGCCCTGCCGCAGTTCTGCATCCCAGCTGCCCAGCAATTAGTGGGCAGCTGCACCGTTTAGGTTATGTGATTGTCCTCAGGTGCCCAGCAAGTAGTGGGCACCTGCTATGTTTAGGTCTTGCGCCAGTGGCGCAACCCTGACTGGCGCTGCATGGCAGCGCGCCCTGACATTCTGGACACAGGGCTTCTAGTCCTTATGTTAGATGGGGGCTGGAATGTGAGTTTTGCGCAATGGTATGGTTATTGCACCTCTGAATGTGTTTGCTTGCATCATGTGTTATTCCTGCACCTCCGAAGGTTTTAGGCCTCATGTGATTTTTGCGCTATTGTATTGTTCTGGCACCTCTGAATGTTTTAGGCATCATGTGTCTTCCTTCTTGCGCTGCACCTCTGAATGTACTTTATTGCATCATGTGCTCTGTTCTTAACACCGCTGAATGTGTAGGTCTATGCATCATGTGTTTCACTTTATTACTCCTCTGAATGTGTTTCCTGCATCATGGGTAATGTGTTCTGGTTTATACCCCTAAGTGTATTTTATTCTTAGGTGGTTGTCCTTTTAGTACAGGTGGTCCTAGCGAGGTCCTGGTACCTGTTCCCAGTAGTTACTGGATGTGAGTTATAACTGTTATGTTATGCTACAGTGATTTTGTATAATCTTTTATTCTAATTTCTGACAGTATTTCATTTCTACTAAGTGCTGATTATGACAGTGGCCCATGTGGCCCTGTCTTGTGAATAATCCCTTGTAAATATTGCCCGTGCCAGTTGGCAAAATGTACATGTGTGATTCTATCTGATATGTTTTGACAATACAAAAGTTATTTTATAATAACCTTGTGTGGAGTTCCTTTTGTGGTGTGCCTAGTATGTTGTTGCTGTTGTGCGCTAGCGTAAATGCTTTACACATTGCCTCCAAGTTTAGCCTTACTGCTTGTGCCAAGCTACCAAGGGGCAGAGCAGGGGTTATCTTGGCGTGTGACTTCCTTGCCCTGACTAGAATGGTGGTTTCTGCCTGGCTTTGGCATCAGCCTTAGCCTACCAGAAATAGCCAGTTCTAACATTGTTGGTCAGCGGTGCGGATTTGGACTTGTGTTTGCGCAGTGCCACAGCGACAGCTGGCTACATTACAAAACTCTGCAATTTTTTTTCAGATAGTCACATGTTTGGGATTATTGTTTTTGATTTTTGTTTTTCCTCTAGAGTGTCATTTTCAAATGTGTTCCTGCGCTTTATGTTTAGTGGCAGATGAGAGAAAGTGACAGGGCGGGACACCAGTAGAGGGGGAGGTTCCCATAGCTTAGGAATCCCTTGCTGGGTCCAGGTCCCAATCCCTGTTCCTGTTCCCATGTGTGTGTGTGGGTAGATAGGAGAGAGAAGGGGTGGGGAGGAGAAAGGGCTAGCTCAGGAGGGTGGTTGTTCACTGAGTGTAGTGTGTGTGTCTGGATTCCCCAGTGTGGTAGGATCCAGTGGTGGCAGCTTAAATGTGTCCAGTGCGTGTAGTCCCATTCCCAGTTCCCAGAGTATGGTGCCTGGTGCTCGGTAAGAGGGTGACAGGTTGAGAGTCAGAGGCAGTGAGGAACTGTCTCACCAGTCTGGAGGGGGAGTGTGTGGATGAGTGGTGTCTTGAATTGGAGGAGTTGGTGTGCGGTTTTTTTAAGGAGCTTGCACGTGAGGTGTACCTTTGGTGGTGTGCAGAAGGTCCTGCAGAAGCACTGGACAGGAAGGTGGATGTCTGGCGGTGTGCTAGATGTCTTGCAGAGGCATTAGGGAGTGGTTCTAAAAGGAGTGGCTTGTGTATCTGATGATCCTGTGAAGGGGAAGAGGTTCATGTGTAACCCAGCTAGGTCCCAGTAGTATGGTAGGGGTGTAGGGGCTCACGCCCTGTCTCAGTGGAGGCGGAGTGAGTGTTAGACGGTGTGTCCCACGTTGGCCCGAAACCCTATCTCAGGGCCTGGAGAGTTTTCCTAAGGGAGCGCCAGGTCAGGGGCCTAAGCTGTACATAGGTCATTTGAGGAGGATCTTCCTGTGTCTAAAGGACGGGGAGTGTCTGTAAACAGAACTCCGGCGGTCCTAGTGTTGGGCAGTACTGCTCCTAAGTGGAAGGTGCAGAAGTCCTGGCTCGCTGAGCATTTGACCGTCTAGAGTGCTTGACCATTTGTGGGGCCTCTGGAGGTCGTTCCCAGAGGAGGGGGGAAAGCCAGGTTTGGGTTGTAGCCTGACCTGAGAGGAGTACTGGAGGAAAGTGTGTCACTGATACGCCGCTGGCGTGTGCTCTGTCTAGCCTGAGACATACTGGGCCTGTAGTCATGGAACTGGAAAGGGGTGCAGAGGGACGCTGTCCTTACTTCTGACCCCGGTGCAACCTGAGGGTTTAGATCTTAGGTTGGGAGATTAGGAAACTTCTAGGTCAAGAGGAATCTCTGCCAAAGTGGATCAGCTGAAGAGACTGAGGGGGCTGCCCTTGCTGTGTGTTCTGGGGCTCACCTGCAGTTTGTTGTTTCCACTAAGGTAGAGGAAAGGGGACTATGCTGTGTGCTGTGTCCTCCCACCTGCTTGAAGAGGAACTGTGCTGTGCGCTTTGTACCTCAGAAGTGGAATAGTTTCCAGGTGGTAGACCAGTGATGGAGTGAGGTCCTGATCTGGTAGAATTGTGTTCTGGTGAGTGCTTCCCTGTGAGGGTGCGGGAACCCAGAAGTAGAGGTAGGGTGGGGCATTCTTGCCCGTGACCTCTGGTCAGCTTGAGGGTGTGGTCCCTAGGTTGAAGGATCAGTGGTAGTTGTAGCTACACTGAGTAAGAGTGGAGAATGGCTATTGTGTGCCAGGGGTTACTGCCCCCCGCTCTGTGGATTGGTTAGGACCTGTGATATTTAGATGGCCTAGGGCCTGGTCTTGGCTGTGGATGACTAGGGAGTACCAGTGGGGTATCCTAGTTGTGTCAGAGAGTTATTGTTTGGAGGTAACCATGTAGGTTCAGAGTGGCGAAAAACCGGAGGGTGTCCCTGCTGTGCGGGTCCGTGTCCGTGTTTTGTCGCCCAAAGCAAGGAAGCCCATCAGTGGTGTGATTGGTCTACCCTGCGTTTTGGCTGGAAGGGGGTTGTGTTGGACCCGGCCCTTTAGGCAGGTTCACCCCTAGACTTTTTGCTTTTTCCTAGCCTGTTTAAGGAACCTGGTGTTGGTGATTTTAGGCCTCTGCGCATTTTTTCACTGTGGTACAGTGTAAAGTGCTGGAGATCTCTGTGTCTGTGTGGTGAGTGACCTGCCCTCCCATAGGAATGAATGGGGAATCTGTATGCCCATGGTAGTTCCTGATGTGTGGGGAGTGCAGGGGCGAGTTTGGTATGAGCGAACTCGTGAGAATGAATGCTGCAAAATGATATATGCGACATGACTGTGTCTAGTCTAGAAGTACTACTTTTGGAAGTTGGCATATTTGTGTAAGTTGGTTCTAGCGTGTGATTGGCTGGTGAGCCTGGCCCAGAGTGCCTGGGCCTGCTTGTGGATTGACTGTCTGGTTTGAGGATGACAGGGGCTGGAGAGCCCAGATGGTTGTCTGAGCCAGCCCGTGGATGAGAGGCAGCATCTGCTGCCAAGGAAGTGGGAGGAGATAGCCCCTGATAGTGAAGGGCTGTGCCTGCCTGACTACAAAGCTGGCTCCACCCCCCTGCTGGGCGACTGTCATCTCTGCCCTTGATCTGGAAGGAAGAAGGAAACCAGAAACACCTCAGTGCTCCAGCAACCCCCAGAACTGGTTTAGACCGGGCTCAGGGGCCCACTTGCACAAAGACTTCAAAGGACTTCAAAGACTTTTCTGTGTATAAGAAGGGGCTGTGTCCCCTTCCAAAATGTTCTTGTTTCTGACTTGAATCTACCAGGGGTGGGCGCTGCCCAGCCCCTGGATGCCTGGAGGACTTCTGGGGGACCCCTCTGCCTTGCATGGGCTGATGGGGGGAATTTGCTTTGCCCTGGATTCCTGATGGACTGGTCCTGGACTCCTGAAGGACTTGGCTGGATTTATGGGCCTTTTCTGTGGCCCTAGCGCTGGGGAAGCGCTTTATCCTGCTTGTAGCGCTGGGAGCGCTCTATTTTAACTTATAGCGCTGGGAGCGCTTTCTGTCTGTCCTAGCGCTGGGAGCGCTGGAATTCTGACCTAGCACCTGGGAGCGCTGTTTGTTCACAGCTGGAGCCCACCCGGCATTGGCCCCCAGATCGCTGTTTGAGCGAGTGCCTACCTCGTTGCATATTTAAATTGGAGAGGGTGCCACCCCTCGGATCATGGTTCCCCGCCTGCCTGCCTAAGCGGGCCGTTTCGCTGCCCGCAGCGACCCGGAAGTGGTGGGGCCGGCCGGCCAATTGCAGAGCGGCCCGAGACAAAGCACAGGAAGTCCCGCCCTCGGCACTGGAGCGCGAGGGGGGAGACCAGAGTGTCGAGGAAGAGAAGCATGGCGGTTCTGCAGGGCTCCCATGAGCGGAGGGAGCCCTGCGGCAGAGGAGGTGTTTTTCGCTTCCCCCTGCCTGGGGAAAAGCCATTGCCAGTGTGGCCGGTCTCCCGTGCTGGAAGGGAGACCGGAGAAGAAGCATGGCGGCGGGTGACAGGGCTCCCGTGAGCTGAGGGAGTCCTGCAGCACGAGTGAGGAGAGCCGCCGCACGCCACGCCGCAGCCCGGAGAAGAGCAGAGGAGCGGATTCCCCGAGGAAGCAACCCGGTGAGTATCCCGGGCTGGGGGGAGCTCTGAGCCGGTGAGTGGGGCCCGGGACTGTGTGAAGGAGAGGGCATATTGCCGGTGCCCGCCCCCTCCTGCCTGCGAAATGCTTTGTTTAGAGCCTGAGAGCTCCAACGTGGGGCACGTGTTATGCCAGAGCCGGTGTGGCTCCAACATGTGTAGAAGTGAGCTCAGAGCCTGTGTGGCTCCAGCGTGGCGCAGTTTGCGCCTGAGGGCTAGTGAGAGCCCTGCCGCAGTTCTGCATCCCAGCTGCCCAGCAATTAGTGGGCAGCTGCACCGTTTAGGTTATGTGATTGTCCTCAGGTGCCCAGCAAGTAGTGGGCACCTGCTACGTTTAGGTCTTGCGCCAGTGGAGCAACCCTGACTGGCGCTGCATGGCAGCGCGCCCTGACATTCTGGACACAGGGCTTCTAGTCCTTATGTTAGATGGGGGCTGGAATGTGAGTTTTGCGCAATGGTATGGTTATTGCACCTCTGAATGTGTTTCCTTGCATCATGTGTTATTCCTGCACCTCTGAAGGTTTTTAGGCCTCATGTGATTTTTGCACTATTGTATTGTTCTGGCACCTCTGAATGTTTTAGGCATCATGTGTCTTCCTTCTTGCGCTGCACCTCTGAATGTATTTTATTGCATCATGTGCTCTGTTCTTAACACCGCTGAATGTGTAGGTCTATGCATCATGTGTTTCACTTTATTACTCCTCTGAATGTGTTTCCTGCATCATGGGTAATGTGTTCTGGTTTATACCCCTAAGTGTATTTTATTCTTAGGTGGTTGTCCTTTTAGTACAGTTGGTCCTAGCGAGGTCCTGGTACCTGTTCCTAGTAGTTACTGGATGTGAGTTATAACTGTTATGTTATGCTACGGTGATTTTATATTCTTTTATTCTAATTTCTGACAGTATTTCATTTCTACTAAGTGCTGATTATGACAGTGGCCCATGTGGCCCTGTCTTGTGAATAATCCCTTGTAAATATTGCCCGTGCCAGTTGGCACAATGTACATGTGTGATTCTATCTGATATGTTTTGACAATACAAAAGTTATTTTATAATAACCTTGTGTGGAGTTCCTTTTGTGGTGTGCCTAGTATGTTGTTGCTGTTCTGCGCTGGCGCAAATGCTTTACACATTGCCTCCGAGTTTAGCCTTACTGCTTGTGCCAAGCTACCAAGGGGGTGAGCAGGGGTTATCTTGGCGTGTGACTTCCTTGCCCTGACTAGAATGGTGGTTTCTGCCTGGCTTTGGAGTCAGCCTTAGCCTACCAGAAATAGCCAGTTCTAAGAGGGAGAGTTCTGAGTTTTGTCTAGTGGCAGTTTTGACTCATCATAAAGTAGGGTAGTGGGTCAATATGCCTGCTGCAAAGAGAGTGTACCTTGCTAATCACAGAATGTATTTTATGTGGATAGCTCAGTAGGGTTTTTTTGTCATAGAGATTCTTTTGTTACTTGGCAGTTAATAAGTTACAATCCTACTGTAGCACAGTGACCAATGAACTGTCATCAAAGAACTGCATGCAAACTGCATGGTATCGGTTAGAACATTATTCTTTTTTCCCAGTCTTTCATTATCCTAATTTTGCTAAAAAGGGTTTGTTTCGTTAGAAATATATTTCTGTCAGTAAAGCTAACCACCGACCACTCTGGTACGTTTTAAATCCTGAGTCTGTGCTTCTCCAGACCAAACACACTTAAAATACACTACCTGCCTGACAGTTTTGATGAAATGTTACTCCTACACCCCGTAATCCTCCTTGTTTTATGAAGCAATTCATATAGATTACAATGATTTACAATTCTATGTTTGCCTCGCGGGTTAAGCGCATCCGCGCAGGAGGCCGTTCCTTCCGCTACCTGGCAGCTAGGTTGTGGAATTCCTTGCCAGAACAGATCTGCGGCACTGACTGTCTACTCGCCTTCAGGAAAGCTGTTAAAACCTTCCTCTTTCCTCTAGTCTAGTTTATGGTATTATGGCAGTTGAAATGGTTTTAGGTTGTTCTGCATATTATACCTCATAGCTGGAAGCGCCAGGACGCCCCTTTGCTGGGGCAGCTGTGCGCTATATAAGACGCATTAACATAACATAACATGTGCAAGATGTAAAGTGCTCTGTCACCCTACAGTGATATGAGTAGCGCTATAAAAGAAATAACATGTATCTGAGAGAGGGGCTATGGAGAGATACGGGGCACTGTTGGAGGGTGGTAGTGAGGAAGCAGTGTGGACAGAGGTGTTTAGGCGGGGGTGGGGGGGGATTTGTCACCAAAAAAGATTGCCGACCTGGGCACCACCAGTGCTAAAGCCGGCCATCCTGATATTCCTGTTCAATTAGAGGAATCTCTGCCAAAGTGGATCAGCTGAAGAGACTGAGGGGGCTGCCCTTGCTGTGTGTACTGGGGCTCACCTGCAGTTTGTTGTTTCCACTAAGGTAGAGGAAAGGTGACTATGCTGTGTGCTGTGTCCCCCCACCTGCTTGAAGAGGAACTGTGCTGTGCGCTTTGTACCTCAGAAGTGGAATAGTTTCCAGGTGGTAAACCAGTGATGGAGTGAGGTCCTGATCTGGTAGAATTGTGTTCTGGTGAGTGCTTCCCTGTGAGGGTGCGGGAACCCAGAAGTAGCGGTAGGGTGGGGCATTCTTGCCCGTGACCTCTGGTCAGCCTGAGGGTGTGGTCCCTAGGTTGAAGGATCAGTGGTAGTTGTAGCTACACTGAGGAAGAGTGGAGAATGGCTATTGTGTGCCAGGGGTTACTGCCCCCCGCTCTGTGGATTGGTTAGGACCTGTGATATTTAGATGGCCTAGGGCCTGGTCTTGGCTGTGGATGACTAGGGAGTACCAGTGGGGTATCCTAGTTGTGTCAGAGAGTTATTGTTTGGAGGTAACCATGTAGGTTCAGAGTGGCGAAAAACCAGAGGGTGTCCCTGCTGTGCGGGTCCGTGTCTGTGTTTTGTCGCCCAAAGTAAGGAAGCCGATCAGTGGTGTGATTGGTCTACCCTGCGTTTTGGCTGGAAGGGGGTTGTGTTGGACCCGGCCCTTTAGGCAGGTTCACCCCTAGACTTTTTGCTTTTTCCTAGCCTGTTTATGGAACCTGGTGTTGGTGATTTTAGGCCTCTGCGCATTTTTTCACTGTGGTACAGTGTAAAGTGCTGGAGCTCTCTGTGTCTGTGTGGTGAGTGACCTGCCCTCCCATAGGAATGAATGGGGAATCTGTATGCCCATGGTAGTTCCTGATGTGTGGGGAGTGCAGGGGCGAGTTTGGTATGAGCGAACTCGTGAGAATGAATGCTGCAAAATGATATATGCGGCATGACTGTGTCTAGTCTAGAAGTACTACTTTTGGAAGTTGGCATATTTGTGTAAGTTGGTTCTAGCGTGTGATTGGCTGGTGAGCCTGGCCCAGAGTGCCTGGGCCTGCTTGTGGATTGACTGTCTGGTTTGAGGATGACAGGGGCTGGAGAGCCCAGATGGTTGTCTGAGCCAGCCCGTGGATGAGAGGCAGCATCTGCTGCCAAGGAAGTGGGAGGAGATAGCCCCTGATAGTGAAGGGCTGTGCCTGCCTGACTACAAAGCTGGCTCCACCCCCCTGCTGGGTGACTATCATCTCTGTCCTTGATCTGGAAGGAAGAAGGAAACCAGAAACACCCCAGTGCTCCAGCAACCCCCAGAACTGGTTTAGACCGGGCTCAGGGGCCCACTTGCACAAAGACTTCAAAGGACTTCAAAGACTTTTCTGTGTATAAGAAGGGGCTGTGTCCCCTTCCAAAATGTTCTTGTTTCTGACTTGAATCTACCAGGGGCGGGCGCTGCCCAGCCCCTGGATGCCTGGAGGACTTCTGGGGGACCCCTCTGCCTTGCATGGGCTGATGGGGGGAATTTGCTTTGCCCTGGATTCCTGATGGACTGGTCCTGGACTCCTGAAGGACTTGGCTGGATATATGGGCCTTTTCTGTGGCCCTAGCGCTGGGGAAGCGCTTTATCCTGCTTGTAGCGCTGGGAGCGCTCTATTTTCACTTATAGCGCTGGGAGCGCTTTCTGTCTGTCCTAGCGCTGGGAGCGCTGGAATTCTGACCTAGCGCCTGGGAGCGCTGTTTGTTCACAGCTGGAGCCCACCCGGCATTGGCCCCCAGATAGCTGTTCGAGCGAGTGCCTACCTTGTTGCATATTTAAATTGGAGAGGGTGCCACCCCTCGGATCATGGTTCCCCGCCTGCCTGCCTAAGCGGGGCCGTTTCGCTGCCCGCAGCGACCCGGAAGTGGTAGGGCCGGCCAATTGCAGCGCGGCCCCGAGACAAAGCACAGGAATTCCCGCCCTCGGCACTGGAGCGCGAGGGGGGAGACCAGAGTGGCGAGGAAGAGAAGCATGGCGGTTCTGCAGGGCTCCCATGAGTGGAGGGAGCCCTGCGGCAGAGGAGGTGTTTTCCGCTTCCCCCTGCCTGGGGAAAAGCCATTGCCGGTGTGGCCGGTCTCCCGTGCTGGAAGGGAGACCGGAGAAGAAGCATGGCGGCGGGCGACAGGGCTCCAGTGAGCTGAGGGAGTCCTGCAGCACGAGTGAGGAGAGCCGCCGCACGCCACGCCGCAGCCCAGAGAAGAGCAGAGGAGCGGATTCCCCGAGGAAGCAGCCCGGTGAGTATCCCGGGCTGGGGGGAGCTCTGAGCCGGTGAGTGGGGCCCGGGACTGTGTGAAGGAGAGGGGGCATCGGGGCACATTGCCGGTGCCCGCCCCCCCTCCAGTGGTGCATTCTCCTTGTGGGGGCGCTGAGAGGCCCCAGGGATTCCCGAGCCTCGCGAGGCTCAACCCGCCTATTTTGATTTACGAGCCTGCGAGGCTCGTGAGGGCATTTGGTTGTGTCGAGTCCCCTGTGAGGGACTCCAATGAGGCGGCAGTATGAGGATTGGAGCCCTGAGGCTCCTGGTGGCATATTTTGATGAGCCCTGCGAGGCTCCCCGCCCACAATTGTTGAGAGAGCCTGTGTGGCTCAGAGGGGCCATATTTTGTTTAAGAGCCTGTTTGGCTCCAGCGTTTGGCCATATTTAGTTAGAGGGGGCGTCGGGGCACATTGCCGGTGCCTGCCCCCTCCTGCCTGCGAAATGCTTTATTTAGAGCCTGAGAGCTCCAACGTGGGTCACGTGTTATGCCAGAGCCGGTGTGGCTCCAACATGTGTAGAAGTGAGCTCAGAGCCTGTGTGGCTCCAGCGTGGCGCAGTTTGCGCCTGAGGGCTAGTGAGAGCCCTGCCGCAGTTCTGCATCCCAGCTGCCCAGCAATTAGTGGGCAGCTGCACCGTTTAGGTTATGTGATTGTCCTCAGGTGCCCAGCAAGTAGTGGGCACCTGCTACGTTTAGGTCTTGCGCCAGTGGAGCAACCCTGACTGGCGCTGCATGGCAGCGCGCCCTGACATTCTGGACACAGGGCTTCTAGTCCTTATGTTAGATGGGGGCTGGAATGTGAGTTTTGCGCAATGGTATGGTTATTGCACCTCTGAATGTGTTTCCTTGCATCATGTGTTATTCCTGCACCTCTGAAGGTTTTTAGGCCGCATGTGATTTTTGCACTATTGTATTGTTCTGGCACCTCTGAATGTTTTAGGCATCATGTGTCTTCCTTCTTGCGCTGCACCTCTGAATGTATTTTATTGCATCATGTGCTCTGTTCTTAACACCGCTGAATGTGTAGGTCTATGCATCATGTGTTTCTCTTTATTACTCCTCTGAATGTGTTTCCTGCATCATGGGTAATGTGTACTGGTTTATACCCCTAAGTGTATTTTATTCTTAGGTGGTTGTCCTTTTAGTACAGGTGGTCCTAGCGAGGTCCTGGTACCTGTTCCCAGTAGTTACTGGATGTGAGTTATAACTGTTATGTTATGCTACGGTGATTTTATATTCTTTCTTTCTAATTTCTGACAGTATTTCATTTCTACTAAGTGCTGATTATGATAGTGGCCCATGTGGCCCTGTCTTGTGAATAATCCCTTGTAAATATTGCCCGTGCCAGTTGGCACAATGTACATGTGTGATTCTATCTGATATGTTTTGACAATACAAAAGTTATTTTATAATAACCTTGTGTGGAGTTCCTTTTGTGGTGTGCCTAGTATGTTGTTGCTGTTGTGCGCTAGCGCAAATGCTTTACACATTGCCTCCAAGTTTAGCCTTACTGCTTGTGCCAAGCTACCAAGGGGCAGAGCAGGGGTTATCTTGGCGTGTGACTTCCTTGCCCTGACTAGAATGGTGGTTTCTGCCTGGCTTTGGAGTCAGCCTTAGCCTACCAGAAATAGCCAGTTCTAACAGGGAGAGTTCTGAGTTTTGTCTAGTGGCAGTTTTGACTCATCATAAAGTAGGGTAGTGGGTCAATATGCCTGCTGCAAAGAGAGTGTACCTTGCTAATCACAGAATGTATTTTATGTGGATAGCTCAGTAGGGTTTTTTTGTCATAGAGATTCTTTTTTTTACTTGGCAGTTAATAAGTTACAATCCTACTGTAGCACAGTGACCAATGAACTGTCATCAAAGAACTGCATGCAAACTGCATGGTATCGGTTAGAACATTATTCTTTTTTCCCAGTCTTTCATTATCCTAATTTTGCTAAAAAGGGTTTGTTTCGTTAGAAATATATTCCTGTCAGTAAAGCTAACCACCGACCACTCTGGTACGTTTTAAATCCTGAGTCTGTGCTTCTCCAGACCAAACACACTTAAAATACACTACCTGCCTGACAGTTTTGATGAAATGTGACTCCTACACCCCGTAATCCTCATTGTTTTATGAAGCAATTCATATAGATTACAATGATTTACAATTCTATGTTTGCCTCACGGGTTAAGCGCATCCGCGCAGGAGGCCGTTCCTTCCGCTACCTGGCAGCTAGGTTGTGGAATTCCTCGCCTTCAGGAAAGCTGTTAAAACCTTCCTCTTTCCTCTAGTCTAGTTTATGGTATTATGGCAGTTGAAATGGTTTTAGGTTGTTCTGCATATTATACCTCATAGCTGGAAGCGCCAGAACGCCCCTTTGCTGGGGCAGCTGTGCGCTATATAAGACGCATTAACATAACATAACATGTGCAAGATGTAAAGTGCTCTGTCACCCTACAGTGATATGAGTAGCGCTATAAAAGAAATAACATGTATCTGAGAGAGGGGCTATGGAGAGATACGGGGCACTGTTGGAGGGTGGTATTGAGGAAGCAGTGTGGACAGAGGTGTTTAGGCGGGGGTGGAGTGGTGGGGGGGGGTGGATTTGTCACCAAAAAAGATTGCCGACCTGGGCACCACCAGTGCTAAAGCCGGCCATCCTGAAATGCCTGTTCAATTAGAGCAATGAACACAAAACATCCTCTTGTTTGGAAACTATCCAGTTACACTTTGTTTCAAATTCCAAAGGGCTAACGGAAGCAGCACTGATATAACACAGTAGTACTAAGCCAGGCACGCGTCCTGGTTACGATTACATCAGACAATGACAGGAAGCTTAACCTTTTGTGAAAGGTCGGCGTTTTTGCAGCAGACATTTTTCTGGTTCCTCTACTAAAGCTATCAATGGTATCTTTCAGATTACTAAACAAACACACAGAGCATTACTTCGTTTTTGTTTCTGTTTTTCCACCAAATTCCACTCAGAGGAGAAAGGAGACATTTTGGACGCCATAATGATCAGGAAAACGACTTATACATCAAAAGCCACGGGCTTTTATATGGAATACAGTCGATGAGCTTTTGTGAACATTTTCGTTTCACTAGCAAGTTAAAATGTAGCTAAGACTCTTTGAGACACGTCGAAATGTAAAAACGTGGATTGTTATAAGATTGTACTTACATCTATTGTGTTTCATTGTTTTGTAACTTAGCGTTCAAAATAAAAAATTTGCTTTAGAAAATGATTCAAATATTGTAGGAACATTTTCCTATAAAGTAGGGGTTTACTGTGTTTACTTTTCTTTTCAGGAAAGTTGCAGAGGGTAACACATTTTCCTTAAATTGCAATTAAATATGCGAATTTTGTCCGCCCATAGTCCATGTTCGTTCTCTCATCATAATAGCAATTGCTACAGAAGTAAATGCACCTAAATGTAATTCACATAAGAGTAGAATTAAACACTCTCTGTGTCACATTTACGACCCTGTCACACAACCCAGCGCAGCATCCAGGGTTGGTGCACTGCATGACAGGGAGCATTGGTGCACAATAAGGTGTGCAATCAGGCTGCCGAGTGCCATGAACACATCTGTGTACCATAGCGCAAGGGTGTCAGCGTGAGTCTAGCATAGGTTTTGTACTGGAAGGGTAGGTACCCTTCTAATACAAATACTATGCCTAGACAAAACGTGCCATTTTTCCTAAATTGTGTGTGAGCTGTACAATGCTGCACACATGCAAAGTTGGAGAAGAAAGGAGAAATTAAATTATTTCCCCTTTTACGACCTGCTTCAAAGTAACATTATTTTTTGGCAAAAAACCCTGTCTACTATTGTTAGTCAATAGGGGTTTGTGCCAAAAAGCATTGGTTGTAGCACAGGAATACCCATTTACCATCAATGGAACACCCCTGTGATTCAGAGTAACAGCAAGCAAAACTTTACTCTGCTTTGTGTCACTTTTAGGTAGCTTTCCAGCACAAAACGATTTTTGTACTTGAAAGTAAATCCAACAAAAGACTTTTTGTGTAGGTTTGCATCATTTATGTCATGCAAAACCCAGCGCAAAAGGTTTGTGAACCTGACCCTCTGTCTATAAAGAACTGATCGAGAAAAGACATACATTTAAGGCATATAAGGACAAATGGGAGAGACTGGGGTGGGTTTTTATTAAAGGTCCAGCATACTTGCCCGACCACTGAAAATAACAAAGAATGGCATGCAGTTCCTAAGAGGGACAAGGGAAGTGTGACTAAGTATAAGAACAAGGAAGGTGTTCAGTGCTCAGAAAAGAGGAAAGGGGATTCCTCCTTTTGATCCAGTGATGAGTCTCGATGCAGCATTAATAGAGGCTCTTAGGGGTGCGGTTGTCGATATGGGGAGGCCACAGAGGGCGACACTTCCATAATCTACCCGAACGGATAATTAAGGCTTGGACTGCGGTCCTGAAGTCATTGGCTGGGAGGAAGGGTTTCAACTTCCTCAAGGTATTGATTTGGAAATTAGCTCCCTTCGTTGCATTGCTGATAAGATGTTGCATATTGAGATTGCAGTCAAGGGTTATGCCTAAAGTTTTTGCTGAATCCACGATGATAGGTTGAACGTTGAGTGCAGTGAGATCTTTAAGCCAAGCCTGAGTGATGGGGACTTTGGAGGAGGTGCTATTAGGAGGAGTTCCGTTTTTAGAGCGTTAAGTTTGAGATGATTCTCTGCCAGCCATGTCTGTGTGTTCCTAAGCGTTGTGTTGAGTAGTTTGATGTCTTCAGGGGATTTTAAGATAGAGTTGGGTATCTTCTGCGTACATGTGAAATTGAACATTAGATGCTTGAAGCAGTGCGGTGAGTGGTTCCATGTATAGATTGAACAATGTTGGGGATAGGGAGGATCCTTGTGGGACACCTAGTGTTACTGGAATGGGTGTAGACATAGTGTTGTTAATCTTGAATTTCTGAGTCCGGTTATGAAGAAAGGAGGTAAACCACTTGAGTACTGTCCCTGATAGACCCATTCTGATATTCAACAGATCAAGTAAGTTCTCGTGTTTGACAGTGTCAAAGGCTGATGAGAGGTCGAGTAGGATGAGGAGGCAAGTACCGTTCTGATCAAGAATTTGAAGCGCGTCATCAAATTTGTGTGTCATGACTGATTCCGTGCTGTGGCCTGCTCGGAAGCCTGATTGGTGTGAGTTGAGGAGGTCAAAGTGCTCGATGTGTTTTGTCAGTTGGAGGTGTACACATTTTTCTAACAATTTGGCCAAGGTAGGGATATTGGAGATAGGGCGATAGTTGTTTAGGTCGGTAGGGTCTGCTGTGGGTTTCTTTAGTATGGGCGATACTTGTCCCACTTTGAGGGAGTCCGGGATGCATCCTTGTTGAAGTGAGCTGTTAATGATTTTGGTCCAATGCGGAAGAAGCAGTGGGATAAAGTCCTTTACAGCGTTTGCAGGTAGAGGGTCAGTGAGGTGATTGGAGGGCTTCAGGGTACTGAGAATCTTGCCTAGAGTTTCTTCCGTGTAAGTATCAAAGGACGACCATGTAGCCTTGTTTTTTAGTTCAATGGGTGTTTTGCTGAGGGGGCTGGAGTATAGGCTTAGATCAGTGAGGAGATCTTTCCTGATGTTATCTGTCTTTAGGTTAAAGAAAGTAGAGAATTCTTCACAGAACGGTAGAGTGCTAGGTGTGTTATGTAGACGTTGAGGTTCTTCCTTGGATTGAGTTTTGATTAACTCAAACAGTTTTTTTGGCTGTTTTTTTGCTTGGTCTAGTTGGTGGCTAGAGAAATCTGCTTTTGAGCGTTTGATTTTTCTAAAGTAAGCGTTTCTCTTTTTCTTTAGTGTTTTAAGGTACGTAGCCAAAGGGGCTGATCTCCAATTGAGTTAAGCAACCCGTCGTATCATGGTTTTGAGTTTTTAGAGGAGACTCTCTTTAACTGAAGGGGGGCAACCTCATTGACTATCAAGGACATCGACTTGAGGTAGTGGTCGGTGAGAACCTGAACGTCAGAGGTGCCGGTAGGGGGTAGGAGAAGATTGTAACTGGGAGAGGGTAATGAGTTGGGATTGAGTTTCTTCAGGTCTCTTTTTCAGACCTTCAGTTTGGTGGATTGAACCGGGTTGAGTTTCAGGTTTTCTTTGATGAAGAATGTGATAATGTGTTGGTCAGACCAGTCACAGGGTTGGATTGAGTTGAGTTGGGTGGAGTCGCCTTTGGAGATGATTAGATCGAGGATAGAGCCTTTGTCGTGAGTAGGGCTGTTGCAGATTTGGGTGAGGTCTAGAGAGCTGAGGAAGTTTTTGACACTATTGACCTCAGAGTCGCTGTGATCATTCCAATGGAGGTTGAAATCACCAAGGAATATTTGCGTATTTGTCGACCAGAGTTCGTTGTGATCATGTCCATGAGGTGTTCAGTGAAGGTGAGGTTGTCCCCAGGTGGGTGGTAGATACTATGCAGAGAGCATACTGGATTTTCCTCGCTGTTGATGTTGAGGCAGATGTGTTCACAGGAGGAGAATATAGGGGAAATGGCTCTAATTACTGAGAGGTTGCTCCGGTGAAAACATGCAATTCCACCCCCTGTATTGCCAGTCCTATCCAATCTGATAATGTGATAGTTAGGGGGTAATAGAATGTCAATGAGTGGGGAGGAAGATTCTGTTAACCAGGTTTCAGGGAGTATGGTCAGGTCAAAGTCAAGTGCGATAATGAGGTTGGCTATGTCCGATGCATGTCTAAGGGCAGATCTACAGTTTAGTAGTGTGCATTTGAGCCACGAAGTGACGAGGGAGGAGGAGGGGCCCAGAGTGAGGGTCATTTTTTTAAGATTATTGGAAACGGTACCTCTATTGTTTTGTATGGGGGACCAGTGCGGGTTGGGGTGGATAGTAGGGATGGGAAGGTGTGTGGTGGCTATGTGGGTCATGAGATCGGGATCATACGAGTGTAAGAGGGAGCGTATGCCGTACACCGAAAGTGGATTGATGCTTCGCAGAGGGCGGGTGGCAGAATTACGGGTGGGAATTGAGGTCCAGTGAGGAGGGTTATCTTTGTGTGAGAGTGTAGGATGGGTGGGGGGTTTGCTAAATGAGAGGGTACTGGGGGTGAGGGGTGCCTGGGTTGATTCGAAAATGACTCTTTGAAATGTATGTAGATCCTCTTTAATTTGGAGAAGGGTGGGCATAAGCTTTTCCAAAGTGGTGTTTGGAATGGTAGTGGTGGGGGTGGGAGACCGTGGTATGAGTTGGGGAGATTTGGCTCGTTTCGGTGTGAGATATGATGAAGGCGTGAAATAGTAAGGGGAGGTGAGGAGTAGAGTGTTGGGTATGTATTTGGCATGGATGTATGGGTAGTTGGGGTAGTTGGTGGTGGAAGAGGAGGTGTGATAGGTGTGTTCATGGGTGTAGCATGCTCTGGTGTAAGATTTGGTGGAAACATAGAAGAGAGTGCAGTGTCTGTGAGTAGGGTCAAGTCAAGTCAAGTCAAAGAATTTATATAGCGCACTACATACCCAGAGGGTCTCAAGGCGCTTAGGGGGGGAGGAGGATTACTTGTCAAATATCCACGTTTTAAGTTGCTTTCTGAATGCTAGGTGGTTCTGGGTAAGGCGAAGGTAAGTGGGGAGTGAGTTCCATGTTTTAGCAGCCAGGTATGAGAAGGATCGGCCTCCCATGGTGGTCTTGTTGATGCGAGGTACAGGGGCAAGGGCTTGGCTGGAAGAACGTAGTTGGCGGGAGGGGGTGTAGAAGGACAGTCGTGAGTTGAGGCATTCTGGTCCGATGTCGTAGAGTGATTTGTGTGCGTGGGTTAGCAGTCGGAAAGTGATCCTCTTATGGATGGGTAGCCAGTGGAGGTCTTTCAGGTGACCAGAGATGTGTTCGTTGCGCGGGATGTCTAATATGATCCTGGCTGAGGCGTTTTGGATCCGTTGGAGTTTCTTTTGGAGTTTAGCGGTGGTACCTGCGTAGAGGGTGTTTCCGTAGTCCAGTCGGCTCGTGACCAGAGCATGGGTGACTGTTTTTCTGGTTTCGGTGGGGATCCAGCGAAATGTTTTTTTGAGCATGCGGAGAATGTTGAAGCAGGATGAGGATACGGCGCTGACTTGTCTGTTCATTGAGAGTGAAGAATCCAGGATAACTCCTAGGTTCCGTGCGTGGTCCGTCGGGATGGGTGCTTTTCCAAGGGCTTCCGGCCACCAAGAGTCGTCCCATGCAGAGGGGGAAGAACCTAAGATGAGGACTTCTGTTTTATCTGAGTTCAGTTTCAGACGGCTTTGTTTCATCCATTCGGCAACTTCTTTCATTCCTTCGTGTAGGTTAGTTTTGGCGGTGCTGGGGTCATTGGTGAGAGAAAGGATCAGTTGAGTGTCATCCGCGTAGGAGATGATGTTGAGGTTGTGTTGGCGGGCGATGGCCGCGAGGGGGCTCATGTATACGTTGAAGAGGGTGGGACTGAGTGAGGATCCTTGTGTACGCCACAGATGACTTCAGTGGCCTCGGACTTGAATGGTGGAAGGCGGACTCTCTGGGTTCTTCCGGTGAGGAACGAGGTGATCCATTCAAGTGCTTTTCCTTGTATTCCGATGTTTCTGAGGCGTTGTAAAAGGGTGCTGTGGCAGACTGTGTCGAAGGCTGCAGAGAGGTCGAGGAGGATGAGGGCTACTGTGTCTCCATTGTCCAGTAGAGTTCGAATGTTGTCTGTAGCTGCGATGAGGGCGGTCTCAGTGCTGGGTTTTGCTCGGAAGCCGGACTGTGAGGAGTCGAGGGATTTGTTGGCTTCGAGGAAGGTGGCGAGCTGGTTGTTGACAGCTTTCTCGATTACTTTGGCCGGGAATGGAAGGAGCGAGATGGGACGGTAGTTTTTGAGTTCGGTGGGGTCAGCTGTGGGTTTTTTCAGAAGGGCGGTGAGTTCAGCGTGTTTCCAGCTTTCCGGGAAGGTGGCGGAGTTGAAGGAGCAGTTGATGACGTCTCGGAGGTGCGGTGCTATAACGGAGTCTGCTTTGTTGAAGATGTGGTGAGGACATGGGTCTGTGGGGGATCCTGAGTGGATGGAGTTCATCAGGCGGATGGTGTCCTCAGTGGAGATTGGGTTCCAGTCGTTAAGGGTGTTCAAGGGGGGAGAATGTTCAGCATATGGTTGGGTGGGTTGGTCTCCGGGTTGGTTGTCGAAGCTGTTGTGGATGTCTGCAATTTTGTTGTGGAAGAAAGAGGCTAGGGAGTCGCAGAGGGCTTGAGAGGGGGTGATGTTGTTGGAGTTGGCCGAGGGATTGGTAAATTCCTTGACGATGTTGAAAAGTTCCTTGCTGTTGTGGGCGTTGTTGTCAAGCTAACTGGGTCGTGGGAGCGTATGGTAGTAGAGGGGGCGTGCGAGGAGTATTAGGAGGTGAGATATGTTCTAAGGGTGGATTAGGGGGGTGGGATGTTCGTATGTATTTATGTATGTATGTGTGTTCTTATATAGCGCTCGACTTACCCTAGGGCATCTCGGCGCTTGCCTTGGGAACCCGTCCTGGCTTTTCCCTGTGAGATAAGCCCGTACTGGGCATCCCCAAGGTGAAAGCCAGGCATCCCGCCGCGGGGGGGCGTTGTGGAGATTAAGCAAGCTAATGCCCAGAGTTGCAGAGTGTGAACCCGTGATTAGAGTGGGCACCGAAGCGAGAATTATCGAGTCCGTGGACAATTGGGCTCAAGACCCTGCCGCGTCGGGAATTGAACCCTGGTCCCGGGTCTGACCTCTGCTTCAGGGTATGCCTCCTCTAACCAGTGAGCCACACTTCGTAGAGTGGCCGTGGTCTGGAGACCTTGTATACACCACCTGGTGAACACAGGGGTGTTGGCAGGAATGGGGGGGTTCAGAGTTCGAGGTGAGCAAGTGGAATAGGGAAGGTGCAGGGGGAAGGGAGAGTAACGGTGGCAGAGCTGTTAGAAGGGGAGTGACCTCTGACTTGAAACGGTGGGGGAGCGACTTGTATAGTGGGTGCGAGAGTGACTACAATACTGGGGTGGGGGAAGGATGTGTCGTTATGAGGCAGTGCCAAGGTAGAGGGAAGGATGGTGATGGAGGAGGGGGGTCTAGGGGTGGGAGGGGGAGGGATGGTGATGGAGGAGGGGGTATGGTCGTTCCGGGGGAACTACCACATTGAATAAGGGGTGAGTTTGTTGTTGCAGTAGTTGGAAGTATGTAAGGATTAGGTGAAGAGAGGAGACGTGTGTTGTAGGGTGGGGTAGAAAGGTTGAGGGAGGCGTGAGGCTCTGAGCACCTAGATGGCAAGGGGGTAGGGGGTGGGAGGGTGGGATAATGGGTCGTTGTGGTGTCTTGGGTGCTAGGAGTGGGGGCAGTTGGGCAGGAGTAGGTGGATTGGAGACATGCTCTTTAATAATGGGAAATATGTTATTGAATTGGTTTAGACTACGCTCCATGGACTGAATGAAAATAGTACCGTTGTTGTAAATAGTGATGGTTGCTGTCGCTTGGAAGAGTTGTGATGGTGCAGTGGAAATCATTAGACCATGTGCAGACTTCCTCGTGGAGGAAATCGCGAGTGAGGTTAGGAAGGCTTTCCTCCATTACGCTCTACGTTTAGTGTAGAAAATGATATCGGTGGTCGTGACCATATTGTGTAGTGAAAAATAAGGGTACGCAAAGGGGGTTTCTGGGGGAGATTTCAAAAAGTTGTGTTTGAAACGTTTGGCAGATTTTTTAGTGAGCTTGGAGGGTAACTGATTTTGTAGGTAGGAGTGCCTGTGAGTTCCATGTTGTGAACTGTGGTTTAGGTGAGGGGAGTGTGTTGTAGTGTAGGCTAGGACGTCCAGCTGGCTGAGGACCGTGTTGAGTCAGGGCTACTGTATTTGTGGATTGGAAGTGGGTGAATCAGTCTAAAGTACGGGCATTCTTAAATATAGGCAAGGATAGGTCAAGCCAAAAATAGGGGGGGGTGCACTGAGATGCTGATCTGAAGAGTGCGGCAGGGGAAGTCGGTAGCTGAAGAGACTGTGATTTGGGGGACAGAGGGTGCTGAAGTGCTGATCTGATGAGTGCGGGAGTGGAAGTCTGTAGCTGAAGAGACTTTGATTTGGGTGACTAAGGGGGACTAGTCTAAGATGGCCAACTCCTTAGCAGTCCCATACCTTGAAATACACATGTATGGCATGTCTTTACAAATTCAAAATTGCCCCAATTTGCAATTGTGGGCCACTTTTTTTAGCTATCTAATTCGCTAATGGAGGCCTCTTATTTTGGTGTTCTGGCTTATTTTCTATCGCAGTATGACCTTGCTAGGCTTTCTGTTTCTCATGTAAACAAATTGGTACCTTAGTACTTGGCACTATTCTGGACGGTGCTGTTCCTCACCTTGCATTTCTTTCCCTTCTGTTTAGCTGGGTTTTCGCACACACTTCCAGTATTCTCAGTTTTGTTTGTGATGGCTCCGCATTGTGGCATGGAAAAGTTCTCCGAAGAACACTGACCTAGGCACTACGGGGTGGGACTTGTGTGTCCTCGCGGATTTCACGGATGCGGATGACGTTGGGACGGAGTCGCTTGGTGCTGTCCCCCTGGCGCACAGGGATGCTGTGGCAGAAAAGTTTCCTGGATCCAGTCTTGCGCCTGGGGATGGTTCTACATTGAGGAACCTGCGGCTAGAATCGTCTCTACCAGATATATTGTTACCGAAGGTAAGTAACTCGTACATCACTCCTAATGTCTTCTGAGCTAAAGTGTCCCCCTCCTTTGAAAATTCACCATATTATTTGGCATATTTAGCCAGTAGGGTTAGGAGTATGCCTCTTCCCCAACAGGAGAGGACATACAAAGTGTGTCATCACCCTAAAGGTAAGTAACACATTGGCTACTACTTTCTAGCTCCTATAACTCCCCTAAATTGAGTATTATGGGGCAACCCTGAACCTTAATCTTTAGTTCCTGCTGACCTATTATAGAAGAGGACAAAGACTCATGCAAAAGAGTAAGACTGAAGACACCCACTGACTTGGCCCCAGCCCTACATGCCTACCTGCCTGTCTGCAGCCTCGGAGATCCTGCGAAAACAAAATATTTGTCACGCAGCCCAGCAGCCTCCAAAACCTTGAAAGGACTGCTGCCTTCAACAAAGACCAGAACTGCCTGAGAACAGCAACCCTGTTCCACAAGAAACTCCAAGAAAGGCCTCTGTGACCTGCGAAAACCTGCTTCCGGATCCACCACTGCACCAGACGCCTCTGGCCTGAGTCTAAGGAGCCCATCGGTCCCAGCAAGGTTCCCCAGTGATCCAGAGTCCAGGTTCACCGTGGGCTGACCCCTCCTGGACTCCAATACATTGCCTGCAGCCTCAACACAAAGGACCCCCCAACTGCGACTGGCTCCGGTAAGGCTTTTCCGTCATCCAAAGACACCCCTGTAGCCTCCAGGCCATGGGGAGCCAGACCGACACTGCCCTAGCGATCAACAAAATCCAAACTTACCTGCCCAGCCACCGGTTTCCTTCGACCGGCTTCCTAGTCCGAGCCTGTAGCCCTTGTTTGCAACAGTCGTCCCCCATTAATTTGTATTGGCTGCCCAATGCTCTGTTGGCACTTTGTACCTGGCCGCCCCTGTGCCACTGAGGTGTTTGCTTGGTACTGCCTGGTGGAACCCACAGTTCTGGTCTTAACCCCAGAGGTTGACCTTCAACTCCTCCTTACTTACCTGTAATTGGCACAACTTTGAGTGCGCCTCATCTCCTTTGGTTAACATTGGAACCCCAACTTCGAATTTGACCTCGGCACCCTGCCGCCCCAGTGCTGCTGGTGGGGAAGTCTTGGTCCATACTTGAACCTTGCCCTGTGTTGACCTAAAACCCCGAAGACTGGGTTTGTGAGTAACCTCCTTACCTTTGAAATTGCATTCTTGTTTTCCTCCCATAGGATAACATTGCTCATTTGAAATATTGCACTGAGGGTATATTTTTCGTGGTCTGCAAAGTAATTCTATTTCTAAAAACAGTATCTATCTAGCTAAACTGAAATACTGCATTAAGTATTCATTTACTGCATTGAAAAGTATTGCTAGGTTGTAAACTGTACTTACTTGCAACTAAGTTTCTTTGGTTCTAGAACTAACAGTCACAAAGTAATATTTGTATAAGCCATTAGTCTTGGATTTAGACATTGAGTGTGTGTGTAATCATTTCTTGCCTGAGTGTGTGCAACAAATGCTTACCACAGCCCTCTGATAAGCCTAACTCCTCATCCACACTACCACAAAAAAGAACATTGGTATTATCCTCTTTAGCGTTTGGGGTTCCAATGGACTCTGTACACACTATACCTCACTTTGGTATAGTATATATGCAACCAGCTCCCTACAACCTGATCGAGGAAAAATCATCTGTTATCCCTTCTGGATCAATGGTTTTCTTGGGAGCAGTCCTGGAACAAAGCTTGCAAAGACTTTTTCCACTGCAGAAACGATTTTGCATCTCCAAAAGAGATAATGCGTCTACTGTCTTAAAAAAAGTCAGTGTCTGTAAGGAGATATAAATCTATGTTAGGGATGATGTCATCCTGCATCCCGGTAATCCCCAACTGCCGCCTACGCATGAGGCCTCTGCAGGAACAGCCGATGCACATTGGGTTCAATCTCGGGGCTCCTTCAACTACATCATTTCCATAACCTCAGACATGACCTCTGCAAAGTCTTGGTGGATGATCAAGCACAACATCTCAATGGGCCTCTCATTTCTCCACACAACACCACAGATGGTGATGATGGTTTCATGGAAGAATAGGGAGCCCACCTGCAGGAACTAGAGATTCACTGCAAGTGGTCCAACCAGGAAGCATTGTGCCATATAAATCTCCTGGAGGTGAAAGGAGGGTTTCCCGGTCTTTAAGCCTTTAAGGATCAGGGGTATTTGGTCCTCTTCAGGACAGACAGCACTAGCACCTATTTCTATCTGCTCAAACAGAGTGCTACATGATCTCAGATTCTCGTAGCCCAAGCACAACGGATATGGGAGAAGCTGATAACCAAAGACATCTCATTAAAAGTGGAGCATGTTTCGGGAGTACAAAACGAGTGCAGTGACTCCCTCAGCAGGGACACCAAACAGTGCCATGAGTGGGATCTCAACAACAAGCAAGCACAAAGAGTCTTCTAGTCGTGGGGTTATCCAACCTTAGATCTATTCGCTACATTCCTCAACAAAAAATGCTAACTTTTCGCCAGCAGAGTTCCTCCACCAGGATTTTGAGGAAAATGACTTATACTTCTCATGAATAGGGATGTTCGTTTATGCCATCCCCCATTCCCTCTCATTCCAAGGATCCTACAGTAAATGAAACAAAAACCTTGTACTCTCATTTTCATTGCACTGGCTTGGGTCAGACAATACTTGTACACCAAGTTGTATCGCCGATCAGAGTGCTCTCCCATTCAGTTTTGGCCAGCAGAGGATCTTCTCCCAATGAATCGCAATCAAGTGCTACAGATTCACCCTCTTCAATTGTCAACTTGGCTCCTCACCATACTGAATTCAGAGCTGTGACAATCTCTGACGTTCGCAAGTCAATATTGCAAAAGGTTCACACTCCTTCTGCGCTCAAGTGCTACTCAGCGAAACGAACTAGGTTCTGTACATGGTGTGTTTCAGTTGTATCATCGTTTTTCTTTAATACCTGAGCAGGTTCTACCTCATCTTTTGCATCCTGCCAAATCAGGTCTTTCCCATTCATCCATAAAGGTACGCTTAGCATCCATTTCCAGGTTCACACGGCGGCCTGGCCAATTGTCCTTGTGGTCTGTCAGGCTGGTCAAGGAATTTATGAAGGTCTCTTTAGGACTCATCCACCCATTAAGCTTCTTCCAGTGCTTTGGCAGCTCAACACTGTTCTGTTACAACTAATGAGGTCTCCATTCAAGACTATTCACAAGTGCGATCCGAAATTCCTTTCTTGGGAGTTGGCTTCGCCATCACATCTGTAAAACGTATTCGTGAATTTCAAGCTTTGACCATAAAAGTGCCTTACCTCCAATTCTGAAAGACCGAGTAGTCCTGCGCACTAACCCTTCATTCATTCCCAAGGTGCCTTAAACATTTCACCTCAATGAACCAGTGGTTCTGCCTTAGTTCTTTCCCAACCCTTCTCCGACGGCAAAGAGAGCTTTGCACTCGCTGGACAGTAAGCGTTGTTTGAAATTCTACTTGAAAAGAACTAAGACTTTCCATAAATCAACTCAGTTGCTCATCTCTTTCTCTCCCCCTACACAAGGACAAGCCGTAACGTGGGCTTTTATTGTCGCTGGGACTCCTCAGCTATACTCTTCTGCCATGAAAAGGCAGGACTTCCACTGCCTGTCAAGGTGAAAGCTCAATCCACTCAGAAGGTTGCAGCCTCCTCAGCCTTGTTTCGGAGGAGTATCTCTACCAGTCATCTACAAGGCAGCCACATGGGTGAACACTCACACCTTTACAAAGAATTACTGCCTTGATGGCTGGAGTAAAGCAGATGTAGCAGTCGGTTAGGCTGCTCTTCAACGACTCTTTGAATAAGGTAAGCTACTGTTCTGCTCTCAGCCCAATCTTCTATTGTATTATTTAACTAGTAATTTAATTATGCTGAATACGGAGAAATTGCTGCCTTTGAGGCTGAAATGCAGCATCTCACTTTAGAACGATAGTGTTACTTTCTCATGGAACGAAGCTCATTTAACCTCTTGTCCTGCACTCTGTATGTTGGACTCTGATTCTCAAGATGGATTGTTGTTAAGGATAATATCTGTTTTTGTATCTCCATCCCACATTCAAAAAGGCCCCAGTGCTTTGAGTGGTTCAGAGTCCACTACCATTCCCCCTCCTACTTGCCTTGTAGTCATGAATACAGAAAAAGCTACACGTGTGGAGAGAAGATGGAAGGAGGCAGAACATGGGTTGGGAGTGCTGAGAGATGAAGGGCGTGAGTTTTAAGTGTCCAGAATTTAGTTCTGGGCACACGAACATACTATAGTGTCAATTGGTGTTCTTGTATTTGATCATTGTTTTTGGTTTTGGTTGTTGTTCCTGTACATGATTGTTGAGTTTTGCTCCCCTTGAGTCATTGTGGTCCACCGTCTAGCATATACTTTGTTCACCCAGGTGTATGTTAGATTCCCCATGTTAGACTAATGTTCTGATTTGTTACCTTTGCCTCAAATTGTAAAGCGCTCTGATATCCTTCGGGCTCAAGTTCGCTCTATATAAAACTTTATAAATAAATAAATTCACTATAGGAAAATGCTTCAAATAAAATTAAACTACAATAAACACAGCAGGTTTAGTTAGGAGCAGGAATGCTTGAAGCAATCCTTTAAAGCACATGGCTATTCTCACTCAGTATCAACATAAGCAAATTATAGGGTACAATCTACCAAAGTTTCAAAACTATTGGTTACTACTTGCTTCATCACTGCATGCTAAGTAGAAAGCCGTAGCCTTTCTTGAAACTAACCTAAAAGATTTTATAACGGACAAGAAAGAACACAAATCAGGGTATATATCATAGCAATTAGGTATCAGGAGTAGGAGAGAAGACACAGGATTTAGACTGACCCTATTCTGACAGTATTTGAATTTATTTGTTATCTTAAAAACATCTTACTCTGATAAAATACCTCAGATGTAAGACAATACCTTTTGACCTTTTGACTTGTCACAGTCTTTGAAGGAATGAGCATTGACTGACTCAAATACCAGAGGCAACAGAACTTAAAATTAACGCTTTAATGCCCTGGTAACTTCATGGGGCTGATTTCGTGTTTCACCCAGAGTCCCTCAATAGACTGTTAAGTGCTGTTTAAGTGCTACTCGGGGGCATTCAAGACCCTTGAGACCAGTTAGTCATTCAGTGTCAGTAGTCCAAAGTGCAAGGCACGGATTGTCCCTGCACCAGTAGCTATTCCAATTGGAGTCAATGACTCAAGGATCCTACGAGCAATAAAATTAAATGCTAAGCACCACAGTCATAACAGACAGAGAACAGCAGCATTTTAATCTGAATGCAAAAAGGATGGTTTAAATGGTAAAGTAACATAACCCCAGATGCAAATAATTCACATGGGTCGAATGAGAAGTTTTTAGTGTACTAACATCCTTAACTAAATTAGCTATATGACACTTTTTATGCACATCGTATTTTTATGGAGTTTTTTTAACATCCTTGAACACTCCCTTTACGGGCTTTGTCTTAAAACAAAATTAAACACCCCCTTAACCTCAACATACCCCCATCCAGCCTCATGTTGCACTTATACTAATTAATTCAGTCAGTATATACTTATTTCTGCTCTTACGAGAGCCATTTAAACAACAATAAAAACAATAAATATAAAAAATGTGATATGATTTATTGACAAGACATCTAGAATAAAAACCATACAGTATTATAGCAACAAAATACATATTAAAACACATTATTTAGGTTATGCTACCGTAGCCCAAAGATGATTAGTTAGCCCTTTTGTTAATTTAACCGATGCCAATCAGAGCCACCCAGCAGTATTAATACACAAGAAAGAATACAATAAACAAAATAAAAATGCGGAGGCAGCACTTTCTAAAATGGTGTTGCCGTTGAATAGGGACAATGAACTTTTTCTGAATCTCACAGTAAAATCTGCGGTAAAAGAAAATATATATATTGTAGTTGGTGCCGAAGAACTGTTGCAGGTACAGGTATCAAGTATGGAATGCCTACAAATAGAATAACTATTTGAGTAAGAAGCTGACTTTTTATGTAGTGTACAAATATGAGGTGAACTATGTAGAAAGTTCAGACGACCTTTTTTGGCATACAGGGCTTAAATAAATAATGCCAAATACTCTCTTTTGGAGTAGTATGGGTGAGCAGTTTAGGCTCATCAGAGAGTAGTGTTAAGCATTTGTTGTACACACAATCAATAGCTGAGAAATGCACTCAAGAAGAAACTGGAGACTAATTTAGGACAATAACTTGAATTTTATAGAATTTTTAACACCAAGAGCTGTGTAATTGGGTAAGTACTTTTCAAGTTAGCAATTTTTGTAGTAAAGCAAAAATGTCACACAAATGTGCTTTTACGGGTAATGCTTTCCTATGGAGAAAGACATATATACAGCATACAAGTATTTTCAATCGTATTTCTCAGGTCCCCTTTAAGACTTAAGGTGCTAGGGGGTCAAGGTCACAAGATTCACCAGCAGTTTGGGTTTACATGCCCTGGCGTGTCTGGGTGCAGGGGTGCTGAATGGGTTGGCAGCCTTGAGTGCTATGCCGTTGACAAAGACTTCAAACCCACAACATAAGGAGAAGTCTTAAAAATAATCATGAAGTTGAAGCCCACATCCACACTGCCGATCCCCTCCCCTCCATCCTAGTACAGATCTTCAACTATATCATCTTGTTTTGGACTAAAATCATCAACACCTCTTTATCATCTGGTAGTGTTCTTGACTCCCTCCAACTAGGCCAAGTCACACCGATTCTAAAAGAAAACAGAGGCGGACCCTAATGGCCTCAATAACCTCAGACCTATTACCAACCTCCCTTTCCTAACTACAACGATGGAGAAATGTGTCCTACTACAACTCAATCAACACATAAAGAAATTCAACCTCCACAACACATTCCAATCAGGATCCAGGAAAAGCTGTAGAACAGAAACTGCTATGCTCAATATATCAAATGAGATTCTCAGATCCTTAGATGAAGGCGACTCTTGCTCGGTGGGCTGGGAAGCCTCCAGTTGGCAGCTACGTCTCTTTTGGCCATGATCATGGTCGTGTTGAGGAAAAATTTGTAATTCTTGGACCCATCCAGCATATCCGTGATTCCCAGGAGCGTGTTTAGTGGATTGTGTGGGACCTCCCAACCCAAGACTTTTGTGAGCTCTCTTTCTATAGATTCCCAATAGTGCGCTAAGAAGGGGCAGGTCCATACAATGTGAAGGAAGTCTGCCTGCTCTTGGCCACAGCGAGTGCAGGATGCAGTTTGGTTCAAACCAGCACTGTGTAGGCACTTGGGGGTTAAGTAGGCTGTATGCAAGTAGTATAGTTGGATCAGACAGAGATAGTCTGATGTGGTGACCGTTTTAGGTGCCATCAGTGCGTCCTCCAATCTTCCTCCCCAAGGGGTCCCACCCAGCTCTCCCATTGGTGTCTAAGCCAATCTAATGAAGTTGGGGTGTTGTTGGTTAGGGAACAGTAAATACATGAAATGTCCCCCTTGCCCAAGTTTCCCATCATAGCTTGCACCTCCAGAGGGCTATAGTCCGGCAGTGTTGTGTTTTCCGGTAAGTGCATATGGAGGGCATGGGGCAGCTATAAGTATCTGTAGAATTGTGATGGGTGTAGAGAGTATCGGGTTTGCAGGTCATGGAAGGTGCGTATATGGTCGCCGGCCCACACATCCCCAAGCTGGAAAACCCCATTGAGGTCCCATGTCCGGAATCCCTTTAATTTGCTAACTTCCCTAAGCCAAGCGTATTGCCAGAGTGGTGTGCACTGGGTCAGTTTGTTCGTCCAGTGGGTGTGGTGCAAAGAAGTCCGCCAGGCCAGGAGAACAGCCTACATCACCATAGGTAGAGTTCTAGATATGGGTCCCCGTCACATCATCGTTTGGATCCTAGGTAGGCCCAATTCATTCAATTTGAGTCTGTATGCCGGGTCAGACCAGCCCCCATTAAACCAGTCATGCAGTATGAGGAGGCAGGTTGCCAGGTACTATAAATATAAATGGGGCTACCCATGCTTTCGTCAAAGGGTGAAATTCGGCATTGGGCTAAGGCTATACAAGGTCTCAGACCACCCCAGAGGAATATATTGGTTAGGCTATCTAGCTCCCTGAACCAAGTCTGTGGGAAATAGAAGGAGGTATTTTGGATTACATAGAGGAATTTAGGGAGGAGCATCATTTTAAAAAGGGCAACTCTCCCTGGGGGGCTAAGCTGTAGCATCTGCCATTTGTGGAGGTCTTCCTTAGCTCTCTTCACTAATGGGGTTATGTTAAGTGATCAGGCGTGGTCAAAACCCAAACCACTCAAGGCTGAACCCCCAGAAAACTGAACTACTACTCCCCTCCCCAAAAAATAAACCCTTACCTATCCAAGAATATCTCAACAATTTTGATGTCCTATACTGTTCTCCTTCACTTTCTAACTCCGTAAAGTCCGTGGGTATCACTCTGGACAAAAACATGTTAATGAAGGAGCACATCAACAACTCAGCCAAAGGAGCGCTCCGCAGACTAAAACATCTCAAGAATATCAAACTGTTTATTTCCTCTGATGATGATCTTAAGATGGTAGTGCACTCACTAGTTCTCTCAAAACATGACGACTTCAGCAACACCATTCTCATTAGAACTCCAAAAAGCCACCTGGCGCCCATAAGAGCAGTTCTCAATGCGGCTGCCAGGCTCCTTCAGGAATTAAATGGTTTGATCACACCTCACCTGCCCTCAATAGAATTGATTGGCTTCCAATTGAAGGAAGATGCATCTTCAAGACCGCGTGTATCACCCACAAAGCCCTTCGCACAAAAATAAAACAAATACCTAGAAATCAAACTATCAAGAGCAGGAAAATCCCGGGCAATGAGAATCGCCAACTCTTTTCTTCTCATACCTCCTAATCTAATGAAAAAATCATCCCAGGCGCATTCTTTTTCAGGAAATCATCCTAGGATCTGGAACTCCCTCCCTAAGGATCTCTGCTCCAGCCGCTCAAACTCCTCTTTTTCTTGCTTCATACAGAACTTCAAATCTCTACTGATTAAAAAATATTTCAACACAGTCACAAGCTAAACTATGTTTCTCAAAGATCATACCCACATTGACAGTATCTATTGAGACAGTTGCCTGACTCTTTAAATCTATTTTCTGTTTCCAAAGACATTAGCTTAATGCTATATTGTTATATACTTTTAGTGACTATTCTGACCACCTTAATGCTGTAATGTTTTTATAGTTTTTTCTCAAACTGTTTGTGTCCCGTTCATATCCCCACACATACTTCTAGTAAATGTATGTACCTAACATGTAAACCGCTCTGATACCTTCGGGTCTAGCTAACTCTCTATAAATCTGAAAGATAAATGAAGTGGGGGCGCCACATAGAAACAGGCTGCATAGGGGGACCTGGGGACAAATCCGGGAGCTCCTAATAGGGGTTGAGTTCATGAGGGTCTTTGGAGGAGTGGGGGGCACAGTCGGTTTTCGTGGCCCGGACCGGGGAGCTCGGTGCAGAGGATTAAGGTCTGCTGTTCCCGTATGTCGGAGGTGCTTACAGCTCTTGGTCAGACCTGCAGAGTGGGACAAAACAGAACAGCAGGGCCACTCTCAGGGATGGCCTCTCTAGTGCTGGTCTCCTGTCGGTAGGTTGGTCTTGGTGGTGTTGATGTCCAGGCTGGATACTAAACAAGTCTTGGTTGCTACAAGGGCTGCAGTTCCACAGTTATTAGTGCAGGGCAGCTCCTGAGGGTCCTGGTGGTAGGGAGATGGATCTGACCCTCTGGAACATGGTACCCCCTCCTTGGTGACTACTGAGCCAATGGACCAGGTGATCAGCAGAACGGTGAACCAGACTATGCGGTCACTGTCTGCAGGTTGCAGGGAAGTGGCTCCTCCACTTCAAGGGCGATGCTGGCCGAAAAATGCTGGCAGTCTTCCGAGGCTTTTGGAGGATGCACAGCTGCAGGACTGGTTGGGTTGTTGCAATTGTCGGGAGAGGAGCAGACAGGCAAGACTTGGTGCCAAAATCGACTGGTAATCTACAGTTCCTGCTTCTTCAGCTCTTCTTTGTCCTTCTTCTTCTTTAATCAGGCAAATCTGAGTTCCTCATGTCAGGACACGACCTAAATACTGAATTTAGGAGCGTTAAGAGGAGTGAAGGGTAGTAGCCAATGGGTAACTTACCCTTGATGTCACTACACCCCCTATAGGACCACTTGCTGTGGAGAGAGGGCAGGATCCTGTCCCAGAGTTCCTAATTCCACCAAAAAGAAGATTGTGGATCCTTCTTTCATGGAGCACATTAGGCACGCCACCTTAAGGTGGGATTAGCCTGGTGGTGCAAAACACCTACTGCATAGCTAATTTCCCACTTGTCCTGGTGCTAAATGAGCTTCGGGGCAAGGGGTGGCATCTCCCAGGTCTGAGGGAAGCCAAGGACACATATCAAAAGATATGCTAAATCACTAGCCATCCTGCTGGAGGAGGTGTGAACACCTTCCTCCAAAGCAGGCATTGTTTCTTGCCTCAGAGAGCATGGGCTCTCACCCGCGGGGTTCAGAAACATGTCTGTGAAGGAAGGCTGAACGATACCAGTCAGCCAGCAACCTTTGGAGGCTGGTAGGTTTTTAAGGGGCACCTCTAAGGTGCCCTCTGGGTGGATATCTTGATACTTACACTACTGGCATCAGTATGGACTTATTAAGGCAAGGTGTTTGATAGCAAACACCATAGGTTTCAGTAAAGCCATCATGTAGCTAAGAAACTCGTAATGACCAGTGCCCAGGACACATACTTAAGATGGCTTCCCTGTTCACTTGTGCTATCTAGTAACTGAACTGGACAGCACCGGCACATATCTACTTATGCAGATATGTCCTCACATGTATCATAATGAATCCTACCATAGGGCTATAAGGCCTGCTGTAGGGGTGACTTACATGTATTGCATGCAGCTTCTGTGGACATGGCATACAGGGTGTGTGCCATGTCATGCTATCACATTTGTTTGCCCCATTTCATGCAGCCTGCAATGGGAGTCTGCATGGGTTCGGCGGTTGGTCCCTTAGGGTGGCAAAACCACGCTGCTGCCCTTAGGGACTCCCTTTAGTACAGTATGGTCTGGAAGCATAGTGGACTATGCATCCACTTTAGGGCCCAATGGTCACAGGTTCAAATCCCGGCGGTTCCACTCAGCCTTTCATCCTTCTAAGGTCGATAAAATGAGTACCATTCAGTTTGGTACCAAAAAACATCTACTATTCAGCACCAAGATACCTCTCTGGGTGAACATGAGGTTTACAAATAGAAATGTTATGTTTAGAACTCATAGGCTATGTACCAGGGGTATCATTTACTAGGGAGTTACGGAGGTGCTACCTTGTCTTGTGGACAGAGCACTGGTATTGGGGATCTGGTCAGCAGGAACCCAGTGCACATCAGTCAAAATTGTATCAAACAACAGGCAAAAAGGACACTTTCCTACAATTTGACAGTGACAATGGATGATTATAGAATTTCCTAACTATTGTGAAGGAAAGTTTAAATTCTACTAAGAATGCGGAGGCGAGGATTATGCTTATCTCTTTCCATTCATTCACTCAGCAGCCTTAACAAACATGTTTTATTCAAAGAGTGCAAATCCCATGAGTCTTTGCAACAGCTCAACAATGCAACCCTAGAGTAAGTCCCATATAAGTAACCTCAAGGAACAGCACTTCCTCTTTTTTTGAGTGAAAAAAACCTAAGGTTCGCTTTAGTTTCAGAATTCTTGCTGAGAAAAAACAACATATCAGTGATAATTTCTCAATAATATTGAATAGTCTACAATCTGTCAACAATAGCAACAATACTAGGAACAATCAAGTTATACAACAATCAACAAGTTTCATTTGATCATCTATCAAGAGTTACACTTTCAAGCAAATATTGCATAAAAAAACTTTCACTGTACCTGTACTGTGAGCACCATACTCATAAGATACTTATCCAACACCGTGGACCTTAGAGGATTCCGGTAGGGCAATAGATTGTATCCATTCGGGAGAGAAAATTCTTGCCTCCGTGTCCTTTAAAGATTTAAAACTTTCCTTCAAGATAGCTAGGAAATGTTATATTCTATGTCAGGACCGGAGGCTCAGATTAATACTAGTTTATGGTTCAAATCTCTTTTTTGGCATTTTCATATAAAATATAACAACAGGTAGAGCATTGGGGCGCTCTGCTAATGGGATATATTGCATTGATATCAGCAACAAGGAAGAAATACATCTCATTCCCACCCCTAAGTACTCAGTGTGATGGATTATGATGGGTGTGACACTTCAGACCTCTACTAGATTCCGTTTAACTGTAATCTACTTGTGGTGCAGGGGGGGGCAATGTCGGTCAGATGGAGTAGGATTAGGTATTTGGGACAGGTAAGGTCCAATGTTCTGCAGAGAGTTCTGCTATAATAGGGCCAAAGCTCCCCCATACGAGGCACTCAGGGCAGGGAGCGAGAGGGTGAGCTTTTCCATCCCCGGTATATGCCAGAGGCAGTGGAGCCATGTCTGGTGTGTTGGAGTAAGTCATGTGCTCCAATGTATTAGTATGTTCTGGAGTGCAGCTCTCAGTACCAGCCCTATCTGTCTTCCCCTATGGTATTTTAATGGGAAGGTAAGTGGGTTAGGTAGTTCCAGAATTGTGTATGCAGGGAATCTGGGGTGTTTCATATCTAGATGTGAGTCCATATGAACTATGATCATGGGCCAGCTTTCTGCTATTCATAGTAAGTGTAACAGCCTCCCGGGGGAGCTGCAGCCCCACCAGCAATCCCGACTCTGCTCTGGGTTCCCTTTTTGTAGGCGTGCAATACTAGTATGTGGCTATGTTGGTGGCGGTTGAAATGCTGGATAAATTGTGTGCTGTGTGTCATGCTCTATAATACATCTCCTCCATTCTTTCTGTGTCAATTGACTCCCAAATTCTGTCTCCCACCTCCTTGGGCTCACATTTGTATGTGGCGGGGCAGGTTAGTGCAAGATGCTATAGAGTTTAGTGATAAGCTGTTTACCGGAAGTTTTGGCCACCAACCACTTCTCTAAAGATGTAAGGTATCTCTGGGCTCCAAGGAGATTAGGTGTGTGCATCAGCCAGTGTCGCACCTGCAAACAGTGCATCCTCTCAGATTCTGGCAACGCATATTCAGTGCGCAATTGGGCAATCTATAACATTCCCTCCACGTAGAACAAATGGGTATTCAGTCATAATATCGAGTTTTAAATATCGATATACCAAAATATTGATGTTTAAATCTCGATATGACAGAATATCGACCTGCAAGAATATCATCAACAAGAATATCGACATGCAGGTAAGAAATATCGTTTTACTGAATATTGAAGTAAGCAATATAGTTATTCAAAATATGGTTGTTTATAATATCAACTTTTTTTGTGTTCTTTATGTTAGTATATGTGTTAAAATTATAGCTTATTTTGGAATGTATGTTAGAATTTTTTAGAAATAATTAATTTTGTTAATGAATTTTTGTGTATTTTAGTTCCGTAGTGGGTTGTGGGTTTATAAGGGAATAGGGCGGGATTTAATTTAATTATAATATATCTATTATTAATTTCAAATCAAATCAAATCAAATGGCTCCACTCGCCCCCATCGTCAGAACCTAGGAACTCAACATTGTGTCATACCCAGATGACACTCAACTCATCCTCTCCCTATCCAACGAACCCAACAACGCCAGACACAACTTTCGAGAAGGGATGGAAGCCGTCGCCAAATAGATAAAAAACAGCTGCCTACAACTAAACACCAACAAAATGGAAGTACTCATCATGGGACCAAACCCAGACGCCTGGAATGACACCTGGCGGCCCCCCGCCCTTGGAAGCCTGCCCATGGACCACACAGGCAACCTGGGAATCATCCTGGACTCAGAGCTCAAAATGGATCAAACAGATCAACTCCGTCTCGTCCTCCTGCTTCCACACCCTCTGTCTCCTATGTAAGACCTTCAAATGGATCCCCCTCAAACACAGAAAGACCGTCACTCACGCCCTGGTCACCAGCAGGCTCGACTACAGCAACACACTCTATGCCGGAATAAAAAAAAAACTTGGCCCTCAAGCTTCAGAACATCCAAAACGCTGCCGCAAAACTGGTTCTCAACCTGCCAAGACACTGCCACATCTCCCAGCACCTGCACACACTTCACTGGCTCCCCATTGAAGCTAGAGTCACCTTCAAGATGCTAACCCACGCTCACAAATCCCTCCACGACACCGGACCAGCATACCTGAACAGTCGACTTAAATTCCACACACCCCAAAGGACCCTACGATCAGCCCAGCTCTCCTACGCCGTGGTCCCCCGCACCAGAAAGACCAGATCGGAGGCCGCTCCTTCGCCTTCCGTGCGATTAGAGCCTGGAACGACCTTCCGCTCCACCTCAGACAGATAACATCGCTCCCCATCTTCGCAAGAAACCTCAAAACTTAGTTCTTTGACAGACCCCCTCCTTGATGGACGGGAACTTGCGAAACAGCCCCGCCCACCCCCCCGCACCTTGAGACCCTTACGGGTGAGTAGTTGCGCTTAACAATTTTTTGGGAAGTTATTTTTTTCCTATTATTCTATTAAAGATTGCGTTTTAGTTCTGTAGCGGGTTGTGGGTTAATAGGAGAATAGGGTAAGAAGTAATGTAATTGAATTCAATTCAATAATTGTTTTTAATTACTATTTTTGTATTTAAAAATTAATATTGTTAATTGTGTTAATTTATTTGTTATTAATTCATAATTAATTGGTTATTAATAATTAATAATTAATTGGTAAATATGTACATTTTGTAATTGTTTTAGGAGCGGGTTGTGGGTTGATAGGAGAGTAGGGTGGGAAGTAATTTAATTATAATTATTACATTATTTTTTTTGTTAATATTTATATCATTAATATTTTATATTGTTGATTGTGTTAAGCAATGTTCATAATTAGTTATTAATGAGTATTAATGATTAATAATTAATTGTTAAATATGTTAATTGTGTATATTTTAGGGGCGGGTTGTGGGTCGATAGGTGAGCAGGGTGGGAAGTAATTTAATTATGAATAATTAATTAATATGTTTAATAATAATATTTATGTAATTAATATTTCATATTGCTAATTGTGTTAAAAAGGTTAGTAATTAGTTATTAATTTGATATCAATTATTGATAGTTAATCTGTAAATATGTTAATTTATCATTTTAATTAGAAGCGGGTTGTGGGTTGATAGGGGAGTAGGGTGGGAAGTAATTCAATTCATTATTTATTAAAGATTTGGAACTCCAAGGAGGTCCACATAAAATACATACAAGTTATTAAAAAAAAACGAGGAAGCACATAACAAGCACAAACCACAAACTATCATAAAATTGTTAACAGCCTACCTTAAATTTGCTACATTTTTGTAAGTGGAGGCAAACAATATTAACGGAGAGCCCAAGTCATACAGTACCTAATATTTTCCACATTACAGCTCCTAGGATGTACATAGAATATTATAAAAGCTGGCAGTTCATTCAATAAAAGAGCTTAAGTTCTAATTCATCTAGAGGATCAATTTAAAATTAGGGACAAAGAAATAAAACATGGGTATATTCACACCTGTGCAAAAAGCATTACAATAGCAGCCGGCTCACTAAAAAATGTACAAGATGCAAATTAATAAAAGCTAAGATACTAATGTTTTACAAATGTAAAAGCTAGCTAAAAGGCTAGCTAAAAGAATTACCATCTATTTAAAAAGTGTGCTATAAATGTAGAAGAGATTAAAAAGTTTTAGTCACACTGCTTCGTTTTTTTGTTCAAAATTAGCAGTTTCAAGTTGATGCTACACTTTTTACATGATCTTGTGTGAACATCGGTACAGAATTAAAATATATACATAAACTCCTGGAAATAATTCAATAATTTTACGCACACTACTTCATTTTTAGGACAGAGGAGATAATCTCGAGCGGATGCTACATTTTCAACAGAATTTTGCCAAAACATCGGACGAAGCCAGCGATGACTGCACTATGCCAAAGCTGGACATACAAACAAAACATGGTCCAGATTCTGGTTACTCAGTGTACACAAATTACAAATGTTCCCATTATTCGGGTTCTGAGACCAGTTTGCTGTAAGGTAATTTAAAGGCAAGAGATTCATGCGTCCTAAAATAAGCAAGCGTTGAGTGCCGTGTTCTCAAGTCCAGAATAAATATTTTTGTGCTGTTCTCGGAGAATTTGTCCTAATTATTAGTTTTAGTCTTTCTTTAGAATTACAGGATTGAATATCTCTATCAAAACAAATTCGGCCACTCAGAGTTTTTAAGAGAGACTTAAATCCTGATAATGGAAGAGTAAGCACAGATTCTTCTTGTATACTAAAGGTTTTTAGTGCCAATGAAAAGTCACGGTAAACGTATAGTTACCTGCCTTAACATCAAAGATTTCATGGCATAAAATACCTCTTAGTGTATCTGGCTCGCTATGTTTTAGCTGGTCGCCCCATCGTAAAACCCTGGATAAGCCTTGAATATAGGAACTTATCAAACCAAATTCCAATCTAATTGCTGCTGTTGGAACTAAAATGTTAAAATTAGAAATTTTTCGGAGTATCTGACCTTCAACCTTGTCCAAAAAACTCAAATCTTTAACAGAAATTGATTTTATCGCATAACGCAGGGTTGGAGGGATTTTTGCCCTAAAAGAGTCAATAAATGTAAAAAATGTCTACTACCCATAGCGCTATATAAAATGCGCAAGCCATTGGCATGCAAAATAGCTTTACTATGCAGTGTAAAATGTGAGGTTTATTTTTCAAGCTGCTTGTTGAAAGTTTCCCTAAATAAAGGTAAGAGTCTACCACCTCCAGCCTTTCCGGACTGCTTCGCCAGTTAAAGTCATTTGATTTTCTTTTTTCTAAACTTTTTAGAATTAAAATTTTACTTTTGGATACGTTTATTTTCAAGAAGTGGCCCACAGTATATTTTTGTAGGAGAGCCAACTTTCTATTCAGCCCAATAGGGATTAAGTCCATTACTACTATGTCATCTGCATATAGTAGACATGCAAAAGGAAGGGTACTAATCTTTTGGGCATCTCCACCAGCTTGAGCAAAAGAATCGGGTAAATCTGCTATATATAGGGAGAAAAGCAGTGGTGCTAATAAGCAACCCTGTTTAAGTCCGTTTTCAGTAGGGATTACTTTTGATAATCCTTGATTTCCACCCATTAATCTCTTGCACCAAGTTTGGGAGTGGAGTGCTGTAATCAAGGATAGCAGGGGAAAAGGCAAACCCATTTTTGGGAAGCGCATGGCCTTCTACGCTCCTAGGAAGACTCTACGGTCGGCCTTGTTAGCCAAAGCCGTTGTTCCCCCCATCAGACGCGCTCGTATTGGAGGTCGCTCCTTTCGATACTTAGCACCTCAATGCTGGAATGAGCTCCCCGTTTACCTAAGTAAAGCCAACAGTCTGTTCTCTTTCAGAAAGGAGTTGAAGACCTGGCTTTTCTCCCAATAATATTCTTTCGGCCCTCGGTGAGTTGCTGTGTTGTGTACTTTTTCCAGTTCTCCTTGCCAAAGCGCCGGGACATTCCTCGGAGTAGCCGTGCGCTATAAAAGAGACCATATAACATAACATTTTTTGTAGTATTCTCCATAAGGGAGGTCGATCTACCTTATCAAAGGCTGTCAAAAAATCTATAAAAGCCATAAAAACATTTGCGATAGATTGTATATTTTTCCTCTATCAATTTCAACATAAAAATATTATCTAGCATAGAATGATTTTTCCTAAAGCCTGCTTGCTCGATGAGGAGGACTTTCTTCTCTACTACCCATTCCGTAAGGTGTTCAAGGATTCTGTGTGCAAATAGTTTCCCCATCGCATCCAGAAGGGCGATTTGTTGATAATTACCTGGATGCTATCTAAGGCCCTTTTTGTACAGAGGGATTAAAATACTTCCTGACCAGGATGATGGAGTTTTCCCATTAGAGTAGCAAAAATTAAATAATGGCGCTAAATATGTGGCCCATAAAAGAGGCTCTTTTTTGATTAGCGTCATGGGAAATTCATCAGGGACCATTGCTCCTGAAGATCTCATTTTTTTAATAGCCCCGACCACTTAATCAATGGAATGGACATAATTTGGTACGGAAATTAAAGGCTGATCAAAGGCTCCAGCATCGGGTCTGCAGGAAACAAGATTCCCGGAGTACAATTCCACCAAATACATTTTCCAGTCCTCTTCATTTATAGGAATGGGAAGAAATTTCACCCTAGTACTGCAACATATGGCGAATGATTTCCCAATACCTTTTAGAATTATTTTTTGAAGCTGCCTCTTTTAGCTGTGTCCATGCACTGTCTTCCTTTATTTGCCTTAGGGAACATTTTTTCCTCTGTCTGTTCCTCTTTAGCAGGTTTATTAGATTGCTTTGCTCATGCGAAAAATATAGGAACTGGGTTCTCACTAATTTATTTATTTCCCTATTTAAAGTGAGCAATGGATTAAAATATGGTCTCCGTTGAGTAGGGACATGGGTTTATTTGCCACATTTAGCCAAAAGGCCAATGTTATGGGAAAAAACTTCAAGTAAATCAGGTTGAATACAGTAACTCTCAACTGATTCTAAAAGCTGCTGATCTTTTATTAGTAATGCTAGGTGTGCTTTTAGTTTAGAGGTCGCTTGGGTGTTCCAGTGGCATCTAACATTTGTTACATTAAAACCTACGATAGCATCTTTAAAGTTCCAGGAGCCTACCTTATCACAAATGAAATTGATTTTTAAGCAAATTAACATGTGATTAACATGTGATCAATAATATAATTTCTCAAAAATTCCGTATTTGTAAGTTTATGAAAAAAGTCTGCAGAGACTATTAAATAATCAAGAATTGATCTCTCAGTAGGAGCCTTACGGGTATAGTTTGCTGGAATATCTTTCCCCAATCTCCCATTAACAATTATAAGATCTAAACTTCTCAGACCTTCTAAAAGTAAAACTCCTCTTTTGTCTGTCCTGCTATTGTTCGGAAATTGAGCTGTGGGAATGTTCAGGGCTTCATTTTTTTCAGAGTTTGAAAATACCCTTAGACTATGTGATGAAACGTTTGAGTTCAGATCTCCCACTAATATTGTTAGACCTGCAGTCTTCAGATTCCAAGATAGAGGAGACAAAAGAAAAAAGATCTCTTAATAGATAAGAGGAAGATGCGTCAGGAGGTAAATATACGTTTATAATCAGCAATGAGTCCAACAGTACCTGGACGACCTTAAAATCTAACTTAACCGCCTGAATAAGGTTAGAGACGTAACAGAATTCTTTATAGGACCAACTGAAGCTTGTGCTAAACAGGATTGCAATACCTCCCTTAGCATGACCTCTTTTTACAGGAAGCACCGGCCGGCTTAGCACTATATAATCTTCGGTGGACCAGTTATTAGTTATCCAGGTCTCTTGGAGACAGATAATATTGGGTTTCTGCTCTTTCAAGAATATTAGTTTGTTTTTGTTTTTTGCTAAGACCGGCTGCGTTCCAGGATATCACATTAATATCCTTGCTAGGAAGAATTCCCGCATCTTAGGCCTAAGTGTCTATTTGAATTAAGAGCACCTGCGACCCAGCTCCATTTCTTGTCTTCCTCCTCTGCGGGAAGCACTTGTTGAGTATTTTTTTCAGTATGGAGCAAGACCCTCCTGACATTTTCACCAAGAAAGACCAGTAAAATACTGTCTTTCTCTGGAAATGGTGTTCCTCGTCCGGAGGATTCTGCAAAAATATTGTTCTTTTGTCATTATTTTGTTTATCTGTACAGAACCTATTTCTGACCTTTGGTGTTTTTCTGCCTTCCTTATTATAGGTAATTCTTTCCTAAAGAACAAATGGACTGAGAAAAGTGTCTGTTTGTGTATCCTTTTTCTGTTTAATCACTTACACATTTATGCAGCAGCACCATTACAGGTCCTGATCTAAGCCATGCCCACGTTTGGGTTCTAGGCTGAAACATGTTGACCAATATTTTCCACTCCACCAACGCAGTTTAAATCCATACCGCTGGTACACTGTCTTTTAATCCTGGAAGAGGGTGTATTGAAATAAAGCATACTTTTTAGCGCTCCCTAGCCAGTTTTAGTTTCACTTCCTTCACATTTATTTTTCCTTAGCGCTGCTCCCTTACTCACACTCTGCTCTTTATATGTAGATTTAGAACATCCTACCAATATCTGAAAACATCCCTGAGCTCATCCCTCTCAGATAGAGGGTCGTAGCCTCAAAAGAACTAGGTTTTTCCTTTGGGAGGAGAATTCCATATGATGAAGCATGTCACCTTTGGTGAGTGAAGGATTTCGTCCTGTAAAGGGAAGTGCCAACCCTTTTTGCTGTGGTGCATAGCCAGTGGTTCTGTGTTGATAGCTCTGTTAATTTTTGGTAGTGGCTCGCCACACACTTACACTGTTCTTTGAATAGACCCAAGGATTTCGTACTGTTTGTCTCTAATTGATGCCATACTCTTGAAGTGCCTGTACGTTGGTGAATGCGCTTGAGTTCTCTCACTTGCTGGGATAGGCGATCTCTCTTTCTTTTTTGGAGCTTGTTGTGTGCGGCAAAAACAGCTATCAATTCCCTCCTGATTATGGCTTTTAGGGCCTCTCAAAGTGTGGTGATAGAGGTGTCAGGTGTGTCCTTGATTTCTAAGAAGTTAACTATGGCTTGGTTTATCTGAGTCACTACCTCTGGCCTGTGTAGGAGGGGTTAATGCATCCTTCACGTCTGGGTGGGACGAGTTACTAGGGGAAGCACATTTGTTAAGAAAGACGGCTGATACCTGATCGGGTGTGTGGTTCTATCTCCGGCGCTATCATTCAAGTGTGTAAGTCTTTTGCCCATAAGAAATAGTAAATACAGGCGTATGTTTAATGAGCATGTGAGTTTAAGGTATAATTCTGTGTGTACCTCCCTGTGATAAGGTCCCAGTGTGCTTGTACCGCTGCACTGATCTGTCTAACTCGTTGTTAAATACCAGGTTGAGTTTCCCCCCAAGAGTATCATCCTATCCGTCTTGAACAACACTTCTGTTCCCGACCTGGGTAAAAAGCTTCCTTGCTCTTCATTTGAAACGTATATAGAATTTAATACAAAAGTGTAGTCCCTGGTAGTTACTGTGTGTGCGAGAAGTCTAGCCTTTATTTCAGCAACTAGGAACCCACTTTGCCCCGAAAGAAGTGGTAAACGAGGATGGCCACCCCCACCTACTTGGAAGAAGCAGACAAGAGGAATTGCTGGGGGAAGGCTTGGGACTGGAGCCGGTGCCAGTCAATGGTCACCAGGTGAGTCTCCTAGAGGAAGCACATATCTGCCCCAGATTGGTTGAGGTAGGATAAAACAGCCCAATGTTTGACAGGGCTATTAAGGCCCTTCACATTTAGGGTGAGGACCTTTAGAGTTGTGTGTGTCATGTGGGCACTGTATAGGCGATGGATGCACTCAGACCCAGCCTCCAAATAATTCCCTTCCTGTGCTCTCTCCAACCAGAGCTGAGCCCCTGTGTAGATGTGGCAAGGTTGTGACGTGTCATCTCATATGGTGAGTACTTTTCCCCAAAAACAGAAACATGGAAAAACAACAATATAAAAAAATTATCATCAAGTTCAACTCATCTGGGAAGAACTTACTGTATCTTCAGGCTATAATGAGGCCCGGGCTCCCCATCCCTACCCCCGAAACTCCTATAAGGGAAGCAATCATTGGAGACCCAGTGGCTTCATTTAGCTTCTGCCCTGTCCGAGTCTTTGGACAGTGGTTCTAACTTCTTTACATTGCTAGGGTCTCTGGATCAGGCCTCAATCTGTCAACTGGTACCTTTCATCGCTATGAGTGTGGGCATCTTAAGGTGTTTCAGTTTCACTGGCCAGATTACTGGTCCCTGGCAGCAGGATTCTCTGTGTCAGGTATCTGACATGCCTCCGTCAGTGATCATAGTCGGTGCAGCTTGCTATCCATACGGAAGATAAGCCGGAACAGGTGGCCCAGGAGAAAGAGATGCCCATGTTCCACTAGTTAAAGTTCACTGGGCAGAAGTCACAGTGTTTTTTTCAAAGTTATGTCTGCCAAATCCTGGAAACCAGATCTGCAACAGATCCAGATATGGATCTGCTGTTCCAGGTCTGCATGGAATTGAGTCACCACTGAAGCTCCGTCTGGACATCTGGGGAAAGACAAATCTCCTGCGTATATGTCAGGCCCCTTATGAGATGTAGTGCCTTCAGACATTGGAGGGCTCTGTAATGCAGTGGGCCCAGAAAGATCGCTTGAATCGATGAGGACAGAAGGCCTACAATCCAGGCCAAATGATGTAGGAAAAACTTTTCCTTTTCTAAGGTTTTGCGCAACTCCTGATGAATCAAGAGCATCTTCTTCTGGGCCAACCGGAGGCACTGCTGCACTGTGTTGACCCCGAACGTCAGAAAAGTCATCTGCTGCACTGGCACAAATTCTGACTTCTGGGCATTCAGAATAAATCCTAGCTCTTGTAAAAGAGACTGAGTCAACTGAAGATGAGAAACTTAAGTGGATTTTACCTGGTGCATCAGAAGGACGTTGTCCATGTACAGTACGAGTCGCACTCCCCGTGCATGGAGCCATTCCATAACCGGCCACAACACCTCGGTGAAGAACCAAGGTGCTGAGGACAAGAAGAACAGCAGGCACATGACTTTGAAAATCTGTCAGTCCCACTCGAATTCTAGGAATCATCTGTTAGGAGGAAAAATCAGAATGGTGAAGTAGGTGTTCTTCAGGTCGAGCCGTACCAACCAGTCGTTGGGCAACAGAACGTCTGTCTCTTAGGAGGTGGATTCCCTCCATATTGAAATCGATTGAAATCTCCCAGATTTATGACTGGTATGAAATTCTTGTCCTTCTTCTTGACCTGAAAAATATTGCTAGGAATCCTGCAGGGTGAAGAACGATATGTATAATGGCACCTTTTTCGAGAAGTTCTCTAACCCCTCTGTTTACCACTGGCATCCCTTCCTGTGAAAAAATTAGGGGACAGGGTTGGGAGTGTTGACAGAGCGTACCATAAAACTCTATGTGAAAGCCCCTCATGATTTGGATCACCCATGTGTCCCTTGTTATGGAAGCCCACTATTGGCTGAACCATTGTAACCTTCAATCCACCCCTTCTAGGGAAAAAGGGATGTTGTTATGGCGCTCTAACATAAGGAATAGTAATCATCATCATCATCACCACCACTTTATTCGGGTAATAAAAGCCATATAAGTACAATACATATATCGACGTACACTACACAATAAAAACATCTCAAATACAAATCATCAATGAATATGGGCGACCTAGTCAAAAAGATATTACAAGGACAAATTTCTTTACATCACCTAAAGCCCTAGCATCCAATAGTTTATTTATAGCGGTAAATCACCCCTTAAAAAAACACAAGTCACAGTTAAAAATGCCAGCTTAAAACCTATAAAGACGATAAACATGTAAGCACAGTGGATCCTCTTTAAATATTTATCATGGGGTCCCGTTTTTTCCTAAGTATAACTGCTGCGACTGAGAAACTTGCAATATTAAATATCTCCCATGAGTCATTCATCAACTGAAGATATAGCAAGGTGGGTTTTTCCTGAATAAAGCTTCTCCCCTTAAAATAGAAATTAAAAACCTCCTGAGAATATCATTGTAGTGCTCACAGAACATTATAAGGTGCATATTGTCTTGATTTGAGTAATTGTCACAAGTGCAAGCGCCTAAATCACACATCCTACTCCAGCCTTGTTGATTACCTAAAATGAAGTGAATTACATTAAAATGAAGCCTAGTTAAAAACAGGCAGTGGAAGGGCTTTGTGACAATTCTCAGATAAGGTTCAATATGAGGCGAGGTTTTCAACAAAAAATAGGCTTTTACTGAGGTTTTTTTTAACTCAGTCTCCTCTCTCTCCAACATAACAAGTTTCCTAAATTGTGTTTTTACCGGTATACAACGTTTACAACGAAGTTTTTACAACGCACTACCACTACAACGCAGGCATTACCACGCATACCATTACAACGCATTGCACTGGGGGGCGCTCTAGGATAGGGAATAAGTATAATTTTATATCCAACACCTTCCCTAGTGTCCACGGGGACTGGAGTTGGAATATAAAATTATACTTACCACTATCCAGCACCTCTAAGCGCTATGCGTTGTAACGGTATGCGTTGTAAATGCCGCGTTGTAATGGTATGCGTGGTAAAAGTATGCGTTGTAACGTCATACATCCGTTTTTACCCAGATCAAATCCACTTTTTCTGGGAAATCATATAGATCTGGCTGCCCTACTTTATTTAGAGTATGCTTGATATAATATAACCACGAGATGTGGTTGGCTCGCTTCAGGGCGACACAATCCCTAATGATCTTGTGATTCAAGGTTAACTCTGTGCTAAGCCATGTCTTAAGCCAACATACTACTGGGGCCAACCTCAACAGGTCTGATACATATCTAATGCCTTTCTCTTGATGTATGAGAAAAGTTGAGGAAGCTTGAGGGACTGACAGGAGAGTGCGTAAAATCGTAGGGGTCCATTACGGAATGCGGGACCGTCTGCCAGGGGTGCGGCGGTCCTGCACCTGCAATTAGGATGCCACCACCACCGTGGCGGTGGCATCCCCCATTCCCAGCATTGTGGTGGGCGGTGCTCACAGCACCACATACCACAATGCTGGGAAGGCACATTGTGCATTGGCATGCACAAGGTGACAGACACTGCACAGTGCTTGCCACCTTGTCCATGCCAATGCAGGGGGGTACCATAGGTACCCCTTCATGTGTACCCCCACCCCCCCCAACATCCTGGGGGCCCGCTACAGGCCCCCAACAACGATGACTGCATGCATTTTCATGGCAGCAATGCTGCCATGGAAAGGCTCATCTCCGCCCTCATCATAATATGGATGGCCGTGTCTTACAGACACCGACAACATATTGTGGCAGTTTTCCACCCAGTCGACATGTCGACCGGAGGAAATGCAGGGGACGGTCTTCCCATCCGCCACGGACCCCTCAGCCATCCTAATGTGGTGGGGGTGAATCATGGATGTATGGTGAATGGATCGCCCCCGCCAGGCTGGCGGTGGCTAGCGCTGGCCCGGCAGCGGCGATCCGCCTGCTATCCTAATAGGCCCCTTATTTTCCACCGTCTGTGCACCCTCTGATGGTTTGTAACCCCAAATGGAGGCTCCATACAAAGCAATGGCTATACATTTAGTCCTATAGATGTTGAGCATGGCTTCAATCGGCCTGGCCCCTAAACGCTGTACAAAACTATGTACTGCGGCCGTAGACCTTGTCATTGTGTTTTTTTTACTCTCTGTTGGGGAACCCATGAGCCCCTCTCATCAAATAGTACATCTAGATAGGTAATGATTTGGATAATTTGTGTTTCTGGCCCATAGTCATAGTATGTGATTTAGCTATGTTGCCCACAAGGCCCAATGATTTCATATAGGCCTCAAAGGAATCCAAAAGCCTCTGGAGCCCTACAGCTGTACGGGCTACTAAAACAGCGTCATCCGCGTATAGGAGCACAGGGATAGCCCTGTCCCCTACACGCGGCATGTCTAAGCTGGCTAAGTCTGAAAACTTTCCTAAATTATTTATATACAAATTAAAAAGCAGTGGGGCTAAAATACATCCTTGATGTGCACCTCTACCAGATTTAAAGTGCTGTGTGCAATTAAATTCTTGGTTGACCCTCACGCTTGCAGAGAGATCCCTATGTAAATCAACCAAGAAGTAGACTAAACTTGAGTCTATACCCATGTCAAGTAAAATAAGCCAAAGTTCAGATCTATTCACCAGGTCGAAGGCAGATTAGAGATCCATAAAGCCCGCTGTAATGTTCCTGCCTTCGCTAAGGTACATTTTCCAGCTATTAAAAGTACATTTAGGCACTGGTCCAGAGTGCCCCTCCCACGTCCCAACCCATATTGGAGGTCCATTAAAACCTCATTCTCATTCAGCCAGTCCATTCATTTGGGTAAAATCACTCTCCCTAAGACTTTTACTGCCGAATCGATTAACGATATCGGCCTGTAGCATCGTGGGTCTCCTCTCTGCCCCTTATTAAAAACTAGGATAATAATGGATAACAACCATGATGACAGGAAACCCTGCTGACTGGACACCTTATAGACATTTGTCAGAATTTTGGCCCAGAAGGTTGAATTTTGTTTATATAAATCGGCTAGGTCACCATCAGGACCTGGGGCCTTATTACTGGACATTTGGTTTATTGCTAATTCTACTTCATCCTCATTAAAACAATATTAGTTTATTCCCTTCTATATTCTAGACTCACCAGTGCGTCCAAGGTGGTAGTGGCCTCGTATATGGCTTCAAAATGAGAAAAACCATTGATCTTCTGTGATGTTACTCTCTAGGGGGACATTCTCGGTACCAGAGAAAAAGGGTTTATTCACAATAGCCTAGAATCTATCTTTTAGGACCTCCACCACTAATAATTCATTCCATGCGTCCTCCTTTATTTCCTTTTTACGCATGGTTAAGGCGAGCTTATACTGTTTTTCTTAACGCTGCTATCTGAGCCTTTTGTCGTGGGCAAGTTTCAGAGCTGCTATCAAATTTCGGTGAGCTTTTGAGCAATTACTATTGAACCAGCTCTCCCCATTATTATGCTTATATATAAAAGGTAGGAGAGGTCAGACACTACCTGTGCACAGATACAGTCAAAGGCAATAATTACAGTCTTCCCCTTTATAGTTATCAAGGCAACTTACAATCTTGTCATCAACCTTCACACAGAGGTTCACGAAAAAAAGATCCAGGATTACTTTGGACCATTTCAACCTCGATCACAGGTCGGAGGTTTTCAAGCCTTTGTCACCACCTAACTTTTCTGCTTTCCTTTTTAGGCCACAACCCTTGTCCAACACTAGGATTGCTGGATTGTGATAGCTGAAATGAGACCACCTGGCATTATAAAAAACTACTAGGGATTGTAAAATAGGGTAAATAAATACGAATGTGTCATGCCCTTGTGGTTCGAAAGTAGGAATCCTCTCACCTGGAACAATGAAACTTGGCTCAAAAATGTCAACTGTAGCCAAAAGCTCCTCCAGACATTCCCCTTGCAGAGTATGCTCAAAATAGGGAGTGGACGAGTTATGTGGCCCTAAAAAATCATCAACCTTTAACTCACAGACATGTATGTTAAAATTGCCTATAATTATAATTGAATAATACGTGTTTTGCTTCATAATGTACTCCTCTAAAAAGTATTTCAATTTACATAAATGTTCATTTAAAAAGATGCTCTCTCCTGAGTTATAAAAATAAAAAAAATAAAAAATTGCCTTGATTAGGAGTGGTGAAATCAATTTCCAGACAATTATGGGATCCACATCCACCCTCCTATGTGTGCCTGAAAGTTTGAGTGAAAATAACTTAAGGAGGCCCCCTCTTGCTCTACCTGACTGTGAGGGTCGAGCGGATACACTGTATGTCTTAAAACCATCCACCCAGAAGTTATTTTTCATGTCCCAGGTCTCCTGTAAGGAAATTATGTCAAAATATTTTAGGAAATGTATCCACCTTGGATATTCTTTCTTACTTCTCAAGCCCGCAATGTTCCAACCAATATTCTTACATTTATGGATTTTATTCTCTTCTATCCCCTGCCCTCTTGTAGATTTGATGATGAAGCTTTGTTGACAGCAGGGCTGCTCCAGTCAGTCATTTTCATCTAGTAGGGACAGGAGGAGGAATCGATTTTGACATTCTATGCTATATCCATCTTCAACTTTCCCAGTAGACTGGATTGGTACTTTCGGGGCACATGCTGAATTCCCATTAAAAATATCCTCTGTGGTGTTTGGGCGAAGAGTATAGCTACTCTGCCTAACCACCAAGGGCCTAAATCCCCTAGAGAGACTGCTCAATGACTGACCCCCCCTTGGTGGTGGATAGAAAAAGCCCGATGGCGGGGCCCTGATGCCGCCCTGACCCTCCTTTGGGCCATCCTTAAATAACTGCCAGCTATGTTTTCTCTGTCAAAATTAACAACAATACATTCTCCAACAACCTGTTTGGGTCTGTAACCAACCCACCCCACACGTCTTTCCATTATACTGTGTGGGGAGACCTTGGGCCTGCTACCGATATGTTGATCACACCAGTGTTTTGTTTTACATAACTGCTCCATAGTGGTTTCCGAGCAATGCTCTTTAAATGGGGGAACCCCTGTTAGAATGGTGACTAAAGGAGTGGCCTCTGGGGGCAGGTTGAGTCTACAGCCATTTATCATATAGTCACTATATTATCACAGGGCCTACTCTGATTCAGACGCTCGTTGTTGAGCTTAGGTCTTGGGGCTGTCTCAGTATGGCAATATGTATTGCCCTCTGCCTGTCTCCCTGAGGTAGTGTCCACATTGGAAATAGGATTTAATCCAGACCTGTTCTTTTGTGGCATTTGAGCAACAGAGCCTCCTTCCCTACATTTAACAGTTGGCAACGTTTGGTCCTGAGGAATGATGCTATTATTATCACTCTCACTGGCATTTTTATGGCCCCTCAATTAGGCCTCTAGATGCTCTAATTTCTCCATTATCCCTTTTACAGAGGAGTTCAACGAGTCAATAATAGCTTTAACAATGTTTGAAACAACGAACTCCAGTTGTGAATTAAAATTTTCCACCATCGCTTTCTCAACAGCTGATTGGATGCAAGAATCCAAGTCTCCAACCTGATTGGCGGTCATCTCAGTAGATAACTTTCCAGATTTGATTGGTCTCTCCCCCCCTCTTTTTTTCTCAGGGTGGGTGGATGGACTTTCTGCAGGGGTGCATCCTCTCTGAGGGTATCTTCTCTTGTATCCCCCTTTGCCCCCCTTAGCAGTCCATCAATATGCGCGGGGCCTTTCCCTACTATTCCTTGTTTAGTTTTCAACACTTTTGGCTCAATGGGGACAGGGTGTTTTGGGGCAATAGCTGGTAGTTTAGAACTCTCAGGGTTATCAGAGCTAAGACCCAATTCAACTTGCACAATTTGGATTTCCTTGTTCAACACACCCACAGCAGAAGTCAGATAAGATATAATAGAGGTAGAGTTCCCATGATCCTGGCCGCAAGGATATTTCCACTTACCCATTCTTGCACGAGGATGTGTCGATGTTAAGGGGGTGGCTCAACCCAGCCTCCTCCGGGCTCTGGTAGCCTACTGGCATGAAGCGGATCCGTCAGTGGCATCCTGGCCATAAAGCTACCTGGGAGAAGCAGTTCCTGCTCCCAGGCAATGCGTGATGGCTGGCTGGCGGTTCCTAGCACCCAGTTCCTGGCCCCCAAAGTGGTGGTGGAGGTTCTTAGAGGCAGGTAGTATAATTTACTATTCCAACACCTTCCCTACTGGTCCCAACTGTTGGGTAGGCTGGAGTTGGAATAGCAATTATACTATTCCTAATGTTAAAGCACCATCTACTGCAAGTCGATGTAATGACTTGCGTTGTAATGGCATTGTGTTCTAACAACGCAGTCATTGTAACTACTGCGTTGTTAAAGAATGCAATGTGATTGCATGCATTGTATCATGCTATATTCTTTCATACCGTTGGTTCCACCTGGCATGTTGCTGCCTTTGCACAAGTTTCCTTTGCCACCACGCCCTTGCCATGACCTCTTGAGGGGGTAGAACTCCCAACATTTCTTGGGATCTTGCCACTGGATAGATTGCCTTGTTGGAGTTTATGGGGGGTGGGGGTGTATGCCCGACTGGAGTAGTGCCCCCACCTATTCTGAGCCCTCCAAAAATTTGCTGGCTGAAGACCTTCTTGATGGACTATTGGGCCTTGTCCAGGGATGAGAAGGTGTTGACAAAGCATGACAACTCCTTAACCCCTCCCCTGCTGTTGACGAACCGCTCCGTCATCAGCCGCGATCACGGATTCCGCGCCTGCGCTGAGCGTTCCATTGAGCGGGCGGGGCCGTGCCGGAACCGCTCCGTCATGAGCACAGCGCAACCGCGGCTGGTGACGGAGCGGTTCCGTCACCAGCATGGACCCGCCGCGCGCCCACCCCACCCCCTTAGCACTGTGGCGGAATAGCCGCCGCAGTGAAGGGGTTAATAAAGGGCTCCCCGAAGAGACCCCCATTCACCACCGGGCCAGCTTCAGGTCAACCAACATAGTGTTGTGTAGTTCCTACAAATCTATATAGGATCTGCACGTTTAGACAACATAAACTAAGGGATTGGTGTCCAGACGACCGTAAAGGATATGTTAGCCTTTAGACCAGCTATCTCACAGCCCCCTAACCTACCCAAGGAGCAAATAGTTTCTGGCAACTATCGAGCATGAAAACCCTTGATCCTTCAGGGATTATGGAAACAGCACAGTACTTTTTGCTCAGTCTCTCATGTTCACTTAGTCTAGGAGAGATATACAGAATAAACAATGGGGACGTTTTCAATAAGCATTTAATTGAACCAGCGTCATTCTAGTATAAAACATATTTTCTGCGACAATCATTAAAGAGAAACAGATGTAAAAGGCTGCAAGCACCAGCAGAGTAAATAAAAGGTAGAATTCTACCATGGCGCTAAAACAGTGAATATTTGCAGGCATATAGATACATGGTAGTAATCTAGCATACTCCTACTGTGCGGACCCTATCTAAGTGTACCTAAGTATACCTAGCATGTATGTGGGTGTAAAGCAAATAATCCCCCTAGGTAAGAGCCAACCCCATTACCTGATCGTATCAGTATGAAATTACTTTTATTTGATTTGATTTAAATCATAAAAGGTGGCACATCCACCAATATGCATAAAATACACAAGCAATTATATCAATATTTTAAATACATTAATTAAAATGAATCTCATTAAAATTTTGCATTAAAACAAGTTAAGAAGGAATACATTGGGTCCTAGTAAAGACTAGTATAGTTGGTAAATCCAGTAATTTCTCGAAGTGCGTAGTGCTGTAAGCAAATGGATTGCAAAAATGTTCATATGCACTTTATCTAAAGTGAAGACTAGTACCATTGGTAATTTCCTAATATTTCTCCAAGGTAGCGTGTGTGGCACTGTAAGTAAAAGGACTACTAAATGTTCAATTGCACTTTATCACCTTGCATCACCAGCCAGTTTGAGATGTCTATTGCTCTTTTCTAGTTCCTTTGCCGCTATACTCAGAAACTTGTTTGCCTTGCATGCCAATTGTACTGTTGAGCCTCCTAGGCATTTTATTACGGCGGACCTGCAAGTTCTTTTTTCATTAGTGGCCGCAGGAGGGCTTTCCGTATGCGTAGTAATGCCAGACAAATACATAGTAGGTGGAGTAGTGACTCTTCTCGTTGGCCACAAAGGCGGCAATCCATTGTGGGCCATACCCATTTCCATTTTGGAGTAAGATCTTTTGATGAAAAAACACCCAGTCTTAGTAAAATCAGTTTCTGCTTTTTTTGATTTGGGAAATGTTCTGTTAGGTATGGTTGGGGTTTTAGCATTTTATATGTTTGCATTACCATCCAGACATTTTTGAAGCCATGGAGGCTTTGTCTATTACCCGAGATTGTAACTTGATGGTTTTGTTAACTATTTGTTTGAATTCAGGATAAGTCAATATTGTATTCCAAGCACCCACTAGTTTTAGAGCTGCGATGGATGGTTTTAGGGAAAATCAGACGCTGTTAATCGATTTGGATTGCTTTTCAACATCCAGCCAGCAGTAGTGTGCTAAAGAGTCTTCCTCCGCTGCCCTAATCCTCCAATAGTATTTGGCAAGGGCCCGTGTCTTGTGGGAATCTGATTTTTTAACCCGAATTCCAGTCTGATCTAGGCTTGTGGAATATTGCGTAGATTTAAAAATAGATTTTAATGAGGCTGATTTGCTCAGTGTTTAAGGCTAATGCATCCTTTGTATTTAGAAGTTCAGATCCATACGTAATTTATGGCAAGAGTTTTGCTGCCACAACTGTTAAAAATGGGTTGTTGAACTGTCGCTCAGTTTTTTTTGCAAGATTTTAAATGCAAATAGTAGCTGTTTTGCTTTGACTTTTCCTAATTCTAGATCTTGCTTGAAATTGAGATGTTGATCTAGCAGTACACCCAGATATTTGTATGTTGCCACCCGGTCCAGAGGGTCGCTTTTATCGTCCAGGTAAATTTCGGTTGCTTTTTATGTGAGCTTGAAAAACACATAACCTTTATTTTTTGAAGATTTATGACTAGTTTGACTGAACCTGTGTATAGTGCTAGCTGATTCATCCAGCACTGTAGTCCTATAGGTGTTTGAGAGAGCAACACGATATTGTCAGCATATTGCAGGCTTGTTGTTTTGACGTTGCCCAATTTTGGGGGTCCCCTTATGTTAGACGAAGGTTGTTAGCCAAGTCAGCTGTATAGATGTTGAATAAGCACGGGGCCAAGAGGCACCCCTGTTTTAAGCAGTTTATGATTAGGCTTCGACCATCCCCCATTTTTATTTTGAACCATGTTTTTGAGTGGAGATGGAGGATTGCGTCCAACAATTTTGGTACCTGATGGGAAAGAAGGAAGAACCCCCTCATGGTCTCAAGTTAGACACGCCGCAAGGGATGTCAGACCACTGCGTGCTAAAGTTTCTACATGCTCACTCAGCATCTTATGTAAGCGTGGGAGCTTCTCCTCTAACTATCTAGTGTTTGGTATGGTTCTTTGGTAGGAGAGTAGGATCTGCTTCTTATAGTTACCCCCACTTTTTGCTGATGTTTCACTGTTTTCGACTTAGACTGGCTGGGATCCCGCTATCCAGAACCCCAGCCTAACTGCTTTCTCCTCTAAATTGATTGCATGTACTTTAGGCACACTCCAGATTGGATTCTGGGGTATGCTTATAGGTCCCTAGTGTATGGTATACTATGTACCCAGGGAATAGGTACAGCAGAGTCCTCACAGGGGCTGCAGCGTGTATTGTGTCACCCCTGAGGGACCACTCAAACTGACACCACAGGTCAGCTTCTTCTGTAGCCTGTGTAAGGTGGTGCATGAACTCCTTACTTTAGATATAGGTTCACTATATCTACTTATATCACTGTACATATAAACCTATCAGTCACCCCTATGGCAGGCCTTATCAATCCTGAAGGCAGGGTGCTGGGTTTTATGTGAGAGGGTGCCCATGAATGAGCAGAGCCCCTCTGCAGCCTTCGGAAGTAATTCTCCGTGTTTGTTTGTGATGCAGCCAACCATATCTACTTAAGTGCATTATAACCTCGCGGTAAATGATAACTTTAAAACGGCTGCTTAGAAACATGTCATGTTTTGTGTCAAACACCTTGGAATCATCCCTCCCCACCAGTAACTTGAAGGGGAGGTATGATTTCACCCTCCTAAAGGGACATACACCCGGTACCAGCTTTCTCAACTTGGAAAACAAAATGGATGCTGCCAGCCACAGACACGATTCTGCCCTCCTGCTGCTGAGCCAAGCTTGAGCAGGGGAAGGCTTGACAATAGGCTTCCAGACAGGCTTTAGTGTATTGGGTCTGAGTGGGTGCACTCTGAGAGTGCTTTGATGTCTGCACTGATGTCTGCACTGGGGGCACATTTGGTGTCCCTGTGCATAGCCCACTTCAAACCGGTTGCAGGAGACATTGACCCCTCTGTCCTGACCCTCCCATAGCTGGGTCCCCAGAGTTTGGTCCACCCCTTCCTTAGGTATAAAGTAGGAACCCCTGACTACAGGATTCTAGATTTTACCTGGACTAAACTGTGCTACAGAAACCAAGTGTTTCGACGATCTGCACAACGCTGGACAACTGAAGAATCTCCCTTGGAGTAAAGGAGTTACACCCCTGCTATGCAGGCACCTAAATGCATCTGACCGGTTTGCACTCTGAAGCTCCTGAGGACTCGGGAAATTTTCTGCAACACAGGAGGTAAGTTCCCAAAGTCTCCGAGGTTTATCTGCGCTCTCAGCAATTATGAGGCCCGTATCCCTTGTGGGGACCGTGCAACTCAAACTCCTGTGCACCTTGTACTTTTGCAGCAGCATGTGTTTCTCAGCAATCCTTGAGGCTGTGCTTTAGGTTTCTTGTAGTCCTGACCCCGAGCAGTGTTTCCACTGAAGATTTCCAGCCTACACTCCACAAGTGTTCCGTGGGTAGGTATTTTGTGATCCATTTTAAGGTCCCTTTGTGATCCCTGTTCTCTTGGCCTGTGGGTCCCTGTGAAGGTAACTTTAACTTTCCATGGGTTTTCCTGGTTGTTCCAGATGTTCCCTGACTTTCCATTGTTTGGAGAGTCCCCAGGACCTTGCTGGTCCTCACCAAAGCTGATTTCCTCTGACTGCATGGGTTGCAGTTGCCAAGGTTTGTTGGTATTCCATCTGGACGGTGACCCCCAGCACTCGACATCCTTCATGGGAAAGCTCACCTCCAGACTTTGGTCATCGTCAACATCTCCTGGTCCCTGTGGCTGCAGAGTCGAGCATCGAGTCAACTCACCTTAAGCACCCGACATCGGTGGGCATTCGTCTAACGAGCCCCGGGTCACCCTGAAGTGACCCAGACTCTGTCCCCTATGCTTTCAGGTTCTTCTCACCTTGAATCCAGGCTTGGATTCCAACGGACACTTTTCATCTTTCCGGCTGCAGCACTTTTCCGCATCAAATTTGAAAACGATGAAGATTCCCAACATCAATCGGTGCTCACAAGGGTGCTGGCCTTAGAACCTTCTATGTTTGAAAGGGTTTGCTCAAAGTCCTCTCTGAAGTGTCCTTAATCTTTAAAATTCCAAACGCGACTTTCCCATAGAGTTGTATGGAGCTCGCGCCTGTGTTCTCACACTGCACCCGTCCTCCGTGGGTCCCCTGTGTCACTACCTTAGGTGGTTCCTTGGGGTCCCAGTGATTCTACGTGCTCTAGGCACTGTGTCTAGTCAAGTCATGGTTGTTATACCACTTTCTTAGTATATCGTTTGGTCTACCCCTGGAGCCCACTCTGTATTCTGCTATTTACTGTTGTTCTAGTGATTTAATATTGTATGCTTTGTTCTCTAATCTCATAAAGAGGTTAGTAGAAAGTGTTTAGTAATAAATACATATATTTTATATATTCCTTGTGTGGTTCTCCTTTCATTTGGTCATTCAGGATGTTCTGATCTGGTAAAACAAGCTGCTTTACATTCCTTCGAGACTTAGCCTGAAGGCTGCTTTCTATAGCTACCACTAGGATAGCTTTCAATAAATGTTGTATTTAACCTAATCATCAGTAAGGGTTTATTGGCCTGGTACAAGGTGCCCACTATAATTAGTGGTCAGCACTTACCAGGCCAACTTCTCACATTGGTGGCAGCGGTAGGATTCAAGCTTGCTATTGTTTTAACAGATAAATCTCATTGAGTGATTAATTGAAATCCGTTAAAGGTATTAGGTACATATGAATCAAGACTAGAATAAGTAAGTTCTAATGAACTTGGAGTTGGGTAGTCAAGGGTCTAGCATGACCTTTCTCCAACTCACGAGAGTTTCAGTTCCCACTAGATTAGGGAGGTGCCTACACCATATAACTCTAGTATGTCTTCTAGGCCTGAAGCCAGTGGCTCCTTGCCAACTAAGTATGATCATCTCTCATTCCAAGAATTGAGAAATATGTGCACATCTAGGAACCTGAAGAAAGGGAGACATGCAAGCACTCAACGTCTCATAGAGACTTTGCTTTTAAATGATCTCAGAAAGACCCCAGGTCTGATGAAGCCGGCAAGTTGGGTGGGACAGCAGAGGAGGAAAGCGCAGGAAGTGAAAACTTCTATGACATGTACTCAAATGCTGACCAAGAGGATCATGATGATTCTTCTAACTTGGATACTCCAATTCTTCTCCCAGGTGGGGGGAGAAGGCCCCAGTGGCCCTCTCATTACTCCACCAGGAAGAGTTAGCAGTTTACCAAGAAGATCAAGATCTCCTTCTCAGGAATCTAATCATGCTGGTACTTCTGTAGGCCCCTCAGCGTCTCACAAAAGAGAATCCTCTTATGATACGAAGTTCCAACTGCTGGAGTTTGAGAGAGCTAAACAACTCAGAATCAAGAGAGAGCAATTTGCCTTAGATAGGGAATCCCTAGAGCTCTAGAGAGCTTCCAGAAGGTTGGGGCTAGAGCCCCATGGTGGCATCAACAATGTCCCTAGAACTAGAGAGTATACTCATGATCATAGGAACCTGAACAAGATAGTTCCTCCCTACCAGAGTGGGAATGACATCCACAAATGGATAACTGCACTAGAGAGGGCATGTAAAATAAAGAGGGTCTCTCAAGAGCAGTGGGCAGCTATCTTGTGGCTCTCCTTTGCAGACAAAGCTAGAGACAAGCTCCTCATTATAAGAGAAGAGGATGCTTGTAATTACAAAGTCTTGAAGAGTGCTCTGATTGATGGGTTTAGCTTAACCACTGAACAATACAGAATTAGGTTCAGAGATACCCAGAAGGCACAGACTCAAGACTGGGTTGACTTTGTAGATTGTACTACTAAGGCTCTGGAAGGCTGCTTACTTGGCAGTAAAGTGTGTGATTTTGAAGGATTATACAATTTAGTTGTGAGGGAGCAGATCCTTAATATTTGTCAGAATCAGTTGTTGCATTTGCAACTGGTGGACTCTGATCTGACCTCTCCCCAAGAATTGGGTCAGACGGCAGACAAATGGGTCAGAACCAGGGTGAGGCAGAAAGTTCAGAACCAAGGTGGTGACTCCAAGAAGCAAGATTCTAAACCCTCAGATAAGGGTGGGGAGAATGGTAAAGAACCGAAGTCTTCTCAAGGGCCCCAAAAATCTTCATCTGCTGGGGAGCCACAATCCAACAAGGGTAAAGGCAAGAAGACACCATGGTGTCAAATCTGTAAACAGAAGACCCCTCGGACAAGTGACACTTGTATCAAACTTATAAATATTACTATTGTAGTCAGGTCCAGGAATTTTATTTCTGTTTGGAATTGTAAAATAGTGTTTGGAGATTTTAAAGCTTTTAATCTATTTGCACAAAGCGTATTTGCACCTACTTGCGTTTCCTGTCCGTTGTGGCTGCTATGTGCTGATTGTATGGAGAAACGCTATAGGCTAAGCTTCCCACCCACTTAGACCACCCCCACTTCTGGCCAGCTGTCGGGCTGTTGGCGGGCTTTAGATAAGTAGACAGGGATTCTCCGGCTCTTTCATCAACCGCATTGTGTGGATTTTGCCCTACCTGCTGCTGCCATCAGGGGCTAACAACTTTGCCCCACTTCCCGCACCTCCTGCTGTGCTGTTCTCCGGACTGCTGGTCGAGGGGGATCACGGATAAGGTCTGCAAATCCCAGCAGCCTTTGTTAGCGCCCTTTGACGCCATCTTACAGAAGTGTCAGGAGGCGCTTAAAAGCATCTAGAGCCTCCTGCAGTGCCGGTTCCTACGGCTCTTTCACCAACCGCATTGTGTGCATTTTGCCCTTCCTGCTGCTGCCATCAGGGGCTAACGATTTTGCCGCACCTCCTGCTGTGCCGTTCTATGGACTGCTTGTCGAGGGGGATCACGGAGAAGGACTGCAAATCCCAGCAGCCTTTGTTGGCGCCCTTTTGACGCCGTCATACAGAAACGCCAGGAGGCGCTTAAAAGCATCTACAGCCTCTGGCATCGCCGGACGCGCACAGGCATGCCCGGGCCAAGGGCGGGCCCATCCGCGCCCATCATAGCCAGGAGGAGACAGGGCTGGGCCACCCTCTTTACACCACCTAATTGGCGCCCATAAGGACCTGGTTAGTGACTGATATTTGCTAAGTTTTGTTTATCATTCCATTTTTTATGGTAGCCAGGACTTGGGCTAAAAGTAAAAAAATTACTAAGACCATTCCAAAAGGGGTCGTTGGGACACTTAATGCTTTCCTCCTGAGAGCAGAATCCGTACTCAGTAAAGAGATTGAGCTTACTCACAGGAGATTGTCTCTTGATCCTCTTAGAGCATCTGCTGGGGCTCCATTAGCATGTCCTCAGGAGGGTTTGGGTTCATCTGCAGAAGTACAGCAGCAATTATCCTCTGGGTCTTCTCTAACACCGATAGCTGTTCTTTCCACCCCAGCTAGAGATCTTACCTCCATTACTTTATCCCCAGACATGATGCTAACACGTCAGCAGCGCCAAACTCAGTCCAAGAAGGGGGAAGGTGTGATTTCAGCCCCTTCTAAGAAAAAGAAGGCGGGTGGGTTACCCTATACTTTGCACCAGGCCAGTAAAGTGGCTAAAACCAAAGGGGCCGCCCGTGGTAAGAAAGGCTGTGCTCAAGAGTCTGTAACACCAAAGGCCTCTAGTGCAACATCTATTTTTTCCCCCCGGCTAGTTTTAATCAGATGCCATGTGATATGGAGGATAGGCTTCTAGTAAAGCTTGAAGAAAAATTACAGGCAATGTTTGAACTGCTAGTATCCAAACTTGTAGACATTGCTCAAAGATTGACTAAAATTGAGCACCAACTATTATTGCCAAAATGTAATTCTATAAGCGGCCCTATTGTTTCTAATGAAGTGCTGGTTGCTTTACCAACTGTTGCCGCTAGTGACAAGGTTACGGTTGCCAATATTGTCCCACAAGCACCCCATTAACCATCTGGTAATATACTAGTCTCAGAAGCAATAGCTACACATAGGAGAGAAGTACCCAGGAGTACTATTAGAAGGGTGTCATAGGGAGGTATGAATAGTCACAATTGTAATGAATTTCTTAATCTACCCCCCGAGGCTACACCCTATACCATTGTACTAACAAATGTACCTCATTTACATGCTGGCATTGAGGACAAATGAGTTTCACTTAGGAACAAGGTCCTCCATCTAATAAACGGCAAAACAGGGCTGCGAGGTCTCTTATTTTGAGGTTTTAAAATGGCACGCAGAAATCAAAGAAAACAAGCAGAGGCGATTGTGTGGTGGTTAATTTTGGGTCCCCCCACTTAGTTAAAACAATTCTTGACAGGGCTAGATCAAGGTATTTGAGTGGGAAAGGTATCAACATCGGTATGCAGACTGCAGACAAACTATCGATATTTAAATATCGATATACAATAATATCGAAGTTTAAATATCGAAGGGACATAATATAGAAGGTAAGTAATATCGATAGATTTAAATATCGAAATTAGTAATATTGATGTTTTAAATATCGATGTTAGTAATATCGATGTTAATAATTTCGATGTTACTAATATCGATTTTTGAATTAATTTTAAGTATAATATTATGTATTCATTATGTTTTTAATTTATTTTTCCTTAATTTAATTACATTTTGTATTTTAGTACTGTAGTGGGTTGTGGGATTATAGGGGAATAGGGTGGGAAGTAATTTAATTATACTAAATTAATTATTAATTAGTAAGAATTATAAATTAATTTCAATTAATTGGTAAGTAATTTTAATTAATTGGTAATTCATTTTTATTAATTGATTAATTGATAAATATATTCTGTAGCAGGTTGTGGGTTTATAGGGGAATAGCATGGGAAGTAATTTAATTATACTAAATTAATTATTAATTAGTCGGAATTATAAATTTATTTAAATTAATTGGTAATTAATTTAAAATAATTGGTAATTAATTTGTATTAAATGATTAATTGATAATCATGTTCTGTAGCGGGTTGCGTGTTCATAGGGGAATAGGGTGGGAAGTAATTTAATTATACTAAATTAATTATTAATTAGTAGGAATTATAAATAAACTTTAATTAATTGGTAAATAATTGTAAATAATTGGTAATTATTTTTTATTAATTAATTAATTGATAATTATGTTCTGTAGCAGGTTGTAGGTTTATAGGCGAATAGGGTGGGAAGTAATTTCAATTTAAGTAAGTAGTAATGTTTTTTAATTCATTGTTTTGTTAAATATATAATTGTTAATTAATTATTAATTGGTAATTAAATATTATTATTTGGTATTTTTTATTAATTTTTTTAGTTAATTATTTATTGATAATCATGTTTTTAATAATTATGTATTGGTATTTGTAAATGGTTTATATTTATTTAATAGTTACGTTTTTTATTATTTAAAAAAAAAATGTATTTATAAGTATGTTTATTTTTACCATTATGCTATCCAACACTTTCCCTGCTGTTGCACTCTCTGGAGTTGGAATTGTAATTTTTACCCCTACGCTATCCAACACTTTCCCTACTGTTGCATTCTCTGGAGTTGGAATAGTAATTGTTACCCCTACGCTATCCAACACTTTCCCTACTGTTGCACTCTCTGGAATGGGAATAGTAATTGTTACCCCTACGCTATCCAACACTTTCCCTACTGTTGCACTCTCTGGAGTGGGAATAGTAATTGTTACCCCTACGCTATCCAACACTTTCCCTACTGTTGCACTCTCTGGAGATGGAATATTAATTTTTACACCTACGCTATCCAACACTTTCCCTACTGTTGCACTCTCTGGAGTTGGAATAGTAATTTTTACCCCTACCCTATCCAACCCTTTCCCTACTGTGGCATTCTCTGGAGTTGGAATAGTAATTTTTACCCCTACGCTATCCAACACTTTCCCTACTGTTGCACTCTCTGGAGTTGGAATAGTAATTGTTACCCCTACGCTATCCAACACTTTCCCTACTGTTGTACTCTCTGGAGTTGGAATAGTAATTTTACCCCTACACTATCCAACACTTTCCCTACTGTTGCACTCTCTGGAGTTGGAATACTAATTGTTTCCCCTACGCTATCCAACACTTTCCTTACTGTTGCACTCTCTGGAGTGGGAATAGTAATTGTTACCCCTACGCTATCCAACACTTTCCCTACTGTTGCACTCTCTGGAGATGAAATAGTAATTTTTACACCTACGCTATCCAACACTTTCCCTACTGTTGCACTCTCTGGAGTTGGAATAGTAATTTTTACCCCTACCCTATCCAACACTTTCCCTACTGTTGCACTCTCTGGAGTGGGAATAGTAATTGTTACCCCTACTCTATCCAACACTTTCCCTACTGTTGCACTCTCTGGAGTGGGAATAGTAATTGTTACCCCTACGCTATCCAACACTTTCCCTAATGTTGCACTCTCTGGAGATGGAATAGTAATTTTTACACCTACGCTATCCAATACTTTTCCTACTGTTGCGCTCTCTGGAGTTGGAATAGTAATTTTTACCCCTACCCTATCCAACACTTTCCCTACTTTTGCACTCTCTGGAGTTGGAATAGTATTTTTTACCCCTACGCTATCCAACACTTTCCCTACTGTTGCATTCTCTGGAGTTGGAATAGTAATTTTTACCCCTACGCTGTCCAACACTTTCCCTGCTGTTGCACTCCCTGGAGTTGGAATAGTAATTTTTACTCCTACGCTATCTTTACCCCTTCGCTATCCAACACTTTCCCTATTGTTGCACTCTCTGGAGTTGGAATAGTAATTTTACCCCTACACTATCCAACACTTTCCCTACTGTTGCACTCTCTGGAGTGGGAATAGTAATTGTTACCCCTACGCTATCCAACACTTTCCCTACTGTTGCACTCTCTGGAGATGAAATAGTAATTTTTACACCTACGCTATCCAACACTTTCCCTACTGTTGCACTCTCTGGAGTTGGAATAGTAATTTTTACCCCTACCCTATCCAACACTTTCCCTACTGTTGCACTCTCTGGAGTGGGAATAGAATTGTTACCCCTACGCTATCCAACACTTTCCCTACTGTTGTACTCTCTGGAGATGGAATAGTCATTTTTACACCTACGATATCCAACACTTTTCCTACTGTTGCACTCTCTGGAGTTGGAATAGTAATTTTTACCCCTACCCTATCTAACACTTTCCCTACTGTTGCACTCTCTGGAGTTGGAATAGTATTTTTTACCCCTACGCTATCCAACACTTTCCCTACTGTTGCATTCTCTGGAGTTGGAATAGTAATTTTTACCCCTACGCTATCCAACATTTTCCCTACTGTTGCACTCTCTGGAGTTGGAATAGTAATTTTTACCCCTACGCTATCCAACACTTTCCCTACTGTTGCACTCTCTCGAGTGGGAATAGTAATTGTTACCCCTACGCTATCCAACACTTTCCCTACTGTTGCACTCTCTGGAGATGAAATAGTAATTTTTACACCTACGCTATCCAACACTTTCCCTACTGTTGCACTCTCTGGAGTTGGAATAGTAATTTTTACCCCTACCCTATCTAACACTTTCCCTACTGTTGCACTCACTGGAGTGGGAATAGTAATTGTTACCCCTACGCTATCCAACACTTTCCCTACTGTTGCACTCTCTGGAGTGGGAATAGTAATTGTTACCCCTACGCTTTCCTACACTTTCCCTACTGTTGCACTCTCTGGAGTTGGAATAGTAATTTTTACACCTACGCTATCCAACACTTTCCCTTCTGTTGCACTTTCTGGAGTGGGAATAGTAATTTTTACCCGTACGCTATCCAACACTTTCCCTACTGTTGCACTCTCTGGAGTTGGAATAGAAATTTATAGCCGTACGCTATCCAACATTTACTGACTTTTTTTAATTTGTTTTACAATTTTATTAATTGGTATTTATATTATTATTTTATCTATATAAATTTATTTGTAATTTAATATATTTTAATTTATTTATAAGTTATTAATATAATTTTAAAGAGTAATTATCAATGAAGTATGTAGTATGTATTATATCTTTATTATTATTTGTTTTTATTACATTATTTATTAATTTTAAATATTATAATATATTTTTAACTATGTTTATTACATTTATAAGTATTATTTTGTTAATATTACATTTTTTTTAATTTAAAAAAAAACCGATATTTTTTTAAAAACGATATTTTTGACATCTATATATTGTTTTCGATATTTTTGCACTTACCTTGTTAGAGATAGGATGTCGATATTATTGTAATCAATATTTTTGTAGGTAGATATTTTTGTATTCAATATTTTGTCATAGATTCATCAACATCCTACCACTAGGGCTCTTTTATCAAGACACACAGTTGTTTAGAATGCCCAGGACCTATTGTAACATTGTAACACATGCTCAGGGAATGTACAAGTACTCTGTCCTAACCTTTAACAGATTTGAATCCTTAACCAATCTGGAGGATATTGATTGACTGGGTCCTGCGACTTTGACCAGAAAGACCCCATCCCGATGGGATGAGCAAGGTAGCGGTAATCGAGTGTCGTGCATTAGTAGTATGGGTACATCTTCAACCCCCGGGGCATGTGATAATGGTACGGTTCATCCATGTGACTCCATTGATAATGTTCCAGCCTTCCACATGTCAAAGTGCGAACAAGGCCCACAAATAAGTGTACCGATTGAGTCTAGCACAGTTTTAAAAATAGCTTCTTGGAATATTGCGGGCTTGTAAGCAAAGTAGCCTCTACCGAATGGACCTCATTTATTGAGGAGCAGGACATAATAGTTTTCCAAGAAACCTGGGCAGTGGACCAGGTCTTCTGTGAGGGATATAATAATTTTTCAAAGCCAGCTGTTCAGAGTGAAAGGGGTAGACCGAAGGGGGGCTTGACAATGTGGGTCAGGCAGCTCCACCACTATAAGTTAGAGGAAATTGTCATAGACTCATGGGACATTCTCATTGTTAAGTTATCACAGGACAATTACCCGGATATTTTACTCATTAATGTTTATTCTAGCGGTCAGCAAGGGGGTACGGCGTCTGATATAGTAGACCTTCTAGATGTTTTTCTAACGAATCACAGAGGTAATAGTAACACCATAATAGCTGGGGACTTCAATTGCACACACATATGAACTACTTGACTGTGACGATATGAATTTTAGTGTTCAGGAGGATGGCCCATGGTCAATCCCACCACTGGAACTTCCGCCCATAAAAAAGTGGACCAGCGCAGCACTCCAATTAAAAGCATTCTTTCTGGAACATGGGTTGAGAGCAGCAAATGGTCGCATGAAGTCCAACAAATTAGGGATGCCAACTTATAGTAGTGTTTACAACAAGGGGTGGTGAGGGACAGAGTCTCTGAATTAAGCAGAAAGCTCTCACCCAGTCAAGAGATCAGGGCTAGATCCAACACCGTTTTTTAGCTCACTGCACCATCCCAGTTTCAGAACCTGGCTGTATGCAAATTAGTCTGTTCCTGTCCCAGTGCATGATGGGAACAGGGCAAACCAAACTACAAAAGCCAATTCTTACACTGGGAAGGAAACAAGCTCCCGGGGACCGGTTTCTGGCATTACAGCCGTCTTCGGCCCGGTTTGCTTGAATCCTGATGGTGCAATGAGCAAGGGTCTCACATCTGAGAATACCCTTCCACGCTTAGGGTGGACAAAAATATTTACAAGGGGTGGTGAGGGACAGAGTCTCTGAATTAAGCAGAAAGCTCTCACCCAGTCAAGAGATCAGGGCTAGATCCAACACCGTTTTTTAGCTCACTGCACCATCCCAGTTTCAGAACCTGGCTGTATGCAAATTAGTCTGTTCCTGTCCCAGTGCATGATGGGAACAGGGCAAACCAAACTACAAAAGCCAATTCTTACACTGGGAAGGAAACAAGCTCCCGGGGACCGGTTTCTGGCACTATAGGTGTGGCAGGGTATACTCAGACATGAGTCCCTTTCTCACTGCTCCATCAGGATTCAAGCAAGCCGGGCCGAAGACGGCTGAAATGCCAGAAACCGGTCCCCGGTAGCTTGTCTCCTTTCTGGTAAAGAATTGGCTTGGTAGTTTAGTCTGCCCTGTTCCCATGATGCACTGGGCCAGGGACAGACTGATTTGCATATAGCCAGGTTCTGAGCTGGGATGGGGCAGTGAGATAAATAACGGTGATGGATCAAGCCCTGATCTTTGGACTGGGTAAGAGTGGTCTGCTCAATTCAGACACTCTGTTCATCACCACCCCCTTTTGTAAATCGGTTTTGGCCACTATAGGTGTGGCAGGGTATACTCAGACATGAGTCCCTTTCTCACTGCTCCATCAGGATTCAAGCAAGCCGGGCCGAAGACGGCTGAAATGCCAGAAACCGGTCCCCGGTAGCTTGTCTCCTTTCTGGTAAAGAATTGGCTTGGTAGTTTAGTCTGCCCTGTTCCCATGATGCACTGGGCCAGGGACAGACTGATTTGCATATAGCCAGGTTCTGAGCTGGGATGGGGCAGTGAGATAAATAACGGTGATGGATCAAGCCCTGATCTTTGGACTGGGTAAGAGTGGTCTGCTCAATTCAGACACTCTGTTCATCACCACCCCCTTTTGTAAATCGAACTTATAGTAGTGGGCATCGCTTTAGTCGCATAGACTATTTTATTATAAATAAGGAATAGTGGCCTAAATTGTTAGATATGATGGTTGAAGCCCGGCCAGAAAGTGACCACAATCCTCTTTTAGTTTCTATGCGGGCTATAGACCCAAACCATGTCGAAGAGTTGCCACAGTGTCCAGATTTCGTAAAAGGCCATTTGTCAAATGATACAAGACGTCTCAAATGGTCCAAGGTTGCACTCGACCCTGAGAAGCTGCAAGATATGAATAACTTTGTAGCTAATACTATTGTTACTCTTCAGACAGACGCTGAATTGGGGGTACACTGGGATAGAGTTGGCCAGGTACATGAGCATCTTTTTAATCAACTGAAAAGTTTTTTTATTATGAAAAATAAGAAAGGCCCCGTATCAACCATGACCAAGGCCGCAGTTTGATATAATTCCAACTGTCGCTTGGCCTATAGAACTTTGGCAGCTGCAATTAGGAGTAAAGAACATGTCTCTATAAGAGAGAAGAGACAGGCTTATAAGGCAGCAAAATCCAAGGCAAAAAGAGACTGGTATGAAGCTCATTGGGCTGAACTTCTTAATGCATGCTCTGGGAGGGATATGAGATCTTGGCATCTGGTGAAATGGGGGAGTGGGGATCCCAGCAAAGCTCCCACAAATCATGTGGAACCAGATCAATGGGTCAGTTACTTCAAAGGTCAATTCGCTAATGATCCAGAAGCCCAAGACACCTTTGTAGTGCCATCTCTTCCTCCTTTCCTCTACATCACTAAAAAGGAAGTAGAATCTGCCTTTCTCCAGGTCCCTAAAGGTAGTGCTCCAGGTCTTGACTGCATTTCTGCCGACCTTTTTTTACAAGACCTGGAATCCTGGGCAACGTACATTCAACTATTAATGAATACCATTTATAAGGGAGCGGCGAACCCCAGTTCCTGGGCAGGTGCAGTAATCCTTCCCATCTTTAAAAAAGGGGATCGCTCCCTACCAGGAAATTACAGGCCTATAAGTCTGATTGATTGCATTCAGAAGGAAGTGGCAAGAGTGGTTTTAGGTAGAATGCAGGTATGGATGGAGGAATGTCACATCCTCTCAGACTTACAAGCAGGTTTTCAACTATGTATCAGTACAGTGGACCAGGTTTTATGGTTCATTCTCATTAACTGGCGCTCTGTTACCCTGGGGAGAAGCTCTATTTATGCAGCTTTCGTGGACCTTAGGTCTGCTTTTGACCTAGTTCCACGTTCTAAGCTGTTGCACTGTCTTTTAAAGCTGGGAATGCCATTGGACATCTTGGCTTTTGTTGTCAAACTGTACACGGACAATTTTGCCCAGGTTAGGTGGGATAAGACAACTGAAAAGTTTTTGGTTGAGAAGGGGGTAAGGCAGGGGTGCGTTCTCGCACCCACCCTATTTTCAATATATATAAATAGGGTTCTGAAATACTTTGAAAACTGCCCCACTGACGCACCAAGTCTAGCTGGGCTAATGATCCCACTCCTAATTTTCGCCGATGATACTCTCATTCTTTCTAAAAGGAGACAGGGCCTCCAACGTGCCCTGTCAAGATTTGAGGAGTTCTGTGCAGATTATGACCTCGTTGTCCATGTTGACAAAACAAAGTTTATGGTCCTCCGAACTCGAACAAATACATCGGTGAAGTTAGGATGCAGGAAGGTGTTTTAGAGCAAGCAGCGATTTTTTCATATTTAGGGGTAACTTTAGACAAAAAAATGAGCTAGAAGCCGCAAATAGACTGTCTCACGGTGAGACATGCTCAACTCTCGGGTGTGCTGCTTAGGGAGCATAGACACTCCTATACCAAACCCATAGCTCCAGTATTGCAGATCTATAACTCCAAAATTGGTGCCTCAATCCTCTATGGGTCAGAGCTGTGGGCGCATGTAAAAAACTGGATTCCCTAGTGGCGGGCCAAAATAAATTCTTAAGATCGTTAATGGGCCTGCCACAATCTACCCCACTGATCCCCCTTTATATGAACTTGGGGTGTCATTTCATTAGGGATGTAGCCCGTTATAGATTAGTTTCATACTGGAAGAGACTCTGGGTGACTGCCGAGCTAGCCAATTATGCACTGACTGTGTCAGAAATTCGGGATATGGATGTAAACAACAAAATTGAGTGGTTTAGGAGTGTAAAAAACATTCTCTGTGAGAAGAGATTGAGTCGGCTGTGGACTTCCCCCAAGGGAAGTCAGTTTTCCAGTAAAACAGAGTTAAAGGCAGCTTATTGGCACATGATATATTCATAGCAGTTTTCAGCTTCCAGCAGTCTTACCCTGTTCAGCACCTTCCTTCAAACTAAATCTGAACCCAAATATGAACAGTACTGGGTTCTAATCACATCGACACGTGATAGAAAATTATTCCACCAGTGTAGAGTGGAAACATTACCCACGAAGGCTTTTACTTTGAAGTGGTCTATTTTGCATGCAAATAATAGCAACTGTCATTTTTGCCCTGACAGGGTTGAATCTGTGGCCCACATTCTGTTTTCTTGCCCAGCGTATAACAACCAGAGGCGATGCTGGTTAAAACCCTTGTGTTTATCTATGGGGACAAAGGTCTACAGCGAGGCATACAGATTACTTAAAATTGCAGTAGATGGCCTTCTGTGATTGCCACAGCCAAGTTCTTGGGCTGGGTGTGGGTGATTCGTTGGACCGAAGGGAGGTATAGGTAAACTTCCTCCCTTCTTACCATTTAATATTTTTGTATATGAATTTTAATGTATAGATTTGATGCTCTCCTAAAAAGAAAAACTTGTTTCCAGGCCGCTGTTATGGGTGTGTTTTAGAGCTGTATTACATTTATTTTTTTAAATAATGAGTATTATATGTCCAAATCACAAACATGTGTGTTGAGATAGTGATATGATTATTGTCCAATTTAGTCTCTATGTTTGTATTGTGATGACTTTTGTAATATTTTTAAATCGAAATAAAGTTTATAAACTGAAAACTGATAAGTATTTAAACATGATGCCACACCGGACAGGCAGCGGATGTGCGCAGCGGGCGCGCAAAAGGCAAGCCAGTCTGCGTCCTTCCGCGTATGGACAGCGACCAGCATCAGTCATGCTGCCAGTTTTAAATTATTTTCCTCATTTTCATCGACTTATTTAAGGAAGCTAAACTCTAACACGAAGTATAGTTACCAAATGGAAGTAGATAAAATCAGAGGCCCCGTTTCCTGCTTGGGATGGCGAGCCAAGTTACCTTTCATCGGAGTAAAACACACACCGGCAGGAAATATTGGTGCCCACTGTCAGATTTTAATAAAAGGGGGATTAATCAATGCTTGTTCTTTAGTCAAACATTCACTTGATATCAGAGAGATAATTATAGAACAGGAATTGGATTTTCTATGTATTAAAGAAACCAGTTTAAAGGAAGGCTGCAATCCAGATATTGCAATTGCACTGCCCCCCACTACTCGATTTGCAGGAAAGACAGAGAAGTTATTAGAGGAGGAGGGTTGGCCATTTTTATAGGGATTCACTACAATGGAAAGATTTCGACCTGCATACCCTTAAGGGGGCAGAAAGCCTCAGCTTCTGCTGCGCGGTCAATGGCTCCCTCTCATTCTCTGGAGCACTGATCTATTGCCCTACCGGCAATAGTAGTACCTTTCTTAACTCCTTAAGTGAAACACTTAGTCACGCCCTGCTAAGATACGCCAAATTTCACCATGCTTGGTGATATTAATCTCCATATAGACTGTAGCAATGACCCAGGGGCAGCCACCTTTTTGGAAATAACTAATTCCCTTGGCCTAAGTCAACTAGTCAAGGCGCCGACACAGCGGGCAGGGCATATGTTGGATGGAGTCTGCTCCAACTTTTCTCTACTCCTTGCGGACAATCCCACTCCCCAGGCCTGGTCAGATCATTGCTTTATCCCCCTGACCATTTCATGGCCTAACGCTGTATTAGCAGCTAAGAAATCCACTATAGCGCTGCCTAGGCGTAAGTAGCATTTGGTAGCCTCCAACTCCGGGTTGCCCTAACTTATTTTTATTTTATTTTGAGGGTTTTATTTAGCACGAACAAGACCCTTAGGAGTATTAGAGCGTTTAACAAGTCAAATGTAAAAGAAAAACAAGATGTAGCAAAACAAAGAAATAGGTGAAACAGCTATACATAGCTGATACATGTACAAATCAGCTATCGTGCAAGACAAAATGACAGCTAATGAGCGCAAAGACATAGATAGGTATAATATATAGAAAAAAACTAGCAAAAGGACAGAGTTCATGTGAATTTAGTCATTAGGATCGCTTTCACTTCTTTTTTGAAGGAGGCAGATGACAGGTTTCTTCTTGTTTCAGTGGGCAAAGCGTTCCAGATCCTAGGAGGCATACCGAGAATGAAAAATATAGTTTTTTTTCATGGCAAATCGTTGTGGTTTTAGAAGAAGTGTCTTGGCACTTCTGGAAGCTCTGCTGTCAGCAGAGAGCTCCAGTTTCTGAGTTAGGTAGTGCAGGGAATTTTGGTGTATGGCCGTGTGCCTCTTACAAGCGATTTTAAGATGAATTCTAGCTTCAAATGGTAGCCAGTTGAGGGCTCTGAGGTCAGGGGATATGTGAGAGTTTCTCTTTGAACCCGTGATGAGTCTCGCTGCTGAGTTGATAGTGTTTCTTAGTGGGGCTGTCGATGACCTAGGGAGGCCGCATAAGGTTACCGCCCCATATTCCACTCTAGGTATTACTAGGGCTTGAACTGCTTGTTTGAAATGGAAGGCTGGCAGAAAGGGTTTCAGTTTTCGCAGGGTCTTCAGGTGGAAGTTGGCTCCTTTTGTGGAAGCGCTGATATGCTTTTGTATCTTTAAGTTGCAGTCAAGCGTTATCCCTAGCGATTTCGCTGAGTCGACGATGAGAGGTTGTCCTTTGAGAGTTGTTAAGTGCTTCAGCCATTCTAGGATAGTGGGAGTTTTGTTAGGGGGAGCGATTAAGAGGAATTCTGTTTTGAGGGAGTTTAGTTTCAAATGGTTTTCGACCAGCCATGTTTGGGTTTTTTGTAGAGTGGAGTTTAGTGATTTGATGTCATCAAGTGAGTGGATCTTAGTGTAGATTTGTGTATCACCTGCATACATATGGAAGTGGATCTTGGCGAGGCTGAGAAGATCGGTAAGAGGTTCCATAAAAAGGTTGAAAACAGTTGGTGAGAGGGAGGAGCCTTGTGGAACTCCTAGTGTGACTGGCATGGGGTTGAACAAGGATTGGTTGGCCTTGAATCTTTAGGATCTGTTTTGAAGGAAGGAGGCAAACCAGTTAAATGCAGTATCAGACATTCCCATTCTGCGTTTCAGGAGTTCAAGCAGGTTGTCGTGTTTGACGGTGTCAAACGCTGACGATATGTCGAGAAGGATAAGTAAGCAATCTTCATTTTGGCCAGGATTTTTAGAGCATCGTCAATTACATGAGTCATGGCTGATTTTGTACTGTGACCTGCACAGAAGCCTGATTGGAATTGGTTAAGCAGGTTGAATTGATCAATGTGACTATTCAGCTGAATGTTAACACATGTTTCCAGGAGTTTGGCTAGCGTAGGTGTGTTAGAAATTAGAAAGTAAGCCAGTGTTAACTGAAGATCCTACAGAGGACTCCTCTCGTTTTCACAAATGGATGACCATTATAAATGAGGAACTAATTCCGTCTAAACACTCCATGAGTAGTAGTAAAGCAAAATCGCATAATGCCCGTTTACAAAAGATCTTGCAAAGCAACACCTATGTTGTAAACAACTAGAACATAGTTGGAGAAAACATACAAGAAAGAATAACATACTGCTATTAAATTAGCAAAAAAAAGACTATTTTTCTAGCAAAATAGCCCTTGCCAAGCGATCAAAAAGAGATATTCTCAATCTTAAAATCCGTCACTGACCCCAGAGCAATACATTCTGAAGTTCTCCCCTCCCAGACACTTTGCAATGATATAGCGATATTCTTTGAGGACAAGGTTAAGAACATCCAAAAGGATATTGTAACACCTATTTCACAAGATCCTGTTAATGATCAGGAAGTGGATCATACGTACAAGAGGCCCTCCCTGCATACCTTCCAACCTATCACACTCTCGGCCACACAAGCCGCAATCATAGCCTGTAAATCAGACTCGCCACTGGATGCTTGCCCCCCTGTGTAACACCAAATTACGGATATTGGTAATCCAGTGATTAACCATATTGTGAACTCCTCCCTAGACTCCGGTAAGGTGCCTGATGAGTGGAAGCTCTCTATAGTAAAACCGCAAAAGAAAAAACTAAATGTGGATTCATCCAACCTTTCTACCCAATATCCTTATTGCCAATTCTGGGCAAAATCACTGAAAGAATGGTCTATAAGGAGCACCCAAACTTTTTTGAAAACTCTCAGACCTTCCACCCACACCAGTCAGGTTTCCTCCCCAAACACTCCACAGAATCCACCCTCCTTGAGATAACAGACACTCTCAAATTAATTATAGATAGTGGCAGGAAGGCAGTAGTGATTTTGCTTGATTTGTCTGCCACCTTTGATACCATCTCTCACGACATACTTTTGGCCAGACTAATATTTTGCAGCATATCCAACACTGTCCTGGCCTGGATCAAGTCTTTCCTGACCAACCGGAGGCAAGCAGTTTCCCTCGGTCCCTTTCTATCCCCCAAATGCTCCATCACAGCAGGAATGCCACAGGGCTCCTCACTTAGCCCACTCCTGTACAATATATATATATGTCCCCTCTCATTTCCCTCATTTCATCATTTGGGATTGAGATTACATCCTATGCAGATGACATGCAGTTGATTCTGTACCTGGATAACAATTCCTTATGTGTAGAAGAAAATTTCAAACTCTGCCTTAAGGAGGTCATCCTATGGATGAAAAACAACCACCTACGTTGCAACACAGAGAAGACAGAGATCCAGCTGATAGGAAAAGACAATCCCTTCCAACCAGAGGCCTGGTGGCCAGAGGAGGCAGCAGACCCCCCTTCCACTACGGAAGTGGCAAAAAAATTGGGAGTTTTATTTGATACATCCCTTTCTTTTAAGCTGCATGTAATCAAAATAGCTGGGACCTGCTTTGGTTTAATGAAAACTTTTTTAAAATTCTTCGATCTTATCCCCCTCTTGGCCAGGAAAACAGTCACAGTGGCATTAATACTCTCTCGTCTGAACTCTGGTATTAGCCTCCTGGCAGGTACTAACAAATCTACCCTGAAGAGGCTACGGGTAGATCAGTACACAGCTGCCCACCTGGTTCTGAAACTTCCTTGTAGGGCCTCTTCCTCAGCTGCTTTGAAATCTCTTCAATAGCTTCCACTGCATAAGAGAATTTTACGCAAGCTTCTTGTCACCACCTTCAGAGCAGCTCGCCGACTGGGTCCAGTATATCTCTTAGCAAGATTTCCACCATATTCTACAACAAGGTCACTTAAATCTTCATCGACAAACCTCCTCAAATTGCCTCGTTTCCAACTTAAAAACGTGGGGAGGGAAATCTGCAGCAGTGTTAGGAGCAAAAGCTTGGAATCTCATGTGAAGCAAATTGAGATTTCTAGAGACAGAAATGCAGTTTAGGAAGGCCCTAAAAACCTGGATCTTTGGAGCCTCAGATGAACTTTGTCATGCCCTTATCTAGGTTCCTAGGCCTCAGGATAAGGGTCTGGGCTTGCCTCTATCCGTTCGGCGCCAGGAGGCTCCTTCCGGAGCGACAGTTGTGCTCTATAAGTAACCCATTCAATTCAATTCAATTGTGCCACATTCAAGGACTCAACTCCAACCACCACTGCCCCTAAGGCTACTGTTCCCCCTGGTGCAACTCCAAGAGGTTGTACACAAAATAAGGGTGTAGTAGGTTTAACCCTGGAGTCCTAGGTTGTCAATCCCAGTAATCTGGGCAAATACAGAGGGCAGCCTTTGGGCAATGGAAAAGAGGCCTTGGCATTCAGGGACACAGGTGCCAGTGTCACAAAGGTGACAAAAGACCTGAGCAAATCATACTTGGTCAGATGTACCAAGTGACTGTAGCTAGACATGTCAGGACAGACCATTCCTTGGCAGTTGTTAATTTCACCTGGGCAGGGGTAACTGGCCCTAAGAAGGCTGAGGTAAGTACAGACCTCCCTGTTGAATGCTTGTTGGACAATTATTTAGAAACTTCAGCTTGGGCTGGAGTAGAACCCAGGACCCATGTAGAAATGTTGGGTATCCCTGCAGATGTGTTTGCTATGACTAGGTCACAGGCAAAAATGTCTTCCACTGAACAGGCCCTGGATCCTAGAATAAGGGACCAGGTGCCTTCCAAGAGAAGGAGCAGTAGGGGTAAGGCAGTGTCGTCCCCCTTGACTCAGAGTACAGATCAGTCTCTTGAGGTAGACGATATTAGTCCTAAAGAAGCAACTGTCTAAGAGGGACTTGAACCTGATCAGGTTGAGTTCTTGGGGACAAGGGGCCCTTCCAGGGCAGATCTGAGCCAGGGGCAGCTGAGTTGCCCCTCCATTGAACCCCTCAGACAGCAAGCTGTTCTTGAGGCTGCTAGGAGTGCCAGTGGGTCCCATAGGATCTACTGGGATGATGGACTTTTATACTTACAGAGTAGAGACCCCAATCCTGGAGCTACCAGGAGGTTGGTTATACCTCTGAAATTTAGGGGTTTCCTATTGACACTGGCACATGACATCCCATTAGTAAGTCACCTAGGCCAAAACAAGACTTGGGAGAGGGTTGTCCCTCACTTTCATTGGCCTCACATGTCAGAAGACACAAAGGAGTTTTGTCGCTCCTGTATCACCTGTCAAGCCAGTCTCAAGGCAGGTTGTACTACAAAGGCCCCCCTGATACAACTAACTGTGGTGGGGGTTCCCTTTGAGAGGGATGAGATTGACATTGTTAGTCCCATGGATCCTCAAACTGCATCTATGCACAGATTCATACTAGTGGTAGTGGACCATGCCACTAGGTATCCAGAGGCATTTCCCCTTGAAATTACCACAGCTCCTATTGTGGCTAGATCCCTCCTGGGAATCTTTTCCAGGGTGGGTTTTCCTAAAGAGGTAGTATCAGACAGAGTTGCAAACTTCATGTCTAGTTACTTGACTGCTATGTGGAAGGAGTGTGGAGTAAATTACAAATGTACCACCCTTATCACCCACAATGCAATGGTTTAGTTGAAAGGTATAAGAAACTGGCTCTTTATATACTGCACCAAAGTTTTGAAACACTGCGATCATTTGAAGAATACACTGTATGCCATACGTTGAAAGGCATGTGTTTTTATTGTCATATGAATCATTTTTTGGGGTCATTTGTATATAGTTTTAGGGTTTGTTTGTCACAAACTTTCTCCCTTGTATATTGATGCTATTTGATGTCAAACTCAATGATTTTGACCGCAGCAATAGGTCTATATATGGATTCTTGATCGTTCATTGGTATTAACATCGATTTTTGAACCTGTTTGATCAGTTATTATTCTTAGGCGTGTGACCAGGCATCAATCATTGTACATAATTGTGAGAAGGATATGATTTTGTAAATACATTCACTATTTGTATATTTAATTTTTGCTATTGGGTTTAGGCACTGTCATTTTAAATAAATGTATATGTTTGAGAACAGATGTATACCAAGAGGTTTGCAAATCCTTATCTTTCCTAACTTTGAAGTTTTGGAATCAGATCTTTTAAAGGATTGGGAGGAGGGATTATATGAGGCCTCATACAGAATGATGGGAACATTAATTACCAATGCAGAGAGAAAAGTCTCTAAAATCAAGGAAGAGATCAGGATCCTGGAAAAAGAGATCAATGATAGTAACTTGAAAGAAGTAATACAAAAAAATGGAGATTTTGAAGAAAGAGCTGAACAGCTATCAATTATATCTTAAAGAAAAAAAGCAGAGAAAAATACAGAGAGACGAGAGGACTATGGACGGAGGACATATTTTTACGTTTGCACGTAAATACGATGATTTAATGCAGAAACCCCAACAAATAGGAGACAAAAAGAGTGAGAAACCTGTCAGCATCTCATCTAGCAGTACTTCACTTTCATCACTAGCGAGTGACCCTGGTGAGGGAACAAATAACACATCTGTTCTAGATCCTTCCTCTGTTTTTTTACAGGAGGTACGAAGTTACCGACTAAGGAACCGCATGAGAACACCAAACAAAGACGTAGGCGGAGGGGTGGCAAGAAACACCAGGTCAGGCACAAAGGCCAGGGAACAGACTGTAGGAATCAAGAAGTAAATGATGATATGATAGAAGAAATTGGTTTTCGTGCAATATCTTCTGATTGTAATGCTCTATCCATTGTTAATTTGTCCTTGAGAAATTTATCATCTGAAGAAGAAGAACTTGTTTTGAGTAAAGGGCTTAGTTACTGCCTCACGAGTAAATGTGACTTTGTAAATGTGCACACAGACTTATTCAAATTTGTTTGAAAGGTGAAAATAAAAAAATTCTTTGAAGATCATCCGGCTGGTCAATGTCCTCTATTACCTGCTAGCAACAGTAATCATGTACCGTCTATACCAGATATTCACCATACGCATTTGCTTGCCTCATTATATGATGATGAGGAAATAGGAGATGCCGCTCAGGTAGCCAGTTATCTGGGCATATCACAAGACTATTCAACTGATAGTGGGTTACGGTGTAGATCAAAATTCATGCCGCCTTTGACGAAAGCCTCCTCAATAGATGACTTTTATAAAAAAGTTACTAATGATCTCTATGATCTAGATGACTTGCATCACAATAGGAAGGGCTGCACCCATACGAACATTCTTAGTGCAGAAGAGAGGACCATATTGCACTCATTAAAGGATGATGAAAATGTAGTCATCAAAGAGGCAGAGAAGGGCGGCATTATCATTCTCATGAACCTAAGTGATTATTTACATGAGATTGATAGGCAAGTAAATGACTCTGAATGTTATGACAAACTTATGGCTAATCCTATGTCCCAGATAGAGGGTAACATCAACTCCAAACTATGGGACTGGCACGAATCACATCTTCTGTCAGATCAGGAACACAAATTTTTACAGGCCCACCATTCCAGGTCAACTTATATTTACATCTTACCAAAGATCCATAAAGGGGGCGTCTTTCCACCTGGCCGCCCTATTATTTCCGGGAATGGTGGGCCAACTGAGCATATATCTCAAAACGTTGATAATTTTCTTCAACCTATTGTGAAGAATTTACCATCAGATCTCTTGTGCAAACTTGAGGATTTTAAATGGGACCATGAGAATTTACTTTTTGTTACCATGGATGTGAAAAGTCTTTATACTTGTATTTGCATTCAAGATGGGATGAAGCCATTGAAACACTTTCTTTTTAGACGGGGGCACAACATTCTCACTCAAAACGGGCAAAGAACTGTTACAACCTTCAGCTAAAATCAAACAATCCAGAATAGTGGTACTATCATAATACTCCACTATGAGCCAACAATATAAATGCATCATCCGGTCACACTAGCCATTATTAGCAGGAGAACCAGACTTCAACGGAATCTTCACTACTGAACCACTGTTTGGTTACACAAGGAGTAAAAACATCCAGGAACTGCTCAAGACTTCTTCAAAATTCAATTCGGTTGTTTACAAAGGGACAATTCCATGTCATAATTGCAGCAACTTCCACAGTATCATTAAAGGGAATACGATTATGCACCCCATGCGAGGTACACCCATCAAGTTGAAGGTCAAGGCAACACGTGACACACCCAATGTCCTTTATCTTTTGAAATGCTCTTGCGGCTTTGTGTATGTTGGTAAAACCACCAGGAAAATAAAGACACGCATATTGGAGCACAAAAGTAACATCAGGACCAAAAACTTGAAATCTGCAGTAACAGTCCACTTCAACGAAAGACAACACAACATAGCACAATTGAAATTTACAATTTTGGAAGTTGTGGATAAAATAGTTGGGAGAGACAACAACAAGACCCTTCTACAAAGGGAGAACAATTGGATTTATTTGCTTGATGCAATGAAGCCGAATGGACTCAATGACCGGCTGGAATTCGCTTGCTACCTGTGATTAAGACTGAAACTAGTAGCGGTGCATTGCACGTTTAACTCACGTTTATTTTTACAGATTTTTTCACAGTTCTTAGGTTCATAACTTTTTTATTAATGGCACTGTCAGATTTGCATTGTTTTCATCTGATGCATTAACACTCTTCCATCTAGGATGTTTCATATCCACTTTGAGGAATATGTGGGTAATCACGATTACATTGTTTCATATTAATGCATGAACATTCTCTCATGCAGGATCTTATCAACCGGCTTCATTTATTTCATTATTATTACAGTCACGATACAATGTGTGCACCAGCTTAATTTAATGTTCATATGAATAACATTTTGTTTAAGCAGGATTCAGTTCAGTCATGTCCTTATGAAGAAGTTTCCAGTCACTCTTCACACAGATAAAGTGTTCTGCAGTGTTTTAAGATGGCGCCCATTTAGACATTGATGGCACTGTCCGCTTTTCATTTCAATCAAACTCGCCTGACGAACATGAGCTTTATCAACACCGATACGCTGGGACTTTAATAAACACTGCTAAAGACATGTACATATCTATCAGAAGGTAAGACGAGCACTTTTTCGCAACTTAACTTATGCACCAAATTTCTTTTTTCACGTTCACCAGGACGTTAGTTTATCGGCACTTTAGGAGACACTCGAGAATCCTAAGCGCACCATGGTAACCCGTCACGTTTTAACAAATTGGCTTTCTTTAGCTAACGGCCCTTCAGATAAACCTTTCACAACAGTTAGTTCTTTTATTTTCTAACGCAACATTTATGCTTCACGGAGGCTGATAACCGATCACGCTTTCAAACGCATGTTTCACTTCGGGTATAAGCCAGGTCCATGACTTACATGATACCGCTTTAAATTATCATTACTCTTTAGTTTGAAGCACTTACAACAGCCAAATTATAACTTTACTTATTGACATGATTCGGGGTGTGGACCCTCATACAGATATATCTTTCTATTTAGATTCCGCTGAAGAAGTGCACGGTAGTGAACGAAATGCATTGGGAATGCCTTTAAAATGATTGATTTAATACCAATTGAAGAAGATTACATTGTAACGCATTGGATACATTGAACATATTTATGAATTGAATAAAACTTTATGTTTGCGCAAAGAACATTGGTTAACAATTATTGAAACCAACTACCTTTGAACCACTTAACCGCACTTTGCGGTTCATGCTGAGCCCAGAGGGTCGACCCTAAGTACAGAGGATGCATTTAAAGTTATTTCGAGTAACACTCCAAGGTTCAGAGAGTGAGACCTCGGAGGCACACTACAAACTTGCAACCATTTAGAAATCAGTCTGTGTGCAGCCAACCATTGAAATCTCCTGGCAAAACATTTAGAACATACTGATATGCTCCTAACCATGGCACAGATGATTCTCACACATAACTCATTCTTACACAATGGTGAGTGGTTCTTGCAGCGATGCGGCCCCGCAATGGGCTCCTGATTCTCCATCCTATGCTAACCTCTTTATGGGGTTGTATGAGGTGGAGCATGTCTGAGGCCCGGAAGCGGACACATGGAGCGACAATGTGATCTTTTACGCCAGATATATTGACGATGTCATCATGATATGGCATGGATCTGTGGAACAGCCTAACAAATATTTCAGCTATTTAAACAAAAATTAATTCCATGTGAAACTCACCATCCAATACTCTGAGACCAGCATAGAGTATTTGGACCTAAGGTTATTCATTAAAGATGCGACTACACATAGTGACATATTCAGAAAAAAGACTGCGTGCAACAGCTACTTGCATCCGACCAGTGCACATCCACACTCTACCACTGAAGCCATACCTTATGGCAAGATGGTTCGTGCCAGGCGAAATTGTAGCTTGGAAGAAGACTTTACAAGAAACATCAGTAATATTAAGACACATTTCGCTAAGAGGGGATATAATCGAGCTTACCTGGACAAGGCAGAGAGGAGAGCCATATCTCTTAAAAAAATGAAATTTTGACGCTCAAAGTGGGGTGGAAACAAGATGTTAAAAAAACAGATTCTGAGATTCTCTTTATTACTGAGCATAATATGTTCAGCAATCATATTTATAACATCTTGAGAAAGAACTGACACCTCCTTGGAAAACAGGGGTTTCTGAATACTGTAACATCTAGGAAACCGAGAGTTAATCACCGTAGAAGTAAGACCTTGAAGGATATAATAAGCCCTAGTTACATCAGGGATATTTCCACTCCACCGACAACATGGCTACCTGATAAACCTCTTGGTTTCCACATTTGTGGTAATTGTGGCGTCTGCAAATTTGGTCTACATAGGAGCAGGAAATTCAGGAATGATACTTCTAGGGAGTTCTCGATTAATTGCTTCATCAACTGTAACACCACTTTTACAGTGTATATGATCACATGCTCCTGTCAAAAGAAATACATTTGGAGTAGCATACGCAATCTTAAACTGCGGATACAGGAGCATGCGAGAGCCATCAAGAACAGAGATGATAAATATCCTGTCTCCATGCATATACAACGTGAGCATCCGAATTGCATGACCTTTACCTTCCATGGCATTGATCAGGTTAGGATGCCGGAGAGAGGAGGTGATAGAGAATTTTCTTCTTAGGCAACAAGAAGCTTCTTGGTTATGTTGTGCAATTTGGCCTAAACACTAATGATGAGATGCATCTTTTTTTTGTGATGAGATTGAAAATGATGAATATATGTAATTGTATGATGACTTAATGAGGTGTCACTGGCCTTTGCACAGTTCGAATTTCATCAGGAAAACTTCAAGTCTAAGAGATTTGTGCTTTAATGTGAGACTGTCACAAAGTTCTTTAAGAAAAGCTTTTTGAAATCACTAATTGTCATATTGTGAAAAAATCTCACTGTTAAATGCAAATGTTTTTTGATTTATTGAGTTTCCATATGAGCAACAAGTTGTCTGTAACTCATGCAAAATTTACAACATGAGACACCGGTGAAATTATCATGAGGTAATTTGAATCAATCATAGCAAGATTTAAAAAGTTACTATTTCCCCCCCAAAAATTGTATGTATATCTAGTCTTTTGAATATATTTGGCACTTTGCTGCTACTATTTGATTTATACACACTAATTATGTCTTCAAATATGGCCGCCGCCTGTACATGCATTCCTCACCCTCGGTGTCCAGTACACATTAGCATGGGACAGCATGCGCTGCACTTATGGGGAAAGATTATCACACAAATGCATCTGCTGGTATTTTTAATAACTTAGGGAATACTTGTGAGCCAATAAAGGACACCTGGCAAATTATTTACAACTATGTTGCTATAAAGAACTCGCACAACAAGGCAATGTTTAAAAAAGAAAAAATAACATGAACCCGTATATAAGATCGCACTTCAAATTCAATTTTGCCCTTGTTGATATTTCTCATTTGAAACACGTGTACCCGCTCTGTTTAGGGACCATAGAACGCGATCTTGATGCTATGGATAACAGCTATAAGATGGCTGCCACATTCCATTTTGACCGGCATTCGTTAATTGGGAAAAACAAAAGTCATATGCCTGCTCTGTTTAAGGACCATAGAATGCGATCTTTATGCTATAGATAACAACTGTAAGATGGCTGCCACATTCCACTTTGACCGGTATTGGTTAATTGGGTAAAACGAAAGTCATATGACTTTTTGCTTCTGGGTGGTGGCCTTTAAAAACGTAAGTTCTTTGCGGCTCTGTTTGGTGAAACTGACACACTGACCTTGCTGCGTGCTGTTATCAGGCCGATTCTTGGTAAGTTTCTTGGGGTATACAAGTCCTTTGTTGATTTAAATACAATGGGAAGAGCTTTTACAGTGTTATGAGGGGCAATAGAGTTCACAATGGTGTTTGTATAATATTGCCTTAAAATAGACCAAAATTTACTAATAGGTGCGTTAGCATTTTTGGCACGATGCAGATATGTTCTAAAATTAGGATATTTACTGGTACGTGCCCTAGGATACCTATTGTTGTGTAGGGAGCACGTTTCAAAAATGGCAGCGCAAACTACCGGGTTACTTAGGTCAGACTCAATCGAAGTCACTGCCCCTTTAGAAAATTAGGTCATTTTGACAATATTGGAAATAAACCAGTTAGGGAGCTCCCTAAACCAGTTAGGGAGAAGTGTGGCTCACTGGTTAGAGGAGGCAGACCCTGAAGCAGAGGTCAGACCCGGGACCAGGGTTCAATTCCCGACGCGGCAGGGTCTTGAGCCCAAATGTCCACGGACTCGATAATTCTCGCTTCGGTGCCCACTCTAATCATGGGTTCACACTCTGCAACTCTGGGCATTAGCTTGCTTAATCTCCAAAACGGCCCCCCCTGCGGCGGGATGCCTGGCTTTCACCTTGGGGATGCCCAGTATGGGTTATCTCACAGGGAAAAGCCAGGACGGGTTCCAAAGGCAAGCGCCGAGATGCCCCAGGGTGATTCGAGCGCTATATAAGAACATTAAAAAAAAAAAAAACATTGACAAGGGGAGTGGTAGCATGTGAGGCGCTGCGCAGACATGCATCTGTAAAGGGAATATTCTCTGAAACTTATCTGAGTGTATACAACGCTATGTAGTGAGCTATGTTCTAAAGATGGCCACCATAGTTCCCTGACTATTTAGGGCAGACACATTTGAAGCTATTGCGCTCTGAATGAAATGATGTAAATTGACATTAGTGTAACACATATTCGTAAAGGGAGGCATATAATCAAGGGGAGTCTTAACATGGGCAGCGCTGTGCAGAAATACGCTTGTAAATCGAATAATCCCTGAAATTTGTCCGAATACACATAGCGTTAGGTTTTAAACTTACTCCAAAGATGGCTGTAATAGTCACCGGTTTCTTTAGGGTGAACAAATTGTAGCAATGATGTCCTTTGTAAATAGAATAAAGGACATCACTTGTGCGAATACATACAATGTTAGGTTTTAAACTTATTCTAAAGATGGCTGTATAAAGTCATCGGTTTGTTTAGGTTGGACAGATTTGAGGTAATGGTGTCCCACGATTATGGGATCTATTTATGATTTTAAATTTGTACTGGACGTTCAGACTCGGCCAATTCCGGATACCTGCTTTAATATATATTATGCCATGTGACAAATATGTCCCCCTAGATGGCCGGACTAACTATCCGATATTTAAGATGATTGGTCATTTTATTTGTCTTACTTTGCACATATATTACCCTATTCTTGCCTTCTTTTTATCACTAAAGGTGGTATCACAGTACTGTAACGTGAAGGTTATTCATACAGGTAATTATTGGGAACAGTGGGGCCTTCAATATATTATGCCAAAAAACAATAAATATAGACCAGAATCAGTACTATATAGATTCACTATGTCCAGCCGGACATTGTTTGATTTAATAAATACAAAAGGTAAGTACTAGAGTTCAAGACAGAACGCCATAGAGTGGGACACAATACTGTATCCTTCAAGGTTCACAACATAAATACAATAACAGTTAAACAAAACATTTTCAGGCACAAAAAAGAGCTTATCACCAATACATGGATCATGAGGGCAAGCTTTTTAGAGAAGTAGACAGTGATGCACAGGTTTTAACAAATGTGTTTAACATTCATAATGTCTAACAGAGTCGACGAAGTTTCGATCTATACCGAGGTATATAGATCATCATCAGGACTGGAAAATAAGCACGCCTGAAAAATACACTGACTGTAAAATAGAAGAACGGGGAGGGAGGCAGGAAGCAAAATGCCAAGCATTAGAATTATTCAATGGTAACAGTGAAAAGATTGACACATGAAACCTCCATAGCTGAAAACATTATGGCGGGCAGTGCATTTAACTGATTAAAATAGGCAGCCTAATCAATTGGGTGAGCTGTCAAGAGTATACAATAGAATCATAATGAGGCAGTGAGAAAAGAATTAGTTGCACATGGTACATGGCTGAAAACAAAATCGGATGGTACATTGTAGTGAAACACTGGCACGACTGAGTGAACTGGCCATATTAAGGTGATATTTGAAATCATGAGAATAGGAAAGAGAGTGATAAAGCTTGTTGCCTAGGTGGGATGTGAGCCACTCTCATACGATCAAGGTGCTTATGTGAGGCCGAAAACACTAGTTGGAAATTGTGTCAAGATGAGATATTAGACAGACGGCATAGGTACACATGAGAACAATCTCTGATGTAATTCTGCTAGTATAGATCTGAGCCCAATTTGGGGTTGCATGATTGTGACCCATTTCATGCATTCAAAAAATCAGAGTGGGTGTGTGAATATTAACCGCGGTCGGTGCAAGGAATGAGAGCCGGAAACTCACCAGGTTGGCGAGTGTGAGGGCTGGAGCTCCCAGGGTTAAGGGAGTAGTACGGGTGTGCTGGTGGAGGAAGGGGAGGGGAACGGTACGATCAACATGCAGATACGGATGTGGGGAAGGAATAAATAAACGAGCAGGAAGCGCATGCTTACCTAATTATCTTTTTACGGTCGGAACCCATACTCAAAGATTAGGGACATAAGGTAAGGATATCTTCTGCTGCAAAAAATGCGTCCGTGACGGCAGACCACCCAGGCACATAATTAGATGCTCCGGGCCAGCCGCAAGCAGAACCTAAAATGGAAAAGGATGCATTAAGGGCATGCAGGACTGGTGGCTGGGAAGGATAAAAGAGAAACCACAGGGCTTTCTTACAGTGTTGTGAGGAGCGGGACCACTACTGCCAGGATCGGCGATATGGGGAGCGAGATCGCGGCTGCCAGAATCGGCGGTGAGCGAGAAATATGGGCATGCGGTTTAAAAATGGAGCAAGACCGCTCACGTGATCATGCGCGTCGTGTGGTGTGGTAGCATAGCAAGCTTGCCGATTAAGGCGGCCATGTTGAGTGAGTGAAGCTCGTACGGGAGCACACAATGCAAGGATAGAAATAAGCCCAGGGTCAGGATTATGGGAGCATATCAAGTTGTAGTGTAGTTCCTATTTTCCCAATAGGCTCTGAGCATTGGAATAACATAAACAGCAGTGTAGACGTAGGACTGAGGTCATCTAGGTCTCTACTGACTATGTTAAAGTTAATTTAGGTTTGTGCCAGCTAGCTCAGAGGTCACTGGAAACTTTCTTGAATGAAGAGGGATGGATAACCTTCCCTGGCTCAGACAAGAAGGGATTCAGTTTCCGACAACCGCATAAACATGACAACTTTGCTCCCTCAGAATAAGAGTATATCTCCAGAGTCATGTGAAAACAATAGACAGATATTTCACTCAGTCAGCAGTGCATACTTAGTTTCACCAGAATGCAGAGAAATAGAGAGACGGGCGTTTTCAATAAAAGGTGTTATTTATTGAGGAGTCTTCCTTCTCATGCAAGAGAAATGAATTGCCACAATTGCAATACTTAAAGTAAAGTGCGTACAGTAAAAGTAGTATTATGAAATAATTCTGTAAAAGCATTGATACGGTTTCTTAGCCATATGATACTTTTAAAATGGATAAAATATATACATACAGAAATATATTGACTAAAAGGCTCAACTGGTGCTTCTAACTGTGCCTACCCCGGTGTACCTGACCTAAGCCTAATACATGGGAAGGGACAAGTAAGTAGCGATGTTAAGTTAAGCTGGTTAAGATAATTTTGCCAAGAATCTGCATCAAGAATTCTCCTAAGGGTTTAGTCAGCTTGAGGTAACATGAATTTTTATGGTCAAGAAATGTCCCCTAACGTGAACCCCACTGTCTCCATGTACGTGCTTCAAGTACATGTAACTTCCCTCCATGACCAGATATGAAGACGCAAATACATTTGCGTCCAATGTTAACTTGTCCTCTTTCAGATCCACCATGAATGGATTGAATATTCAGTTCCCAAGTATGCCATGCCAACGTCTTTACATGGTGCACTTTCACGTTTTTCCTGGCTCTGTTGAGTTAGGCCCTGATTTCTGCCATCGAGCCTTTCTGCCTTCTGCCTCCTGTGAGCTGCAGCCTGGATCCGCATCCCTGACCTTTACCTTACTCCCTGTGCGGCGAGCGGTACCCGGCTCGGCCTGCTTGCCTGCCTGCCAAAGATCCTTTAGCCTTCAAGTTATCTGCTCCGCTCCTCGAAAATACATTCCTGTCTAGGGATTTAGGTAAACATTCCCACAGCTGCAGAGCAAAGGGCCCGGCCTTCCTGTCTCCGTGCAAGTAACACACTGCTCCAGTTACCATGGTAGGCCCATGGCCCCTCGCATTACACGCAGACACGTAGACGCATATGCACACACTAGCAGTCAGTATAGAATAGCCTTTACCCGAGAGAACTTTCCTTCTAGATAATGCAGTTCCTCAAACACTAGATATCAGATATGATTGGGATTAGGTTGTTCTGACATGCCAGACTTCTGTCTCCCCTTGCAATGCTAAATGTCAAGTCCCCTTCACCCTCCAGTTCCACGTCAATCACACGTCATGTTGCCTGCGCGCGCATCCTTGCCATATATTTCTGCTGACACTGCAGGATTCCTCTGGGGATCCACCCACCTGTGACAATTTCATGTGACGTTTCTAGCACACACCTCCGTGTACGCCCTCGTGCACGCCTTCTGTTACGCACATGCGTTCTTATCTTGTTTCATTCAGCTGTTACGCCTTCTGTATCCATCACCATTGTATGCATTTACTATATATATTGTGCACTGTTAATAAAGTATTGTCTATCCCTTCCTGAACCTTCGTGGTGATGGAACATGATACCATGGTTCGAACCATTCCATTACATGGAATAAAACCCTTATAACTCTGACTCCACGGACTCTGCCTCTCATTTCTGATTGAGCTATTTTTTTTAACTTTACCGCATAGAAATTCCGCATAGGTAAAACTTTATTTACCACATAATTTGGTGCCCGAACAGGTACCCCTCCCCCACCTTACACGCCGGCGGTGCGTTGCAGGCCTAGCCCCCTGCCACAGCCGTGACGGACAACTACGCGTACCCGCAGGATTTCCTGTATCTTCCTCAGGCCAACGGAGGTGACTGAGACTGCGATCGACACCCAGACGAGGCGGTGAGGAGTGCGGAGGATCCCGACCAGAGCCCAGCCGAGAGAGCAAGGTCCGAGGTGTTCAGAGGCCCACCAGTTCCGAAGTATCTACGTCACGTGTTGAGTCGAGTCCAGTCCGGTCCAGTCCAGTGTCGAGTTTTCCGAGGCCTTCCGTTCCGTGCTTCCCGGTGAGTACCGTTGCTGGGGATGCATCAAGACGGGTGCATTAATTTGTGTCCGGTCAAGACGGGTTTGGGTACACAGACCCGGTCTGCACTGTTTTAGCAGTGTATCTGTACTGTTTAGCAGTATATCCAGTATCCAGTTATCGAGTTATCTAGTTATTTTTTCAAAATGTTTAAATGTGTTTTAATATCGTGGTATGAGTGATTGTTTGATCTTCATTACTGTGTTTATTGTATTAGTTGTGTTCAAGTTCGAGTAAGTATCAAGTATCAAGGTTCAAGATGCCTCTATTCTCTAAACTGAGACAGATAGGAACTAGAAAAGGGATACTCGAGGAAGCTGTTCCCATCCCACCCAGGGACACTCCCGGATATTTTATGTACCACAAGCACGGCTTAGATGCCGTATTATATCTCGACTTGTGGGTGGATTACACTAAAGACTTAGCAGAGAATCAGAAATGGCCCATTACAGGGACATGGGAAGCCGAGTGCATCATGAGAGTAGAGGAAGCGGTATGGAAGAAGAAAGCCAGACAGTCACAGAAAGATGCCATTGAATTATGGCGTAAAGAATCACATAGACGGACCGAGAAATCACTCAGAAAAGCAGAGAAAAGTAGAGAGGATTCTGAAAAAGCCAAAGAAAAGGAACTACTAGAAGAAGGAGAACGAGTTAGAATGGAACAACACGACAGACAAAGTAATGCCATTATGACAGGATTGTATCCAGTCCTGGCCGAGGGCCTGCCCAAGGCGACCCCGGAAACACCGACAAATCTGCCCCCTCCATTGGTTCCGACTAAATTACGTCACAAGACCGCAGCAGACATTTTTCTTTCTTCCTATTTAGACGATGTAGCTCCTGCTTACACTAATGTACCTACCCATGTCCCACCTGCTGACGTTAACCTACCCCGTGATCGTCTGCCCCCGGGTCCCCAACCGCAGATCCCTCCCGCACCGCTTCCTGCACCCGTACCCGTTGTTCCTCCTGGTATTCAACAACCGCATCCACTTATTCCTTTTGGGACTGACGCTGCTCAGGCCCCAACCCAGTTACAGCAGGTACCGACCCTACAGCCAGGTTATGATCAAGCCTCCGCTTCAGGAGGTGCTACAGGAGGTTATCAAACACCCCCACCGTTACACCGAGTGACAATGAGAGATTTAGCAAAGGCTCGGACACCCAAAGGTGCACCGGCCGAACAGCTTAGAAGAGAACTTACGGATTGCAGATATGACGCAGTGCCCGGTACAACAGGACCCATGTTGTTGTAGACGTGTTACAGATTATTTGATATTACTACCAGGAATGCCAGAACATCTAGACAAATTGTATTATTTTATTAGAACAGGAGAAGGACCGGAATGTGTTGCTGAAGCCATGTCACGTCAGAAAGTAGAGAACAAAGGTTTAATAATGCTATTTATGGTTAATTGTTTAATAAGAGAACAAGATCAGGCAGGTTTTTCCCAAAGTGAGATGGATAGACTGAATAGATGGAGCCAGAATATTGCGGATGGTAAACATGATAAGGAGAACAGTGTACATACTATGGTTAGAAAGATCCGTAAAGAAATATTAGAAATACATGCCCAGCGAGCACCTGAAGAACAACTTGAATCAGACGGTCCGCCTTCCTCGCAGGAGGATGATACAGAGGATCTAGCAGAAACTTCGCAACAGTCAGACAAACAGATGATAGCATATGTAGGAAAGGGTAGACCCTTTAATAAAATGTTACGCCCAGAAAGCAAGAGACTTTTTCACTCTGCCATGTCAAACCCGAGGACTCCTGAACATCTATTTCAGGCTACCGATAAAGTACTTCAAGAACGAATGGGGTACCATGTACTCAATTCCATGGATGAACAAGAATTAGCCAGGTCAGCAGTACAATGGGCTGACAATTCCGATAAATATAATGATAACGCAGTAGCGCAAACATTTTTGAATCTTTCCCCAGACGAACAGCGACTAGCTGGTATGTACATGATACAACACCTCCTTTTGTTGTATAAGAGCCAACATTCTGATCCAGGTCCCCTACCTGATGTACTAATAGAGTTACTAATGAATAAATGGAGAGGCCTAGGTACCGATTTAATTAAAGTAATTTTAGAACATCGACACAGATATAGTGCTTTCCTGAATCCACAGTTTGTTTCAGCTCCACCCCCAGAAAGGAAAGTGTTTTACATAGACAGACAGAATCCCTTGCGAGAAGTGCATCCAGTCAGGAATGATGATAATACCCTTACACGTGTGTATGTATACACGCCCATAACTAAAATGGAATTATTGGAAATGAAGAAAATAGTGCCTAGTCATGATAAAGACCCAGCAGGCTTTCACCGTGAAATTAAAGACATGTTACTCATGGGAGATTATACCTATCCTGATATTATGAAAATATTGAAAGTATTACTGCCGGCTGGTATTTACGAGAAACTTAAAGAAAAAGAATGGGAGGTGGGAGACCAAAAGATTGATTGGGCTGCATTAGAAACTGAAGAAACAGGTCGAACCCCAGGTTTGGGCCTTGGGGATAAAACTAAAGCATTACCAGGATTGTTAGTACAGGTTTTGCCACGATTGTTAGCAACCAAAAAGGAAGACTGGGATGCAATCTCAGCATGCAAACAGAAACCCGATGAAGACACTAGTGATTTTTATTCCCGATTTGAGAAATGTTTTACCATTAATAGTGGCCTGAAACCAAGTAGCGAGTCATACCCGCATCTTTTTGTATCCAAATTAGTCGAGAATTCTTTGCCCCAGGTTAAGAACCGTGTACTGAAAGTCGAGAGCACATGGCAAGCTAATTCGCCTTCACAAATGTTACAGATGTTACAGTACCACCAGAACAGAATTAGGGAAGAACATGATCACGAACAGAGACGTATGAAAGATACGAAAATGAAAATGCTAGTTGCTCAGTCAGTTCCATCAGACGGACATAAAAAGGGTACGGCGCAATCACAATCCAATACTTCAGCAGCTCCTGTTAAAGGGACTTGCAACTATTGTAAACAGCCAGGTCACTACGTAAACGATTGTGCAGTTTTGAAACATAATATAGCAACAGGTAAAACTAAAGAGAGACCACGACAACCTAGACAAGACCAAGTCCAACAACAAGTACCACAGAATGTACAGCCTATGCATGCTTCACAACAGACAGTACAGACAGTAGCGGTACCACAGCCACAACCGATTGCCGCAACACAACATGCAACACAGCAGATGTACCAATATGCACAAACTGATTATCCCGATTATCAGCGATACACATGAAACAGCCTAGAGAGGGAGGTTGGCTTGCCTCTTATTGAGGTTCCTGTAGATCAAGAGGGTCCTTATGTACATAGTCAAGTATTAGGGAAAGATAGAAAGTTTTTGATTGACACAGGGGCAAGCAGGACAACAATCAGTCACAACGAGGTTCCAGGGGCACCCCTCTCAGGCTCACAGAATGTTTCCCTTGGTTTTTCAGGAAAGCCTATTGTCAATGAAGTATCAAAACCTGTTCCCCTTGCAGTTGGTCCATTGTCACGTACTACAGATTTATTGCTCACGAAATCATGTCCAGAAAACTTACTTGGTATTAAGACACTGAAAGCTCTAGGAGCTGTAATTTGTTGTTCTCCGGAAGGAGTAAGATTGTTCCTGCGTGATTTTAAGGGTCACTATGTGTTGAGAGATATTGATTCCAGATTACAGAATGTTCCTGCACATTTATGGGCACAAGGCCCCACTGATGTAGGTTGTATGCACATTACTCCATATCGTGTCACACTCAAGCCAGGAGTAGTACTACCACGCATTCGACAATACAAGTTACCGCCTGATGCTGTAGTGGCTTTACTGAAAATCATTGACAAGCTCATTGCACAAGGAGTGGTTGTAGAAACCGACTCCAATGTTTGTAATTCCCCTATCATTCCAATTCTTAAACGTACTGACCCAAATGCATCCCCAGTCTATCGATTAGTTATCGATTTACGAGAACTGAATAAATGCATTGTACCACAATATCCCGTGGTCCCAGACATTTCGCCTCTATTGACTGCTATTGATTCTGAAGCAACGTTCTTTACTGTAATAGACCTCAAGAACGCCTTCTTTAGCGTCTCCATTGATCCGGAAAGCCAATATCTTTTCGGATCTGTTTAAATGGCCGAAGTTTCTAATTTGCACGCGCACCTCAAGGATTCACAGAAAGCCCCAGCATCTATAGCCAAGCATTGAAAAGACAACTTGACAGTATTCACATGCCACCCAACACCGCCCTACTTCAGTACGTCGATGATCTATTGATCACCGCCCGTAGCGAGCCTGATTGTGAACAAGCATCACTGACGGTTTTGCATTTCCTGGCGGACAAGGGACACAAGGTGTCTCCTTCGAAGCTGCAATTCTGTGTTCAGCAAGTGGTGTACCTTGGGCACTTGCTGTCCAAGGGGGGGAGACAGCTAACACCTGACCGTATCCAGTTAATTGTAAACATGTCACAACCCAAGACACAAAAGGAGGTACGGGCCTTTATAGGCCTCACTTCTTACTGTAGACAGTGGATCCCTCAGTACGCATTTCTAGCCAAGCCACTTATACAGTTGACAACCCAGGAGGCAGCGTCTTCGACTGTCCTCCCTTGGACTCAGGAACATACACAAGCTTTTGATGACTTAAATAAAGCCTTATGTCAAGTTCCAGTTTTAGCGACACCATGTTACAGCAAACCTTTTACACTCTTTGTTACTGAACGTGATGGTACTGCATTGTCAGTACTCACTCAGGATCAAGCAGGTTCACACAAACCGTGTGCTTATTTTTCTAGTACTTTAGATCCAGTAGCCCAGGCTCTGCCTGCGTGCTTGAAATCTGTAGCAGCAACAGCTCTAGCAATTAGACAAAGCGATTCCATAGTGTTAGGACATCAATTGACAGTACAAGTTCCACACGCCGTGGAAGTCCTTTTAAACAGAACACAGACTCAGCATTTGACTATAGCACGACTGACAGGTTATGAATTGACATTGTTTCAGCCACACATAGAAATCAGACGCTGCAATACACTGAATCCTGCTACACTTTTACCATTAGGTGAGACAGACCCTTTGGCACATGATTGTGTTGAAGTCATTACCATTACGACGAAACCCAGACAAGACTTGACAGATATCGCATTACCCGATCCAGACCTGACACTTTATGTGGATGGTTCATGCATGAGAACAAGTACAGGAGAGTTAGTGGCCGCATATGCAGTCACGACAGAAACTGAAGTCATAGAAACACACCGCATTGACACCCTGTCAGCTCAAGCAGCGGAGCTCGTCGCTCTGACCCAAGCCTGCATTCAAGCCAAGAACAAGAAAGTTAACATATACACAGATTCACGTTATGCATTCGGAGTTGTACATGACTTCGGAGTCCTCTGGCAAGAGAGAGGTTTCTTAACCTCTCACGGAGCCAAAATCCAGCATGGTCCCCTCATTCAAGCACTGTTAGAAGCAATACATTTTCCAACAGCCATAGCCATCATGAAGTGTAAGGCACATACGAAAGTTACAGATACCATTTCCCAGGGTAACGACCTGGCAGATCGAACAGCCAAGCATACAGCTCTGACTCATACTCACACAACTGACATGACAAAGACAATAGTCCCGACACCGACACATTGCATGACAGTTAAGGATCCCGCACTAGATGTAATTGACATACAGACACATGCTACTCCAGACGAAATAAAGAAATGGACTGAACTAGGAGGGATCCAGACAGACCAGGGATGGATGACGAAGGGAAAAGCCACATGGTTTCTCCCCGACTCTATGGTTCAAGTTATGATTAACACCGCACATAGTCCAGCACACTTAGGAGAAAAGGCTATGTTAGACAGTTTACAGAATCTTTGGTACAATAAACATTTACGAGCAGCGGCAAAACAGAAAGTGCGTACTTGCATGATCTGTTGTCAGTTCAACCCAGGTAAAGGCATTCCCGTAGAGCAAGGTGGATTTCATCCTCCCGACCATCCTTTTGAAGTCCTCCAGATGGATTATATCCAGATGGAACGTTGTCGAGGATTTAAGTATGTCCTCGTAGTTGTATGTGCGCTTTCCCGATGGACAGAAGCATATCCAGTCCCAGATTACACTGCTCCGACCACTGCCAAGCAGCTGGTACATGAATTCTTCCCGCGATATGGTTTGCCCCGTGTCGTGTACTCAGATAATGGTCAGCCATTCTCGTCCGAGCTTATGAAGCAGGTATCACTCCTGCTAGGATACCAGTGGAAATTCCATTGCGTCCGACATCCCGAAGCAGCAGGTCTCGTAGAGAGACACAATCAGACACTGAAAACACGCCTTGCTAAGATTTGTGCCGAGAAAGGCGTAGACTGGATAGTTGCATTGCCAGTTGCACTCTTTTACATGAGAATGGTAGCTCATTCAAGAACAGGGCTATCCCCGTATGAGGTGGTCTTTGGCAGGCCACCAAATATGTGGGGGACGCCTCTGCCTCGTAAGATCACAGATGTTGACTGTAATATGCTGACAGATTATCTTGCCTCCTTGATGTCTGCACTACAATCATGTCGTTCACAGGTAGCTGCAGCCTTTCCCGACAACACCGAGGTGAAGCCACACGAGATCGTTCCTGGAAACCTGGTGTACATCCGGAATTTCGACAGGAGGAGTCCGCTGGAGCCCCGCTGGCAGGAGCCGAAGCTTGTTTTATTAACCACAAGGACAGCAGTGAAGGTGGAGGGCCGCAAGGGCTGGCTCCACTCGAGCCACGTCAAGAAATGCCATGGACTGCCGCCAGAAATAGACTCTCAGCCCTGCCCCATTTCAGAGACTGATACTAAACTCCCCCTGGTAGAGAAAACTCCTCAGCAGGAGTTCCGAATGAAAGTGAGATCTAGCAAGTCAGACAGTTTAATTGTTTAAGTCCTCCCCTAGGTGAAGCGGTTAGACAGGTTCCTGACATGTACAAGTTAGATCCCAATAGAGAGAGAGATAGACAGAAACAGATCAAGAAAAAGAAATATTGTAAATCTCTCAAAAGCTATTGCATCGTCGCTTTATTGATTATGTTTTTTCTGAGTCTTGCGATTATTGTCACAGGTCTATTGTTACACATGTACTTTCCTATTTTTACACGTGCACATTCTTCCTCAAATGACACTGTCGAGCATACTTTCAGTGAACTGCCCCCTCACGAGTTATCTTACAGATTTGCGCTGCGCAACAATACTTTTATCAGTATGATACACCATTCCCATCAGACCAGCAATGCTACAAATTGTTGGATATGTGGCCGACTCCCTCCCTATCAGAAATACAAGGGAGTTCTGCCCCTCTTTCCGTATCCGTTTACACATAATGGTTCCTGTGGTGCATGGTTTAGTTTAATGAATTCTTTAGATTCTGATTCCATAGTTTACCAAGGCAATTGGGTATGGGGAAATCTGAACACAGTTATGCACAAAGTATGTTTCCCTGACAAGGAGGGTCTACCCAAAAGGACAGGGACCGATCTAGAAAACGAAGTATATGGATTAGGTAATTATACACTTAACCTCATGATTCTGAATGTTCAGTCCGAAACGAAGCCAGACTTGCCCTCTATGTCAGTGTTACCAGTTAAAGGTGAATTATGTGTCAGAAAGAATGGTTCAGTACACCTAGGTCATAGTGAATGTACTACTGTGATCGAATTCAGTGATAATGGTAAATCTACATTCAAAGCTACCCGCCATTCCTATTTCATTTGTGGTCAGACAGCCTATATCCGTTTGCCACTAGATTGGGATGGGACATGTTACATTGCATTCCTTCTACCACCTGTTTTTCTAGCTCCACCTGGTTATCATAGGAACTCCCGTCTAATACCTAATAGACCCAAGAGAGAACTCCCGATTGTCGACTATACTGAAACGGCATGGGAACGATACACAGATTTCAATAAAGGTTTCTTTCCCTATTTAGGGGCTGTCTTCAATAGTAAATCAATACGTCACTTGACCAGAACCCTCGAAGCAGTAGTGAATGAAACTACTTCCGCCCTAGGCAACTTAACAGAGGAACAGTCTGCTATGAGACTTGTTGTCCTTCAAAACCGTCTTGTCCTTGACGTCATCCTGGCCGATAGGGGCGGAGCCTGTAAAGTCCTTGGATCGAGCTGCTGTGTTTTCATTCCAAATAACGCACCATCAGTATATAAAGCTATTACCCGTCTTCATAAGATAGCCAATCAGATACATCAGAATCCAGGCACCTGGACTTGGTCCGGTTGGCTCTGGAGTACCATATCCACTTGGGGATGGAAAATACTGTCATTCCTAGGAGTCATACTACTCATAGTGTTCAGTTGCTGTCTCTGTTTAGAATGTGGGCCAGCGATTTGCGGCTTGTGCGCCACATCATGTATTCCCCATTTGAGTTCACGTTCCAAATCCCGTCCGAAAAAGGATGAGCAAATGTTGTTGTATGAACAGATAGATGAATTAATGAAGATCGATATATCATGAAGGGTCCGTAGGGGACAAGGAGGGAATGAGGTAATATGAATTTTTATGGTCAAGAAATGTCCCCTAACGTGAACCCCACTGTCTCCATGTACGTGCTTCAAGTACATGTAACTTCCCTCCATGACCAGATATGAAGACGCAAATACATTTGCGTCCAACGTTAACTTGTCCTCTTTCAGATCCACCATGAATGGATTGAATATTCAGTTCCCAAGTATGCCATGCCAACGTCTTTACATGGTGCACTTTCACGTTTTTCCTGGCTCTGTTGCGTTATGCCCTGATTTCTGCCATCGAGCCTTTCTGCCTTCTGCCTCCTGTGAGCTGCAGCCTGGATCCGCATCCCTGACCTTTACCCTACTCCCTGTGCGGCGAGCGGTACCCGGCTCGGCCTGCTTGCCTGCCTGCCAAAGATCCTTTAGCCTTCAAGTTATCTGCTCCGCTCCTCGAAAATACATTCCTGTCTAGGGATTTAGGTAAACATTCCCCCAGCTGCAGAGCAAAGGGCCCGGCCTTCCTGTCTCCGTGCAAGTAATACACTGCTCCAGTTACCATGGTAGGCCCATGGCCCCTCGCATTACACGCAGACACGTAGACGCATATGCACACACTAGCAGTCAGTATAGAATAGCCTTTACCCGAGAGACCTTTCCTTCTAGATAATGCAGTTCCTCAAACACTAGATATCAGATATGATTGGGATTAGGTTGTTCTGACATGCCAGACTTCTGTCTCCCCTTGCAATGCTAAATGTCAAGTCCCCTTCACCCTCCAGTTCCACGTCAATCACACGTCATGTTGCCTGCGCGCGCATCCTTGCCATATATTTCTGCTGACACTGCAGGATTCCTCTGGGGATCCACCCACCTGTGACACTTTCATGTGACGTTTCTAGCACACACCTCCGTGTACGCCCTCGTGCACGCCTTCTGTTACGCACATGCGTTCTTATCTTGTTTCATTCAGCTGTTACGCCTTCTGTATCCATCACCATTGTATGCATTTACTATATATATTGTGCACTGTTAATAAAGTATTGTCTATCCCTTCCTGAACCTTCGTGGTGATGGAACATGATACCATGGTTCGAACCATTCCATTACATGGAATAAAACCCTTATAACTCAGACTCCACGGACTCTGCCTCTCATTTCTGATTGAGCTATTTTTTTGAACTTTACCGCATAGAAATTCCGCATAGGTAAAACTTTATTTACCACAAGCTCCGTACCTTGGTAATAGAATGTGGGAGGTCTGGTATCTCTTTCCTCAGGACTCTATATCCCAGCAACCTGCAAGGGTAGACTGGAAACACCGGAGCTGGATTTTGTCGGCTGGAGAGAAAGACAGCGTCTCTCTTAGTGCGTCAAACAGGAGGGGCGGCTTCCGCGGGCACACGCATCAGCTGGGCTCTCGGGCAAGTAGATGGTCGCTCTGCTCCAAACCACAGTGTCTTTGCTTAAGGCAACTGTTGGTATTTTATACCTGAAAGGTGCCGGGTTTGACGTAAGGTTGGACATAAGACGTCACCAAGAACTAACAGTTCTTGCAGGACTTCAGGAGTTCTTTTCAAATCAAAACAAAAGCAGGGGGGGGGGGTTTCCCGGGCTGCTGGAGGCTTGGTTTGTTTAAAGAACACGTTGTGCTTTCTAGGAGTCAATGGGAGTAGCCGTGCTGTGCTTTGGATTGCATGGGCTATTACTGAATATGAATCTGATTCTTATGCCTTTGTCAGGACATTATTGATTATAACCTCACAAGGGCATAAATCGGGAATATCGAATTAGGGTCCTAGATAGGAACACGACACCCCCTCCACGAATTGATGTCCATCATTACTAAAACTAAGTAATATTAAACATTCAAAGGTGTATGTGTTTTTTTCCGACCCACCCCAAAATACATATTTCGCATTTGAAATGGTATACGGTAAATACACGGAAATGAGTATTTGTACTGCACGCTTTTCAAGCAGTGTTATCATTCAGAGAAATGCATATATATATCAGCTGAACAAATTGCAAAAATTACATATGAAATGGCTCTAAATACAGAAAAGAAGATCGAGACCATTTCATAACATATTTTTACAAATAGCTGTATATCGGCTAGAGGCTGAGGTAAAATATTGTCTCTAGTATCCTAAAATAGAAGCTCTGTTCTCTAAGAATAGTTCTACTTTAAGCAGATTACCATGTGCCAAAAAAAAGTAAATATTTTGAAAATATGGGCAAAAATAATTTCGCTTTCAGGGGAAAAGTTCCAAATATTTTCTGTAGCTTTGTTTATCAAAAACTGAAGGCTGAATTTAGAGTTCAGGGAACGCTGTGTGCTCATTGTTTTTATTTAAGAGTTATTCTCGTTGATTGGAGAGAACATTATTTCAGACATACCCGCAAAAAATTGGTCTACCACATCAGGTGAAAGTTCGACCAAGTAAGAAAATGCTGCAACAGTGCAATTTTCTGCGTGAGTGCTATCATCGATGTTAGGAACAGCAATGCTCACAGAAGGTTGTACCTGTTCGGTGCTGCTTTCCTCTCGTACTTCTCCGCCACCTATTTGTAGTGGGGAAGTCTCAACGAATGCCGTCATCAGAATCGGTAGCCACTGGGGACAACACAATGCATGAGTCGTTACAGGACCTAGCAAAGTATCGATATCCATTGGTACTGCTGATTGTAGTGTAAGACAGATGTCCAACAGGCATTCTTCTCCGCATAGCAGACATCGAAGCACAGGTATGATGCAATTTTACCAGATTGGTCTGAATGAAAGAAACCAGGTTGTACTCAGATCTCTTAGTCGGGCCAATCCGAGGACCTTAGTGATACGGTCTCGGTATCGTATTGCTAGGATCGTTTCTTCCATCGTTGCTAGAGTCTTGCCTGTGGATTGGCTTGCCATATCGGTGCAGAAGAAGCAAAAATAAAATTCCTGCCACGAGTCCCAAGATTAAGGGTATGCCGCCAAAGAAAGAATTGACAAAATTCTGGAAGATGCCCAGAACTGTTTCAAATGGTGTTAACAGTCCCGAAAAAATTGTCTTAAATACATGTGCGATGCCACTGGTATCAGACATGTTTAAGATTTGGCTTAAAACTTCTACAAAATGTACGGGGCAATTTGTTGATAAAAGGGTATGTATCCCTGCTGTTGTCCTTGCAAATTGCAGATCATATGTTTCTTTTGATGACGTTAGAGGCACAGTTGTTTGTAAAAGAATAGACTTCATTCTGCCTAAAGTATCAATTCGAATAGAAGAGATATTCAACCGAGGCCATAACGCAGCCCCCATATCTGGATTGCTGTGTGGATACAATACTTGCATACAGCAAACGGCCCTGGAAGTTACAGTTATCAGATAGGCTTTTCCTGGCAGCATGCCACAACAGCTGTGGTCACTTATTAAAATGTAACTATCATTAGAAAGTGGTCTAAAAAATGGTTCTATCTGTTTTGCAGGCTTGCCATGCAGGTGACATGAAAGGTTATTTGAAGACCCTTCGCAGGCTTCATGCAAATTAACACCCTGACACAGAAGTGTACCGCTTAGTGATTTTTTACAATTTTTACCACTAAGAAATACCTCCTTGTTTCCTTCACTATAACATCTGTGTGTATAAGGTAAATCCCAGGTTGATTTGATGTATTCTTTACCCAACCTTTCATACTGGCCTGCTGGTATATACTCTTGACAGTAATTAAACTGGAAAGTTGTTATCGGAATTGTAATCATTCCATGTATTATCCATTCAATGACAGGTCTTTTTGACATTGTCAATGGTAATCTCTCGAGTTTTTCAATGCTCAGGATTGTATAATCTGCTCCTTTTTGTGCCAAACTGATTTGTTTATCAGTAAGGTTAAAGAGACCGAATAATGACATTGTGTTGATTAAACGCCATGGTACGTAGCCTGAACGCAGATTTTGCAACGTCCATCCAAGCTGTACAATAGAACGTAATTGAGACTGACCATGTTGTAGCATTAGTAATTCCTGCTCTATTATATCAAAGGCAGACGATACAATACTGTCCAGTGAATATATTCTGGAAGACAGAGTCGTTAACCATTGCTCACAACAGAAAGTGATTTTTCCAAATGAATACGATCAATTTCTCGTATTTTTTCTGCTGTCTCAATTTGCATTACTTTCCATGCTTCGTTGTATGCAGCGTATATACCGGCCGCTATGAAACATTTTTTACGCTGTTTGCGTGGTCCCATTAAGAAATCACGCAAGGCAGCACCGTCTTTAAGTAAAGTCAAGTGTTGCTTAATTTCAGCCAGAGTGGATTTCTGTAGCCACTCAAGGCATAGTTTCCCTACACTGTATGTTGTAACTATCCCTGGATGTTGTCTCTGGGAATATCTAGGGTCTGGTCTGGTCATTTTGAACGCCTGTGTTTTGTTCAGGAATCTATCTTGACAGTTATTCGTGTCTTTTGGCCAGATCAACCACTTTTTCCAATCAGTATGTGTTCTGTTTTGGTATAAAATATTAGAAACGTCTATCTCCACATCAGTAGTGCTGTCACTATCAGGCATGGGTTTTGGAATAGACGGTGTGTTCATGTTTTTTATCTCAGCAAGGTCAAGACAAGTAGTTTGTTGAATTGTGTCATTCAAGAAAATAATTTGTTCTGGGATCATGCAGGCCCTAAACAGGGCTTCTATATCTTCTACTTGCCAATCTTTGGAACCCCAGATTGTTTTTGTTTCAGTGGTGTTTTTCCAAATTTTGAAACCTAATGTAGACATTCTGTCATAAAAAATTTCTGAATAAATCAATTTAGTATTTGTCAACATTGCTTTCATTACTGTTCTATTTGACATTTTAAAATAAAACGTTCTTGGGTCACTGTTATTAAGTCCTGAGAAGTATTGGAATTTATCAGAAAACTTTTTTGAACTGCCTTTTGGTGGAGTAGGACAGTGTTCCCACTGGTTAAAAGATAAAACATTTCTAGGCTGAGCACTTTTATGCAAATAGTGATCTCCATAATGGTTGTAGCAGTAAAGCTCTTCATAATTGGATGAACCCTGCAAGTAATCTTGTTCTGTAAATTTTGCTGACATTACTAAATCTAACATCATATTATTAATGTTTTCAAAGTCCCAGTCATCAGAGAAGGTACTAGGTATCACAAAATCACTTAATGAAATCTTGAGCTGGTGGGGATACTTTTAAAGCTCGACCGGGCATAATCAGTTCTGTCCCATGCTACCCCACCGGGTATTAGAATGGCTGTGATGTTTACTGATGACAGTTCTCTTTTCTCGATGTGAGAAGATGTGTGTGGCTTTAGGACCAAGTTGATGTTCTGACTTGCTGTGTCCATTGTACTATATTTTCCTTCAATTAATCTTCCCAAACATATAACCATGATGAGCCTAAGCAGGAGGAAAAGTACACCTAACACAATCCAAAATTCAATCCATGGTGAAATTAGGTAAGTCTTTTTCAGTAAAGTTCAATTACTTTGTTTTTAAAACTTTGTGTTGGAGGCGTTTCTTCATGTTCGCTTGGGTCTTCAGAGAAATTGTCAAAGTTGATGAAGTAGCCTGATGCAGTTCTGTCAATTGTTGGAATTGCTTCCGGATTTTCATTTGCTTTTGCATTTTTCTTTGTTTCATTAGAATAGTCTGAGGCTACATCATTGTAGATTGGGGTTTCTTGACGAACTGGTATTATTTGGGTTTCAAGAGGCACCAGTTCTATGGCATTATTGCACAGTCCTTTGTTATTCATTGCTGATTTCTCCAATTTGATTAGTCTCTCAGCATGAGCCTCTTGGATTGTAGCAAACTTTGGTATTCTGCTATTTCTTGGGAGTCCACTGGGCCTACTACTTATTATTGGCCACATGATTGTGGTTTTACCAGGTCGATGGATACAACTCGGTTCTCCTTTTTATCAGCAAGGGGCGGTGGTACTACTGATCTTGTTCCGTTGATAGCTAAGACAGGTACTGCTTTTCTGTATGAAGGCCCAAATTCTTTCTTTACCGCAATCTTCTCTCTGACCAGATTCCCAATCTTTGGAATCCAGACAGGTCTTGCTGGGACAGGTGGTTTTTCTTCAGTGGATGTCGACTGTTGTTTCAACTTTATGTTACTCAGGTTTTTTCTTTTTTCATTTAGATCCTGTAAAACAGCCAAACGATCTTTGATATCAAAGCTTTTTTCTTCTACCACTGAAGTGTGACTATCTAGGTCCTGAATAAGCATTCTAGTTCCGAACAATAGTTCGTATGGAGTGAGACCTTTTAGAGAGTTTCTTGGCAGATTATTAAGACTACGTTGGACACTTGCTAAATGTTTGACCCACCCATCACCTGAACCTAATACCCTCGCCGTCATAGATTGCTTTATGTCCCGTTTTTTTCTTTCCACAAACGCATTTCCCTCAGGATGGAAGGGAGAAGAATACCGCAATGCAATGCCCATACTGTTCATGGCCTCTTTGTAAGCTCGAGAGCTAAACGCAGGACCCTGATCAGAACGTAGCATGCCAATTGCGTATGTGCCGATAAAGACTCACAAATCTTTTATAACAGTTCTGGCGTCAGCCGAGTGTGGTGGTCTACATTTTTAAGTGAATCCTGTCTTAATTTTTATGGGGACGCATTTCTCCTACTGGATTTCTGCGTTAAAGATAGCCTAAATCTTTCTAGTAATGGTATCTGGGCTACAGGCTGGACTGGTTCCCAACTGCGATCTCTGTTGCAGTCGTCACAATTTTTTACAAAATAGTAGATATCTACGCTCATTCCCGGCCACCAGTACTCTGATTGTAGGTCCATCAGAGATTTCAGGATTTCTTGGTGCCTCAGACCCGACCCCATATGTGCTTCTTGTAGTAAGAAGATTCTCCTGTTAGTGTTTGGAATTACCCTATCCCCCACTCCAGGGATTCGAGCAAACGGAACGGAGTTTGCATCAATTATGTATGTATTACTGAGTGAATGGTTGAGAGTTAATGCTGAATAATCGCCTTTTAATGAGGCTTTTACCGCTAGCATGGTTTCCCCATCTATGTGTTTTTCTGAATGCTTTTCAGTGGCTACGGAAGCCGGGTGAGCCGCTTCCGCTATGGCTGTGTTAGCCAATAAATTCCCTGCAACGTGAACGCCATCACGTCGATGACTCAATGCGTGTATCACGTGAGTCTTTTTCGTAGTTCTTTCTGTAAAAGAACTACCTGTTCCCAAAGCCTTTTATGCTTTATTGTGGCACCTGTGTCATCTTTGTAACCATTTTTGATCCATGTCTGCATATCACTGTTTTAGGATTTGACGCAGAATTACGAATCGCACACTATTAGTATGGGGAATTCGTGATCAGCATTTTCAAGCGCCATCTTTAAAGTTCCTATTTCAGCTCGTTCATCTGAACAGTTTCTGATTGATTCAGTTTTGGTAATCATCGGTCTGAATTTACCAGAGCGCCAGCGACCTTTAACATCGCGCACGCTGCTTTGTACGATTTTTCCACTACACTGTAGTGTTTTGCAAATCTGTCCATGTAGATTACACAAGTATATTTTTCTAGAGGCAGAATTTCAGCTGGCAGAGGATATTCCCATTCATATACTAGATCATCTAGTTTTTTCAGTTTTGGGTCAGAATAGTATTTAACGTCTTCTGTAGCAAAAGAAGTTTCCCATTCTATCCATTCTGGATCTAATACTCCTTTAACCAGGTTATGAGGACTTGTTAACGCCTCAAGGGCTGTTTCTTCTGAAAGAACAGATATTCTTCTGCCTTGGGCTAGGGCTCTTTCTTTAGCTACAGCAGTTCCAACCGCAGTTAGAATTTTCTCTGTGGAGCTGAATTTCATTTCAGCTGTGTACAGATGTGATTTGTAAGCTATAGGTACCGTTTCTCCCTCATTAGAGGTCAGGTATGTGAATCCGCATCTTCCTGGGATGACTCGGATTACAAGATTGCATGTGTTCTCACGCGTTTGCAATTTTGTTTTAGTTAGCATATCTGTTTGTAGTGATCTCAAAATTTCTGTGTGTTTCTGAGTCCAATTTGTTTGTTTGAAATCTGGTTTTATTAATTCATAGAGAGGTTTAACCCTCTCAGCATAATTTAGAATGTATGTTGTTCTGAAATTCAGGAAACCTAGTAGTGATTGTAAATTCTTCAGCGTTTTTGGAGCTTGGAGTATAGCACATTTCTCTAAGAAATTGTCTGCCAGGCTTTTGCCTTCACTTGATAATAACCTAAAAATAGGACAGTTAGATGGGCAATTCGTGACTTTTTAAAGTTGAATTTGTAATCCTCTGAGGCGAGTCCAAGTATTATGGTGTTCACCCTTTTTAAGTGAGTCTCCAAGTCATCGTCTGTGAGATAGATGTCATCGACATATGATAATGCTTCATCATCATATATTTGTAGTAACTCTGTTACCCGTGCTGAGAATAATCCCGGGCTATTCTTGAATCCCTGTGGGAGTCGGCAAAATTGTTTTTGCGACCCAAATATTGAGAAAGCGGTCAAATACCTGCTTTCTGGTGCAATGTGTTGACAGAAGAATCCATTAGAGATGTCTAATGTTGTTTTATATTTTTTGCGCACAATGTTATTCATTGGTCCGGCACTATGTGAGTTTGTACTGCAAATGTTTACAACAGGAGTTAAGGTGTCTGTAGTCCAAAACTAGACGATACGAATCATCTGGCTTGGAGACAGGAAACAAAGGATTGTTCATTTGAGAGGTGCATGTTTCGATCACCCCTTGGTACTCAAGTTGATCTAAGATTTCCCTGACTTGTTTTTTAGCTTCTTGTTTAACTGGGTACTGCCTTTGTGCAGTGGGCTGATTTTTTAACTGGATCTTGTGGTGAGGTGAGTCCTCATCCCATCCTACATGATTTTTGTACAAAGCAAGAGCTTGGGCTTCTACCCATTTTCTTGCATAAGTATATTTTTTATGAATCGGGATATGATTCGAGAAGGCAGGCATAATCATTTCTTCGCCATGAGGGCACTCCATGACAAACTCTGGTGGCCAGTCTTTCTCAGCTAACAGAATGTCATAGCCTTTTGAAAGTTTTTCCCAAAAGAGACTTTTTATTTTCCTGGTTTTATCTCCCTCTAGACGTAATGTTATTTCATATAGCTTATGGGGCACACTAACTCGTGTGTCTGCAGTTTCCACTTGAATGTATTCATTCGTGTCCACTGTCTCCAGAAGATTCATCAGGGTCTTGTGAGCTATGGTCACTTCTGCTCCGCTGTCTAGCATTGTCTATGCCCACTCTCCGTTTTTCAGCTGTGTCCTCAGTATCCTCGGCATGTTTAATCTTAATACTTGCTACCTTCTTTCTGGGAAATTTTATTTTTTTACTTTGATGAGCAGGTTCCTTGTCTTTGGACTTGGCGTGCTCTTCTCTGTGTTCTGACCGTCCTCTTCTTTCCGATTTCTGTGAGGAAGATCGAGAAGGATTCAGTGAGAATGATCTAAAGGGACGTGTATCAACATCTTGATATCTGTCTGGTTTTCTTATTTTACCCCTATCTCTAAGGTTGTATCTTTTTGAGAGGGTTCCCTTTGGGGAGACTTGTCTTCTCAGCCTGGAGATCTCTCTCTACGCTGAGGAGACCTTCCTCTGGACTGGAAACGTTTTTCCCTGGGAATGGTTTGTTTATTACCTTCCCAACTCTTTTTTGGAGTTTTTAAATTATTTTTAATAAATGTTTTTTCCGGATTTTCAGTTAGTTGGGGTTTTATCGGTTTCCCACCCAAACTATCTCTTCCTAGCTCTTCATAGGATTTTTCTATAATTCTGGCAAGTTCCAATGGTTGGGCTGCTATATCTGTTTCCTTTAGTTTCTGGCGGATCGCCACAGATGCTGCTTCACCTTTTATGTTGGCTAATAATATAGCCGAGACCAGCTTGAAGTCTTTTAGTAATTTCATACCCAGAGTTAAAGCTGGTTCTGGACCGTATTCATTTTGAATCTGTCTTAATACATCTGGTATGACCGCCATAGACGGGACACCGTGTGTTTTTGTGTAGATGGAAGCAAAGACTGTGCCCCAAGTGTCACAGTCCTCCACATGTGGTGCGATCCCCATCGGGAGGCAGATAGTCAGAATTCTGTGTTTCTCAGTAGGAGTAGTATTCGGGAATACTGCCTCTATTTGAGTAATTTTCTGTGCTAACCCGAATGGGATTTGTTCCCGTTTTATGGGTACTTTACCTAGACATGATTGTATGTTCTGTGGTGTGATTTTGTTTATGTTCCACTGATGGGGGGCCTGCTGATGAGTGTTAATTGTCGGTTGGACTATTGAAATCCGCATGACATATTGGACTAATTGTCTATGTATTTTAATTAGGAGTTTTAGCTGAGCTAAAAGTTCAGGAACTGACATTTTATCAATGTCTGGATGTGGTGTGTAGCTGGCTAGAACCGGCCATGTTGCTCCTGGTCTACCTAGTGGACCGAGCCTGGTGATGTGATTATACCATGCCATTGCATCCCTCCCACCCTCCCTGTGTGCTGTGACTGCATCCACACTTATGGAACTCTGCTCTTTGACTTATTGTAATAACTCTAATCAATGGTATTTGCTTTAGACCTTGCCCCATATACCATTCCTATGTGACTCTTAGAGTTTATCCAGTCATATCCCTTCCCTATGTATATAGAGATAACTCTAATCACTAGTGTATGCAGTAGACCTTTGTACTCTCTACCATTCCTATGTGACCATTAGAGTATATCCGGTCATATCCCTCCCTATGTATATAGAGATAACTCTAATGACTAGTCTCCTATGTGACTTTTAGAGTATATCCATGTGTATCCCTTCCCTATGTATATAGAGATAACTCTAACGACTAGTCGCCTATGAGACTGTTAGAGTATATCCATGTGTATCCCTTCCCTATGTATATAGAGATAACTCTAATCACTAGAACATGCAGTAGTCCGCTTTGTTCTTTTCCAATCCTATGTGACTTTTAGAGTATATCCAAGGGGGTGGATACACCCCTTTCCACCCCTTTCCTTTGATCCAGGCCATGCTGGGACTGGGGCTGGTGTGCCCCAGAACCGGTTTGGCCGGATTATGCAAGGGGCAGCCTTGTGCTCCCCAGGCAGTGTCTGGTTTCCTTCAAACCTCCCTGCTACAATCCACTATCTCCTGTCTGGGGTGGTGTAACACCGCCCTGCAACAGGAAAACCTTTGTCCAGGCCACCATCTGCTGAGTTTCGGTCAGCAGCAGGAGGTCAGACCCGTGTCTGTGGCAGAGGCATCCATTTTGTGGATCTAAGACTCTGTTAGAAATCAACCACATTTCAGTAAAGTAACATGTATTCTCCCTCTAGAGGGGTGGAATGCTACCCCCGTCGCCAGAACTGATGAGGGGGTAGTATTCCAATTCGTATGACACCTTACACGACATGTTTTGATAAAGCCAAACCAGAGTTGCTATATAACCGCGAGGATTATAAGGCACTTAATAGTATATGGTATGGCATTATCCCGGATCAGCTTAGGGAGTTGTTCCCGACAGCTGCAGGCAGGCTCAGCTCATGCCAGAGCTCCATCTCACATTAAACCACGCACTCTGCCTCCAGGATTGATAAGGCCTGATAAGGCCTTCCATAGGAGTGACTCACAGGTTTATATGTGTCCAGATATAGGTTTAGATATAGGTATACTATATCTAAGCAAGGGGTGATTACACCCACTTGCCCCAGCTGAGTGATCAGCCAGTTGTGTCAATTTAAGAACCAGCCAGGGGTGGCAAAAGCTATGCTTCAGCCCCTGGTAGGCCTTGGTGGTACCTATGCCCTGAGCACCTATAGTGCATGGTACAGGGGCTGGCAAGGAGTCCATTTCCAATTGTGGCATGTACCTATAGCACATGTATCATGACTTTAGAGAGAGAACAGCAGGCTGGGGGTCTGATTAGCAGGCCCACAGCCTCAGTAAGTCAAAAACCAGTGAAGCAAAAAGCAAAAATTGGGGTGACCATAGGATAGCTGACCCTACTCTCCTACAGAGAGATACAGAAATCTGCTTCTGAAAAAGACCATGAACAATGGTCTGAAGAAGGAAAGTTAGATGATGAGGGTTGTTGGCGGAACAAGCAGATGGATAGGTGGAAGCTGCCTTTAGCTTTTGTACAACCTATGGTTCAGATGGCACATGGGCTAGCACATGTTGGAGCTTCAGCAATAACGAAATTGCTTATGCAAGTTTGGGAGCATCCAGAAATTGCTAGCACAGCTAAGAGAGTAGTACAATCCTGTTTGATTTGTTTGCAATATAATCCAGGAAAGGGGACTCGAGCTCCAGCTGGAGGATTTGCTACACCAACTGCGCCTTTTGAAGTCCTGCAAATGGATTACATCCAACTCGAGCGTTGCAACAATTTGAAGTATGTTCTAGTGGTGGCTTGTGCTTTCAGTAAATGGATTGAAGCGTACCCCACGAAAGATAATACAGCTATTACTTTGGCTAAAGTGTTGCTAAGGGAATTCTTTCCTAGATTTGGTGTTTGCAAACTCCTATGGATTGATAACGCAACTCATTTTGTTGGGGAAGTTATCAAGTATGTTCTGAAGGGATTAGGAATCAAACAGAAGTTCCATGCAGTGTTCCATCCACAGTCAGCAGGATTGGTGGAAAGGTATGATAATTCACTGCATTAAGCAGTTTTAAAAAATGTGTGGTGTCTTTTGCATAACTTCTCAATGTTTGCACAAATTGCAGCAGAAAATGATCCACAAACTGTCCAGCTAGTGAGAAAATAAAGTCACAACCCAATACAATTGGACAAAATGGGAGATTCAAAAGATTGTTATGTACCTTCGGTAGCATATACAATTTGGGTCTCCTCGGGTGAGTCATGCTTAGGAAACTACGTATTTTAGTGCTGGTCCATGACATCTTTTCTGTGTGATCAAGAATTTTATTTAAAGTATCCATGATCATTAATGTGGGATCTTGGTCTAACCTGATGTAGGTTGTGGTATCTTGTAGATGTTGAGACACACTTTGTTCATAGAATACTCTTTCCATAATGACCAGACCACCCCCTTGTCTTCCATCTGAAATGTGAGTCTATGATCCTTTGCTAATTGTTTGATGATAGCGATTTCATGTTTCTTATAGTTTGTTTTAACCGATGGTCGAAGATTAAGCTTAGCAAAGTCATTATGAATGAGAGTTTCAAAAGAATCAAGAAGTTTATGTGACACTGGAGCCATGTATGTGCTTTTAGACTTAAAGACCTGCAACTCAGATTCTTGGTCACTGCTAAGAGATTCGGACTACATTTGTGAAGAAATGCTTCAGACACAGACTTCTCATAAATTTAAAAGTGGAGACTTCGAGTTCCAAAGTGTTCGTATGGTACACAGGAACAAAGGATGTACCTTTATTGAGTACCTGCTGTTGCCCCAATGAGAGTTCAACCGTAGGTATGTTTATGATGAGATCTTGGCCTTGCTCCTTAAACTGCGTGCTTTCACCTCTTTTTCTCTTACTCCTCCTTGTTTTTCTTAAGTCTTGTGGTCGCCCTGAGGTTGGGTCACTCCCCAAAAAAGACTGAGACTGGGTGGAGGCTTCAGCTCCACTTGGCCTTTGTTTGGAATCCTCACGCAGTGACTCATAATTGTCACAGCTTTTCAGTCTGTACAACTACAAGGTTCTTGTCACTAGCCTGTAGTGGTTTCTGTCACTGTTCACGTGTCAACTCACATTTGAGTGTTGGAGTTTATATATAAATTGGGCATGTTCACTCTAGCTCACAATTTTCACAACACAAGAATTTATTTCATTATTCCCAATCAACACTAATTTTAATTTTCTTTGCATTGCCTTGGGTAATATGTATATTGGGACTTTGTTGCTATCTCTGGACATTTTTTACGATGTATCTGTCACTTGTTTGACATTATTGTAAACTAAAAAAAATAGTATTTATTTATGTCTCTTTATTTCACATTGACCCCTGGAGAAGGGATTAGTTTAATCCTGAAATGCATTTGCATGGCTGGGCAATTTTGTAAAAATATTCAATTGCTGAAATGATTTTGTGCTCATCATCATCATATGTAACATTGTTTGTTATTTGCAATTCATGTAATAACCTACATGTATACAGTTTTTGATCAGATGATTAAAACAGCTTTATTTTCAAATGCTATACTTTTGACAAAAGTACTGTTTAAACTGAAGGAAGTATTAGGGATCTTTTTTGTATAATATTGTGAAGTGTAAATACTGTAATTGCAGCTGTGCATCCAGTGTACTGGTGGCTACCACCAAAATTCTCTATTCCCTGCCATGTGACCCACTTGGGAACTATTTCATGCACAAATCCATGTACAGCAACCTATGTGATTGAATATTGGACTACTTACCCCAGAAAGCAACTTTGCGTATAAAAATCCCACATGGGTGGGGTTATGTTGTAAAGAGTCCACACAGCTGCCGGGACTCTGTGTATGCAGCCATTGACAAAGGGCAAGTAGCCCGAAACATGTTTGGTGCTTGCTGGTGGGGCTTAAACACGACATGCCTGCTGCTCACATTAAAGGAAGGCAATATTATCTGTTGTGCAGGCGTCTCATTGCAAGGTAACTTGGCTTTTGAGAAATATTAATTGTGGCATGCCTCCCCGCTGAGGTGCCCCGCCACTGATGTTGTGGACCTGGAATGCCTAGAAGTTTGGCGCTACAAGGAGCAGAGAATGGCGATTTATGGTTGGATTTGTCACCAGCGGACTTTGTGGTGTTTTCCTGCCATGTGACCCACTTGGGAACTATTTTATGCACAAATCTATGTACAGCATCCACTGTGATTGAATATTGGACTACTTACCCCAGAAAGCAACTTTGCGTATCAAAGTCCCACTGGGGCGGGGCTATGTTGTTAAGAGTCCACACAGCTGCCGGGACTCTGTGTATGCAGCCATTGACAAAGGGCAAGGAGCCCAAAAAATGTTTGGCGCTTGCTAGTGGGGCTTAAACACGACTTGCCTGCTGCTCACATTAAAGGAAGGCGACATTATCTGGGCTTAACTTGGTATTTGAGAAATGTTAATTCTGTATTTGTTATAAAGCATGTTTCTTTTATTGTATTGGTGTATTTTTGTGGACCTCCGTTGGAGTTCCGTAACAAATACATTAATTGACTTGACTTGACTTGACTTGACTTGAGAAATATTAATTGCGGCGTGCCTCGCGGCTGAGATGCCCCGCCACTGATGTTGTGGACTTGGAGTGCCTCGACTATGAATATTGTACCATATTCTTCGTCGGGGGGTAAAAATATCCCAAAGGGAGTGGTCTAATGCCTTTATTATCAACCTCTGAGGCGTCCCCGGAATAATCTTTCCGCAAATGCCCGACTATTGAAATTTACCACCACTCAATCCCCCTGGATACTTTTTGGGCCCGCCCTACCCAATTGACCCTCCTTGCCATAATAATAGATCCTGATATGTCTGTGCCTCCGCTACTGTGTTGTGCGCACCAGTGACTGACTTGTTTCATGAGATCATGGGTAGATTCATTTGAGCCGTGCTTTAATGGGGAAACCCCTGTAAAAACAGCCACCAAAGGGGCAGCCTCTGGTGGTAACTCCAAGTTCAAGCCCTGCTGAATAGTGTGCCCATTTCTATCTGGGCCCGGTCTCCTAATATTGCTCCTGCTGGAACTGGCTCCGGAATTGGGGTACCCCCCTCCTTGAAGGTAACAGGCAGCAAACATCCCTTAGACTTTTCCGGGCTTTTTCCCCTTGGAGCATGAGGCTCCACCTTCGATATATCGACCCTATCCCTGTTCCCACTAATGGCATGAGTTTGGAGTGAACATCCCCGTGACATGTGTGCTGGTTAATAAATAAATACATTTTTTCGCATTTTTTTAGCAATTCTGTAACACATGTATTTAAGGTGTCCACAATGCCTTTGGCGATAGCAACTAAAGCTGGTTCCAATCACGTTATAAACAGCTCCTCCACCATTTTCCCGAGATATTCTCTGGAGCTAGGGTCTGAGCACGGGGTCGCGTCTAAAAGTTTTTGCCATCTCATAGTCTTTCTCGCAGCCCTATGCTTAGGGGGTAATTGTCTAAAGAGTCCATCAGAGCTTTTGTCCCCCAGTGTCTCATGTGACTCTGGCACCACCAATGTATCTGTCAGACCTGGACAAGGCTCCACCCCAGTGGGGTCTTTCGTAATGACAATGTTCAGCTCCAAGGGTATGGAAGGGGTCCGATTGTTTGCTAGTACAGGTGGTAAATTAGCAAGTGACCCTACAAGATAGGGGATTCCTGGCAACATGCCACAGTAGCTGTGATCATTCAACATAATATACCTTCCATTAGAAAGTTGCCTAAAAATCGGATTAATTACCATGACTGGAGAACCTTGCAGGTGGCAGGATAAGTTGTTGGAGGAACCATCGCAGGCTCAGTGTAAATTAATACCCTGACATAGGAGAGAACCGCTTAGTGAGTTTTCACAATTTGTACCACTAAGAAACACTTCTTTCCACCAACTCCAACATCTGTGTGTATAAGGTAAATCCCAGGATGTCTTGATGTATTCTTTACCCAACCCTTCATACACGCCTGCTGGTATGTGTTTTAAGCAAAACTGAAAATGGAAAATTGTAACAGGCAGAGTGATTGTACAGTGTATTATCCATTCTGTTGCGGGTTTCTCAGAAACAGTTAATGGCAATCTTTCTAGTTTTTCAATGCTAAGCACAGTACAGTCTGCTTCCCTCTGTGCCAGTGTGATTTGTTTATCTGTATGGTTAAATTCAGAAAACAATGACATGGTGTTGGTTAGACGCCAGGGCACATAGCCTGAATGAAGGTTTTGTAACGTCCAGCCTAATAGCATTATAGAACGTAATTGCGACTGACCATGTTGCAACATGACCAAGTCCTGTTCCATTATGTCTATGGCAGAGGATACTATGCTGTCCAAAGAATATATTCTGGATGACAGAGCCATTAACCCCTTGTCAACTACAGAGAGAGATTTCTCTTAATTAATACAATCAATTTCTCATATTCATTCTGCAGTCTCTAATTGTGTAATCTTCCATGCTTCATTATAAGCAGTATAGATACCGGCGTACATAAAACGTTTATGACACGGTTTACGAGGTCCTTGTAAGAAGTCCCTCAGGTCAACACCATCTTTAAGTAAAGATAAGTGTTGTTTTACTTCTTTTAGTATAGATTTGTGTAGCCACTCAAGGCACAGTTTCCCTATACTGTATGATGTTACTATCCCTGGATGTTGTCTCTGAACATATCTTGGATCTGGCCTAGTGAATGTGAATGTGAATTATTCAAGAATCTATCTTGACAGTTGTTTGTGCCAGATTAACCATTTTTCCAATTAGGATCTTTTCTGTTGTGAAAAAAACAGTATGCACGTCAACCACCCCCTCTGTAATGTTTTTATTATCAGGTGTAGGTGTAGGTGTAGGTGTAGGTATGGACAGTTTGTTTACATCTTTTATCTTAGCCAAGCCAAGACAAGATGTCTGTTGAACAGTGTCATTTAAAAACAGTATTTGTACAGGGATGATGCAGGCTCTAAATTAGGCTTCTAATCCCTGCACCTACCAGTCTTTTGTGCTCCAGAAAGTTTTTGTGTCAATGTTGTCTTTCCAAAAGTCAAATCCTAATGTAGACAGCTGAGCATAAAAGGCCGCAGAATACATTTGCTTAGTTTTAGTCAACATACTTTTCATTCCTATCTTATTAACATTTTTAAAGTAAAATTATTCTGGATTTGAAACATTAAACCTTGAAAAGTATGGAAATTTGCCATGAAATGTTTTTTAGCTACCCTTTGGTGGCGTAGGACAATGTTTCTATTGGTTATAAGTTAGTACATTTCTAGGATTTGCAGATTTGTGCAAGAATTGATGACCATAGAGATTATATCAGTACATGTGTTCATAATCTGATGAACCTTCTAAGTATTCATGATTTATAAATTTTGCAGACATTTCTAAGTCTGACATCATATTATTAACACTTCTCAAAGTCTCAAACATCAGAAAAGGTGCTAGATGAAACAAAGTCACTCAAGGATACCTTGAATTGGTGTAGAATCTTCAACAGCTCTGCAGTACCAAATATGTCATAATCAGTTCTGTCCCAGGTTATACCACCAGGTATAGAAATGGCTGTGATGTTCACTGATGGCAAGTCTCGTTGTTCACAATGAGATGATTTGTGTGGATTTAGGAGTAAGTTGATGTTCTTACTTACTGTGTCCTTGTTACTATATCTCCCATTTATCAGCATTCCCAAGGTAAATACAAGAGTCAACCATAGGTGAAGAAAAAGTATACCCACCACAATCCAAAGTTCAATCCATGGTGAAACCAGATAAGTCTTTTCCAGGTGATGAAAAAGTTTTGTAACTTGTTCTTTGAAAGTTATTTTTGCTGGCGTCGTTTCAGGTTCACTAGGATACTCGGAAAAACGTATCAAAGTTAATGAAATAGCCAGAGGCAGTTCTGTCAATTGTAGGGATTGCATCAAGACTCGTTGAAATCTCTAGAATCACTTGATCAGTTGTCATATTTGTAAAGTTAGATGCTATTTCATTGTAGACAGGCGTTTCTTGACGAACTGGTTTTTGGGTCTCAAGAGGCACAAGTTCCATGGCTTTGTTGCATAGTCCTTTATTTTGCACTGCGGATTCTTCAAAGGTGATGAGTCTCTCAGCTTGAACCTCTTGGATAGTAGCTAGATTAGGGTGTCTGCTACATCTTTGGAGTCCACTTGGCCTACTACTTATGATTGGCCACATAATGTGGTTTGACCAGGTCGATGGGAATAAACCTATTCTCCTTTTAACCAGCAAGGGGCAGAAGTATCACTGTACTTGATTCGTGGATTGCTAGGACAGGTACTGCTTGTCTGCAAGAAGACCCAAATTCCTTCTTCTCTGCAATCTTTTCTCTGATTAGATCTCCAATCTTTGGAATCGAGACAGGCCTTGCTGGGACAGGTGGTTTCTCTTCAGTGGCTGTTGGCTTCTGTAACACAAGGTTCTTTGGCCTTTTCTTATTTAATTTAAGTCCTGCAAAGTAGCCAAACAATCTTTGATATCAAAGGGTTTTTGTTCTACACTGAAGTGTGACGATCGAGGTCCTGAACAATCATTCTAATTCCAAAAAGGATTTCATATGGAGTGATACCCCCTAGAGAACTTCTTTGCAGATTGTTAAGACTATGTTGGGCATTTATTAGATGTTTGACCCACCCGTCACCCGAGCCTAATACTCTAGCTGTTATAGATTGCTTTATGTCCCGGTTTTTTCTCTCCACTACCGAATTTCCCTCAGGATGGAATGGACCAGAATACCGCAATGCAACGCCCGGATTGGCCATGGCCTCCTTGTAGGCTTTTGAGCTAAACACAGGACCCTGGTCAGAATGGAGCTTGCCGACTGCGTATGTGCCGATAAAGACTCGCAAATCTATTATAACAGTTCATGCATCAGCAGAGCGCTGAAGCCACATCCAAATGAATCTGTCCTAATAGTTGTGGGACCACATTCGTCCATAGGGACATCTGCGTGTAGATAGTCTAATGCTGTCAAAAAATTGTGTCTGTACTGGGCTGGCTACACTGTATTCAGGTATCTGGTGGCGTTCTCTGCTGCGATCTCTGTTGCAGTTATGGCAGTTAATTGCAATAGTGTGAATGTGACCATTCATCCCTGGCCACTAGTACTTCTCCTTTAATTTAAGTATAGATTTAGAGATCCCATTATGTATCAGACCCTCTCCCAAATGTGCATCGTGTATCAAAGCTACTCTACGTTTCCTGCTTGGAATTACTCTATCCCCCACTCCAGGAATTCGAGCAAAAGGAACAGAGTTTGCATCAATTATGTATGAGATTTGAGTGGATAGTTTTGAGGTAATTCTGCACCGCTGCCTTTGCTTGTGGCATTGACAGCTAGCATTATTTTGCGGTCTATTTTCATTTTTGAACAAGGGATTGCAGCTACGGAAGCCGTTTGCACAGCTGCCTTTGCGGCTTCATCAGCCAATGAATTCCCTACAACGTGAACGCCATCAAGCTGATGATTCAGTGTATGTATCACATTAGTCTTTTGTAGTTCCTGTCATAACTGAACTAATTGTTCCCAAAGCAATTTATGCTTGATTGTGCCACCTTTCGCATCTTTGAAACCGTTTTGAATCCAGTACTGCAAGTATTCATTGTAAGATTGGACCCAGTAATAGGAAACGCACACTATGAGTGTGGGAATTCACAATCAGTATTTTCAGGAACCATCTTGAATGCTTGTAGTTCAGCTCACTGAGCTGTACAATCTCCTAGAGATTGTGTTTTAGTGACCATAGGTCGGAAATTGTCATCTCGCCAGCGACCCTTAACAATCGCTCACGCAGCACTATAAGCTTGTTTACCCGCAATTGTGCTCCATCTGTATAAATTATACATTCGTACTGCTCCTAGAGGCAGAATCTCAGTAGGCAGAGGACATTCTTGTTCATATTGTAGAAATTCTTGTGTTTTCAAACAGGGGTCAAAAACGTATTTAACGTCTGTTGCAGCAAGAGAATTAACCCATTGTATCCATCTCGGATGTGAAGCTTCTGCATTTGGAATGCTCGCTTTCGTCATTGCTTCTAAGGTACAGGAGTATCGACCATTATGCATTTACCCTGTGCGAGGGCTCTCTCTTTTGCTACTGCAGTTTGAACCGCTATCAGATTTTTTCTGTAGAGGTGAATTTCATTTCTGCTTGTGTGTACAAGTGTGATTTATAAGCTATGGGTACTTTTTCTCCTTTATTAAGGTTAAGTACGTGAATCCGCATCTTCCTGGAATGATTTGGATCACTAGATTGCGTACTTTTACGCAAGTCTGTAAATGTGTGTTGCTAACATGTCCGTTTGCACTGAAAGCAACATTTCTTTGTGTTTTTGAGTCCAATTAACTGTTTTGAAATCAGGTTTCATAAATTCGTAGAGAGGTTTAACCCTTTCTGCGTAATTTAGAATGTAAGTTCTCCCAAAATTTAGGAAACCTAGAATTGACTGTGAGTTTTTCAGCGTTTTTGGAGGTTGGAACAGCGCACACTTTTCTAAAAAGTTTGCTGCCAGGCTTCTGCCCTCACTTGATAACTTTTATCCTAGAAAAAGGATGTTGAGGTGGGCAATTCTTGATTTCTGAAAGTTGAATTTATACCCTCCAGAGGCGAATCCAAGTATAATGGTATTCACTCTGTTCAAGTGCCTATCCAAATCATCGTCTGTTAGATAGAAGTCATCGGCATATAATAATGCCTCATTATCATACGTTTGTAGTAACTCTGTTACTCTGGCTGAAAATAACCCTGGACTATACTTGAATCCCTGGGGAGCCGACAGTAGTGATGCTGTGTCCCCATAATTGAGAAAGCGGTCAAATACCTACTTTCTGGTGCAATGTTTTGACAGAAGAAACCGTTAGAAATATCTAATGTGGTTTTATATTTTTTACGTACAATGTTATTCACTAGTGCTGCACTGTGGGCATTTTGTACTGCAAATGTTTTGCAACAAGAGTTTAGATGTCTGTAATCCAAAACTAGACAATATGTATTGTCTGGTTTGGAGACAGGAAACCAAGGATTTTTCATTGACGAGGTGCATGTTTCAATCACCCCTTGGTTTTCAAGTTGATCTAATATCTCCCTGACCTGTTTTTTTAGCTTCTTGCTTAACTGGATACTGCCTTTGCGCAGATGGTTGAGTTTTTAATTGGATGTTACGGTGAGGAGAATCTTCATCCCATCCTACATGATTTTTGTATAATGCAGGAGTCTGGGCTACTGCCCATTTCCTGGCATAGGTATATTTTTTATGAATTGGAATATGATTGGAGAAGGCTGGCATAATGATGTCTTCGCCATGTGGGCACTCCCTGACACAGTCAGGTGGCCAGTCTTGTTCAGCTAGAAGAATGTCATAACCCTTAGAGAGCTTCTCCCAAAAGAGTGCTCTTATTTTTCTAGTTATGTCCCCCTCCATCTGGAGTGTTACGTCATATAACTTATGTGGGACACTATCCCTGGTATCTGCAGTTTCAACTTGGATGTACTCATTCAAGTCCACTGTCTCCAGATGATCCTTCAAGATCTAGCGAGCTACTGTTACTTCTGCTGCACTGTCCAACATTGTTTGAGCCCATTCCCCGTTCTTGAGTTTTGTCCTCAAGATCCTCAGCATGTCTGATCTTTAGACCTGCTACTTTCTTTTTGGTGAATTGAGTTTTCTTATTTATCTGAACTTGTCGATCGTCTTTGGACTTCACTCGTTCTTCGTTGTGTTCTGACCATTCTTTTCTTTCGGATTTCTGTGATGAAGTGTGAAAGGTACGAGAGTAACGTGTATCAGTATCTTGATATCTATCAGGTTTTTTCAAATTATCCCTATTCCGGAGGTTATACCTCCTTTCAAAGGCTCCTTTTGAGGAGACCTACCTGTGGATTGAGAACGCTTCTATTTATAAGGTTGTTTAGTGTTTTACAACTTCTTTTTTGGAAGAGTAAGAGTACTTTTAATAAAGACCTTTTCAGGACTTTTGGTCAGTTGGGGTTTCACTGGTTTACCACCCAAACTGTCTCTACCTAGTTCATCAGAGGACTTTTCAATTATTCTGGCCAGTTCTTGTGGTTGCTCAGTAACATCAAATTCTCTTAACTTTTGGGGGACACCATGGATGCTGCTTCACCTTTAATATTAGCTAATATTATTGTTGAGACCTGTTTGAAATCTTTCAGTAGTTTCATACCTAAATTTAAAGCAGGCTCTGCCCCATATTCATTTCGAATCTGTTTCAGAACGTCTGGTATTACCGCCATAGACGGAACACCATGTGTTTTTGGTAAGATTGCAGCAAAGACTGTATCCCAAGTGTCGCAGTCCTCCAGGTGTGGTGTGATCCCCATTGGTAAACAGATTGTTAGAATTCAGTGTTACTCATGAGGGGTAGTTTAAGGAAATACTGCCTTGATTTGAGTAGTTGTTTGAGCTATCTAGAATGGAATTTGTTCCCGTTTACCGGGAAATTTACCAAAGACCGATTGTATAGTCCGTGGTGTAATTTTATTTGTGTTCCCCTGGTAGGGGAGTGTTGTGGAATCCTTATAGGAGGTTGGACTGTTAGTGTCCGCATGACATATTGAACCAATTGTCTATGGATTTTGATTAGTTGTTTTAGTTGAACTAATAGTTCCGAACCTGTCATTTCTTCAATGGCAGGATGTGGTGCATAGCTGGATAATACCGGCAATGTTGCTCCTGGTCTACCTAGTGGACCGAGCCTGGTAATGAGATTTTGCTGTTGTAGGGCGCCTTTAAATCAGAGTGCATGCTCTTGGTAAGTTAGTGGAATTTCAATATCCTCAAAGGGAATGTATTCCGTTGGATGTTCCTCTTCTTTTTAAAAGTGGAACACATGTGTTACTGGTTTTGCTTAAGGGAAGATAATCCATGAATAGAATACCTCTGTCTGACGATATTCATGTGCCTCTATCACAAAAATTACCCTACCACCTCTTGATGATAGGCCATTTGTTATAAGCTTTATAGTGATGGCTTTCCTTAAATTTTCGGGGATGATTATAGCATCCCCGTCGGTATCTTGGAAACCTGTAACGTCAAGGCCTGGTACAGCATTATTGCCTTCCTCGTTTTCTGTCATTTTGTTGGCTGAAAGTTTGCAGAGCCAGTTTCAAGGAAACAAAGATAAGGTGCACAATATTTTGGAACACCATATCCTTCAACGTTGAAAAAAACAAAAATTAATACATAGGATTTTCATCCTACTCAGTTATGGCGGATATTTTATCCTATTACCCACTCCAGATGTCTATTGGAGTATTTTACGGGACAAATGGGTCTCTGAGAAAAGCACGACTGAGGTACTTTAGTATCTAGCGTTATATTAGTGCCTTACCAAACGTTGGGCGCCATGTAGTGTAGTTCCTATATTCCCAATAGGCTCTGCGCATTGGAATAATATATCCTATAGATTATACGTAGGACTGAGGTTGACTGGGACTCTATCGAATATATTAAACTTAATAGTGAGTGCCAGCTAGCTCAGAGGTCACTAGAAACGTTCTCAAATTCACAATAAGGGATAAGTTTCGGACAAACGCGTAAACATGACAACTTTGTTTCCCAAGAATAAGAAATATATCTCTAGAGTCGTGGAAACAATAGATAAGTATTTCACTTTTGTGCATGCTTCGTTTCAACAGAACGGCAGAGAAATAGAGAGACAGGCGTTTTTAATAAAAAGGGTTTATTGAACAGCCTTCTTTCTCATACAAGAGAAGTGAACTGCTACAATTGTTATGCAGACTGCAAAGTATAATGCGTACAGCGAGAACAATATTATAAAATAATACTGCAAGAGCATTGCATGGTTTCTAAGCCATATAAAAACACATACATAAATAGCAATGACTAAAATACTCAAATGGTGCTTCTAAAATATGCCTACCCAAATGTACCTAACCTAAGTCTAGTACGCGGGAAGAAGTAAGTATTGTGTAGCATAGGTTTAGTTTTCTTTGCCAAGAATCTATCCAAGATTTGATTTGCTCTGAAGCGGTCGCTCCCCACGCTCCCTGACCTTCCTGACTCTGCAGCGCCACTCTCCTCCTTGCTGCCTGGTATAGTAGCGCTTGCTTCTGCTAATTAATTATTCATTATCTGAGCTCGCATTGCCTGTAACATTTCATAGCGCCTGGTTTAGTAGCCTGTTATCGTAGCGATCGCTGATAATTAATATTTGTGGTTCGCTCATTGGTGGTTATTGTCATTGTTGCACTGCTTGCATCACCTGCAATATTATTTGTGCCTGATTGTGCCGCTACCACTGCCCAGATCATAGCGCTATTCAGGCTGTGCCCCTGTTTCGCTTTCTGTTTGTGCTGCCATTTTGTTGTTGTGATTCCTGGCCAGTCTCTCCTCCCCGCTCCCGCCTCCCAGCTGACCCTCCCTCGCTCCGCCCCCCCCACTATCCACTTATGACAGATGCTTTTGCGCGCAGCGTTCACGCACAGCGGACGCGCCCCATGTGCGCCGAAGGTGCGCCAAAGGTAAGCCTGTCTATGCCTGTCCGCGCCTGGACCGCGCCCAGCGCCAGACCCCCTGGCCCCCGCAAAACCAACTCCTCCCGCTTAACGTACGACGCCGCAACACTCTCAGCCCTTAACCCCGGCTGTCCACCAAACTGCTACCAAGCCGCCCCAGGACACACCCATGGACCCTTCACCTGCCACTCCTGCAAGTTCGACTGCATCAAGACCAACACCAAATCCACATACTCCAAACAGAGCTCCAACACTACCCACCTGAAGTGCATCCTGCTCAACACCCGCTCGATCCACAGTCACGCCATTGAACTTTGGAACCTACTCGACACCACATCGCCGGACGTCGCCTTTCTTACAGAAACCTGGATGAACGCCTCATCAACGCCCGACATCGCCATAGCCATCCCTGACGGGTACAAGATCATCCGAAAGGACCGCATCAACCAAACAGGAGGAGGCATCGCCATTGTTCATAAGAACACCATCCGCATCACGACCAGTTCCGACGACAACCTCTCAGCCGCCGAACACCTCCACTTCCAGATCCACTTCGACCCCAAGACAACACTCAGAGGCACCCTCATCTACAGACCTCCAGGACCCCGCACACAATTCAGGGAAGACATCACTGACTTCATCAGCCCACACGCCCTCCCCTCCGAGGACTACATTCTACTGGGAGACCTCAACTTCCACCTGGAAAAGAAAAACGACAGAAACACCACCACCCTTCTGGACAACCTCGCCAATCTCGGACTCAAACAACTTGTAGACACCCCCACCCACTATGCCGGGCACACGCTCGACCCAATCTTCACCTCCAGCAAGCACATCTCCTTCAACCACACCACAGCTCTCCATTGGACAGACCACAGCTCCGTCCACTTCAACTGCAAAAAGACTACGACCCACAACCACCCACAACCAATTCCCCGCAGAAACAGGAACAAAATCACCACCGACCAGCTCTTCACATCGCTTCACCAAAACCCTCCTGCTACTTCATCGGACCCAAACCTTGCAGCCGCCAACCTCACACAATGGATCACCCACAGCGCTGACGAATTAGCACCCTTGAAAAAACATCAAATCAAACAAGGTAGCAAAAAAGCCCCCTGGTTCAACGATGACCTTAAGAAATCCAAGAAGATCTGTCGCACCCTCGAGAAAGCCTGGAGAAAAAACCCAACCACTGACAACCTGGCCACCTTCAAAAACGCCACCCGGAAACACCACCAACTGATCCGATCCACCAAGAAATCAGCATTCAAGGATCGACTAGACAACAACGCCCACAAAAGCAAGCATCGTCAAAGAATTTACCAACCCCACCGCCGGCACCAATGACATCACTCCCTCCCAAGACCTCTGCGACTCCCTAGCCTCATTCTTCCACAACAAAATCGCCGACATACATAACAGCTTTGAAAACCAGCCCGGAGACCAATCCACCCCGCCCACATCCGAACCAAAACGCCCCTCCAACAACCTTTGCGCCTGGAACCCAATCACCACTGAAGACACATCCGCCTGATGAACTCCATCCACTCAGGATCGCCAACCGACCCATGTCCCCACCACATTTTCAACAAAGCAAACTCCATTATCGCACCCCATCTCCGAGACGTCATCAACTGCTCCCTCAACTCCGCTACCTTCCCAGAAAGCTGGAAACACGCCGAACTCAGCGCCCTCCTGAAGAAAGCAACAGCAGACCCCACTGAACTTAAGAACTACCGCCCCATCTCGCTCCTCCCATTCCCTGCCAAAGTCATTGAAAAAGCCATCAACAGTCAGCTCGCCGCCTTCCTCGAATCCAACAAATCCCTCGACCCTTCACAGTCCGGCCTCCGAGCCAAACACAGCACCGAGACTGCCCTCATCGCAGCAACAGACGACATTCGAACACTGCTGGACAACGGAGAAACAGCTGCCCTCATCCTACTCGACCTCTCCGCAGCCTTCAACACAGTCTGCCTTAGCACCCTTATACAACGCCTCAGCAATGTCGGAATACAAAGAAAAGCATTGGACTGGATCATCTCGTTCCTCGCCGGAAGAACACAGAGAGTCCGCCTCCCCCCTTTTAGATCAGAGGCCACCGAAGTCATCTGCGGCGTACCTCAAGGATCATCACTCAGCCCCACCCTCTTCAACGTATACATGAGTCCCCTCGCATCCATCGCGCGCCAACACAACCTCAACATCATCTTCTACGCAGACGACACCCAGCTGATCCTCTCCCTCACCAAAGACCCAAACACCGCCAAAACCAACCTACACGAAGGGATGAAAGAAGTAGCCGAATGGATGAAGAACAGCCGTTTAAAACTGAACTCGGACAAAACGGAAGTCCTCATCTTAGGATCATCTCCCTCCGCCTGGGGCGAATCTTGGTGGCCACCGGCCTTGGGAAACGCACCCACACCCACGGACCATGCACGTAACCTAGGCTTCATCCTGGACTCCTCCCTCTCGATGACCAGACAAATAAACGCCGTCTCATCATCATGCTTCAACATCCTACGTATGCTCAAAAAAATCATCCGTTGGATCCCCACCGAAACAAGAAAGACGGTCACCCATGCACTGGTCACAAGCCAACTGGATTACGGAAACACCCTTTACGCCGGAACCACAGCCAAACTACAGAAAAAACTCCAACGCATCCAAAACGCCTCAGCCAGACTCATAAAAGACATCCCCCGTCAAGCTCACATTTCCGGTCACCTGAAAGACCTCCACTGGCTCCCCGTCAACAAGAGAATAAAATTCTGTCTCCTCACCCACGCACACAAAGCCCTCTACGACCTAGGACCCGAATGCCTCAACACGCGCCTGTCCTTCTGCACCCCCACCCGCCAACTACGATCGTCCAATCAAGCCCTCGCCGCAATTCCACGCATCCATAGATCCACCATGGGAGGAAGATCCTTCTCCTACTTAGCGGCCAAAACCTGGAACTCTCTCCCCACCCACCACCGCATTACACAGAACCACCTCTCCTTCAGAAAACAACTAAAAACTTGGATATTCGATAAGTAAAGTAACCCCCCCCCTCAAGCGCCTTGAGACCCTCTGGGTGAGTAGTGCGCTATACAAATGCTAAACATGAACTTGAACTTGAACTTAGGTTCTAATCAGCTCCATACCTTAGTAAGAATGAAGGAGGTCTGGTTTCTCTGTCTCGGGACTCAATTTCCCAACACCCCGCAAGAGGAGCTTGGAAACACTGGAGCTGGATTCTCAGCAGGAGAAGAGACAACTTCTTGATCAGTGCATCTTCTGGAGGGTCGGCTTTCTTCGGCACTTGCTGCGAGCTGCGTCGGGCAAGTAGATAGTCGAACTGCTCCGAACCACCGTGTCTTGCTAGAGCAAGTGAAGGTATATTTATACAGTGAAGGTGTCTAGGAATGCCATAGTTTGACCTGAAGTTGGGCATAATAATGTCAGGAAAGAACCCCTAGGGAATAGTTGTTCTTTGCAAAGTACATGAGTTCTCGGACAAAGTCTATTTTCCAAGAAATCGTTGTAACGTTTGGTATGAGTGGAGGTAGCCATGGCTATATTTGGTCTGCATGTGCTATGTCTAAATAAGGGCTTGATTTCTATGCCTATATAAGGGCAGTGTGAATAGTACCTATATAAGGGCATGAATCGGGAAAATTCACTCGGAGCCTAAAACGCCACACAACAGTTCCCTGTGATAACAATATTGCAATTGACACAATTGTAAGATTTGCGCATCCCCGTGATCTGTTTTTGCGTCAATACGCTTGTCTGTGAAAACATTTCCTTGATGTTTTTGCAGCGTGTGTATGCAAACAGGGGGTCTTGAGAAAATAAACTATTGAAATCCGGGTCATGTTTCAGTAATTCCCATCTTGATCTAATAATTCTTCTGATAGTGTGTGATTTGGTTGAGAATTCAGATACAAAAACGTGGTGATTTTGGCTGGTCTTAGGTCTTTGCTTTCCAGTAGTTGTGTTTTAACCAACGCTTTCTCCCATGTAGTTTGAGGATAACCTGTAACTGTAAATATGGTAAATGTTGTAGTAAAGAAGGAGAATGAAAACTAGTGAACAACAGCAGGTTATTTCTGTCATTGGTTTTGTGTATACGGATGTTAGAAATTCATTGTTCTTTTGAGTGATTTAAACAATCCAAAAATGATAGACTGTGTTCACTTATATTGTGAATTTAATGCGTGCGTTTTTAGAATTCAGCTCATTGATTTGTGATTCCAATGATTCTTTGAATGATTATTCCAGATGAGACATATGTCAGCAATAAATCTGACGTAGAACGCCAGATCCGAGCTCCATGACTCTTCTGAAAAAATGTAGTCAAACTCAAACCTGGACATAAAGGTGTTGGCGTAGGATGTAGCCCCTGAAATACCCATAGAGGTTCCACTGATTTGTAAATAAAAGTCATCCTTCCATTGAAGATAGCTATGTTGTAAGCAAAATGTCAATAGTTCCAAGATGAATATTTTAGCAATGTCGGGTAGTTGTAGTAACGCCCACTCACAAGCTTCTATTCCTTCTTTTAATTGGTATTGAAGTGTATAATGATGTAACATCAATGGTACATAATATCCATGTGGGAGAACATTGATCATTCACTGCATTAAGCAGTTTTGAAAAATGTGTGGTGTCTTTTGCATAACTTCTCAATGTTTGCACAAATTGCAGCCGAAAATGATCCACAAACTGTCCAGCTAGTGAGAAAATAAAGTCACAGCCTGATACAATTGGACGAAATGGGGGATTCAAAAACATTTTATGCACCTTCGGTAGCATAGACAATTTGCGTCTCCTCGGACGAGTCATGCTTAGGAAACTACGTATGTTAGTGGTGATCCATGACATCTTTTCTGTGTGATCAAGAATTTGGTTTAAAGTATCCATGATCATTAATGTGGGATCTCGATCTAACCTGATGTAGGTTGCGGTATCTTGAAGATGTTGAGACACACTTTGTTCATAGAATATTCTTTCCATAATGACCAGAGCAACCCCCTTGTCTGCCATCTGAAATGTGAGTCTATGATCCTTTGCTAATTGTTTGATGATAGTGATTTCATGTTTCTTAAAATTTGTTTTAACCGATGGTCGAAGATTAAGCTTAGCAAAGTCATTATGAATGAGAGTTTCAAAAGAATCAAGAAGTTTATATGACACTGGAGCCATGTATGTGCTTTCAGACTTAAAGACCTGTAACTCAGATTCTTGGTCACTGCTAAGAGATTCGGACTACATTTGTGAAGAAATGCTTCAGACGCACACTTTTCATAAATTTAAAAGTGGAGACTTCGAGTTCCAAAGTGTTCGTATGGTACATAGGAACAAAGGATGTACCTTTATTGAGTACCTGCTGTTGTGCCAATGACAGTTCAACCGTAGGTATGTTTATGATGAGATCTTGGCCTTGCTCCTTAAACTGTGTGCTTTCACCTCTTTTTCTCTTACTCCTCCTTGTTTTTTTTAAGTCTTGTGGTCGCCCTGAGGTTGGCCACTCCCCAAAAAAGACTGAGACTGGGGCTTCGGCTCCACTTGGCCTTTGTTTGGAATCCTCACGCAATGACTCATTATTGTCACAGCTTTTCAGTCAGTACAACTACAAGGTTCTTGTCACTAGCCTGTAGTGGTTGTTTCACAAGCTTTCTGTCACTGTTCACGTGTCAACTCACATTTGAGCGTTGGAGTTTATATATAAATTGGGCATGTTCACTCTCCCTCACAATTTTCACAACACAAGAATTTATTTCATTATTCCCAATCACCACAAATTTTAATTTTCTTTTCATTGCCCTAAGTAATATGTATCTTGGGACTTTGTTGATATCTCTGGACATTTTTTATGATGTATCTGTCACTTGTTTGACATAATTGGAAACTAAAAAAAATTGTATTTATTTATGTCTCTTTATCTCACATTGCCCCCTGGAGAAGGGATTAGTTGAATCCTGAAATGCATTGGCATGGCTGGGCAATTTTGTAAAAATATTCAATTTCTTAAATGATTTTGTGTTCATCATCATATGTAACATTGTTTGTTATTTGCAATTCATGTAATAACCTACATGTATACAGTTTTTGATCAGATGATTAAAACAGTTTGATTTTCAAATGCTATACTTTTTACAAAAGTACTGTTTAAACTGAAGGAAGTATTAGGGATCTTTTTTGTATAATATTGTGAAGTGTAAATACTGTAATTGCAGCTGGGCATCCAGTGTACTTGTGGCTACCACCAGAATTCTCTATTCCCTGCCATGTGACCCACTTGGGAACTATTTCATGCACAAATCCATGTACAGCAACCTATGTGATTGAATATTGGACTACTTACCCCAGAAAGCAACTGTGCGTATCAAAATCCCACATGGGTGGGGTTATGTTGTAAAGAGTCCACACAGCTGCCGGGACTCTGTGTATGCAGCCATTGACAAAGGGCAAGGAGCCCGAAACATGTTTGGCGCTTGCTGGTGGGGCTTAAATACGACCTGCCTGCTGCTCACATTAAAGGAAGGCAATATTATCTGTTGTGCAGACATCTCATTGCAAGGCAACTTGGCTTTTGAGAAATGTTAATTGAGGTGCGCCTCGCCGCTGAGATGCCCCGCCACTGATGTTGTGGACGAGGAGTGCCTAGAAGTTTGGCGCTACAAGGAGCAGATAATGCCGATTTTTGTAGTATTTGTCACAAGCGGACTATATGGTGTTTCCCTGCCATGTGACCCACTTGGGAACTATTTCATGCACAAATGAATGTACATCATCCACTGTGATTGAATATTGGACTACTTAGCCCAGAAAGCCTCTTTGCATATCAAAGTCCCACATGGGCGGGGTTATGTTGTTAAGAGTCCACACAGCTGCCGGGACTCTGTGTATGCAGCCACTGACAAAGGGCAAGGAGCCCAAAACAAGTTTGGCACTTGCTGATGGGGCTTAAACACAACGTGCTTGCTGCTCACATTAAAGGAAGGCGTTATTATCTGTTGTGCAGGCGTCTCATTGCAAGGCAACTTGGTTTTTGAGAAATGTTAATTGCTGTGTGCCTCGCCACTGATGCCCCGCCACTGATGTTATGGACCTGGAGTACCTAGAAGGAGCAGATAATGGCAATTTTTTGCGGGATTCGTCACCAGCAGACATTGTGGTGTTTCCCTGCCATGCGACCCACTTGGGAACTATTTCATGCACAAATCATGAACAGAATTCACTGTGATTGATTATTGGACTACTAGCCCCAGAAAGCAACTTTGCGTATGTTGTTAGGAGTCCACACAGCTGCCGGGACTCTGTGCATGCAGCCATTGACAAAAGGCAAGGAGCCCGAAACATGTTTGGCGCTTGCTGGTGGGGCTTAAACACAACAAGCATGCTGGTCACATTAAAGGAAGGCGATATTATCTGTTGTGCAGGCATCTCATTGCAAGGCAACTTGGTTTTTGATCAATGTATATATATATATATTCACTGAAAAAACCATAGGTTTCACACCAGTTATAGTTAGCTGGAAATTTTACTGACATAAAACCATTGAAATTCCCACGTTATAGTTAGTTGGACTCACTATAACTTGCGCGTGTAATGCACTGCTGATGACATCACATATTACATCACTCATGACATGGTCAGTGACATCACTCATGACATCACTGATGACACCATCCAGTGAATGTGTGTCTTTTTGAAAAAATACATATGTTTTATATATGTATATGTAAAGGTCGATGGAAGAATACATGTTTAAATAAGTGTCTTAATGGATGGTTTTAAAAAAAAAAATTGATTGGTTAACTGGCTTATTAAGTGTATCTTAGTGAATACATACATTAGCGAGTATTGTTTAAATATTTAAATGTTTGTATCAGTGTTTCATTTTGTATATAATTGGCTGAATGGGTTGGTGACTGACTCACTGTCTGTATGAGTTTAGAAGACAGCATATGTGCATATCTCTTTTTTTTGGAAAATTGTAGTTTCTATTTTTGAATATGTGTTTCAAGAGTTAAATTACACTGAAAGGAGGCCTGTCACTCTGTCACAAGGATGGTGATCAAGAATGCACCTAAATTTGTAACATATCCGGATGACTTAGTGATGAATTTCATAGAACAGTATTCTACGTGTGCTGTTCCAAACGCAACGGAGAAGAAAAGCCTAAGAGAACAAGTTCTACGTTTCCAAAGCCATCGTTGTGGAAAGTACTGTCGTCGTAAATTCAGAAACAAGGACAAGTTCTACACCAAATGTCGTTTCAACTTTCCACGACCGGTGATTTCTAAAGGAAGAGTGAACAGTTTGATGTCTTCACTGCGACATAATGTGACGAGGAAATCACCCAAAAATACATACAATTTGAAAAGGAACGAAGAGTCCAAGTACATCAACGACTACAACCCAGTGATTTTGTCCATGTGGAATGCTAACATGGATATACAGTTTGTGGCTGACAACTGTATGGCTGTGGCTCGGTATGTGACATCTTACATCACCAAAAAAGAAAAGACAGAACTGAAGGATATGTGGGAGGACATTTCCCATGAAAAGAGCCTCAGCAAGAAGTTGTACAGTTTCAGTCTGAAGATGTTGTCGCATCGAGAAATCGGAGCTTACGAATGTTCGGATCGATTGTCTTCAGCAAGTCTCTATGCCAAATCCAGGAGTATTGTTTGGGCGAGTCTTGGTCTTGCTGCAACGCGAAATCGAGTTCTAAAACCTGTCCGGGAAATTGAATATTTGGCAGAAAAGGAACCAAACAGTACCGACATTTTGAAGACCAACATGTTGGATACATATTATCCAAATCGAAGCAGTCACCTTGAGAATGTTTGTCTATATGAGGTTCTACAAAATTATATATTCAAGAGGAACATCAAAGAAGATATTGAGAAAGGAGTGTATGCTGTAATTGGAAGTGAGGGATGCCTGGTCAAGCAAAGAAAATGCCAATTAGTAAACCATCGAAAATTGAGTGGCGAATCTCCAGAAAAAAAGGAGTTTTTCTATTTAGCACTTTTGCAACTTTTCAAGCCTTGGCGTGCAGAAGAGGAACTGCTTGGAGATTTCCTCTGTTACGAAGACTCTTTCACTGCTGCTAAGGAGACCATAGAATGTCCTGCTTTTCCCAAATATCAAGAAATGCTAACTTTGGAAATTGAGCAGGAAGCAACGATTGCAGCCGAGATTGCCAGAGACAGTTCTCAGGACAGTCAGAGTTCTGTTTCATTGAGTCAAGATCCACTTGGAGGACCTATTATCGAAAATGAAGCTGCCACTGCTATGAATGAAGTGGAAAGAGCCATGGCACATGCTCAGGAGGATTCAGTTAACTTAGAAGACTTGGAAAAACAACTCAACGTTGAGCAGAGGAAAATATATGATGAAGTTACCAAGCAAATTGAGCATGGATTAAGTCATGAGAAGAAAGAGTGCTCATGTACATCGTTGAAGCCTGTCCGACTGTACGTGAGTGGAGAAGCGGGAACTGGAAAAAGTTTCCTCATTAAAGCAATTTCTTGTTATTTGCAGGAAGGACTGAGTCATCGCTGTCTTGTGTTGTCACCGCTCCTACTGGACTTGCAGCACATAACATTAAAGGTATTACTTTGCATCGTCTACTGATGCTGCCGGTGGAGCATGACAACAAATTACAATACCACAAGTTATCTGGGGATGCTTGCTGTGAAGTTTCAAGAGTCTTGAGGAAAATGAAACTACTTATCATTGACAAAGTAAGCATGGTTTCCAATGTCATGCTTGCCTTTGTGCATTTGAGAATGCAAGAAGTACTTAAAACTGAATATGATGTGTTATTTGGTGGCAAACACATCATTGTTTTCGGAGATCTTCTGCAGCTGACACCAGTAAAAGGACAACCTGTGTTCAAAATACTCACGCATGAAGATACCAGGAAGTGCCTAGGGAGCATTGGCAACGTCAATATATGGTTAAACTTCAATTATGCTGAACTGCATGAAAATATGCGTCAGGCAAAAGATGAAGATTACAAGAATATTCTACAAGATATTAGAATTGGAAAAGTGACCGAGCATGGAAAAGAAGCTTTAAATGCACGATTACTTTCAAATTTATATCCCGAACAAGAGATTGTGGCTGAGAATATTTTTCAGAAAATTACTGACAAGAAATCCGGAATATGTTTGATGCCAACTCTTGCAGAATGTGCCATCTTCAACAACAAAATGTTGAATTTAGAAAAGCAAGAGATTGTGAAACTTGAAGCTATTGACAAAATAGAGCATATGGGACCAACAATTATTTTGTCAGAGAATTTGAAATCAAAATTGGATTCATTAGAGAAGACTATATCTAAAACAGCGGGTTTTGAAAAGACTTTGAATGTGTGTTTAAATTGCCGAATTATTTTGAGAAGGAATTTACATGTTGAAAGAGGTCTGGTAAATGGATCAATGGGTAATGTTGTTGATTTTGAGAAATACAGAAATAGAGATGGAATAGAATTTTTAAAAATTAAATTTGATGGCATTGAGGAAGTACAGCTAATTGGTCGTTGTTCTGCTAGGTTTTTGCTTGTTAAAGACTTATATGTTCGCCGTAAACAGTTTCCTGTTTGCTTGGCATATGCGGTGACAATCCATAAATCGCAAGGTTTAAGTGTAGATAGTGCATTGGTGAATATTGGCAGTTCTGTGTTCAAGGAGGGTATGGCATATGTGGCATTGTCACGAGTTAGAACTTTATCGGGATTGTACTTGATTGACTGTGATGTCACAAACATTTGTGCGGATCTAGATTGTGTTAAGGAATACAATAGGTTAAGAAGAGAGTATGCGCCACATTTGCCTCAATATCCTTTGTTTGAGAAACGTGTGGTAGGCCGGAAACGTAGAAATATCAGTAATAGTAGGGAGATTGTAGCAAAAAGACCAAAAGTCAATGAACCGAAAATTGTTAGCAGAAAGAAAGTGGATTCTGTTGAAGATGTTGTTGGTTTTCAATTTGAAAACAGTTCTGGTGTCAACTGCTATGCAAATGTAGTGGTTAATGTTCTCTTTTCACTAGAGAGTTTAAAAGAACAGATTCTGTTGAATTCAGAACAAATTTTATGCTGTTTGTTGAATTCTGTTTTTGAGAAATGTAGCACTGATCGAACAAAAGTAGAAAGTGTGTCTGAAGTTCGTTATCTGTTAGATGAATGTTCAGGTCAAACAGACTTCTCTGAAAATAATCAGCAAGATTGTCAGGAGTTTTTAATGTATATGCTTGATGTATTGCAAGATGAGGGTGTAGATGTAGATCACATGTTTGGGCTTTCTTATCAATGGCAGCATGACTGCGAGAACTGTATGGTATCAAGTACTACTAGTGTAGACTCAGAAAGATTTATATATTTAACTTTGCCAGACAGTAAATCAGTCTCCTTTAATAAGCTAGTAAATGCAGCGGATCACAACATGGAGTGTAGCCAATGTAAATCTGAAATGATGTCAACATTATTTATACGTAGATATGGCCAGTATGTCATTTTAATGATCCAACGATGTAGGCCTGATGGATCAAAATTGTCAACTTTAATAAAAAATGTTGTGGCTTCTCAGCTGTCAATATCAGGAAGGACTTTTGTAACTGTAGCAATTATCTATCACGATGGTCCTTCAACAACATCAGGACATTATACAGCTTATTTAAAGTCTCGAAACGGCTGGTCATTCTGCAATGATTCCGTTGTAACTTTAAAAAAAAAATTGCCGTTTGACCTTAAAAATTCTTACCTGGTGTTTTTAAAACCAAAATTTTAAAGAAAGAATCTCGGGATTTCCTGTGAGGAATTGCAAAAGGTTCATCAAGTAGAGGGAATTTAAGTCTGCAATGCTGTCTAGATTATTGGTCCAAAACTTTTAATTATAATGTCAATTTAAATATCCAACTATATAAATCTGATGCAAAGAAGTCTGCTTCATAGTAAGCAGAATCAGTGTCATAGGAAAAGGAGAACATGAGTGACAAAGAAGGGTAAGATATTAGTAGTCCAGGATTGTGAAAATAATCTTAAATGTTTTCTTTTTGAAAGTTGCGAAAATAGAAAATGACGGGATTTGATTGGAAGAATTACAAGAGTTGCGAATCGCTGCAACATGATTTGGCCTAGTGGAAACATGTGGTAGAATGTGAGAAGTCTTTTCTTGTATGTAACATATTTTTCAAAACGATGGAGGTTTTCTTTCAGAAAGTGGCGGGCTGAAAATATTTATAGCACAACAGAGTGGACGCTGTTCATAGGAGATCCTTCGACGTCATTGAAAGTAAGTTCATTTTAAGGAGTTTTGAATTCAGATTTCTTAGGTTGTATGGGTTTTTTAAACACAATCATTTTGATTGTGGTTTTTTTTCCCCGCTGTTACATGATGAATACCTTCAAGTCACTGATTTAAGTGAAATTTGATACATTCTGAGAACAGCAAAAATAAACCATTTAACATGTATAATTAATGTTCTGCTTTTTGTACTTATGATATACATTTAGAAATGTGAGGTAGATATGGAGAAACTGAGGCTTCTGTAAGTGTCAAAGTTAATGCTTACAGTGCTGCATTTCTGGGTACTGTTTTTTTTTTGAAAACTGAATAGACCTCACCTTAAAGAAACCTCTTGTAAAGACATATCTGTTTCTACTTGAACCTTTTCCCTTGTCTTTTCAAATTTTTAAATACATGTTTTAATATTTTTGAAATGTTTCTTCTCTCTTTTACAGATTGAAAGTATGACAGTTAACAAGAATTATAAGGTAAATGTTTTCTACTCTTTTAACCCGCAATCCACTGCTGATGATGTCACTGACTATGTCATGAATGATGTAATAAGTGGACATGACTTACTTCATTGGTAGGCCTTCACATGTATTAATGCATACACTGCTGCACTTCTGCGTACTGTTTCATATGCTGAACTACATCTGCACTATGAGATACCAAAGCTAAGGCAACACAGGTGATGTGATTGTGAAATGAGGAAAAGAAACTCCACGTTTTTCAATTACATTACTTGTGTTTTCTAAGTTTACGAATGACATTGTGCAGATGAATTTTAGGTCTGTCTATGGACACAGAAGAGGTCTGGCCGTTGTTCAAGAGTGAAGTGGATATGTTTTACTTCAATGATAGGCCTTCACTTATATTATCTCCTCTATATTCTTCAACAAGTATAAATTTGATATGCAACCCTGAGTAGGCCTCACCTTAAACAAACTTTTGGAGAGGCCACACCTTATCGTCATCCTGAATCAATCATTTACTCTATCACATTTAACATCTATTAGTTCTACTGCTTCATTTCTTTAATCCTTACTTTCCTGCGTTTGCTACTTCTCTCATTCCTTTCTCTATTACTTAATTATTCTACTCCTTCCAGTATTTTTCTCAGTCCCTCTCTTTTCATACTTCTTCATTCTTATTTACTCATTCTGTCTCTATTAATGTTACTGTTTCTGAATGATCTCAAAATTTTTTAAAAACAAGAACAGTAAGTATAAGGGTAGGAAACAGACAGTTATGTTACAAGAAAGACAGCTATAGGAAGTAAACAAAAGATACTGTTACTCGCAATCCACTGCTGATGATGTCACTGACCATGTCAAGAATGATGTAATATGTGACATGATCAGAAGTGGATTGCGGGTAACAGTATCTTTTGTTTACTTCCTATAGCTGTCTTTCTTGTAACATAACTGTCTGTTTCCTACATAACAATTATATCCTTTTACTTCTCTTCTTAGGTAAATAAATCTATTAAACACCATTTCTGGTTTAAACCCTATAGCTGTCTTTCTTTTTACATCACTCTCTGTTTTCTTCTCTTGTAATTACTCCTTTTTTTTAAAAAAATAAAAAATTTGGGGTTAGCTCCCGGTTCGCGTACCGGAGAGCTAACCGGAAAGCGAACTAAAAAAAAACAGCTTGCCAGAGTGTTACACTTTCTAGCAATTTTTGTAAAAAGGGGAGGTAGTTCTGAAAAGAACTTTTTTTTTTTTTATTTTATTTTTTTTTTTACTTTTTTGAACATTATTTCATTTTTTTGTATTTTTTGAACACTTTTTTGTTTTTTGTTGTTGTTTTTTTAAAGGGAAAGAACAGAAAGAGGCATTGAAAATGGCTCAACAGGAGCAAAAAAAAAATTTAAAACTTCTTGCGTTTGGAACATTGGTGTTTCTCGAAAGCCAGATTAATCAATTTCACACTCATGTTAGCGCATGAAATTAGTGTTCCACAATACAAGCATGTCAGCTTCAGATGCACAAATTTTTTTTGTATGTTGGGCACTGTTTCGTTCGCCTCTGCCACTGACAGAGACAGATCAGAAGATGTTGAAGGCACCGAAGTTGGGGGGTTTTGTTGCAGTTCACGCATCTCTCCACGACTGTAGTTCATTGGATGCCACCTCTGCATATGTCGGTGCATTGTGTGATTTCCAAAGCTGTATTTTTTATTTGTTCCTCGGGATAATTTTTGTTTGCAGATAAGGCACTTAGCATATCGTGCATTAACTTTTTTTTCTCCAGAAGGAATGCTAAAAAATTGCCATATAAAGCTTTCTTTCCGATGAAATACCCGGGGTAACTCTTGGACAAATTGTGGTCCCTCTTTTTTCTCTCCGTCTTCTTCTTCCTCTTCCTCCTCTATGTTTCCAATAAATTGTGGAGGGGGTCCTCTCTTCCTATTAGGAGATGGGGGTGGTGGTGGTGGGGGTGCAGAAGCTGAAGCTACTATTGAAGCCATCACAGAAAATGTTCAGGTCTTCCTTTCTCAAAGTTGAAAGTCAGAGTGAGAAAAAAGGTGGGGACTTTCATCATTTGGGAAAAGAAATAGTTCTAAACCAATGAAAAGTGTTATTTTTAGGTCATATGACCTAGTGTTACATCATTAGGAAACCAAAAGTGAAATGAACCAATGAAAAGTTTTATAAACAAGTCACATGACCTGTTCCGCTCACGTTACGCGGAGCGCGCCGCGCCGCGGATCGCTTCCGGTTCGCGGCCCGGAGCACTTCCGGGAGCGCTAACGCGGCGCGTCATAAGACGCATTACGCGACAACGTGATCTTCCGCGACGCGTCACGATGTTGATTTCTAACGCGGCAGTTGCGCTAAAGGAACGTTTACCGGTTAGCGGACCGGGTCGCGGCATCAAATTGAGCTAACGGAAAGCTGACCGGTTCGCGGACTGGGAGCGAAACATACATTTTTTTTTAAAAAAATGGATAAAAAACATGTAAAATATATTTTTGGATTTAAAGAAGAATACATTTTACAGCTACAGATATTAGCTTTTAAAAAACCAATGAAATTCACTGAAAAAACCATAGGTTATAGACCATATATAGTTAGGAATTAGCATTTACAAAACCTTGAAAAATTCACTGAAAAAACCATAGGTTATAGACCATATATAGTTAGGGATTAGCATTTACAAAACCTTATTTTACTCGCACAAAACCATTGAAATTCCATATATAGTTAGTTGCACTAACTATATATCGCGCACCCGCAATCCACTGCTGATGATGTCATATATTACATCATTCATGACATGGTCAGTGACATCACTGATGACATCACTGATGACATCTCAAATGACATCACTGATGACATCACTGATGACAACATCCAGTGACTGTATGTTTCTGTAAAGTTAAAATATGTCTTACATATTGAAGAATGAGTGGATGTATAAGTGTCTGGATGAAGGATTTAGTAGGTGCATGACTGACTGTATGAGTGAGTGATTAAATGTGTCTCACTGAGTGCATGGGTTAGTGATTAAACTGTCTTAATTTGTGCATCATTATGTCTGTTGTTCTGTAAACTGTTGCATGTGTTGATAAGTAGCTATATGAGTAACTATATGGGTTATTGATTGGTTGCCCAAGTATTTGTATGGGAGACTGAGTGTGTGTGTGGGTGGCTGGGAGGTGTATGACTCTGTGCATAGATGAGTGAGCAGTTGATTCACTAGATGTATGGGTTCAAAAGTGCATGTGGAAACAGCTGTATGGGCGGTTGACTGTGTGCATGAGTGTATTAGTGAGTGAATGGATATCTCAGTGCTACATGTCAAAGTAAGTACATATGTAAAACACAGTACATGTGAGAGTTGACATATATAAATAACTGTGCATAAGAGCCAGTGAATGTGTCAGTGGCTGTATGGATCATTGTGAACTTGTATCAGGGATTGTATAAGAGAGTAAATATGTGTTAGTATATGTTTGAATAAGTAAGGTGTGTATAACTGTATAGTTGAGGAAATGGAGGTGTGATTGATTCTTTGCATGATTGACTAGGTGTGTGAGTAACTCCATGGTTGAGTGACAGTCTGTGAGTGTCTGTTTACACTGAGTGTATCTAAGGTTATATTAGAGTCTGGAGAGGTTCATCGTATTATCACATGAATGATGTCATCAGTGATGTGATCAGTAATGTCAAATGAGATCTCATCTGTGATGTCATCGGTGATGTCATTTGAGATGTCATCAGTGATGTCATCAGTAATGTCAAATGAGATGTCATCAGTGATGTCATCAGTGATTTCATTTGAGATGTCATCAGTGATGTCATCAGTGATGTCACTGACCATGTCATGAATGATGTAATATATGACATCATCAGCAGTGGATTGCGGGTGCGCGATATATAGTTAGTGCAACTAACTATATATGGAATTTCAATGGTTTTGTGCGAGTAAAATAAGGTTTTGTAAATGCTAATCCCTAACTATATATGGTCTATAACCTATGGTTTTTTCAGTGAATTTTTCAAGGTTTTGTAAATGCCAATTCCTAACTATATATGGTCTATAACTTATGGTTTTTTCAGTGAATATATATATATATTCACTGAAAAAACCATAGGTTTCACACCAGTTATAGTTAGCTGGAAATTTTACTGACATAAAACCATTGAAATTCCCACGTTATAGTTAGTTGGACTCACTATAACTTGCGCGTGTAATGCACTGCTGATGACATCACATATTACATCACTCATGACATGGTCAGTGACATCACTCATGACATCACTGATGACACCATCCAGTGAATGTGTGTCTTTTTGAAAAATACATATGTTTTATATATGTATATGTAAAGGTCGATGGAAGAATACATGTTTAAATAAGTGTCTTAATGGATGGTTTTTAAAAAAAAAATTGATTGGTTAACTGGCTTATTAAGTGTATCTTAGTGAATACATACATTAGCGAGTATTGTTTAAATATTTAATTGTTTGTATCAGTGTTTCATTTTGTATATAATTGGCTGAATGGGTTGGTGACTGACTCACTGTTTGTATGAGTTTAGAAGACAGCATATGTGCATATCTCTTTTTTTTGGAAAATTGTAGTTTCTTTTTTTGAATATGTGTTTCAAGGGTTAAATTACACTGAAAGGAGGCCTGTCACTCTGTCAAAAGGATGGTGTCATCAGTGATGTCATGAGTGATGTCACTGATCATGTCATGAGTGATGTAATATGTGATGTCCAACTTACTATAACGTGGGAATTTCAATGGTTTTATGTCAGTAACATTTCCAGCTAACTATAACTGGTGTGAAACCTATGGTTTTTTCAGTGAATTTAATAGGTTTTTTAAATGCTAATTCCTAACTATAACTGGTGTGAAACCTATGGTTTTTTCAGTGAATTTGCAAGGTTTTTTAAATGCTAATTCCTAAATATATATAAGGCCTCAAACCTATGAAATGTATAAATTTGCTGTTTTGAGTAAGTATTAATTATTATTATTATTATTTTTTTTTTATCATTTTTGCCTGGGGCGCTCTGGGTGCGCGCTCCGGTAAGCTCTCCGGAAAGCGCACCCAGAGCGCTACTTTCGTTCGTGAAAAATATATGAATGAAAAGTTAATAATAACGCAAAACATTTCGTACCATACAAATCAAAGCAGTTTTTTTTATAAGGAAATGAAAATGATTTTGCATTTCCGTGAAACTATCAAGACGTCACTTCGGCGCGCCGCATAAGCGCCCCCGGAAGCGCCTACGTTCGCGCCGCGTATGCGCCCCGGAAGCGCCTACTTTCGCGCCGCGTGTGCGCACCCGGAAGCGCTCTGGTGCGCGCATCGTCAGCGCGTCAAGTCATGTGACCTTCAAATAACACTTTTCATTGGTTGCTAACAGTTTTTTTTACAAAGAATAAAATCCTCACCTATTTCCTTCACTTCTTCTTTCACTTTTGTGACTGAAAGACCTGTTTTTTGCTCCTGGATCTTTCTTGGTTTACCATGGCTGCCAGAGAATCCAGCAGTGATGAAGAGCCTGAATTCATCAATGAAGAGCCTCCTCAGCCAAAGGTAAAGGAGCATTTTATTTGTAAATTTTTTAAAATACCACCTAACCAGAAAAAAGTGAATGCTCCAAAAGTGGAGTGCAGGATCTGCAAACAAGTCCTGTCACAGGGTGACCCCAAAAAAAAATACTCTTTTGGGAACTTTACAATGCTCCGGCATGTGGAGAGGAAGCACCCCCAGAATTTTGCCCGGGAAAGTGTCAGGGCTCTGGCACAAGAGGTTCCCAGTGATGGGGCCTCTACATCCACCGGAGGAGCAACTACTTCTGGGAGGGGGCAATCGCAGGAGCTCGTGCCAAATATTCAACCTGCTTTTAACAATGCTGTCCTGAGATGCAGATACTGCAATAAACTCCTTACCTATGGGGAGCAAAGTGTCCTGCTCATGGTTTGAGCATTGGAGAACCATCACTGCCGTTCCCAGCCCTAATTTTTTTTGCTCCTGTTGAGCAGTTTCCATTCCCTGTTTTTGTTTCTGTTCTTAAAAAAGAAAAAAGAAGAAAAAAAAAGTTCTTTTCAGAACTACCTCCAATTCTCATCAAAGAGCTATATTCTTAAAAAAATGAAAAAAAGAGTAAGTGAAGTGGATTGCATTGATAATGGAAAGGAAAATAAGTAAGAAAGAACAGAAAGGTATGAGAGGAGAAAGGAAGTGAAGTAGGGGGACTGAAAGAAGGTGAGTGTTGGGAAAGAAAGTAAGGAGAAGAAGAGTGAATATGGGGAATGTGGATATTCAAAGAAAATGTTGAAAAGGAACGGGGGTGTGGAAGGGTAAGAAAAGATGCATTGCTGGAGTTGAAGACTGAAGGCTTCATTTATGAAGCCATGAGTCACTTTAACGCCACCAGAGCGTCACTTTTTGTGACGCATCAGTCCAGTAAAAAATGCACCTTATTCAGTCATATTTACAAAGTGGCGCATCTAGGTAGATGCGTCACTTTGTAAGCCCCTGCGCCACATTATTCCTACGTCAGGTGTAATGTATGCAAAAGGGACGTATTGGCGCAAGAAAGGGTCGTAGAGGTGACGCAGTGAAATCTATGAGATATCACTGCGTCACTTTTCTGACGCTGTTGCGTCCAAATCTTATGCCTGTTTCACAGCAGGCGTGCAGGCCCTTTCACATGGGGCTTGGCCCCATGTGAAAGGATACATTGCTGGAGTTGCTTCATTTTTGAGACACACTTCAGCAATGCATCACTTTTGCGCTTACAGATACGTCTAAAATACTGACGTATCTGTAAGAACTTCCAACATAATACGTCATAAATTTAATATGACGCATGAGTAGAAGACTAAAGGCCTCATTTATGAGGCCATGCGTCACTTTAACGCCACCGGTGAGTCACTTTTTGTGATGCACCAGTGCTGTAAATAATGCACCTTATTCAATCATATTTACAAAGTGACGCATCTAGGTAGATGTGTGACTTTGTTAGCCCCTGCGCCACATTATTCCTACGTCAGGTGTAATGTATGCAAAAGGGACGTATTGACACAAGAAAGGGTCGTAGAGGTGACACAGTGAATAAACTGGGGGCCTCATTTATGAAAAGTGACGCATCGCTGCGTGAAAACAGCGATGCGTCACTTTTCAGTGCGCACTCCTTACGACATTCCTATTGCGTAATATTTAATGTATGACGAATCATGTCGCAAGGAGTTACAGATACGTCAGAATTTCTGACGTATCTGTAAGCGCAAAAGTGACGCATTGCTGGTGTGTGTCACAAAAGTGACGCAACTCCAGTAATGCATCCTGTCACATGTAAAATGGCTTGCGTCAGTCTTACGCCTGCTGTGAGGCAGGGGCAAGATTTTGACGCAACAGCATCCTAAATGTGACGCAGTTTAATCTCATAGATTTCACTGCGTCACTATTACGAGGCTTTTGGCGGGGGAACGCCCCCTCTGCATACATTATACCTGACGCAGGTATAATGTGGCGCAGGGGTTTACAAAGTGACGCATCTACCTAGATGCGTCACTTTTTAAATATGGCGCAACGAGGCGCATTTTTTACACCGCTGGTGCGTCACAAAAAGTGACGCACCGGCGGCGCAAAACTGTCGCAAGGCCTTCATAAATAAGACCCTGGATTTTCCCCATGCTCCGCTCCCCGGTGCCCTCCTCGGTGCACGTACCGGGCGCTCCCCCCACGCAAATTGAATTTAAAAAAAAAATAAAAATGCACCGCGGGACCCTATTTTAGCCCCCACATCAAACCTAGGGGGTCAGGGGGGGTCTACCCTGCCCCCTTATAGTCCTTTCCCCCTTTTTTTTATGCCACCTCTTGTGTCTCGATCCTACCGAGACACAAGATGGTGGCCGCTCCGGACTGTTTCGAATGTTTACAGACACCCGAGAGCCAATCAGCTTTCCGCGCGCAAGTCGCGTGTCGCGCCCAGTGCGCTCCCCGGTGCGCGCACCGGGTCGCGCCTATAGATATATATATTTTTTTTAACCTAAATACTCAAAATCCACTGGAGCACATATCTTGAGACATAGCAAAGGCACATCGGGCTACCAGTCCCTACAATCGAAATCGACAGCCCTATGGAAATTAACATGGGGAAAACACGTTTTGGGACCCCCCTTTTATCTCGGCCCCCACTTGACGAATCCCCCCCAAACTTTCAGGGAAGGACCGGAGCTTGACGAGGCCATTTTGAGGAAATCTTCAGGCAGATTCGTCAACCGGCGCCAAAGTTATTCCAAATAGAATTTTGAGATTTAACATTGAAAAAAATCCTAACTATAACTACCTACTGGCGACCGCCAGTAGGTAATATATATATTCCCACGAACTCCAGTACACGAGCAATGAAAGAAAACTCACTGGTGCCATGGCCTCGTATTTCAAATAGACGTTTATTGCAACGGGTGCCCAACACATTTCGGAGTTACTTCACTCCTTGATCACGGGTAATGTTTTACAAGTGGATTTACATTTTTAAAGGTACAGTTTTTCTGTTTCCCATAGACATAGAAAAAACATTTCAAAGGTTTTGTTAAACATGATACTCAGTTAAATCCATTTAAATTTGCAGAGATTCACATGATAATAGTGAAAATGAAAATTATTTACTCTCTGTGTATATTAATAGATAGCGAAGGGCATTTCAAATGTATTGTCCGCAAGTGGGGTTGCAAAATTTCAAAAAATGGACAAATCCATATTAGTCTCATTCAAATCAATCATGCCCAAGCTCATAATTCAGTGTCTTGAAGAAAGCCTGTAAATCCTTAATTCAATATGTTCACACCAAAGAATGGTTGAACTCCATTTCTATCAAGTCAACTGCAATGATTGTTAACAAATCGTCTCATCTGTAAAAAAAAACAGAAAATGTAAGTTATTAAAAATAGAAACCACTGTGTGTAACAAAAAAGTGAAAAAAAGAAACTTGGTAAAAACATTAAAAACAAGGAGTAACTGCAGAGAGGTACGGTTCAGGTTGGTTCATTCATTATCTTAGGTGTATTGACATTTCCTCGTCCTGGTTTAGCCCAAAAGGGTTCATAGTGTTGTATTTAATTATCATTTTGGATTCCAGTTTGTGTAAACTCCAATAAACGACCCCCTCCCCTTTCACGCAGAGGGACAGAGTCTAACACACAATTTATTTTTGTAAAAGTTGTTTTTATTGACATTTTGAAAATATTAAACCACAGATAGCGACAATCCCGCTTAACTTCCCTCGCAGGGGGGTACGGTTCGGGTATACAGAAGTCAAAGAACTCGGCTGAATAATAACACTGGCCCAAGGTCCGCAAGCTGCGCATCGAGCATAGGAACATCGTTCAGATCGGACTCAAGGGCCCAAGGCCCGCAGCGGGCTTCAGTTCAGGGCAGCGTACCGCTAGCTCGCCGAGTAGATAGCCTGGCAATCATAGTCTGCATACCCTACCCTTCCGCCAATTTACCGTACAGTCGTCACCAAAACTCCCCCCCAACAGCCCTGCCCACCCCCCACCCATTCCCACCCCGCTCCCCAGTGATGGTAACATACATTCATTCACAGAATCATACAGTCAGAGCAACTCAGGTCTGGAATAGATGAAGGCCTCGTAAGGAGGGAGGACAAACCGCAGAGGGCAAGCCGCTGGATAGAAAGTGGACCAGAAGGCCCCAGCGGAAGGAGAAGTTCTTGAAATCACCCGAAAAATGTCCGCCATTTGTTCCATACTTAGTAGCCTCCAAAGCCTCGCATGCCATAGAGCGAGTGCCGGGGCCTCCTTTTTCTTCCAGGCTGCAGCCAAGGTCAACTTGGCAGCGCCCGTACATAGCCAAAGAATCTTTTTATCAGCTCGTGTCTGGTGTTCGAGGTCCGGGTCTCGAAGGCCTAGCAAAACATGGTCTAGCGTGTCCTTGATAGGGTAGCCCAAGATCTCTTTGATGTGGGAGAGGACTTCCGCCCAATAAGGATGGATGATCGGGCAATCCCACCATATGTGGCGAAAATCGCCCAGCATTCCACAGCCCCTCCAGCACCTATCCGAAGAGTCCGGAAAAATCCTTTTCAATTTGGCTGAGTACATGTACCAGTCCATCGTGGTTTTAAGATGGGCCTCCCGGAGGTCCAGCGAGTGGTGTGCCTCGCGATGCCATGCCACAGATGGGACCACTCTTCGTCTGATATGGGGTGGCCCAGGAGGTCCTCCCAAAGCCCCATATAACTTGGCCTAGGAGATATAGAGGTGGAGAGCAGGAGGTCGTACTGGAAGGAGATGGTACCTCGCATGCTGGAAGTTCTTGCAAGAAATGCCTCAAAAACAGTGGGCGACCTGGTAGTCGCGTCTTTCACTGATGGCGATAGCGCCCAGTGAAGCATCTGGGCATGGCAGAATTGCTCCAGTGGCGGGACCGAGTAGTCTCGCACACAACTGGTGAACGTGAGTGGCGCATCCCCATGGAAGAGGTGTGTAAGGGCGTAACAGGCGTCGAAAGGGTCCTCGCGTTCCGCAGGGGGAAAGGCGGGATTAAAATGAATCGGTGTATATGGGGACGGGAAGGACGTCCACCGTTCATCATGGGAGACCGAATCCCATACCTTCAGGGTGGTACTCGTGGGGGTACTGACGTACGCATTCTTGGGTCTATCCCTTTTTGGTTTCCACGGCAAGTCCCAAATCGTCCTCCCCGCCACCGAACAGTCCATATGTAGTCAATGCTTTTCAGACATGGGCTGCGACCACTCCACAAGGACCCAGAGCTGTGCCGCCTTGTAGTACAAGTGCATATCCGGAAGGCCCACTCCTCCCCTCCTCTGCGGGCGCCGGAGGGTAGTAAAGGAGAATCGGGCACGACCACCCTGCCAGATGTAGCGAAGCATCATGGATCGGAGGCGGCTAAAGATGTCGCTTTCGGGGATTATCGGGAGAGCCTGAAAGAGGTACAGCAGTTTGGGCAAGAGGGACATTTTGATTGCATGGATCCGCCCTAGCCACGAGATGAACATAGGTTTCCAGCGGGCTAGGTCACCTTGAATCTTCGTCAGGAGCGGGGGAAAGTTGGCGGCATACAGCTTCCCAATAGTGGGGGTCAGGTGGACCCCTAAGAACACTAAGGAAGTAAGGGACCATGGAAGTGGCGATAAGAGTCGAAGGCGGTCGACCTCAGCAGTGGGAAGTGTAAGGTTGAGAATATAGGATTTATTCAGGTTGACTTTAAATCCTGCAACAGTCTCGAAAATCTCCAGGGCCTCCTGGACACAAGGAAGGGAGTGGGCGGGATCCGCCAGAGACAGCAGAACATCGTCCGCGAAAAGAGAGATCTTATGTTGTTCCCCCATGAAGGGTAATCCCCGGATGTCCAGATTCTCTCTAATCGCCACGGCCAAAGGTTTGATACTCAGGGCAAAGAGCAGGGTTGAAAGGGGGCAGCCCTGCCGCGTGCCGCAGCAGTGTGGGAAGGAGGCAGAGCAGTGACCGTTCACCGTGACCCTCGAGCGGGGGCTGCTGTAGTTCGCCCTGAGCATCGTAGGGAACTTAGCTGAAAAGCCAAACGCCTCCAAGGTCCGGAACAGAAAGTTCCAATCTACACGATCGAAGGCCTTCTCAGCGTCGAGGCCTACGAGGACTGTCGGAATCTTGAAACGGGTGGCCTTCTCAATGAGGTGGACCACTCTTCTGGTGTTGTCATGCGTCTGACGGCCCTTGATAAATCCGGACTGGTCCGGATGGATTAGGGCTGGCATTAAATCCTGCAGTCTACGTGCTAAAATGGATGAGTACAGCTTGGCATCTACGTTGAGTAGGGCAATGGGCCTGTATGATGCACAAACGGCGGGGTCCTTCCCTGGCTTCGGGATGACTGATATAGCCGCCTCCGCCATGGAACAGGAACCGCATCAAGAAGCCGCTAACGTCCGAAGTGAAGGTCTGGTAGAACAGCCCAGTGTAGCCGTCCGGGCCCGGCGCATTATGCGGTTTCAGCGCTTTTATTGCATCTCTAACCTCTTCCTCCGTGATGGGGGCCGCAAGAAGATCGTTCCATTCTGGGGAGACCTGGGGAAGCGGATGCGCCCGCAGGTATTCCTCCTGGGCGTTCGGGGATAAAGCCTCCTCCGAGTAGAGGGCGGCATAATAGTCCCCAAAGAGGTTTGCCTTCTCCCCGTCTCGGTGAGTCAGGGCGCCCGAAGGATCCTGGACACCTCCTATGTACTCCTTCTCCCTCTTGTCCCTAAGTTGGCGGGCCAGATGTTTTCCAACCTTGTTCCCCTGGGAGTAGGAGAGGCACCGCAGCCTCAATATGGTAAACTCCGCTCGGTTATTGTAATGGGCTCTAAGTTTACTCCAAACGGCCATCAGAGGACGAAGCGTTACCCTAGAGGGGTTCTGTTTGTGCGCCTGCTCAAGTGCTGCTAGCTCCCACTCCAGCTCCTCCTGTTCAGTTTGTCGCTGTTTGTTAAGCGCGGAGTTAAGTGCTATACATTTACCCCGTATGGTGGCTTTGAAGGCGTCCCATACTGTGAAGATGGAAGTATCTTCCGCTCGGTTGAGGTCAAAGAATTTGCGGATGCTCTTCCGCAAGTCCTTGCAGTATATGTCGTCCATGATTAAGGACGGTGGGAAGTACCACTTGCGGTAGGCCGACATCTTGGGGGACCATGTCTGACAGTGCGCCAGTAGACTGTGGTCCGATACCGAAAGAGGGAATATGCTGCCTTCTCGAAGATCACCCCGCAAGGATTGACTCTGAAAGACATGATCCAATCGAGAGTAAGAGTGGTGGACATGCGAAAAAAATGTGTAGTCCCTAGTCTGAGGGTGGAGGGCACGCCACCCGTCAATTAAGCCTAGCTCCCCAAATTTGTCCTGGGTGTCCACGGCAAAGGTGCCGGCGTCGGACCTCAGGCGATGGGAACAAGCCAAGTCTCTGTCCCAGACCAAATTAAAGTCCCCCAGTACCACAAGCTCTCCCTCTACAAAATCCTCCACCTCTCGCAGAAGATCCTGCAGGTACCCGTTTTGGCCCACATTGGGAGCGTAGAGGACCAGGAACGTGCACTGTCTGCCAAGGAACACTCTTTGACCATCAGCCAATGTCCCTCTCTGTCATTACGGACTCCCAAAGGTTGGAAATGGAGGGTGGAGCGGAACATTAAGGCCACCCCTCTATTCTTCGTAGCAGCTGAGGACCGATAGATGAGGGGGAATTGTTTATGCTTCAGCCTAGTTTCATCTTGGAGGCCCACCACATCTAAGTGATGGCCAACTATGTACTTCCAGACCTTCTGGTGCTTCTGTGGGGAATTCAGGCCCTTAACATTCCACATGCCTATGACGAAGGGCATTACAGAGCAGCCATCTCCCCTCGCTCTTCAAGATGGTCTACAGCAGTCCACAAACAACCGCTCAACCCAGAGTGGGCAAGCCGCACATCCCCCCAAATCAGATCATGCCTGTCAAGTCCGTAGTCAACGTTTCTCCAGGGCCCCTTTCTGTGGGGCTCTCTCACAGAGAACATAATGTCCCACAGTACCTGAAGGGGGCCCCCCAGGCACCAAGTCGGTGCCCCTCTCGTGATCAGGCCGCCGAAGAGCTGTGCAGCAGGGGAGACACTGTTGCTGATGCCACCGCTGCCACCGCTGCTCCACGTTCTGCTGTGGGATCCACTCTTGCCGTCGCCATCGGTTCCCCCACTCTCTGCCAAGATGAAGATCGCCGCCGCCGGCACGACCGAGGGCTCCCATCTCTCGTGGAGGGAGCAGCCTCATCCAGACCAAGGAGATCCTTGGCATCTTGTAAGGACCTCACCTGGACCAGCCTGTTTTGCCACCTGAAGATGAGTCTGAATGGATGGCCCCAGGAGTAGGACACATTCTGCTCACGGAGGAAGGTTGTCACCGGTCGGAATTCACGCCGCTTCTGGAGCGTAGAGGCCGATAGGTCCTTGTATAGCTGGGGCCGATGTTCCCAAAATTGTGTAGTGGCGATTCTCTAGCCTTCCGTAATATTCTTTCCTTGAGCTGGAAATAATGGACGCACACCAGGATGTCCGGAGGTGGAGCACCAGCCCCCCTCGGCAGGCCCACTCTGTGGACCCTATTCATGCGGATTTTTCGTAGGTAGTCCTCACCCAAAATCTGTAGGAAAAGGGACTCCACATAGCCCCGTAGGTCCCCGGCCTCCCCTCCGTTCAGCAATGCCCGGATGCGGATGTTATTCCGGCGGGAACGGTTCTCCAAGTCCTCAGCGTGAGCCTGGAGATCTAGGTTCTGTTCCGTGAGCCTGAGAACATCCTGCTGCAGCTGATGCACTTCGCCGGCTAGGCCCAGATCATGCTCCTCGAGCGTCGCCATCCTCTCACCAATGCCATCCACGTCCCTCCGAACCTCGCGGAGGTCCGAGGAAAGCTGGGTGCGTAGCTCCGAGATATCCTCTTTTATTGCTGCAAACAGTTCCATCATAAAGACCTTGGTGGCAGAGGCATCGCCGTCCTTCTGCTTGGGTGAGCTACTGGGGCCTGGTGGGGTCGATGATGGGTTCCCCCCTGGTAGGCCATCTTTGCCTGGCTTGTCCTTCTCTTTGCGGAGCCTGCCCGCCATTCCGCAGTCTCTGGCAGGTCACTACAGCCAATACGCTCCCCGCACTGCACCGCGTGTCTCTTTCAGGACTCTGGGCAGTTAGCCCCTCCGCGTTGGGAAGATCAAGTCTCAGGGAGGCTGCAGTCGCAGGCCGCCGGAGAGGACCAAGCGGAGGAAAACCCCAATGGCGCTGCGAGGTTCCTGCCTTAATCACTCTGCGAGCCCCACAGGTCCCGGGGGAGCCTCGTGCCAGAGGTCCACCTGCCAAAGCTGTAGGCCATGATTGCAGGTCCCTGTCCGCCAAAGTCCCACTCTACTCCATCAATTCACCCCCCGACCAGTTCTAGGGGGGAGCTCACCTCCGGGGGCTCAGTTCGCACATGGCCGGTGCTGCGTTTGAGGTCCGCCTCAGACCGGCCGCCGTCTCAGTGGGGTATGCTGGGTGCAGGCGTGGGAATACCCCCACCGTCCGCGCCGTGTCAATGATGTAGCTCGCGGGGGTCGGGAGCTCCCTACGTGGTAGTCCCCGCGCCGACTGGGCCTCTAATCCCCGGCCTCGGGTAGATCAGCGTGCCGGTTCCCACCTCTCGCTGCAAGTCGCCCGGCTCCGACCGTCCCGGTCGCGGGGGCCTCGGCTGCAGCGGCACTCCACTGCCTCTCTCTGCTTCTGGGCGGCAATTCCTCCAGTGCCCCATGGGGCAGGGTCCGCACCGACCAGGCCGCAAATCTCCAGCCTCGGGTGGATCAGGCCGCCGGGTCCCACCTCTCGTCACCAGCCGTGCGGCCCAGGTCGCCCCGGCCACGGGGGTCCCGGAGTCAGCGCTACGTCGCTGCGGCTCTCCTCTTTTGGGCAGCGAATCCTCCAGTGCTCCACGGGGCAAGGCTCGTGGGTCCCGGCGGCGATGCCTCAGGTGCCTCCCCGTTCTTCCCGCTTCAGGGTTCCCGGGCTCTAGGCCCGCAATGGCAGCTCCTGCCAACTCTGCACTCCGGGCTGCTATAGACAACGGAGTTGCTTGGGTCAGGACCTCCTCATGGGCCTCCCCCCGCCAGTCCGACGGAAAGTTAGGCCCCCGAGAGGACGCTGGTCAATGCTGTAGGTATCGTGGCGCCGGAGGGACCTGGAGACACGTCCTACTCCGTCGCCATCTTGGACACGCCCCTCAACACACAAAATTGTAACAAATTTTGATTTTGGTTATGTGTTGTACTGAAATGGCGAGCAACTGGGTACTGCTTGTCATTATTGGCAATGGCTCTTAGATGTTCAAGGATGCGTAATTTCACCTTTTTGATAGTGCTACCGATATAGAACAGGTTGCAGGGACATTTTAATGCATATACTGCATAATCTGTTTCACAATTAAAGGGTCTCATATTCTTAAATGTAGGTTTATCTAGGCAGAGTTTCACTGATTTGCAGTTGGTGCTAAATCTGCACGCCTTGCATTTAGTGCAGGTATAGAAGCCTTGTATCGGATTGATTTTCTTAGTCTCTGTGATCATGTTAGTCATTAAGGTGTCCTTGAGGGATCTATTTTTCCTGAAGGTTAATGACGGGAAATTGCCAATACTCTCTTTTAAATCATCATCTAATTTTAAGATTTCCCAAAATTTAATCAGGCTCCTCCGTACTTCCCATGATTGTGTGTTGTACGTAGTTATAAACCTGATCTGACTGTTTGAGTCTTCAGGGGGTTTGTTTTTAAAGAGATCTTCTCTTCGTACTTTGGATACCTTATCAATGGCTGAGTTAATAGTAGCTGTACTGTATCCCCTTTCACCAAATCTTTGTAGCATAGCCTTCTTTTCTTTTTCATAATCCTTCTCTGAGTTACAGTTCCGTTTCGCCCTCAGAAGTTCGCCATACGGAATACTGTTAATCAGGTTCCTGGGATGGCAACTCTGGGCTAGTAACAACCTATTCCCAGCTGTTGACTTCCGATGTAGTTTACTCGCAATTTTTAGATTTAAATCTAAAAATTGAATTTCATCTGTGCTCATTTCACAAGTAAATTGTAAGTTGAGAACGTTGTCATTAAGCTTCTGTACGAATTCGACTGCCTGACTTTGGTCACCATCCCAAATCCATAAGATGTCATCAATGTACCTGACCCAGAGGACGACGTGATCTTGAAATTGGGTGGTCTTCCGGACGACCTGCTCCTCCCACCAGCCGAGGTATAAATCTGCAAAGCTGGGGGCGAAGCAGGTCCCCATCGCCGTCCCCTGGGTCTGTCTGTACAAAACTTTATTAAACAGGAAATAGTTATTTTTCAGGCAAATGGATATAATTCCTATGATCATTTCTGAATGTAATAGGAACAACAACGACCTTCCTTTCAAAAAATGCCTGCACACATCTATACCTTCATTTTGTGGAATGCTTGTATAGAGGCTGCATACATCCATGGTCATTAGTGTGTAACCTCTCTTCATTTCAAGGTCTTTGATTTTCATCAAGAAGTCCCTGGTATCTTTTATGTACGCACGTAACCCTTGCACGAATGGCTGTAGAAAATGGACAACATATTTGGAAAACCTTTCTAGGGAACTGCCACGAGAGGATACAATAGGTCTTCCCGGTGGTCTAGTGGCATTTTTGTGGATCTTGTGTAAAAGGTAGAGAATAGGGATTATGGGGTCCCTACAACACAGAAATAAATATCCATTCTGTTCCAGAATTCCCTGGTCCCGCCATTCCACCAATTTCTCTCCCACAGCTATGTTAGCATTTTCATAACAAGATCAAGACACCACACAATACTTTGTTTGATCTGATAACTGTCTCAAACCGTTATCTAGATACATGGACAGCGGCCAGATCACCATATATATATATATATTCACTGAAAAAACCATTGGTTATAGACCATATATAGTTAGGGATTAGCATTTACAAAACCTTAATTTACTCGCACAAAACCATAGAAATTCGCATTATATAGTTAGTTGCAATAACTATATATCGCGCACCCGCAATCCACTGCTGATGATATCACATATTACATCATTCATGACATGGTCAGTGACATCCTTTCCTAAAATGTTGGTTGTAAGAACACCAGGTAAGAATTTTGAAGGTGGAAAGGCAATCTTTTTTTGAAAGTTAAAACAGAATCATTGCAGAATGACCAACCGTTTCCAGATTTCAAATAAGCTGTATAATGTCCTGAATTAGTTGAAGGACCGTTATGATATATAATTGCAGTAGTTATAAAAGTCCTTCCTGATATTGACAACTGCGAAGCCACAAAATTATTAATTAAAGTTGTCAATTTAGTTCCATCAGGCCTACATCGTTGGAACATTAAAATGACATACTGGCCATAACTTCGTAAAATTAACGTGGACAGCATTCCAGACTTACATTGGCTGCACTCCATATTTTGATCGGCTGCCTTTACTAGCTTATTGAAGGATACTGATTTATTGTCAGGCAAAGTTAAATATATAAATCTTTCTGAGTCTACACTAGTAGTACTTGATAGCCTACAGTTCTCGCAGTCATGCTGCCATTGATAAGAAACGCCAAATAGATAATCTACATCTACACCCTCATCTTGCAATACATCAAGCATATACATTAAAAACTCCTGACAATCCTGCTGAATATTTTCAGAGAATTCTGTTTGACCTGAACATTCGTCTAACAGAAAACGAATTTCAGACACACTTTCTACTCTCGTTCTATCAGCACTACATTTCTCTAACACAGAATTCAACAAACAGCATAAACTTTGTTCCGAATTGATCACAATCTGTTCTTTGAAAGTCTCTAGTGAAAAGAGAACATTAACAACTACATTAGCATAGCAGTTGACACCAGAACTATTTTCAAATTTAAAACCAACAACATTTTCAACAGAATTCATTTTATTCCTGCTTACAATTTTGGGTTCATCGACTTTTGGTCTTTTTGCTACAACATCCCTACTATTACTGATATTTCTTCGTTTCCGGCCTACCACACGTTTCTCAATCAAAGGATATTGAGGCAAATGTGGTGCATACTCTCTTCTTAACCTATTGTATTCCTTAACACAATCTAGATCCGCACAAATGTTTGTGACATCACAGTCAATCAAGTACAAACCCAATAAAGTTCTGACTCGTGACAATGCTACATAAGCCATACCCTCTTTGAATACAGAACTGCCAATATTCACTAAAGCAGTGTCTACACTTAAACCTTGCGATTTATGAATTGTCACCGCATATGCCAAGCAAACAGGAAACTGCTTACGGCGAACATAAAAGTCTTTAACAAGCAAAAACCTAGCAGAGCAACGACCAATTAGCTGTACTTCCATAATACCATCAAATTTAATTTTTAAAAATTCAATTCCATCTCTATTTCTGTATTTCTCAAAATCAACAACATTACCCATTGATCGATTTACCAGACCTCTTTCAACATGTAAATTCCTTCTCAAAATGATTCGGCAATTTAAGCACACATTCAAAGTCTTTTCAAAACCCGCAGTTTTAGATATAGTCTTCTCTAATGAATCCAATTTAGATTTCAAATTCTCTGACAAAATAATTGTTGCTCCCATATGCTCTATTTTGTCAATAGCTTCCAGTTTCACAATCTCTTGTTTTTCTAAATTCAACATGTTGTTGTTGAAGATGGAACATTCTGCAAGAGTTGGCATCAAACATATTCCAGATTTCTTCACAGTAATTTTCTGAAAAATATCCTCTGGCAAAACGTCTTCTTCTGGATATAAATTTGACAGTAAGCATGCATGTAAAGCTTCTTTACCACGCTCAGTCACTTTCCCGATTCTAATATCTTGTAGAATATTCTTGTTCTTCGCCTGACGCATATTTTCACGCAGCTCAGCATAACTGAAGTTTAACCATATGTTAACGTTGCCAATGCTCCCTAGGCACTTCTTGGTATCTTCATGTGTAAGCAGTTTAAACACTGGTTGTCCTTTCACTGGTGTCAGCTGCAGAAGATCACCAAAAACAATGATGTGTTTGCCACCGAATAACACATCATACTCTGTTTTAAGAACTTCCTGCATTCTTAAATGCACAAAAGCAAGCATGACATTGGAAACCATGCTTACTTCGTCAATGATAAGAAGTTTCATCTTCTTCAAAACTCTAGATACTTCACAACAAGCATCTCCAGATAACTTGTGGTATTGTAATTTGTTATCATGCTCCACTGGCAGCATCAGTATCCAATGCAAAGTAATCCCTTTAATGTTATGAGCTGCCAGTCCAGGTGGAGCGGTCACAACACAAGACAGCGATGAATCAGTCCTTTTCTGCAGATAACATGAAATTGCTTTAATAAGGAAACTTTTTCCAGTTCCTGCTTCTCCACTCACGTACAGTCGGACAGGCTTCAACGACGTACATGAGCACTCTTCCTTCTCATGACTTAATCCATGCTCAATTTGGTTGGTAACTTCGACATATATTTTCCTCTGCTCAACGTTAAGTTGTCTTTCCAATTCTTCTAAGTTAACCGCATCCTTCTGAGCATGTGCCATGGCTCTTTCTACTTCAATCATGGCAGTGGCAGCTTCATTTTCAATAACTAGTTCTCCTAGTGGATCCTGACTCAATGAAACAGAACTCTGACTGTCCTGAGAACTGTCTCTAGCAATCTCGGCTGCAATTGTTGCTTCCTGCTCAATTTCTGCATTCAACATTTGTAGATATTTTGGAAAAACAGGACATTCTATGGACTCCTTGGCTGCATTGAAAGAGTCTTCGTAACAGAGGAAATCCCCAAGCAGTTCCTCTTCTGCACGCCAAGGCTTGAAAAGTTGCAAAAGAGCTAAATAGAAAAACTCTTTTCTTTCGGGAGATTGGCAATCCAATTTTCGATGATTTATCAATTGACATTTTTTTTGCTTGACAAGACATCCCTCACTTCCAATTACAGCATACACTCCTTTATCAATATCTTCTTTGATGTTCCTCTTGAAAACGTACTTTTGAAGAACATCATACAGACAAGCATTCTCTAGGTGACTGCTTCTATTTGGATAATATGTATCCAACATGTTGCTCTTCAAAATATCTGTACTGTTTAGCTCCTTCTCCGCCAAATACTCAATTTCCCGTACAGGTTTCAGAACTCGATTACGCGTTGTAGCAAGACCAAGACTCGCCCAAATGATACTCCTAGATTTGGCATAGAGACTTGCTGAAGATAACCGGTCTGAACATTCGTAAGCTCCAATTTCTCGATGCGACAACATCTTCAGACTGAAACTGTACAACTTCTTACTGAGGCTCTTTTCATGGGAAATATCCTCCCACATATCCTTCAGTTCTGTCTTTTCTTTTTTGGTGATGTAAGACGTCACATACCGAGCCACAACCATACAGTTGTCAGCCACAAACTGTATATCCATGTTAGCATTCCACATGGACAAAATCACTGGGTTGTAGTCGTTGATGTACTTGGACTCTTCGTTTCTTTTCAAACTGTATGTGTTTTTGGGTGATTTCCTCATCACATTATGTCGCAGCGATGACATCAAATTGTTAACTCTTCCTTTTGATAACACCGACCGTGGAAATGCAAAACGACATTTGGTGTAGTATTTGTCCTTGTTTCTGAATTTACGACGGCAGTACTTTCCACAACGATGGCTTTGAAAGCGTAAAACTTGTTCTCTTAGACTTTTGTCTTCGTTTGTCTTTGGAACAGCACATGTAGCATACTGTTCTATGAAACTCATCACTAAGTCATCCGGATCTGTTCCAAATTTGGGTGCATCTTTGATCCATAGCAGCATATGTATATGAGGAGCACCTCTTGCTTGATACTCCTTTCTCCAGAAGAAATCCAACATCTCTCCAAGAGGTGGATTTTTCTTATTCGTGATGAAAGACATCATAGCTTCAAATCTATGATTGAAATACCTGCATACATTCACAGGATCCAAAGAGCACAGTTCTCAGGGTGTCTTAAATTCAATATTTTCAATGTTTCCATTTACCTCTCGTAGAAATTCAAGTAAGTCTTCCCAGCCATACTCAGCACAGCTGAGAGTGAGGAACCATGTGGGAGTTCCTAAGTTCCTCAGCATACATTTTAAGTCACCATGACGGCGGTACCAATACTCATTAGTACCACGCTGACAAGCCATGAGATTAATCAGGTGAGAATCCAAAATACTGTCTTGCACATTGACTTTATCCATAAAGTCCCTTGCCGAGATATTTCGCAGTTGTACACCACTTTTCAAGATGTGGTTCACTGCATAAGACAATCCAGAGAGATCACTTTCAAAGAATAGATGAAATAAATAGGGAATGCATTGTCGAAACCTAGGATCTTCTGTATACAATCGTAAAGTCCGGTATTCTGAAGCAGGAATTTGAACAGGTCGCTCATCATATCGTCCTCCTCGACCTGTGGGAAATAGCTGTGGGAAACACCGAGCTTCCAAACTTTCCTCCCAAACACTAATGGGACTCCCTTTGGCTTGTTTCATTTGAAACAACTCAATAGCATTCCCCATGACTTCCTTGGAATGCAAAGGTTGAACACTATAATGTTCATATATTTCTTCCTTTTTAGAGGCTTCTACTTTCTCAATTTGACCAGGACACAAATCGCTGTCCTCTTCTTCACTTACTTCCTCTTCTGCAACACATACATTCTTGTAGTACTTATTATTTTTTTATCAAATACAATGTTGCCTTTTTGACTTTCCTAACATCCACTAAATCTTGCCAGATTTTCTTACTCTTTGTCGGAACACCATTAACTATGATAACCAGACGTTCCTCTTCCACTTTCTCTACTCCAATTGTATTAATGTTTTTCTTCAAATCCAAAGGCAAATAAACAACCCTTCCCTTTAATCCTCTCTGTAAATCTGATGGAGGCAACTTCCCTGTCTTTGGCTCCATTCGTACAATAGCCTGGAATCAAAATAGATTCATAAGTATTTAAATCCTTCAATTCATAAGAAATGTCATCTAATTCCAGATTATTATAAACAGCTCTAGCAGGCATCTGGTTTTGGTTTAATTTGTTATAGCAATAAGTACACATATGTTGGTCCGCTCCCAAATCAAAACAATTTTCTACCATCAAGTATGTGGCAAAATCCTTCCATTCACTATTGTTTTCCATATCACTCTTTGCATATATATCCACTAACTTAGTCTGATTCTTATAATAAGTCCGTCAACAACACACACAAGTGAAATTAGGCCTCTCACTTGATTTCACCATAAACGTGGAAATTTCCTTGTGAAACCTATCTGTACTGAAAATCTGTTCACTGTCTTCCACATTACCTTCTTCTAGTGGTTCAATATCAACATTGTTCTCTTTACCAGCAAAGTAACAGAACTCAATTTCTTGACAAATATTCTTCACATCTACTTCAGAACCATGCAAAAGAGCTCTGCTTAATTTTTTAAGCATAATTGCTGGACTCTTAGCATAATACAACATTCTAACTAATTTCCTCACTTTATTATGATGCACTGCTAGCATCCTGAAATGATGAAATACACTCTGGCATACTCTCCTAGAAAGACAAGCCAGTGAATGACCATGCAAACCTGTCACTTGTCTCACCCTGCAAGGATCTAATTCTTGCAACAACTTTATTTTTTGCTTTACACTTTTCTTATGAAATGTCGGTATAAAATCACAAAGCAAATTGATGGAATCCTGTCGCACACTGCAAATAGAACTACACTTCCAGGTACACACTGGTCCCTTAGGACGTCTCCCTAAAACCTCATCACTTAGCGCCTCTTCTGCATCTGCAGACACAAGTATTTATTTTTCAACCGGATGACCATCTTTTACCTCATATGCTCGACCACTGCTGTCAACTGCATGCACCAAAACATTGTCCTGAAAATTACTCTCCTCATTAAAAAATGCCTCACTATTTGAACTATGCATCCATTCTCCTAAGAAAACTTCACAAAAATTACTTCGATTAACTTCTCTCTTCCATCTACTATTAGATTTGAAAACATAGATTACCTTGTTTAGTTTCCTAATTCTATTAATTACCAAAAGAAATAACTTTCGCTTAATTTCGAAAGCCTGATCAATAATTTTCTCTACATTTTTCTTTTTTTTATAAAATGACACTTTCTGTTGACCTTTTTTAAATTGTTTTAGCAAATTGACAATTACCCTGTTGCGGAACATTCGCTTACGAATGTCCCTGAATATATTTGCCCTTCTACTGCCATGCACAGAGTTATCTCCTGCTCTAGCACAAACTTTTTGGACGGGCCTTTCCTTTCCATTTAAATTGGCTCTCTTTTTCTGGACTAAAACTTGTTCTGTAGTTATACTTTTGTTTCTACAAATGTTTCTAAGGAATGATTTTGTTCTCTTACCCGGTGTTCTCTTCGTCCGTTGAGGTAATTCTAATGTAGAGGACTGCTGCAAAATGTTAGTCAATTGCTGTCTTTGACGTTTCATAGCCTTTCAAATTCTATCCTTAGACTGCATTGTCTAATTTCCAAATAATCTGCAGTTGAATCTGTGGTGAAATATAATAAAAAATGTTATTAACCACTATTACCAAACAGTAAATCAATAACAGTAAGAATTAGATTCAACAATGCTATAAAAATGAATCAAATAAAAGAATTCACAAGGGTGCAGGGGGTATCACTTTGACACCCTCTGGCACCCTCAAAACAGGCACAGGTGCCATGTGGCAGGCAAACCAGCCCTAAGGGCAGGTCTGCCTTTCACATGACATAGGTGTGCAAGCACACATGTGCATTCACACTGGAATCGATATTTTACCATGAAGTTTGATTTCATGCTAAAATACCGATTCGTTAAGGCCTTTGGGACTCAGAAGAGTCCCCCCTACATAGCAAATTTACAGAATCGGTAAAATTACCGATTCGGTATTTTACCGAACCAATAATTTTTCCGATTCTGTAAATGTAGATTTACCTACATGTGGCCTTGGATTTAGGCCCCTACATACCGATTGGCCATTTACCGGTCGGAAACGGCCAAAATCGGTCGTAACCGGTCGGTAAATGGCCTGAAACGACCACCTACATCGGGCCCTAAGTGTGCATGCATTTGATTTCAAACAAAGTTTTTAAACATTTTATGTAAAACAATAATACACCTACATTCATGGGGAACAGACTTAAAATGCCCTAATACACATGAAAACGTTTTTTTTAAGGAACTTGCACCTTTTTTTCAATAACTTTTAACATGGCTATGTAACTCAAACAATCAAAATGAAAATTTGCCAGGCACACATGGGGGCGTATTTACAAGGGCCTTGCACTACGAGGAAAGTGCCTTCAAATGACCAGACACACATGGGGATGTATTTACACGGCCCTTGAACCCGGGGGAAGTGACTTGAAATTACTAAGCACACATAGGAGGGCATTTACAATGCCCGTGCAACACTTATGCATCATTCTCTTTTAACATGGCTATGTCACTGATTTGTGTGTTGTAAAAAGGGGCAAAATATTCTGTTGCATGTGTGGCACTCTGTTGTAGTGTGGCACTTGCAGGATTTAGTTGTAAAATTGGTCCGCATACTTACACGCACTTGCTGTTTGACCTGTGCCTGCACGCCCTCCCAGACCCTCAGCCAATCACGGGTGGGGTAGGCGGAGCAGAGACAGAGGCAGGAACTTCCTGGGAAGCGAGCGGTTAGCGCTCCAGCTCTCCCCTAACTCGAGGGATATAAAGCACCTCGGCGTCTCAACGCGCAGTGTTGACGCGCAGTGTGGCGCCTAATCCTGCGCCTAAGACGAGCCAAAGACCAGCCCGTCTGCGCCCGTCCGCGACAGGACGGGGCTAGGGGCAAGGGGCTACGGCATCCTGTACCCTCGTAATGGAGAAGAGTCACGTTGTGACTCTGGCCTATTCACGTCAGACTCTATTGGAAATAGGCAGGTATGTGACCACACTGTGCCCTACTGGACTCGATCCAGTGTGGGGGGACCTTTTTCGTGTCTGGGTTGTCATTCGCAATTCACCAGCACTGCGGTCTTCACTGTACATCACCTTAAGCCTGCCTGTTCAGTGCGGAGTCCTAACCCCGTAACTCAGCCTACTAGTGTACCTAAGGATCTGCCCCTAGCATGTAAAAATCTTTTGTGCAATGTTCGCTCCCTTGTCTCTCATGCAACACAGGTGTGGGACCTCATTACATCGGAGAGACCTCATCTGTGTTTCTTAACTGAGACCTGGTTGAAGCCTCATACAATCCCTGCCATAACGCTGGGGGTCCCGACTGGGTACAAAATAGTAAGGCTGGATCGTCCGATCAAAACGGGAGGTGGACTGGCTATTGTGTTTAAACAAGAGCTGGACGTTGCTGTTATTGAAACCGTGTGCACCCCGGAAATGGAACTTATGATTTTCTCGATCAATTCCACCTCTAAGGAAACCAGGAAGGGTGCACTTGTGTATCGACCTCCTGGCCCATGTGGGACCTTTTCCATCAAATTAATGGAAATTTTGGCAGCTCACATGCAAGTCAACTCTGAGTTCATCCTGGTGGGAGATTTTAATATCCACAGTGAGATCACCACATGCATTGATGCACAGACTTTGCTAACGGATCTGGCCACACTTGGGCTGAACAAAATGAATCAGGGGCCAACTCATTCTGCTGGCCATACCCTTGATTTAGTACTATGTAATTCAACATCCATTAACTGTCTCAATCCCTGCCAAGTGGATTGGACAGACCACTCGGTAATCACGTTTTATACTCGTACCAATTACAAAGTCAAAGCCTTTCATAGGCCGATGGCCAATGTCAGAAGGCCCTGGAATAAACTAGCCCCTGCAGACTTTAGGGACAATTATTCCGAGCCCATTTGGGAAGATTGCGGAGAAAATGCTACCTTAGCCTTAAGCGCATTTAGTGAAGCTATGTTAAGAACTATAAATTGTGTGGTACCGCTGAAAACTTATAAACCCCGCCCAGCTCCTAAACAAGAAGTTTGGTACACTGGGGATCTTAGACAGCTAAAACAGACCATGAGAAAGTTGGAGAAAAAATGGAGAACTACACACAAGGCAGATGATAAGCAGGACTTTATGAGGTCATCTAAAATCTACCATAAAGCAATCCGCGCTGCTAGGAAACAACATATAGCAGTCCAATTATCTGCTGCGGGTTCTAATGCAAAAACCCTGTATAACATCCTACAGACGTTTACTAAACCTACTGCCTGTGACACTGAGGGGATCGAATCCCAAGAACTTTGTGACAATATTTCACAGTTCTTTGTCAGGAAAATCGACGCTATATATAATAAAATACTTGCGTCCAATTCCATTTCCAACTATCCAGTTGCAACGGACTGTGGAGTCCGGTCGCATACTATGACCACAGATAATGAGGCCAAAAAACTTGCCGTCTTCCCACCCATCTCCATTGAAGAGCTGACTGCTCTTGTTGGGCAAACAAAAAGTGGGTGCCCAACAGACATCATTCCAGCACGTATTATGCCACTTCTGCTTGATGATCTGGGGGCTGGAATGCGACATATAGTTAACTTATCTTTGTGTACGGGGGTAGTCCCTTCAGCCTGGAAACAGGCTCAGGTCAGACCTCTCCGCAAAAACAATTCAATCCCCTGGTCGGATTTGTCGAATCTGAGACCGATCTCTCGTCTCCCTTTTATAGGGAAGCTTGCTGAGAGATATGTGAATCAGTATTTGTCAAAATTTATTGAACAAACGGGTGGACTCGACCCCTCTCAGTCGGGTTTCAGGCCAAGGCACAGTACAGAGACCGCCTTGCTGTCCGTCGCTGACAATCTCCAGATGTTACAGGACAGGGGTTACTCCGTTGTCCTGGTGCTTCTGGATTTGTCAGCGGCGTTTGACACGGTGTCACATGAAACCATGACCTCCAGACTAGTTGACATTGGTCTGGAAGGCAAGGCTCTGGCCTGGCTACGGAGTTTCTTCAGTGAACGCACCCAGAGAGTCATCTTGGGACCTTACCAATCTGAGGAGGTGGTGATTTCAAAGGGGGTGCCACAGGGCTCGTGTTTGAGCCCCACGTTATTTAATATCTACGTGGCACCCCTAGCTAACATCATGAGATCCCACGGGTTCATTCCAGTATCATACGCAGATGATACACAACTCCTCTTCCCTTTTAAAATCATGACTCCTGAGGTGCGTGACTCCTTTTCCCGGGGGATGAAGGAGGTAGCACGCTGGATGGCAGCCAATTTTTTGCAGTGCAACGTCTCCAAGACCGAGGTGATGCTCTTCGGAGAGGCCAAACGTCTATGGACTCCTGACTGGTGGCCTCAAGATCTGGGCCCCGTCCCTGAACCCAAAACGGCGGTTAAAGATCTAGGAGTGAAACTGGATCATGAGCTCACCCTAGTACAACAAACCAATCAAGTAGTGGGTTCATGTTTCCATGTAATTGGTCTTCTCAGGAAAGTATTCCCTCTGCTACCAGATTTCACCAGGAGAACGTTGGTCCAGTCACTAGTGTTAAGTAGGCTGGACTACTGCAATGGTCTGTTGTTGGGTGCTAATGAGGGTATTTTGGATAGATTACAAGTTGTGCAAAACACTGCCGCACGACTAGTTTTAAATGCCCCGCCTCGTACTCCCTCAAAACCATTGTTGGCCAAACTACATTGGCTTCCGGTGAGGCAGAGGGTGATGTTTAAGATCTGTTGCGTCATCCATAAATGCCTTATGGGCAATGGTCCTGGCTACCTTACTGAAAAGTTCATCCCTTATGTTCCATCTAGATCTTTGAGATCAGGAGATCAGGAATTGTTATGTGTTCCTAGGGCATTGAAAGCTAGAAAGGGGGGTAGGGCCCTTTCTGTAGCCGGCCCGAAGTTGTGGAATCAACTCCCTAGGGAAATCAGGGTATGCAGGGAACATCTCCCTTTTAGGAAGAAACTTAAAACTTTCCTTTTTCAAACATTAGCTGGTTAAGGGCTCTGAATTGGATCATGACGAGTTGCTGCTCTTTAGTTGCTGCCAAAGGCGCGGAGATACTCCTCCGGGAGTCGATTCGCAGCGCCATAAAAACATGCAAATAAATAAATAAATAAATAAATATTCATTCCTATGGGCTTTGAAGCCCATAGGAATGATTAGGCATTACCGATTCGGTATTTACCGAATCGGTAATTAAAGAATTCACAAGGGAGCAGGGGGTATCACTTTGACACCCTCTGGCATTCTCAAAACAGACACAGGTGCCATGTGGCAGGCACACCTGCCCTAAGGGCAGGTCTGCCTTTCACATAACATAGGTGTGCATGCACACATGTGCATGCACACCGAAATCGGTATTTTACCATGAAGTTTCATTTCATGCTAAAATACCGATTCGTTAAGGCCTTTGGGACTCAGAAGAGTCCCCCCTACATAGCAAATTTACAGAATCGGTAAAATTACCGATTTGGTATTTTACCGAACCAATAATTTTTCCGATTCTGTACATGAAGAATGCTAAATCGCCTTTGAAAGCAGAATGCAAACACTTGAAGCAAAACATCATTTAAAATACATAGCTGACTTTCTTATTTACGCAAAAAAGCATACTACTCTTTATCTAAAATATATAAACGATAACTCACCTTTACAAATTCTTTTTGAAATTCAAAACAGTCTCAGAAACACACAAATTATTCTTTACCAGAATTAAAGGTATGCACTCCAGAGGCTGGAACCAACAAAGGCACCGAAACGCTGATATTCTACACACATATCTCTCATGTCAGCCAATAAAAACTCTTCCCTCACTTTTTTCAAATCAACACCCTTCCCCCCTCTGCCCTTTCTACCTCTTTTCCATAGCAACTACCGCCTGCCAGACCTGTCATGGCCACAAGTTCACACAACAATGTTTCAAATGAACTCTGAACTCTCAGTACACCTGCTAATCCACTGCAATCTTTCATAACTACATTTTTAAATAACCATTCAAAATACATCTTTCAAAGAACACATCCATGCACCCTAACTTTCTGTTTTCAGCAATGGAAATACACCAATCACTGCTAATGAATCATTTGCAGTTAAACTCCACAGTTTTTTACATTACAAACATCACTATTTCAACTGCCATTTCATTCCCACACTTCATCTGACTGCAGCAAAAACTCCTCTAGCTATGTTTTCAGTCTGGATTCTTGGACATAGCTACATCCACTGGGCTCACAGGTATGCTGATAACAGAAATTTACACAACCTCAATTTACAAAATGTGGAAATCAAATGGATTGGTCGAAGAGGATTGAAATGTCACCAATTGATACCATTGGTGAAAACCTTTTTACATTTGCCAACCCCTGACCTCATAATAGTGCACTGTGGAGGAAACGATTTGGGCACTTTGACTGGGGTAGGTCTGGAAATGCTTTTAAAGGACACCTTTGAGCAATTGATGACACTTTTTCCTCAAACTGCCTTGGTATATTCCAATATATGCCAAAGACAAAAAGGGAGGTGGTCCAATCAATTTTGTTCACAAATTGAGAAATCGAGGAAGCATGTAAATAAGTCTGTTTCAGCTTACATGAGGGACCATGGAATGGGCTGCATCTACAACAATAACTTTCGTTACTACATGCAAGATATCTACAGAGGAGATGGCTTGCATTTCTCAGATGAGGGGAACAGAGTTTTCATACTAAATTTAAGAATGTGTATTGGTTCCTACTTATAAGTTTCTAGAACATACACAGAACCCAAAAGCTCTTTTCAGAGCTACCTTAACTTAGTGTACTCTTTTGAAATTTCGAATGTACCTTTTTTTCACTTATTTTCACCTATATTCGCTTCCCGGTACGCTACCCAGTTCGCGTACCGGCAGCTAACCACACAAAAAAATCATTTTTTTTTTCTCGACATATATGAGCCTCCTCCGCCACCCTCAGAAAACTTAGGGAAACAGGATACGTCTAAAAAACCCCAATCTACCCATTCTGATCATTATTTACCCTCCATCTTGTATCTCAATTCTACCGAAACACAAAATGGAGGACTCCCGTAACGCTGCAAGTTCGCATACCGGGAAACGCAAAGACAAGCACTCGCTCAAAAAAGGTGGGAAAGTAATTTACAGAAAAACCACTGGAGACACTTTTACCAATTAAACAGTAGCTCATACTACATACCAATCCCTACCATTTTCACAAATATCGTTGGAATACCATTTAGCCATTTAGCATGTAGAACTCTCTAAAATCCCTGAGGTAAATTACTTCACAAAACATATCGGAAGTGTTGGAAATGACAACCAATTAAAATATTACTTTCAATTTCTACTATTATATCATGACATTTGATTGGTTATGTACCTGAATATATATAAACAAAGAGAGAGAAACACACCCATTTTGACTACTACTTCGTGAAGTGCAGAACAACAAAAAATCAACTGATAACTTCAAATTATATTTAAAAGGTAAGATATTATTTATAAAACTGAAGTATGTTCTGTACTGAAAGCTAATTAGAAAAACATTTTCAGACAGTTATATTCTATCACTCTGTAATACTTATAGAATAAAATAGACTTCTCTGTTTTAGTTATGGCAGGGCCAGTCCAAGGATTTGCGAGGCCCTGTGCTAAAAGGGAACGTGCGCAAGGCCCCCTCCAAATTACATAAGTGACCACTTAGAAGGAGAACATTCACAGACACTGTGGGGGCCCCATTGTCCATCATTTTGACGCCCCCACAGTTTTAACTTTTAATCCACACGCATTTCTCACACCTTCATAGGTGTGAGAATTGATTGTGGTCTAAAAGTTAAAACTGAGGGTGCGCCAAAATGCTGGACAATGGGCCCCCCACAGTGTCTGTGAATGATCTCCTTGCAATTCAAAGAGCGTCTCCTTCTCCCTCCCCTATACCTCCTGACACCATCCATGAGAGGCCCAAGGAGGGGGACCCCTGCAATAGACCTTAATTGCAGGCAACACCTTTCTTTGTGATAGATCTCCAGGAAAACAAAAGGACACATCACCAGTGCGTGGCACCATGCTGGTGGGCTAAGTGCAAGGTCCTGAACGGCAGCCCACGCTGCCCATGCCTAGCGCCGGCCCTGAATTAAGGATAGAGTTAGACTTCTCTAGTATAATTCAGAATTGACTTAGAGTTTATTTGATAATTTTCTTCATATTTCTACTTCCAATTTGATACCATACACTGCCCAAAGAAAAAAACACTGTTTGAATAACCAAACTACCTGTCTGTACTGAAACCCAACAGTGCCCTATCTGTACTGATATATTTTTTAAAAATTCATTTTTCAGAATTCAAAATGGAAAGACAAGAAAACAACTTGAAAACTGAAACAGAAAAACAAATGGAGACAGAAGTTGACAAGGATTTCTACGACGATACAATAAACAATGAACTTGTGCAATGTGTAGATGCAGTAGATTTTCTACTGAAAAATGAAGAAAAAAATGATCACAATTTTTTAGATTTTCTTTCAAATTTTGAAAAACGATCTGAAAAATAAATTTTTATTTCTTAATTCAAAAATTGTTTGACACATTATTTATTTTTATATGTATATTGAAAACTAGTAGCAAATCGATTATAACGTGAAGTCAGACTTTAAATATACTGTGCAACTTTTTGGTGTTACATACTAACTTTGTTCATAGTTACTTCCTTTCTCCCACTATATAATCCCCAATGTGTATTTAACATCTCTTTATCATCTCCTGCCACCATGGTGTTTCGGCTTTCCAGACAGACTATGGTATGAATTCCATATACCACAATAACTTCTTTAACAACAAGCAAGATATCTACAGAGGAGACAGCGTTTATTAATTTATAGACTCTGCATTGGTACCTACATGTAGCTACATAAATAAAAAAAAACAAAAAAAACAACAAAACGAACAATTGATAAACATACAATAAGTTAAAAGTCAATCATTCTTGTTTCCTTATAGTACGCTCCCCAGACCGCTTTCGGGTACGCGTACCGGGCGCACCCCACGAAAAAAAAACATTTTTTTTTTTTCACAGCGGGGCCCTTTTAAAGCCTCCACATCAAACCTAGGGGGTCAAGGAGGATCTACTATGCCCCCTTATGGGCATTTGCCCCTTCGTTCTGGCCTCCTCTTGTCTCTCGATCCTACCGAGAGACAAGATGGCTGCCGCTACAGACTGTTTAGAATGTTGACAAACACCAGAGAGCCAATCAGCTTCGCTTCGCAAAGCTCCGTTACGCAAAGCTCCGTTACGCGAATAGTACGCGAACTAGTGCGCTATCCAGGACGCTGTCACAGATTTATCTGTTTTTTAAAACGTTAACTTCTCAAAATCCACTGGAGCACATATATTGAGACCCAGCAAAGGCACATCGGGCTAACAGTCCCTACAATTTTGCCAAGTTTCGTGCAAATCCATTCAGCCGTTTGAGCTAAAAGTGAGGCCAAACGCCCTATGGGAAAATGAATGGGAAAAATGCGTTTTGGGACCCCCTTTTTTCTCAGCCCCCCCTTAACGGAACACCCCCACATTTTCAGGGGCTGCTCAGAAACAAAATGTGCCATTTTCCTGAAGATTTCAGCCGATTCCGTCCACAAACGCCAAAGTTATTAGACATAGAATTTTCAAAAGTTCCATAGAGAAAAAATCCTAACTATATATACCTACTGGCGACCTGTATCTCCATCGAGTGCTGAAATGGACTTGAAACCATATCTGGCGAACGTGCACATGAAATGCACGAACTGTGGAAAACTTCTTGTATACGGAGAGCAAAGCTTTACTCTAATTAAACACAAAATTGAGAGTCATAAATGCTCCAAGAAAAGTTAAATTTCTTCACTTTGTTTGGATAGTATGACATACTGAAAAATGTCGTAGCAACTTTAAGAAATCAAAAGCATCATAACACTTGTTTCCAAAAAAAAAAAAAAAAAAAGAAAAAGTTCTACCAAAATGTGCTCCAAGAGCATATTATGAGATGTTTTTTCGCCGCTTTATTTTAGTGCGAGACCGGGTGCGCGCACCCTCCTATCGCGTACAGGACCTGACACTTGCATGTGAAGTCATGTGACTTCAAAACAACACTTCTAATTGGTTCTTGGTAGTTTCTATTCTGGAATTTACACACAGCACTCCACCCACTTCCATCACTTTCTTTTCTACTCTCAAGAGAGAACAACGTTGAAAATCTTCCCGAAGACTTTGCTGCAATGGCTACCGTTCCGCATTCATCTTCCGAATCTGAAGGAAATGAGCGACCACCTTTGACAAGAAAAACGGAGGCCACGCTATTACCATCAGAAGTAATCAGAACATCTTCCGTGGACGACCTGTATCTCCATTGAGTGCTGAAATGGACTTGAAACCATATCTGGCGAACGTGCACATGGAATGCACGAACTGTGGAAAACTTCTTGTATACGGAGAGCAAAGCTTTACTCTAATTAAACACAAAATTGAGAGTCATAATGCTCCAAGAAAAGTTAAATTTCTTCACTTTATTTGGATAGTATGACATACTGAAAAATGTCGTAGCAACTTTAAGAAATCAAAAGCATCATAACACTTGTTTCCAAAAAAAAAAAAAGTTCTTTTCAGAACTAACTCTTTCTACCAAAACGTGCTCCAAGAGCATATTATAAGATGTTTTTTCACTGCTTACATTTAGTGCGCGACCGGGTGCGCGCACCCACCTATCGCGTACAGGCGTCGAGACACGCATGTGCAGTCATGTGACTTTAAAACAACACTTCCAATTGGTTCTTACTAGTTTCTATTCTGCAATTTACACGGAACACTCCACCCACTTCCCTGGAAAACCAGTTTATCGAAAAACTTTTAAAGCCTCCTCTTATGAAATATTCAACATCGTTCACATAGCAGAGTAGTAAATAGCACTATATACACTCCGTCCCTTAATTATAAGAGACTTATTGCTATGTGAGAACAACTTTTGTTTTCACGCGATAATGTGAAATGCTGAGCCTGTTACATAATTTTATTTCACATATATGTTACTATTCTCCTTCGAGCACTAACACCGTAGAAAATACCACCAATAGCGGTGATATTTTTTACACAGAGAACGGGCGATTTGTATCGCTTAGAGCCCTTACAATTATAAAGTTTTATTTCCTAAGTCTCTGATCTCACACTGTGCAACGTGGCTCCCCTGTGTGTCGTAATAAGGTCCATAAACAAAAACTACAGGGCCAGCATTATGCACATGCACAGAACCACAAAACGACAAGAGCCACCATGTTAATATATATCCTTAATATAATAAACCTCTGAGAATAAATACATATTTCCGTGGCACTCCATAAAAGAAATTTGGCGTCCTCTGACTCTGCTTCACCATAACCCCCCGCCCCTCACTCTTCACTAAACTCCACACTCCACCCCACCCAGACCCCCTATTACAAACCCCCAACCTACCCTCCCTGCCCAAGCCCACCATGAACCTCAAACCGCCCCTGGAAAACTTATAAGACACAGGATTACTAAAACTCAAAGAATAGGTAACAGGCAGATAATCTAAATAGTACATAAAGGCACATATTTTTTCCATAATACTATTGAAAAACATGTTCTATTTTTTATAAATCTATCATGCATCTGACCCTCTAGAACCGCTTTCAAAACGTGAACTATAAACCTCTACTTTTCATTTTCAAACCATACACTTTCAATTACATTATTTTTTTTTTTACAATTCATGTAATGTTACACACCTTTTCTAAAATACACCAGTCCCTGTTATTTATAAGGATTTATTTTCAGTCTTCATCAGTGACACTTTCTTAACATATAATGAAAATCACTGTAACTTTTTAAACGACAATGCTAACGCGGTAAAAATAACCCTTCATTTCCTTTCCTTTAAGAATGCAGACTATCTACCCCACGCATGTGTTTCTTGATCTTTCTATTTGGCAGCGAATACCGACCTTGAATCGGAAGACATGAACAAGAGCTCCATTGTCACATTTAAAACTGAACGTTGCATCTGCTCACACACATATCTTTCACTTAGCTAACATTCACAGAAAACAGCATTGATGTAAAAAAAAATTGACCTTGCTTTACAACTTGCTGAAATGACTCCCTTATTTTTTAATGCATCCTCCACTTCAAGAAAAGCTACTTTTTTGATAACTACTAAGCAATATATAAGTGACTAGACTCCTAGAAAATGTATCAAGTCATTCTGCTCCTCTCCACTGCATAGCCGGCGACCTAATTCTGTGGAGTTGCTATACAACCGGCAGTGCTGCGCCGTTTCCTTTACCATCTTGGGAAATTCAAAATGGATGTCCCTCCTGCCTTCGCAAACGAGCCGGACCACTTACAACTATTTCGACAGAGAATGCTTCTGTACTACGGCACCTTACCACTCTCAACTTTGAATACTTCATATCGATTATCATTTCGATATTCGTATTTCACCTGTGTGCAGCCTGTATTTCATTGCCTGAGCTGTAATTTCACGTGGGCCCTGGATTTATGTCTCTGCAATTTGGTACCTCCTGAAGCGAATTACAATCACCTCATGAATACGTTACTTGATCATGAACAGCTTTGTTACAACGGAGGGTTTATGGCCTTTGCAGCGATACAAGGAGTTCTGGGTCATTGGAATATATTCGCAGCGGCGCAAGATTTCCTAACAGAGAGCTACATCGAAAACCCACCGAGCTGCCCTATGATGGTAAAAGACGCTCCAATAATGACAGATCATGAATGCTCCTTTCATCTTCTCAATTGGATGGCTGACATGTTTTCAGATGATAGACACAGAAGGGGGTTCCCCAAGGGTATCTTTGGGATATAGGCAGGTAATGGGGGGAAAAACCAATACAAATAGAAAAAACGAAAACCCTGCCTTAGGATATAAAGGCCCTAACAAAGGGGTCCAACAGATGTAGGTAAAGGGGTGATTAGCCTAGGGGTTGACATAACACAATACAATCACATGGTCAAATCAAGGATAAACAAAACAATTCATATTTGAAAATATATTTCTTTTTTTATTATAATTTTTTTCCCATATAAAGAATAACAGTGATATAAATATAAAGTTTCTTTTAAAGTCTCATATGTACAAAATAGATCATCAATAAAATAGACATGGATAAGCAAGCAATAAATAAGAAAAATTCTATCCTACCCAGTAACGGCCACACAACACACATTCAGGCTCACTCACTTCAATCACCAACCAACCTATTCTATTTGATCTCATTCACCACTCATGCTACATCCATTCATCTAGTCCTGGCGAATACAACACAAAGATGGTTTCACGTATTGTACAAATCGGGATGTTTTAGTCCAGGGGGGTGGTTCTGACTACAGGTCCTGATGTAAAAGGGACAATAGTCATTTTCCTGGGGACATAAGCCGACGCGCGTTTCGGTGGAAGGCCAATGGGGCCACACCTTCGTCAGGGCAAAGGGCAGTATACTGGGAGGGGGCACAGGAGAGAAGACACAATCTGTAAGATAGAGAACAAAATACATTTCACTTATACAAATTTAATTTATACCTAAAAATACAAGTTTTTTAAGGAGTACAATTTGATATACAGTAAAACATGCGGTTCCACATTCTGACAAGTCACTTAGATTAGAGAGACTAGGTTTTATTCAACTGATGGATTTCAGTGCAAAGCTTCTACATTTGGCCAGTGGTTGCCGTGCCATGTCTAACCCTCTAGAGACACTCCCAAGGAAAGATTCCCTGTCACGTGGAATCTATAAAGGCATCTTGATAGCCTTAACCAAATGGACCGTGGAGAACAATTTATACCAGCACTCAAACTTCATTTTCAGACAGGTATTAAAACCACCTTTTGTTTCCATATCAATAACATTCACATAATTCATAGCACAAAACAGAACTGTTTTTCAATGTACACACATGATCCTTTTAGGAGAGGACATGGCCTGGTCCTCAAGGGGCAACTAGGCAAGCCAGTCCTGATTCAGTCAGTGGCGATTTTAATAGACTAAACCAACATTGACTGTCACTTATTCTCTTATTCTGATTACCTGTATATGTGTCTAATTCAGCCAGTTAAAGGATGTCAGGAGGAAATCAGGGATAATTTATAGTGGGTGAACCTTCAGATCGATCCACGCCCTGTAAGGGGGACAAAGTAATGTCATCCAAGTTTAGTCATCCCGAAAGTTTCCTTTTAGGCCCTAAGTTTCAATCGTTGACCAAAATTCCCAAGACACTAGAAAAAATCTTTTAAATCTCACTCTTGTTGTTTTTAGAGAAATAAAAACACTATTCCTACATATAGTCTACTAAGTGGCAGTTAGTCTTTAACAAGCTAGAGGCTGTAAGGCACCTTCAAGGTTTAAGACACCTACTTTTATTTACCAGCGCTTCAACGTAATGTTTTCTTCTTTCAGGGCTCACAATTCTCAGGCAGGTTTTGAGTAGGGCAGAACATCCCTCCAGCCTATAGATTGAACAGAAGCATGGATCAATCTAATGTTAATTTTTTAAAAAAAAAAAAAAAGCTAGAATTCTGACAAAGTTGGAAAACAGACAAGATTCCTAACAGAGTTGGAAAGCAGACACGGTCGATGTGTCTCGGGTGTCAAGGATCACATTTAGGTACAACTAAAGGTCTGGATACATACCAGCGCCTCTGGTTCAGATAGACAAAACTGTCTTTTAATGTACGTCCCGTTGTTTCCAAAGGTATGTAGGTTTTATAGTCTATGGAGAGAACGTGGTATTTGGTCAACACAGAGCCACTCAGATTTAGAAATATATAAACGTTCGTCCTGAATTTTACCTTCAATGTAGCCGAAGTAGTTCCTAGAATGGGGTTCTAATGCGCAGGTATCTAGGTATAATGAGGATTCTTCTTCATGGGGTCCAAGTCTATGTGCCGTCCTCCATCGGCAGTAAGTGACCCAGGTGGGTGCTGGCTAGTCTAGAGCCAAAAAGTAGAGAAGGGGAAAGGATAGTCTTGTCAATTGTTCTATGCTCACGCTGAATCCCCAGTCATGAACCCTCCGTTTCGCGGGCTTACCTTAATTCAAATATGCTGTCTCCGTGGAGCAGGGGTTCCGCCGTCCAGATATCTCGGCCAAATGACTCTCCCTCATAGCTTCCAGTCCACTATTTAAGTAGTGCCCTGTTCGCGCCATTGTTTAGTGATCCCAGCTGTGTGGGCTGCCGATGACAAAATAAACGACGGGCTATCGGCTTCTCGTTTGCTTATAGCCGCCATCTTATGTAAACCTGAGGGAAGCAGGATTTTCATTGCTCTAGGTGTGATGAGAAGACCCGCGGCGGCCATCTTAATACAACCTGAAGTTTATTATGTATTAGGAAACGTTTATTTGTAAATAACTTTAAATGGTTTGTCCATCTACGACGATTTTACGGGTCCCATTTGTGATATCCTTTTGATGGGGCATCGACAATACATAGTTTTAATTTTTCGAAGGATCGTAATTATTAACTGAGTGGCATCGCGCTAATGCTCAATACTCCACTATTAAAGTCTTATTATTCGCAAGATCTTTTTGTTGTGACAGGGAAACTTTTTATTAATGTATTGGCTATATTCATGCCAACATGTCCTTTATTTCATTATATAATTATAGTTCTGTGGACAGTTCTGATAAAGTCGGAGGCTGGTTTTAAGTGGCTTACCGGCTATAGATAATGGACCTTATAGTAGATGGGGTTGAGGCTAGCGTTCCTGGGGTAGGAGACACTCTTCCCTATGGTACTCGTTGTAATATCGATTTCATCATAGTGATCATTGTAGTCTCAAATAACCCTTAGAATGCATGGAACTATTAAGTTAATTGGACTTTTGGAGACTCTCATCCCTATAATGTCCATCCTAATGTTTGTCTCAGTCTCATATATCCCCATTAGAGGCATGAAACTATATCAGTGTCGTTCATCTCAGTCTCATATTTCCCATTTAGGGGCACAAAACTATGACTGTATAGTTATAAAAGGGCCTGATGCCAGGGACATTCTTCATTCAATCCTTTTTGGACAGTATCTAGAAAAAAGATCCAAAACACTTCCCGTTTTTTACGGAGGCATGTAGGGTCGATCCCAGGATTGGCTTTTATTTTTTCGAGGATGAACCAACGTATTTCTGATTCCTTGTGATTCTTTTCCAACCAGTGAGTCACAATTGGGGCTGCCATCTTCTTGTTTCTTATATTGGACTTATGCTCCCCAATGCGTACCCGGCACTCTCTGCCAGTTTCTCCAATATATGGGAGGTTGCACGGGCACAGTATTAGGTATACGATGTTACTGGTACGACAGTTGGTCAACGTGGCATTCCGACTGACTGAGACTGTACGGGTGTTCGTACTTACAGTATCGCCAACAATGGCTTGAGGGCATATGTGGCACGTTCCACATTTGTGATTGCCATATATTGGATCCATTCCTGTTATGGTGGTTTGCTTATTGGTCGGTGGTTCCAATATTTTTCCTCTTACCAGATGGTTTTTCAGGTTTTGGTTTTTTTTGAAGGCGAAGATAGGTCGTTTTAGATGTGTTTTGTCACTTTCCAGGTTCAGGATGTGCCAACTGGAGTTTATTGCTTGCCTGATCTTATGGTTCATTTCAGAGTGACGAGTTACACAAACTAGTTGGTTCAATTTCTCCGAATGCTCCTTTCATCTTCTCAATTGGATGGCTGACATGTTTTCAGATGATAACAGTGATTTCCTGTTAGAAGTATTTGCTGCATACTTTGCCTACACAATGGACGGTTAACTCTTTCCTAACAGAGAACTACATCGAAAACCCACCGAGCTGCCCTCTGATAATAAAAGAGGCTCCGATTTTAACAGATCATGAGTACTGCTTTACTCTTTTCCATTGGATAGCTGACATACTTTCAAATGATAAAAGTGATTTCCTGTTACAAGCAGCAGCTACCTATTTTGCCTAAACAATGCTTCAATAACTCTTATACAAGCCATTGATGTCCTCATTTCCTTTTGCTTCCCTATATTCTTCACGTTCTTTTCCATATTTTCTTTTGAAGAACAGACCTATTGGCTTTACTAACAGTGGACATTATGATTTCGTGTTGTTTAAATATTGGTCTTTTATGTGGACTACATTTGTTTCTTCAGCTACTCGATTTTCAACTTTATTTTTTTACAGTCTAATCTCAACAATTCTATTGCATATCTTATCTAAGGTTATTTCAAACGTACTCGATGCAGAACTCGCTAATATATGCTACATGTACCCTAATTAATGTGTAAATTTTAAACAAGTTTTTTATAACTGTAAACGCCATTACGCATCTCAACTGCTTATTTCCGCCTCACACGCCTCTGCTCCTTTAATTTTCTATAAAATTATTAATTTAAAATACTTTACAGAAAAATATGTTCTTTCAACAATATTTCCATTGTTACTTGTACTGTATTTCAAATGCAATACTGCAACCTTCAAAAGATACCTCAATACAGTAGTTCTCCTCAATAGTGATTTGCGCAGCATCCAACAGATTACATACATGCACCTCTCGCCATTTTGTCGCTTTTGGCGCCTTTTTTTCCCCGTACACAGTAACATAACACAAACTTGATAGTGCTTCGCATGTAGACAGCTGATTGATAAAGTAATGATGTATAACCACTTGCATTTTCATATATCGTTCCTAAACTGAAAGGCCAGAGACCTTCTTCCATTTATTAAAATATAATATACTTCCTTATAAGAGTGTACAATGTTTTTTTCCAACTATATTCATTTTTCTTCAACTATAGCGTTTGTATTCCATGTACTACTGACAATACCAATTACTGTGTTTTTTGCAATTTCTGTACTCATATTACATAATGATTTGCCTTTAAAACAGTACATTTCTAAATAAACATTTCAAATATTCACGGTTTCTTTTTTAATCCATAATCTCAACTGAAATGATTTCATATTGAAAAACTATTAATGGGTTCCACATAACCTTAACTGTAGTCACTGAGGACCTTATTTATGAAGACCTTCCGCCGCCGGTGCCTAATTTTTTAAAATGGGAAACAGTGACGCACCGGTGGCGCAAGGCCTTCATAAATAAAGTCCTCAATGTTTTCTTTTCTCAACCTCACTTACTGATACTAGAACCTGCAAGCCAATTACGGCCCGTGAACTCTTTCTTAGTAGGTCGCGCACCGTACAGACAGTTATACCACTGTTAAAAACATTTTTTTACTGTTACCAAGCACCGCCACAGTTCCGCTTCACTCAGACTTAATCACTGCTCCCACGCTTCTACAGGCCAAACGCTATGTCGTATTTCTCTCCTTATCACCCTTTCATCTCCACAATAAAAAACTGTTGTCCGCCTGCCACCACAGAACAGAGTCAGACACAGAGGCACCAAAGAGTGAACCCATCACCAACTGCCATCTCCGGCTGTTTCCATGGTTACACCTCATTCTGCACCTTGCTGAAGGCACAGGTCAAAAGTTCATGTCTCAACGTTCTATAGCAAACTAAGAAGACTGTTTTCCCTCCGGAAACACCTGCCAATCCACAACTCAGTTACATGTCTTTTTTTCACACCCAATAATACTTTTCGTTTAACATAAACATTAACATGCAACGTACTTTTCAATCTCCACTCATTATAATCAACCAATCATTTTTATTTTATTAACCACACCCAGCCTCTTCCTTTTTTATTTTAATTTAGAATTTAAACTTGTAACTACCATTCCACTTCCAGAACCGATCGGACGACGACTACAAATCCATTAAAAATGAAGGTCTGGCTAATAGGACACATTTATATTCACTGGAGTGAAAAATATGCACTAAGGAGACGAATTTGCAACCTCGGCTTACCAAATGTACACATAACATGGATTGCCAAAAGAGGATTGAAATGTCACCAATTGATTCCATTGGTGAAAACTTTTATGCATCTCCCAGAACCAGACCTTATAATTGTGCACTGTGGTGGGAACGATCTAGGCACAATCACTCGGGTAGGTCTGGAAATGCTTCTAAAAGACACCTTTCGACAATTGATGACACTTTTTCCTCGATCTGCCTTGGTATATTCCAATATATGCCAAAGACAGAAATGGAATTGGTCATTGTGCACAATTTGAGAAAGCAAGGAGACATGTAAATACATCTGTTTCTGCGTTCCTCAGAGATTATAGCATGGGTTCTATTTACCACAACAACTTGCGATACCACATGCAAGACATCTATAGGAGAGACGGTGTTCATTTCACGAATGAGGAAAACACATCTTCCTCTGCAACATCAGGCTCTGCATCGGTACTTACCTATAAATGCAGAAAACACTCAATTAACACAAGGGCTCTTTTTTTTTTTTTTTTTTTTTTTTTTCTTTTTGGGCTCTTTTCAAAGCCACTTTATATCTAAGCACTCAAACTTCTAATTTATCTCCATTTTCACACTCTTGTGAATAGGTGTGCGCGACCGGGTGCGCGCACCCCGTTATTTTTTTCCGGAAAAAAAAAATATTTTTTCGCGTTTAAGGGCCTTACTACACACCCCCAGAAAACCTACGCAGCAAGACAATCTCTACCTTCTCCCCTTTCCATTTTTCAACGCTATGAAATGAACAATATATTTACTCGCAGTGACAAAATGGCGGACAAAACTTCCTGATTTCCTTCGAATCGAACGTTAACAGACGTCACGCAGCAAAAAAAAATTCCGCTCACGCGCAGCCGCTTGGGTGCGCGCACGTGTGCGCGCCTATAGATATATAATTGACTTTAACTTTAATTTTCTCAACAACTACTGAACGGATTTACACCATTCCAAAAAAAGCGTAATCTGCGAACAGGACTCTACAGTTTTGCCAAATTTCTTATAAATCCATTCAGCCGTTCGACCTGTTGCCGAGTCTAAAGGTCCTATGGAAAATAACATGCAGAAAACACGTTTTGAGACCCCCCTTATATCTCAGCCCCCACTTGACCAATCCCCCCCAAACTTTCAGGGAAGGAGCGCAGCGGACCGAGCCATTTTCTTTGAGAAATTCGCTAAGATTCTTCAACCAGGGCCAAAGTTATTCCAAATAGAATGTTGAGGATTTCCTATGGAAAACAATCCTAACTATAACTACCTACTGGCGACCGCCAGTAGGTAATATATATATATATATATATATATATATATATATATTCACTGAAAAAACCATAGGTTATAGACCATATATAGTTAGGAATTAGCATTTACAAAACCTTGAAAATTCACTGAAAAAAACATATTTTACTCACACAAAACCATTGAAATTTCATATATAGTTAGTTGCACTAACTATATATCGCGCACCCGCAATCCACTGCTGATCATGTCACATATTACATCATTCATGACATGATCAGTGACATCACTGATGACATCACTGATGACATCACTGATGACATCTCAAATTACATCACGGATGACATCACCTATGGTTTTTTCAGTGAATTTCATTGGTTTTTTAAAAGCTAATATCTGTAGCTGTAAAATGTATTTTTCTTTAAATCCAAAAATATATTTTATATGTTTATTTAATTTTTTTTAAATATTTTTTTTTGTTCGCTCCCGGTTCGCGAACCGGGAAGCTTTCCGTTAGTTCAATTTGATGCCGCGACCCAGTCCGCTAACCGGTAAACGTTCCGTTTGCGCAACTGCCACGTTAGAAATCAACATCGTGACGCGTTGTCGCGTAATGCGTCTTATGACGCGCCGCGTCAGCGCTCCCGGAAGTGCTCCTGTACGCGATCTAAGACGCGAAGCGCAGCTCCCTGGAAGTGCTCCGGACCGCGAACAGAGGCGCGAAACGCAGCTTCCCGGAAGCGATCTGGGGCGCGGCGCGCAGCGCGTAACATAAGCGTAACAGTTCATGTGACTTGTTAATAAAACTTTTCATTGGTTCATTTCACTTTTGGTTTGGGAGGAGAAATGCACACGGCGGGCAGGGGAGGGGGCGGAGCGGGGAGAGCGGCATGAGGGTGTGAAGCAGCCGGGGCCTTTGAAGTGAAGCTAAGCTTGCGCATTGACCTAAAAGCCACGGGCACACCACCAAATCGCCACAGTTAGTTAAACTTTGTTTAAAGCCCTATAGTCAGAAGTCTTATATAAGCTGTGGAACTAATAGTAGGTGAATGTGATAGAAATGTAACGAAAAGAGTATAAAACATTTACCTTATAATTGTTGTTAACTTACTCACTTTTTATTTTTATACTTTCAATCTGTGAAAGAGAGAACAAACATTTGAAAAATATTAAAACATGTATTTAAAAATTAGAAAAGACAAGGGAAAAGGTTGAAGGACAAACAGTTTTTCAACAACTTTGACACTTACAAAAGCCTCTGCTTCTCCAGGCCCCCTACACAGTCCTAAAGATATATATTTTAAACTAACAGTATCTTGATGCAGATGAAGTGAGGCCTATCTTGGAACATGGTGCATCTTTTGCACTGCTGCTGTCTCACAACAGTGATGCAATGGCAGCGCAAAAGAGGTGCAAAGCCAACATAAAATTGTTCCTAACATTTTAAATTATTGTTTCAGGATGTCAATAAGATGTGTCCTATCCAGAGGTTTGTTTGAGGTGAGGCCTACTCAGGGTTCCAAATGAAATTTCGAGTTGTTGAAGAGTACAGAGGAGATCATACATGTGAAGGTCTACTAATGAAGTAACTCATGTCCACTTCACTCTTGAACAAACGCCAGACCTCTTTTGTGTGTCAGTGGACAGACCTAAACTTCATCTGCACAATGTCATTCGTAAACTTAGGAAATACAGGTGATGTAATTGAAAAACGTGCAATTTCTTTTGCTGATTTCACAATCACATCACTTGTGTTTCCTTTGCTTAGGTATCTCATTGTGCAGATGTACTCCAGCATATGAAACAATACCCAGAAGTGCAGCACTGTATGCAACAACTTTGGCACTTACAGAAGCCTCAGCTTCTCCATGTCTACTACACATTTTCAAATGTATATCATAAGTACAAAAAGTACAGAAATAATTATACATGTTAAATGGTTTATTTTTGCTGTTCTCAGAATGTATCAAATTTCACTAAAATCAGTGACTTGAAGGTATTCATCATGTAACAGCGGGGAAAAAAAAACACAATCAAAATGATTGTGTTTAAAAAACCCATACAACATAAGATATCAGAATTCAAAACTCCTTAAAATTAACTTACTTTCCATGACGTCGAAGGATGTCCTATGAACAGCTTACACTCTGTTGTGCTGTTAATATTTTCAGCCCGCCACTTTCTGAAAGAAAACCTCCATCGTTTTGAAAAATATGTTACATACGATAAAAGAGTTCTCGCTCTCTACCACACGTTTCCACAAGGCCAAATCATGTAAGAGCCATTTACAACTCTTGGAATTCTTGTAAGCAAATCCCGTCATTTTCTATTTTTGCAACTTTCAGATAGAAAACGTTTAAGATTACTTTCACAATACTGGACTACTAATATCTTTCCCTTCTTGCTCACTCATGTTCTACATTTCCTATGACACTGATACTGCTTACTATGAAGCAGACTTACTTGCATCAGGTTTATATAGTTGGATTTTTAAAATGACATTATAATCAAAAGTTTGGACAAATAATCTAGACAGCATTGCAGACTTACATTCTCTCTACTCCATGAACCTCTTGAAATTCCTCAGAGCACATCCTGAGATTCTTTCCCTAAAATTTTGGTTTTAAAAACACCAGGTAAGAATTTTTAGGGTCATACGGCAATTTTTTTTAAAGTTAAAACAGAATCGTTGCAGAATGACCAACCGTTTCTAGACTTTAAATAAGTTGTGTAATGTCCTGATGTTGTTGAAGGACCGTCATGATATATAATTGCTGCAGTTACAAAAGTCTTTCCTGATATTGACAACTGCGAAGCAAACATTTTTTTTATTAAAGTTGTCAATTTAGTTCCATCAGGCCTACATCGTTGGAACATTAAAATGACATACTGGCCATATCTTCGTATAAATAATGTTGACATCATTTCAGATTTACATTGGCTACACTTCATGTTGTGATCAGCTGCTTTTACTAGCTTATTAAAGGACACTGATTTACTGTCTGGCAAAGTTAAATATATAAATCTTGCGGAGTCTACACTAGTAGTACTTGATACCCTACAGCTCTCGCAGTCATGCTGCCATTGATAAGAAAGCCCAAACAGGTGATCTACATCTACACCTTCAGCATATACATTAAAAACTCCTGACAATCTTGCTGAATATTTTCTGAGAATTCTGTTTGACCTGAACATTCGTCTAACAGAAAACGAATTTCAGACACACTTCTACTCTCGTTCTATCAGCACTACATTTCTCTAACACAGAATTCAACAAACAGCATAAACTTTGTTCCGAATTGATCACAATCTGTTCTTTGAAAGTCTCAAGTGGAAAGAGAACATTAACAACTACATTAGCATAGCAGTTGACACCAGAACTAATTTCAAATTTAAAACCAACAACATCTTCAACAGAATCCATTTTCTTTCTGCTTATAATTTCAGGTTCATCGACTTTTCGTCTTTTTGCTATAACCTCCCTACTATTGGTCACATTTCTTCGTTTCCAGCCTACCACACGTTTCTCAAACAAAGGATATTGAGGCAAATGTGGCGCATACTCTCTTCTTAACCTATTGTATTCCTTAACACAATCTAGATCCGCACAAATGTTTGTGATATCACACTCAATCAAGTACAATCCCGATAAAGTTCTAACTCATGACAATGCCACATATGCCATACCCTCCTTGAACACAGAACTGCCAATATTCACCAATGCACTGTCTACACTTAAACGTTGCGATTTATGATTGTCACCGCATATGCCAAGCAAACAGGAAACTGCTTACGGCGCACATATAAGTCTTTTACAAGCAAAAATCTAGCAGAACAACGACCAATTAGCTGTAGTTCCTCAATGCCATCAAATTTAATTTTTTAAAGTTCAATTCCATCTCTATTTCTGTATTTCACAAAATCAACAACATTACCCATTGATCCATTTACCAGACCTCTTTCAACATGTAAATTCCTTCTTAAAATTATACGGCAATTTAAGCACACATTCAGAGTCTTTTCAAAACCTGCAGTTTTAGATATAGTCTTCTCTAATGAATCCAATTTTGATTTCAAATTCTCAGACAAAATAATTGTGGATCCCATATGCTCTACTCTGTCAATAGCTTCCAGTTTCACAATCTCTTAGTTTTCTAAATGCAACATTTTGTTGTTGAAGATGGCACATTCTGCAAGAGTTGGCATCAAACATATTCCAGATTTCTTCCCAGTAATTTTCTGAAAAATATTCTCAGGCACAACGTCTTGTTCTGGATATAAATGTGACAGTAATCGTGCATGTAAAGCTTCTTTCCCATGCTCGGTCACTTTTCCAATTCTAACATCTTGTAGAATATTCTTGTAATCTTCATCCTTCGCCTGACGCATATTTTCATGCAGTTCAGCATAATTGAAGTTTAACCATATATTGACGTTGCCAATGCTCCCTAGGCACTTCCTGGTATCTTCATGTGTGAGCATTTTGAACACAGGTTGTCCTTTCACTGGTGTCAGCTGCAGAAGATCTCCGAAAACAATGATGTGTTTGCCACCAAATAACACATCATACTCTGTTTTAAGAACTTCTTCATTCTCAAATGCACAAAGGCAAGCATGACATTGGAAACCATGCTTACTTCGTCAATGATAAGAAGTTTCATTTTCCTCAAGACACTTGAAACTTCACAACAAGCATCTCCAGATAACTTGTGGTATTGTAATTTGTTGTCATGCTCCACTGGCAGCATCAGTAGACGATGCAAAGTAATACCTTTAATGTTATGTGCTGCCAGTCCAGTTGGAGCGGTGACAACACAAGACAGCGATGACTCAGTCCTTTCCTGCACATAACATGAAATTGCTTTAATGAGGAAACTTTTTCCAGTTCCCGCTTCTCCACTCACGTACAGTCGGACAGGCTTCAACGACATACATGAGCACTCTTTCTTCTCATGACTTAATCCATGATCAATTTGCTTGGTAACTTCGTCATATATTTTCCTCTGCTCAACATTGAGTTGTCTTTCCAAGTCTTCTAAGTTAACTGCATCCTCCTGAGCATGTGCCATGGCTCTTTCCACTTCATTCATAGCAGTGGCAGCTTCATTTTCGATAACAGGTCCTCCTAGTGGATCCTGACTCAATGAAACAGAACTCTGACTGTCCTGAGAACTGTCTCTGGCAATCTCGGCTGCAATCGTTGCTTCCTTCTCGATTTCCAAAGTCAACATTTCTAGATATTTGGGAAAAGCAGGACATTCTATGGTCTCCTTGGCGGCAGTGAAAGAGTCTTCGTAACAGAGGAAATCTCCAAGCAGTTCCTCTTCTGCACGCCAAGGCTTGAAAAGTTGCAAGAGTGCTTATTAGAAAAACTCCTTTTTTTCTGGAGATTCGCCACTCAATTTTCGATGGTTTACCAAGTGGCATTTTCTTTGCTTGACCAGACATCCCTCACTTCCAATTAAAGCATACACTCCTTTCTCAATATCTTCTTTGATGTTCCTCTTGAATATGTAATTTTGTAGAACCTCATACAGACAAACATTCTCGAGGTGACTGCTTCGATTTGGATAATATGTATCCAACATGTTGGTCTTCAAAATGTCGGTACTGTTTGGCTCCTTTTCCGCCAAATACTCAATTTCCCGGACAGGTTTCAGAACTCGATTACGCGTTGCAGCAAGACCAAGACTCGCCCAAACAATACTCCTGGATTTGGCATAGAGACTTGCTGAAGACAACCGGTCAGAACATTCGTAAGCTCCGATTTCTCGATGCGACAACATCTTCAGACTGAAACTGTACAACTTCTTGCTGAGGCTCTTTTCATGGGAAATGTCCTCCCACATATCCTTCAGTTCTGTCTTTTCTTTTTTGGTGATGTAAGATGTCACATACCGAGCCACAGCCATACAGTTGTCAGCCACAAACTGTATATCCATGTTAGCATTCCACATGGACAAAATCACTGGGTTGTAGTCGTTGATGTACTTGGACTCTTCGTTCCTTTTCAAATTGTATGTATTTTTGGGTGATTTCCTCGTCACATTATGTCGCAGTGAAGACATCAAACTGTTCACTCTTCCTTTAGAAATCACCGGTCGTGGAAAGTTGAAACGACATTTGGTGTAGAACTTGTCCTTGTTTCTGAATTTACGACGACAGTACTTTCCACAACGATGGCTTTGGAAACGTAGAACTTGTTCTCTTAGGCTTTTCTTCTCCGTTGCGTTTGGAACAGCACACGTAGAATACTGTTCTATGAAATTCATCACTAAGTCATCCGGATCTGTTCCAAATTTAGGTGCATCCTTGATCCACAACAACATATGTATATGAGGAGCACCTCTTGCTTGGTACTCCTTTCTCCAGAAGAAATCCAACACCTCTCAAAGAGGTGGATTCTTCTTATTTGTGATGAAAGACATCATAGCTTCAAATCTATGATTGAAGTACCTGCATACATTCACTGGATCCAAAGAACACAGTTCTCCAGGTGTCTTGAATTCAATGTTTTCAATATTTACATTTGCCTCTCGTAGAAATTCAAGTAAGTCTTCCCAGCCATACTCTGCACAGCAGTGAGGAACCATGTCGGAGTTCCTAAGTTCCTCAGCATACATTTTAAATCACCATGACGACGGTACCAGTACTCATTAGTACCACGCTGACACGCCATGAGATTAATTAAGTGAGAATCCAAAATACTGTCTTGGACATTGACTTTATGCATAAAATCACTTGCCGAGATGTTTCGCATCTGTATACCACTTTTTAAGATGTGGTTCACTGCATATGACAGTCCAGACAGATCGCTTTCAAACAGGAGATGAAACAAATAGGGAATGCATTGACGAAACCTAGGATCTTCTGCATACAATCGTAAAGTCCGGTATTCAGATGCAGGAATTTGATGAGGTCGCTCATCATATCTTCCTCCTCGACCTGTGGGAAATAGCTGTGGGAAACACCGAGCTTCCAAACTTTCCTCCCAAACACTAATGGGACTCCCTTTGGCTTGTTTCATTTGAAACAACTCAATAGCATTCCCCATGACTTCCTTGGAATGCAAAGGATGAACACTATAATGTTCATATATTTCTTCACTTTTAGAGGCCTCTACTTTCTCAATTTGGCCAGCACACAAATTGCTATCCTCTTCATCACTTATTTCCTCTTCTGCAACATATACATTCTTATAGTACTTATTATTTTTCTTCAAATACAATGTTGCCTTTTTGACTTTCCTAACATCCACTAAATCTTGCCATATTTTCTTATTCTTTGTCGGAACCCCATTAACCAAGATAACCAGAGGTTCCTCTTCCACTTTTTCTACTCCAATTGTGTTAATGTTTTTGTTCAAATCTAGAGGCAAATAAACAACTCTTCCCTTTAATCCTCTCTGTAAATCTGCTGGAGGCAACTTCCCTGTCTTTGGCTCCATTCTTACAATAGCCTGAAAGGGATGGATACTTTGAATCAAAATAGATTCATAAGTATTTAAATCCTTCAATTCAGAAGGAATCTCAACCAATTCCAGATTATTATGAACTGCCCTAGCAGGCATCTGGTTTTGGTTTAATTTATTACAACAATAAGTACACACACGTTGATCCGATCCCAAATCAAAATAATTTTCTACCATCAAGTATGTGGCAAAATCCTTCCATTCACTATTATTTTCCCTTTCACTTTTTGCATATAAATCCACTAACTTAGTCTGATTCTTATAATAAGTGCGTCGACAACATACACAAGTGAAATTAGGCCTCTCACTTGATTTCATCTGAAACGTGGCAATTTCCTTCTGAAAATTATCTGTACTGGAAACCTGTACATTATCTTGATTTCAAAAAATCGTTTTTAAACACAGCATATATATCAATTGTATACCTGCATTCAAGAGGAAATGACTGAAAATGTCCTTGAGACACATGAAAACGTTTTCTGGAATACCCTTGCACCATTTTTTGGACATTATTAACATGGCTATGTAACTCCCATAATTAAAATCTAAATTTGCCAAGCACAGGTGGGAGCGTATTTACAAGAAACTTGCCCCATGAAGAACGCTTTCCATTTAAAAAGGAATAATAACATCATAGACACTCATATGCCTTATAAATATGACCCAAAACAACCTATGAAGCTCTAGCAGTACATATCCAGAAATGTAATTGATTTCAAAAAATCGTTTTTAAACACAGCATATAAATCAATTGTATACCTGCATTCAAGAGGAAATGACTGAAAATGTCCTTGAGACACATGAAAGCGTTTTCTGGAATGCCCTAGCACCATTTTTTGGACATTATTAACATGGCTATGTAACTGCCATAATCAAAATCTAAATTTGCCAAGCACAGGTGGGAGCGTATTTACAAGACACTTACCCCATGAGGAATGCTTTCCATTTAAAAAGGAAAAAATAACATCAAAGACACTCAAATGCCTTATAAATATGACCCAAAACAACCTATGAAGCTCTAGCAGTACATATCCAGAAATGTAATTGATTTCAAAAATGGTTTTTAAAAACAACATATCTGTTTCAGCTTACATAAGAGACCATGGAATGGGCTTCATATACAACAATAACTTGTGTTACTGCATGCCAGAATGCTACACCGAATATGCAATTACAATTTCTCAAAGCAACAAAATCTATTTCTATATCACTACAGACAAAGCCAAAGTTTTAAAAACACAGCTTTCTTCATCATTTTCTCCTTAAATCATACTATTCTCTATCTAAAATAAATAAATCTTTTCTCACCTTAGCAAATACTTTTTGAGTTTTGAAAACAGTCTCAGAAATACACCAAATTGTCTTCAGCAGAAGAAAAAGGATGCACTCCAGAGGCTGCAGCTATTGAAAGCACAGAAATACAGATATTCATTTCACATATCTCTCATATTAGCCAATCATAACTCTTCCCTCACTTTTTTCAAATCAAAACCCTTCCCCCCTCTGCCCTCTCTGCCTTTTTTCCATAGCAACGACCTCCTGGAAGACCTCTCATGTTTGCAAATTCACACAACAATGTTTCAATTGAACTCTGAACTCTCAGTGCACCTGCGTATCCAGTGCAATCTTTCATTAAAAGTTTCTTCCTTGACCATTCAAATTACATCTTTCAAAGAACACATCCATGCACCCTAACTTTCTGTTTTCAGAAATAGAAATGCACCAATCACTGCTAATGAATCATTAGCATTGGAAATCCACAGTTTTTTTTCTTTACAAACTCCTACTGTTTCAACTGCCCTTTCATTACCACACTTCATCTGACTGCAGCCCAACCTTCTCCCACCATGTTTAAGGTCTGGATTGTTGGACATAGTTACATCCACTGGGCTCAAAGGTATGCTGACAACAGAAATTTACACAACCTCAATTTACAAGATGTGGAAATTAAGTGGTTGGGCCAAAGAGGATTAAAATGTCACCAATTGATACCATTGGTGAAAACCTTTATGCATTTGCCAAAACCTGACCTGTTAATAGTGCACTGTGGAGGTAATGATTTGGGCACTTTGACAGGGGTAGGTCTGGAAATGCTTTTAAAGGACACCTTTGAGCAATTAATGGCACTTTTTCCTCAAACTGCCTTGGTATATTCCAATATATGCCAAAGACAGAAATGGAGGTGGTCCAACCAATTTTGTCCACAAATTGAAAAAGCGAGGAAGCATGTAAACAAATCTGTTTCAGCTTTCATGAGAGACCATGGAATGGGCTCCCTGTACAATAATAACTTGCGTTACTACATGCAAGATATCTACAGAGGAGATGGAGTTCACTTCTCAGATGAGGGCAACAGAATTTCATTCTGAATTTAAGACTGTGCATTGGTACCTACTTATAAGTACCTAAATGTACCATAAACCCAAAAGCTCTTCTCAGAGCTACCCTTCATCTGATTTATATGCTGTGTTTAAAAACGATTCTTTTCTATGATGTTATTTTTTCCTTTTTAAATGGAAAGCGTTCCTCATGGGGCCCTGAGCAGTTCTTAGCCATGTTATCCAATGGGAGGTGGATAACATGGCTAAGAGCATTTGCTGGATAATGCATGAATATCGCTGACTTTTCAGCGATATTGATGCATTGCGGCCGTTTTTTATCGTATTTGCGAGCAGTTCTTAGCCATGTTATCCAATGGGAGGTGGATAACATGGTTAAGAGCATTTGCTGGATAATGCATGAATATCGCTGACTTTTCAGCGATATTCATGCATTGCGGCCGTTTTTTATCGCATTTGCGATAAACCTTGCTAATAGCAAGGTTTATCTGCGATAAAAATCGCCGATGTGCGGCGATAATTTTTGTCTCTAAACAAGTTATCGCTAGTTGTTGGTAATATGCCCCCGGGTTTTTGTATGCAGGAATCGGGAGGCGGGAGAGTAGCACTGAAATCAGTAGTCTGATGCCTGAATCGGGAGGGTTGGCATGTCTGGATTCTCTACAGCTAGGGCCATAAACTACGGGGCATATTATCAAGCCTGTGCGCTAAAATTATCGCTGCTTTATCGGCCGAAAACGGCCGATAAAGCGGCGATAATGGGCTTGATAATATGCTCTATGGAATTCCAATCGAAGCACATGCTAGATGTGAAGACATCTAACATGGGCTTCGATTGGAATTCCACAGAGCATATTATCAAGCCCATTATCGCCGCTTTATCGGCCGTTTTCGGCTGATAAAGCGGCGATAATTTTAGCGCACAGCCTTGATAATATGCCCCAAAATATTTTATCGCACTGACAAATTGGTGGTCAACACTTCCTGATTTCCTTCGAATCGAACGTTAACAGACGTCACGCAGCAAAAAAAAAAAAAAAAGCTCACGCACAGCCGCTGGAACACATGTATCAACATATATGAGCCTCCTCAGCCACCCTCAGAAAATATAAGGGATTAGGATACGTCTCCCGCACCCCTTTATACCTAGTAATTTAATTAAAACGAAGCACAAAATGGTCTCCCGCACCCCCTTATACCTAGTAATTTAATTAAAACGAAGCACAAAATGGCGAATTCCCGTTTCGCCAGCAGTTTGAGGCCCATTTCGGTGTTTGGGAAGCGCTTCTACCGTGAAAAATATATTTTTTTTATTTTCCCCACGGGACCCTTTAAAAATCCCAACAACATTCCTAGGGGGTCAAGAGGGGTATACCTTGCCCCCTTTCATTAAATTCCCCCTTCGTTTTTCACCTCTTCTTCTCTCTCGATCCTACCGAGAGATAAGATGGCGGCCGCTCCGGACTGTTTAGAATGTTGACAGACACCGGGGAGCCAATCAGCTTCGCATTGCAAAGTTCCGTTTCGCAGGTGGGAGCGTATTTACAAGACACTTGCACCATGAAGAACGCTTTCCATTTAAAAAAGAAAAATAACATCATACACACTCATATGCCTTATAAATATGACCCAAAACAACCTAAGAAGCTTTAGCAGTACATATCCAGAAATGTAATTGATTTCAAATAATGACTTACTTCATTGGTAGGCCTTCACATGTATTATTTCCTTTGTTTTCTTAAGTGAAAATCTTATCTGCAACCATGTGTTGGCCTTACCTCAAATAAACAAAACAGGCGATGGACTGAATGAGGATCAATGACACACTTTCACCCCAGTCCAAAGATCTGGGCCTAAACAAACCTGTAGATAGGCCACCCCTTATCGTTATTCTGAATTAATCATTTAAAATATTAGGGAGAGATTTATGATTGTTGTATGCCTGTTTTGTAGCACTGTGTGTCATTTTTGTGATGCAGTGCTGGTGCAAAAGATTTGCTATGTTAAATAATAAGTAGGGCATTAAGTTTTTGATGACTGTTATTCATTTACTGTTTGGTAATAGTGGTTATTAACATTTTTTATTATAATTTTCCACAGATTCAACTGCAGATTTTTTCATAGTTTGGAAAATGCCTACAAAAAATAGAATTAGAAAGGCTAGAAAACGTCAAAGACAGCAGGATGATGTTTTATTGCAGCAGTCCTCTTCCCCAAATACTTATCAAAACACCAAGAAAGCTCCGGGTAAGAGCACAAAATCATTCTTAAAAAATATTTTTTGTAAAAAAAGTATTTATCGCCAAAATGTTTCAGTTCAGAAAAAGAAAAGTAATTTAAATGGAAAGGAAAGACCCATCAAAAATGTTACTGGTAGAGGAAGAGATAACTCTGTGCATGATAGTAGAAGGAAAGAACAGTTTAGGGACATTCGAAAACGAATGTTCCGTAATAGGATAATAGTTAATTTAATAAAAAATATTAAGAAATGCAAACAGAAAGTGGCATTTTATAAGAAGAAGAAAAATGTAGAGAAAATTATTGATCATGCTTTTGAAATTAAGCGAAAGTTGTTTATTTTGGTAATCAATAGAATTAGGAAACTAAGCAAGGTAATTTCTGATTTCAAAACAAACAGTAGATGGAAGAGAGTAGTAAATCGTAGCAACTTTTGTGAAGTTTTTTCCGGAGAATGGATGCATAGTTCAAGTTCTGAGGCATTTTTTAATGAGGAGAGTTATTTTCAGGATAATGATTTGGTGTTTGCAGTTGACACCAGTGGTCGAGCTTATGAAGTGAAGGATTGTTGTCCAGTTGAAAAAGAAAAACTTGTGACAACAGAGACAGAAGAGGCGCTAAGTGATGAGGTTTTAGGAAGACGTCCTAAGGGTCCTGTGTACATTTGGAAGTGTAGTTCTATTTGCAGTGTGCAACAGGTTTCCATCAATTTGCTTTGTGATTTTATACGGACATTTAATAAGAAAAGTTTGAAGCAGAAAATGAAGTTGTTGCAAGATTTAGATCCTTGCAGAGTGAGACAAATGACAGGTTTGCGTGGTCATTCACTGGCTTGTCTTTCCAGGAGAGTATGCCAGAGTGTTTTTCATCATTTCAGGATGCTAGCAGTGCATCATAATAAAGTGAGAAAATTAGTGAGAATGTTGTATTATGCAAAGAGTCCAGCAATTATGCTTAAACAATTATGTGCTGCTCTTTTGCATGGTTCTGAAATAGATGTGAAAAATATTTGTGAAGAAATTGAGTTTTGTTACTTTAGTAGTAAAGATGAGAATGTTCAAATTGACCCTGAAGTAGAGAGTAATGTTGAAGATAATGTACAGGTTTCCAGTACAGATAATTTTCAGAAAGAAATTGCCACGTTTCAGATGAAATCAAGTGAGAGGCCTACTTTCACTTGTGTATGTTGTCGACGCACTTATTATAAGAATCAGACTAAGGTAGTGGATTTATATGCAAAAAGTGAAAGGGAAAATAATAGTGAATGGAAGGATTTTGCCACATACTTGATGGTAGAAAATTATTTTGATTTGGGATCGGGTCAAAGTGTGTGTACTTATTGTTGTAATAAATTAAATCAAAACCAGATGCCTGCTAGGGCAGTTCATAATAATCTGGAATTGGTTGAGATTCCTTCTGAATTGAAGGATTTAAATACTTATGAATCTATTTTGATTCAAAGTATCCATCCCTTTCAGGCTATTGTAAGAATGGAGCTAAAGACAGGGAAATTGCCTCCAGCAGATTTACAGAGAGGATTAAAGGGAAGAGTTGTTTATTTGCCTCTAGATTTGAACAAAAACATTAACACAATTGGAGTAGAAAAAGTGGAGGAGGAACCTCTGGTTATCTTGGTTAATGGGGTTCCGACAAAGAATAAGAAAATATGGCAAGATTTAGTGGATGTTAGGAAAGTCAAAAAGGCAACAGTGTATTTGAAGAAAAATAATAAGTATTATAAGAATGTGTATGTTGCAGAAGAGGAAGTAAGCTTGTTAGCCCATGTTAGATGTGAAGACATCTAACATGGGCTTCGATTGGAATTCCACAGAGCATATTATCAAGCCCATTATCGCCGCTTTATCGGCCGTTTTCGGCTGATAAAGCGGCGATAATTTTAGCGCACAGCCTTGATAATATGCCCCAAAATATTTTATCGCACTGACAAATTGGTGGTCAACACTTCCTGATTTCCTTCGAATCGAACGTTAACAGACGTCACGCAGCAAAAAAAAAAAAAAAGCTCACGCACAGCCGCTGGAACACATGTATCAACATATATGAGCCTCCTCAGCCACCCTCAGAAAATATAAGGGATTAGGATACGTCTCCCGCACCCCTTTATACCTAGTAATTTAATTAAAACGAAGCACAAAATGGTCTCCCGCACCCCCTTATACCTAGTAATTTAATTAAAACGAAGCACAAAATGGCGAATTCCCGTTTCGCCAGCAGTTTGAGGCCCATTTCGGTGTTTGGGAAGCGCTTCTACCGTGAAAAATATATTTTTTTTATTTTCCCCACGGGACCCTTTAAAAATCCCAACAACATTCCTAGGGGGTCAAGAGGGGTATACCTTGCCCCCTTTCATTAAATTCCCCCTTCGTTTTTCACCTCTTCTTCTCTCTCGATCCTACCGAGAGATAAGATGGCGGCCGCTCCGGACTGTTTAGAATGTTGACAGACACCGGGGAGCCAATCAGCTTCGCATTGCAAAGTTCCGTTTCGCAGGTGGGAGCGTATTTACAAGACACTTGCACCATGAAGAACGCTTTCCATTTAAAAAAGAAAAATAACATCATACACACTCATATGCCTTATAAATATGACCCAAAACAACCTAAGAAGCTTTAGCAGTACATATCCAGAAATGTAATTGATTTCAAATAATGACTTACTTCATTGGTAGGCCTTCACATGTATTATTTCCTTTGTTTTCTTAAGTGAAAATCTTATCTGCAACCATGTGTTGGCCTTACCTCAAATAAACAAAACAGGCGATGGACTGAATGAGGATCAATGACACACTTTCACCCCAGTCCAAAGATCTGGGCCTAAACAAACCTGTAGATAGGCCACACCTTATCGTTATTCTGAATTAATCATTTAAAATATTAGGGAGAGATTTATGATTGTTGTATGCCTGTTTTGTAGCACTGTGTGTCATTTTTGTGATGCAGTGCTGGTGCAAAAGATTTGCTATGTTAAATAATAAGTAGGGCATTAAGTTTTTGATGACTGTTATTCATTTACTGTTTGGTAATAGTGGTTATTAACATTTTTTATTATAATTTTCCACAGATTCAACTGCAGATTTTTTCATAGTTTGGAAAATGCCTACAAAAAATAGAATTAGAAAGGCTAGAAAATGTCAAAGACAGCAGGATGATGTTTTATTGCAGCAGTCCTCTTCCCCAAATACTTATCAAAACACCAAGAAAGCTCCGGGTAAGAGCACAAAATCATTCTTAAAAAATATTTTTTGTAAAAAAAGTATTTATCGCCAAAATGTTTCAGTTCAGAAAAAGAAAAGTAATTTAAATGGAAAGGAAAGACCCATCAAAAATGTTACTGGTAGAGGAAGAGATAACTCTGTGCATGATAGTAGAAGGAAAGAACAGTTTAGGGACATTCGAAAACGAATGTTCCGTAATAGGATAATAGTTAATTTAATAAAAAATATTAAGAAATGCAAACAGAAAGTGGCATTTTATAAGAAGAAGAAAAATGTAGAGAAAATTATTGATCATGCTTTTGAAATTAATCGAAAGTTGTTTATTTTGGTAATCAATAGAATTAGGAAACTAAGCAAGGTAATTTCTGATTTCAAAACAAACAGTAGATGGAAGAGAGTAGTAAATCGTAGCAACTTTTGTGAAGTTTTTTCCGGAGAATGGATGCATAGTTCAAGTTCTGAGGCATTTTTTAATGAGGAGAGTTATTTTCAGGATAATGATTTGGTGTTTGCAGTTGACACCAGTGGTCGAGCTTATGAAGTGAAGGATGGTTGTCCAGTTGAAAAAGAAAAACTTGTGACAACAGAGACAGAAGAGGCGCTAAGTGATGAGGTTTTAGGAAGACGTCCTAAGGGTCCTGTGTACATTTGGAAGTGTAGTTCTATTTGCAGTGTGCAACAGGTTTCCATCAATTTGCTTTGTGATTTTATACGGACATTTAATAAGAAAAGTTTGAAGCAGAAAATGAAGTTGTTGCAAGATTTAGATCCTTGCAGAGTGAGACAAATGACAGGTTTGCGTGGTCATTCACTGGCTTGTCTTTCCAGGAGAGTATGCCAGAGTGTTTTTCATCATTTCAGGATGCTAGCAGTGCATCATAATAAAGTGAGAAAATTAGTGAGAATGTTGTATTATGCAAAGAGTCCAGCAATTATGCTTAAACAATTATGTGCTGCTCTTTTGCATGGTTCTGAAATAGATGTGAAAAATATTTGTGAAGAAATTGAGTTTTGTTACTTTAGTAGTAAAGATGAGAATGTTCAAATTGACCCTGAAGTAGAGAGTAATGTTGAAGATAATGTACAGGTTTCCAGTACAGATAATTTTCAGAAAGAAATTGCCACGTTTCAGATGAAATCAAGTGAGAGGCCTACTTTCACTTGTGTATGTTGTCGACGCACTTATTATAAGAATCAGACTAAGGTAGTGGATTTATATGCAAAAAGTGAAAGGGAAAATAATAGTGAATGGAAGGATTTTGCCACATACTTGATGGTAGAAAATTATTTTGATTTGGGATCGGGTCAAAGTGTGTGTACTTATTGTTGTAATAAATTAAATCAAAACCAGATGCCTGCTAGGGCAGTTCATAATAATCTGGAATTGGTTGAGATTCCTTCTGAATTGAAGGATTTAAATACTTATGAATCTATTTTGATTCAAAGTATCCATCCCTTTCAGGCTATTGTAAGAATGGAGCCAAAGACAGGGAAGTTGCCTCCAGCAGATTTACAGAGAGGATTAAAGGGAAGAGTTGTTTATTTGCCTCTAGATTTGAACAAAAACATTAACACAATTGGAGTAGAAAAAGTGGAAGAGGAACCTCTGGTTATCTTGGTTAATGGGGTTCCGACAAAGAATAAGAAAATATGGCAAGATTTAGTGGATGTTAGGAAAGTCAAAAAGGCAACAGTGTATTTGAAGAAAAATAATAAGTATTATAAGAATGTGTATGTTGCAGAAGAGGAAGTAAGTGATGAAGAGGATAGCGATTTGTGTGCTGGCCAAATTGAGAAAGTAGAGGCCTCTAAAAGTGAAGAAATATATGAACATTATAGTGTTCATCCTTTGCATTCCAAGGAAGTCATGGGGAATGCTATTGAGTTGTTTCAAATGAAACAAGCCAAAGGGAGTCCCATTAGTGTTTGGGAGGAAAGTTTGGAAGCTCGGTGTTTCCCACAGCTATTTCCCACAGGTCGAGGAGGAAGATATAATGAGCGATCTCATCAAATTCCTGCGTCTGAATACCGGACTTTACGATTGTATGCAGAAGATCCTAGGTTTCGTCAATGCATTCCCTATTTCTTTCATCTCCTGTTTGAAAGCGATCTGTCTGGACTGTCATATGCAGTGAACCACATCTTAAAAAGTGGTATACAGATGCGAAATATCTCGGCAAGGGACTTTATGCATAAAGTCAATGTCCAAGACAGTATTTTGGATTCTCACTTAATTAATCTCATGGCGTGTCAGCGTGGTACTAATGAGTACTGGTACCGTCGTCATGGTGATTTAAAATGTATGCTGAGGACCTTAGGAACTCCGACATGGTTCCTCACTCTGAGCTGTGCCGAGTATGGCTGGGAAGACTTACTTGAATTTCTACGAGAGGCAAATGGAAATATTGAAAACATTGAATTCAAGACACCTGGAGAACTGTGTTCTTTGGATCCTGTGAATGTATGCAGGTACTTCAATCATAGATTTGAAGCTATGATGTCTTTCATCACAAATAAGAAGAATCCACCTCTTGGAGAGGTGTTGGATTTCTTCTGGAGAAAGGAGTACCAAGCAAGAGGTGCTCCTCATAGACATATGTTGTTGTGGATCAAGGATGCACCTAAATTTGGAACAGATCCGGATGACTTAGTGATGAATTTCATAGAACAGTATTCTACGTGTGCTGTTCCAAACGCAATGGAGAAGAAAAGCCTAAGAGAACAAGTTCTACGTTTCCAAAGCCATCGTTGTGGAAAGTACTGTCGTCGTAAATTCAGAAACAAGGACAAGTTCTACACCAAATGTCGTTTCAACTTTCCACGACCGGTGATTTCTAAAGGAAAAGTGAACAGTTTGATGTCTTCACTACGACATAATGTGACGAGGAAATCACCCAAAAATACATACAATTTGAAAAGGAACGAAGAGTCCAAGTACATCAACTACTACAACCCAGTGATTTTGTCCATGTGGAATGCTAACATGGATATACCGTTTGTGGGTGACAACTGTATGGCTGTGGCTCGGTATGTGACATCTTACATCACCAAAAAAGAAAAGACAGAACTGAAGGATATGTGGGAGGACATTTCCCATGAAAAGAGCCTCAGCAAGACGTTGTACAGTTTCAGTCTGAAGATGTTGTCGCATCGAGAAATCGGAGCTTACGAATGTTCAGATCGATTGTCTTCAGCAAGTCTCTATGCCAAATCCAGGAGTATTGTTTGGGCGAGTCTTGGTCTTGCTGCAACGCGAAATCGGGTTCTAAAACCTGTCCGGGAAATTGAATATTTGGCAGAAAAGGAACCAAACAGTACCGACATTTTGAAGACCAACATGTTGGATACATATTATCCAAATCGAAGCAGTCACCTTGAGAATGTTTGTCTATATGAGGTTCTACAAAATTACATATTCAAGAGGAACATCAAAGAAGATATTGAGAAAGGAGTGTATGCTATAATTGGAAGTGAGGGATGCCTGGTCAAGCAAAGAAAATGCCAATTAGTAAACCATCGAAAATTGAGTGGCGAATCTCCAGAAAAAAAGGAGTTTTTCTATTTAGCACTTTTGCAACTTTTCAAGCCTTGGCGTGCAGAAGAGGAACTGCTTGGAGATTTCCTCTGTTACGAAGACTCTTTCACTGCTGCTAAGGAGACTATAGAATGTCCTGCTTTTCCCAAATATCAAGAAATGCTAACTTTGGAAATTGAGCAGGAAGCAACGATTGCAGCCGAGATTGCCAGAGACAGTTCTCAGGACAGTCAGAGTTCTGTTTCATTGAGTCAAGATCCACTTGGAGGACCTATTATCGAAAATGAAGCTGCCACTGCTATGAATGAAGTGGAAAGAGCCATGGCACATGCTCAGGAGGGTTCAGTTAACTTAGAAGACTTGGAAAAACAACTCAACGTTGAGCAGAGGAAAATATATGATGAAGTTACCAAGCAAATTGAGCATGGATTAAGTCATGAGAAGAAAGAGTGCTCATGTACATCGTTGAAGCCTGTCCGACTGTATGTGAGTGGAGAAGCGGGAACTGGAAAAAGTTTCCTCATTAAAGCAATTTCATGCTATCTGCAGGAAAGGACTGAGTCATCGCTGTCTTGTGTTGTCACCGCTCCTACTGGACTTGCAGCACATAACATTAAAGGTATTACTTTGCATCATCTACTGATGCTGCCGGTGGAGCATGACAACAAATTACAATACCACAAGTTATCTGGGGATGCTTGCTGGGAAGTTTCAAGAGTCTTGAGGAAAATGAAACTACTTATCATTGACAAAGTAAGCATGGTTTCCAATGTCATGCTTGCCTTTGTGCATTTGAGAATGCAAGAAGTACTTAAAACTGAATATGATGTGTTATTTGGTGGCAAACACATAATTGTTTTCGGAGATCTTCTGCAGCTGACACCAGTAAAAGGACAACCTGTGTTCAAAATACTCACACATGAAGATACCAGGAAGTGCCTAGGGAGCATTGGCAACGTCAATATATGGTTAAACTTCAATTATGCTGAACTGCATGAAAATATGCGTCAGGCAAAAGATGAAGATTACAAGAATATTCTACAAGATATTAGAATTGGAAAAGTGACCGAGCATGGAAAAGAAGCTTTAAATGCACGATTACTTTCAAATTTATATCCCGAACAAGAGATTGTGGCTGAGAATATTTTTCAGAAAATTACTGAGAAGAAATCCGGAATATGTTTGATGCCAACTCTTGCAGAATGTGCCATCTTCAACAACAAAATGTTGAATTTAGAAAAGCAAGAGATTGTGAAACTTGAAGCTATTGACAAAATAGAGCATATGGGATCAACAATTATTTTGTCAGAGAATTTGAAATCAAAATTGGATTCATTAGAGAAGACTATATCTAAAACAGCGGGTTTTGAAAAGACTTTGAATGTGTGTTTAAATTGCCGAATCATTTTGAGAAGGAATTTACATGTTGAAAGAGGTCTGGTAAATGGATCAATGGGTAATGTTGTTGATTTTGAGAAATACAGAAATAGAGATGGAATAGAATTTTTAAAAATTAAATTTGATGGCATTGAGGAAGTACAGGTAATTGGTCGTTGTTCTGCTAGGTTTTTGCTTGTTAAAGACTTATATGTTCGCCGTAAACAGTTTCCTGTTTGCTTGGCATATGCGGTGACAATCCATAAATCGCAAGGTTTAAGTGTAGACAGTGCATTGGTGAATATTGGCAGTTCTGTGTTCAAGGAGGGTATGGCATATGTGGCATTGTCACGAGTTAGAACTTTATCGGGATTGTACTTGATTGACTGTGATGTCACAAACATTTGTGCGGATCTAGATTGTGTTAAGGAATACAATAGGTTAAGAAGAGAGTATGCGCCACATTTGCCTCAATATCCTTTGTTTGAGAAACGTGTGGTAGGCCGGAAACGTAGAAATATCAGTAATAGTAGGGAGGTTGTAGCAAAAAGACCAAAAGTCGATGAACCGAAAATTGTTAGCAGAAAGAAAGTGGATTCTGTTGAAGATGTTGTCGGTTTTCAATTTGAAAACAGTTCTGGTGTCAACTGCTATGCAAATGTAGTGGTTAATGTTCTCTTTTCACTAGAGAGTTTAAAAGAACAGATTCTGTTGAATTCAGAACAAATTTTATGCTGTTTGTTGAATTCTGTTTTCGAGAAATGTAGCACTGATCGAACAAAAGTAGAAAGTGTGTCTGAAGTTCGTTATCTGTTAGATGAATGTTCAGGTCAAACAGACTTCTCTGAAAATAATCAGCAAGATTGTCAGGAGTTTTTAATGTATATGCTTGATGTATTGCAAGATGAGGGTGTAGATGTAGATCACCTGTTTGGGCTTTCTTATCAATGGCAGCATGACTGCGAGAACTGTATGGTATCAAGTACTACTAGTGTAGACTCAGAAAGATTTATATATTTAACTTTGCCAGACAGTAAATCAGTCTCCTTTAATAAGCTAGTAAATGCAGCGGATCACAACATGGAGTGTAGCCAATGTAAATCTGAAATGATGTCAACATTATTTATACGTAGATATGGACAGTATGTCATTTTAATGATCCAACGATGTAGGCCTGATGGATCAAAATTGTCAACTTTAATAAAAAAGTTTGTGGCTTCTCAGCTTTCAATATCAGGAAGGACTTTTGTAACTGTAGCAATTATCTATCACGATGGTCCTTCAACAACATCAGGACATTATACAGCTTATTTAAAGTCTCGAAACGGCTGGTCATTCTGCAATGATTCCGTTGTAACTTTCAAAAAAAATTGCCGTTTGACCTTAAAAATTCTTACCTGGTGTTTTTAAAACCAAAATTTTAATGAAAGAATCTCGGGATTTCCTGTGAAGAATTGCAAAAGGTTCATGAAGTAGAGGGAATGTAAGTCTGCAATGCTGTCCAGATTATTGGTGCAAAACTTTTAATTATAATGTCAATTTAAAAATCCAACTATATAAACCTGATGCAAGTAAGTCTGCTTCATAGTAAGCAGTATCAGTGTCATAGGAAAAGGAGAACATGAGTGACAAAGAAGGGTAAGATATTAGTAGTCTAGGATTGTGAAAATAATCTTAAATGTATTCTTTTTGAAAGTTGCGAAAATAGAAAATGTCGGGATTTGATTGGAAGAATTACAAGACTTGCGAATCGCGGCAACATGATTTGGCCTAGTGGAAACATGTGATAGAATGAGAGAAGTCTTTTCTTGTATGTAACATATTTTTCGAATCGATGGAGGTTTTCTTTCAGAAAGTGGCGGGCTGAAAATATTTATAGCACAACAGAGTGGAAGCTGTTCATAGGAGATCCTTCGACGTCATTGAAAGTAAGTTTTTTAAACACAATCATTTTGATTGTGTTTTTTTTTCCCCGCTGTTACATGATGAATACCTTCAAGTCACTGATTTAAGTGAAATTTGATACATTCTGAGAACAGCAAAAATAAACCATTTAACATGTATAATTAATGTTCTGCTTTTTGTACTTATGATATACATTTAGAAATGTGAGGTAGATAAGGCGAAACTGAGTCTTCTGTAAGTGTCAATTTTAATGCTTACAGTGCTGTACTTCTGGGTACTGTTTTTTTTTAAAAAAAAGAAATAGGCCTCACCTCAAAGAAAGCTCTTGAAAGCACAAATCTTATTTGCATCCTGAAACAATCATTTAAAATGTTAGACACAATGTTATGATGGCTTTACATCTCTTTTGCGCTGCTATTGCATCACTATTGTGAGACATCAGCAATGCAAAAGAAGCACCATGTTCCAAAATAGGCCTCATTTCATCAGCATGAAGATACTGTTTGTTTAAAATAAATATCTTTAGGATTGTGTACGGGGCGTAGAGAAGCAGAGGCTTCTGTAAGTGTCAAAGTTGTTTAAAAACTGTTTCTTCTTGAACCTTTTCCCTTCTTTTTTCTAATTTTTAAATACATGTTTTCATATTTTTGGAAATGTTTGTTCTCTCTTTTACAGATTGAAAGTATGAAAAATTTTCTATAAAAGTTAACAAGAATTATAAGGTAAATGTTTTCTACTTTTTTAACCCGCATTCCACTGCTGATGATGTCACTGACTATGTTATGAATGATGTAATAAGTGGGCATGTTTTACTACAATGGTAGGTCTTTACATCTATTATCTCCTCTGTATTCTTTAACAAGCATAAATTTGATATACAGTAAGTATAAGGATAGGAAAGAGACATTTATGTTACAAAAAAGACAGCTATAGGAAGTAAACAAAAGATACTGTTACTCGCAATCCACTGCTGATGATGTCACTGACCATGTCAAAAATTATGTAATATATGGCATGATCAGAAGTGAATTGCGGGTAACAGTATCTTTTCTTTACTCCCTATAGCTGTCTTTCTTGTAACATAACTGTCTGTTTCCTTTCCTTATACTTACTGTTCTTTTTTTAAAAAAAATTTTTGGGTTCGCTCCTGGTTCGCGTACCAGAGTGCGAACTGGGAGCGAACTAAAAGAAATAGAGCTTGGCAGAGTTCCAAAAATTCTACCAATTTTTTTTTATAATGGGGAGGTAGTTCTGAAAAGAACTTTTTTTTTTGTTTTTGTTGTTTTAAATTTTTTTTATTATTTTTCTGAACCTTTTTTTATATTTTTTTGTTTTTTTCTGAACATTTTGTACTTTTTTTATTTTTTGGGGGGAGGGGGGTAACAAAAATGATTCATTGAAGAGGGCTCAACAGGAGCAACAAAAAAAAGAAGAATTAATTTTTTGGGGCGTTTTGGACATACATGATTTTTGATTGCTCTTATTATAAGAGTAATGCTACTTTCTCGGTAGCATAATATTTGATTGCACCACACGCACATTTGTTTCACTTCCCCCATGTCCATTTGAATATTCGGGATCAACTCCCTTGCCTCTGGTCCCGATACTTCTGGCACGACAGATCTTCTTGCTATTGCCGGAGGATTTTGTTGTTCGTTGCGAAGCTGAGCAGCACTATAATTATTTGGGTGCCACCTACTCATGTGCCTGTGCATTGTAAAATTTCCAAAACTATATTTTTTGTCCGTCCCCCTTGAAAGGCGATCATCACAGATACGGCAAAAGACATATCTTGCATTGACTTTCTTTTGCCCTGGTGGAAATTAAAAAAATTGCCAGATGAAATTTTCCGTTCTGTTGTACCTCCTGGGCTCCTCAGGCAAAAATTCAGGCTCTTCCTCCTGTTCCTGATCTTCCTCTTCTTCAAAGATTGGTTGAGTAGGTGGTCCTTTTTTTCCATGAGGAGGTGGAGGTGGTGGTGGTGGAACACTACCAGAAGCAACAACTGAAGCCATTTCTCTAGAATGTAAAAGGGTCTTTCTCTCACCAAGATGAAAGTCAGAGTGAGGAAAGAAGGAGGGGTTTTCATCATTTGGGAAAAGCAAAAGTTCTAAACCAATGAAAAGTGTTAATTTTAGATCACATGACCTAGTATTGCATCATTAGGAAACCAAAAGTGAAATGAGCTAATGAAAAGTGTTATTACCGAGTCACATGACCTGCTGTCTTTACGTTTCGCGCTTTGCGCCGCTATCCAATCCGCTTCCGGGTCCGCTAACTTGGCGCGTCGGATAACGTATTACGCGACAACGCAAAACGTCATGATAACGTAACAGTTACGCTTAAGGAACGATTACCGGTTCGCGCACCAAGTCGCGGCTATAAATTGAGCTAACGGGAAGCTGACCGTTTCGTGGACTAGGAGCGGAACAAAATTTTTTTTCAAAAAAAAATGTATAAAAAACATGTACAATATATTTTAAGATTTAAAGAAGAATACATTTTACAGATACAGATATTAACTTTCAAAAAACCATTGAAATTCAATGAAAAAACCATAGGTTATAGTCCATATATAGTTAGGAATTTGCATTTACAAAACCTTATTTTACTCGCATAAAACCATTGAAATTCCATATATAGTTAGATGCGCTAACTATATATCGCGCACCCGCAATCCACTGCTGATGATGTCACATATTACATCATTCATGACATGGTCAGTGACATCACTGATGACATCACTGATGACAACATCTAGTGACTGTATGTTTCTGTAAAGTTAAAATATATCTTACATATTGAAGAATGAGTGGATGTATAACTGTCTGGATGAAGGATTTAGTAGGTGCATGACTGACTGTATGAGTGAGTGATTACATGTGTCTCACTGCGTGCATGGGTTAGTGATTAAACTGTATTAATTTGTGCATCATTATATCTGTTGTTCTGTAAACTGCTGCATGTTTTGATCAGTAGCTATATGAGTAACTATATGGGTTATTGATTGGTTGCCCAAGTATTTGTATGGGAGACTGAGTATGTGTGTGGGTGGCTGGGAGGTGTGTGATTCTGTGCATAGATGTGTGAACAGCTGATTCACTAGATGTATGGGTTCAAAACTGCATGTGGAAACAGCTGTATGGGTGGTTGACTGTGTGCATGAGTGTATTGGTGAGTCAATGGATATCTCAGTACTACATGTCAAAGTAAGTACATATGTAAAAGACAGTGCATGTGAGAGTTGACATATATAAATAACTGTGCATAAGAGCCAGTGAATGTGTGAGTGGCTGTATGGATCATTGTGAACTTGTATCAGGGATTGTATAAGAGAGAAAATATGTGTTAGTATATATTTGAATAAGTAAAGTTTGTATAACTGTATAGTTGAGGAAATGGAGGTGTGATTGATTGTTTGCATGACTGACTAGTTGTGTGAGTAACTCCATGGATGAGTGACAGTCTGTGAGTGTCTGTTTACACTGATTGTATCTAAGGTTATATTAGAGTCTGAAGAGGTTCATTGTATTATCACATGAATGATATCATGAGTGATGTCACCAGTGATGTCATTTGAGATATCATCAGTGATGTCATCAGTGATGTCATTTGATATGTCATCAGTGATGTCATCAGTCATGTAATTTGAGATGTCATCAGTGATGTCATCAGTCATGTCACTGACCATGTCATGAATGATGTAATATGTGACATCATCAGCAGTGGATTGCGGGTGCGCGATATATAGTTAGCGCATCTAACTATGTATGGAATTTCAATGGTTTTATGCGAGTAAAATAAGGTTTTGTAAATGCAAATTCCTAACTATATATGGACTATAACCTATGGTTTTTTCATTGATGTCATCAGTGATGTCACTGACCATGTAATGAATGATGTAATATGTGACATCATCAGCAGTGGATTGCGGGTGCGCGATATATAGTTAGCGCATCTAACTATATATGGAATTTCAATGGTTTTATGCGAGTAAAATAAGGTTTTGTAAATGCAAATTCCTAACTATATATGGACTATAACCTATGGTTTTTTCATTGAATATATATATATATATATATTACCTACTGGCGGTCGCCAGTAGGTATATATAGTTAGGATTTTTTCCCTATGGGATTTCTGAAAATTCTATGCCTAATAACTTTTGCGTTTGTGGACGGAATTGGCTGAAAATTTCAGGAAAATGGCACATTTTGTTTCTGAGCAGCCCTTGAAAATTTGGGGGGGTTTTGTGGAGGGGGGGCCGAGAAAAAAGGGGGGTCCCAAAACGCGTTTTTCCCATGTTAATTTCCATAGGGCGGTTGGACTCACTTTTAGCCCGAACGGCTGAATGGATTTTCACGAAACTTGGCAAAATTGTAGGGACTGTTAGCCCGATGTGCCTTTGCTAGGTCTCAATATATGTGCTTCAGTGGATTTTGAGAAATTAACGTTTAAATCAAGATATATATCTGTAACAGCGCTCCGGGCAGCGATCCGGTTAGCGAACTTTTCGCGTATCGGAACTTTGCGATGCGAAGCTGATTGGCCCTCCGGTGTCTGTCAACATTCTAAACAGTCCGGAGCGGCCGCCATCTTGTCTCTCGGTAGGATCGAGAGACAAGAGGAGGCCAAAACAAAGGGGGAAATTACCATAAGGGGGCATAGTAGATCCTCGTTGACCCCCTAGGTTTTATGTGGAGGTTTTAAAAGGGCCTAGGAGGGTCCAAAAAAAAAATTTTTTTTTTGCGTGGTAAGCGCCAAGTTCGCGAACCGGAAAGCGTTCTGGGCAGCGAACTTTATGGATAAAAGAATGATAGACTTTTCTAATACTGTATGTTAATTATTTGTTGTTTTTGTTCTTTTTTTTTTATTTATTTATTTATTTTGATTTAAAAAAAAATTATTTATTATTTTCATAGTTCATTAAAACTTCCAGCATTATATCATCTGGTATCTCGTCAAACATGGATGTTTCTGTCTCTTGTAAGGTTTGAATAAATTGTTCGTCAAAAGATTGATCCATGAAATCTTCATCCACATTTTCTTCAGTTTCAATGTCTTCGGATGTAATCTCGAAGGAAACATTAGTTTTTTCTTGCTCCCCTTCCATTTTTTTGCTGTAAATTGAATAAAAAAATAATTAAATTAGAAGAGTTAGGGCACTGTTGGGTTTAAGTTCAGACAGGTAGTTCTGTTTTTTTAACAGTGAAGTTAAAGTAAGTAAATTCATAATTATAGCAGAGAAGTGTAGGTCAATCAATAAATATAACAGAGGAGTCTATCTGTATCTCTAACTATAGCAGGGGGACAGTAAATAATTATCAAAAAACGTTTTTACAAATTAATTTAAAGTGCCACTTACAAATTATCAATTTAATTTACAGGGAGGTGAAAAGGCTCTTGAAATGTAGTTCAGGAAGTAGTAGTCAAAATGGCTGTGTTTCCTTTTCTTCCTTTATATATATTCAGGTACATAACCAATCAAATGTCAGGAAAAAAAAATTGAAAATGAAAGTAACATTTTCATTGGTTGTCAATTCCAACACTTCAGATGTGTTTTGTGAAGTAATTTACCTCACGGTACTTAGAGAGGTCTACAGGCTTAATGGCTAAATGGAATTTCAATCAAATTTGTGAAAATGAAAGGGATTGTTATGTAGTATGAGCTAATCTATATTTGGTGAGAGTGTCTCTAGTCGTTTTTCTGTAAATTACTTTCCCACCTTTTTTTTAGGACCGCTTTCCGGGAAGCGGCCCGGTTCGCGAACCTTAAGCGTCACGGGAGTCCACCATTTTGTGTTTCGGTCGCATTAAGATACAAGATGGAGGGCAAATAATGTTTAGAATGGGTAGAAGGGGTCATGGAAGACTTATCTTGACCCTCTAGGTTTTCTGAGGGTGGCTGAGGAGGCTTATATGTGCGGAAAAAAACATTTTTTTTAAAAATTCCGCGAGGTTAGCTTTCGGTTCGCGAACCGGGTAGCGCCCCGGGGAGCGAATTTTGTGGAAAATTAATGAAAAAAGTTAGAAAAAAATAATAATTGTGAGTGATCAGATGAAGGGTAGCTCTGAGAAGAGCTTTTGGGTTTATGGTACATTTAGGTACTTATAAGTAGGTACCAATGCACAGTCTTAAATTCAGAATGAAAATTCTGTTGCCCTCATCTGAGAAGTGAACTCCATCTCCTCTGTAGATATCTTGCATGTAGTAACGCAAGTTATTGTTGTACAGAGAGCCCATTCCATGGTCTCTCATGAAAGCTGAAACAGATTTGTTTACATGCTTCCTCGCTTTCTCAATTTGTGGACAAAATTGGTTGGACCACCTCCATTTCTGTCTTTGGCATATATTGGAATATACCAAGGCAGTTTGAGGAAAAAGTGCCATTAATTGCTCAAAGGTGTCCTTTAAAAGCATTTCCAGACCTACCCCTGTCAAAGTGCCCAAATCATTACCTCCACAGTGCACTATTAACAGGTCAGGTTTTGGCAAATGCATAAAGGTTTTCACCAATGGTATCAATTGGTGATATTTTAATCCTCTTTGGCCCAACCACTTAATTTCCACATCTTGTAAATTGAGGTTAGGTGAATTTCTGTTCTCAGCATACCTTTGAGCCCAGTGGATGTAACTATGTCCAACAATCCAGACCTTAAACATGGTGGGAGAAGGTTGTTCTGCAGTCAGATGAAGTGTGGTAATGAAAGGGCAGTTGAAACAGTAGGAGTTTCTAAAGAAAAAAAACTGTGGATTTCCAATGCTAATGATTCATTAGCAGTGATTGGTGCATTTCCATTTCTGAAAACAGAAAGTTAGGGTGCATGGATGTGTTCTTTGAAACATGTAATTTGAATGGTCAAGGAAGAAACATTTAATGAAAGATTGCACTGGATACGCAGGTGCACTGAGAGTTCAGAGTTCAATTGAAACATTGTTGTGTGAATTTGCAAACATGAGAGGTCTTCCAGGAGGTGGTTGCTATGGAAACAAGGCAGAGAGGGCAGAGGGGGGAAGGGTTTTGATTTGAAAAAAGTGAGGGAAGAGGTATGATTGGCTAATATGAGAGATATGTGAAATGAATATCTGTATTTCTGTGCTTTCAATAGCTGCAGCCTTTGGAGTGCATCCTTTTTCTTCTGCTGAAGACAATTTGGTGTATTTCGGAGACTGTTTTCAAAACTCAAAAAATATTTGCTAAGGTGAGAAAAGATTTATTTAATTTAGATAGAGAATAGTATGATTTAAGGAGAAAATGATGAAGAAAGCTGTGTTTTTAAAATGTGGTTTTGTCTCTAGTGATATACTAATAGAATTAGTTTCATAGAGAAATTGTAATTGCATATTTGGTGTAGCATTCTGGCATGCAGTAACACAAGTTATTGTGGTACATGGAGCCCATTCCATGGTCTGTTATGTAAGCTGAAACAGATATGTTGTTTTTAAAAACGATTTAAGAAATCAATTACATTTCTGGATATGTACTGCTAGAGCTTCATAGGTTGTTTTGAGCCATATTTATAAGGCATTTGAGTGTCTAAGATGTTATGTTTTCCTTTTAAAATGTAAAGTGTTCCTCATGGGGCAAGTGTCTTGTAAATACGCTCCCACTTGTGCTTTGCAAATTTAGATTTTGATTATGGGAGTTACATAGCCATGTTAATAATGTCCAAACAATGGTGATAGGGCATTCAAGAAAACGTTTTTCTGTGTCTCTAGGACATTTTCAGTCCTTTCCTCTTGAATGCAGGTATACAATTGATTTATATGCTGTGTTTAAAAACGAATTTTTAAATCAATTACATTTCTTGATATGTACTGTTAGAGCTTCATAGGTTGTTTGGGGTCATATTTAGAAGGCATTTTAGTGTCTTTGATGTTATGTTTCCCTTTTTAAATGGAAAGCGTTCCTCATGGGGCCCTGAGCAGTTCTTAGCCATGTTATTTAATAGGAAGTGGATAACATGGCTAAGAGCATTTGCTGGAAAATGCATGAATATCGCTGACTTTTCTGCGATATTCATGCATTGCGGCCGTTTTTTTTCGCATTTGCGAGCAGTTCTTAGCCATGTTATCCAATGGCAGGTGGATAACATGGCTTCACATGTTTTTTTACCTTGGTTTTTTTCTGTGAAAATCTTATCTGCAACCATGTGTTGGCCTCACCTCAAATAAACAAAACAGGTGATGGACTGAATGTGGATCAATGACACACATTCACCCCAGTCTAAAGATCTGGGCCTAAACAAATCTTTAGATAGGCTACATCTTATCGTCATCCTGAATTAATCATTTAAAATATTAGGGAGTGATTTATGATTGTTGTATGCCTGTTTTGTACCATTGAGTGTCATTTTTGTGATGCAGTGCTGGTGGAAAACATTTGCTATGTTAAATAATTAGTACGGCATTAAGTTTTAGATGACTGTTATTTATTTACTGTTTGGTAATAGTGGTTAATAACATTTTATATTATATTTTTCCACAGATTCAACTGCAGATTCTTTCATAGTTTGGAAAATGCCTACAAAAAGTAGAATAAGAAAGGCTAGAAAACGTCAAAGACAGCAGGATGATGTTTTATTGCAGCAGTCCTCTTCCCCAAATACTTGTCAAAACAGCAAGAAAGGTCCAGGTAAGAGCACGAAATCATTCTTAAGAAATATTTGTAGTAAAAAAAGTTTTGCTCAAAAAAATGTTTCAGTCCACAAAAAGAAAAGTAATTTAAATGGAAAGGAGAGACCCATCACAAATGTTACTGGTAGAGGAAGAGATAACTCTGTGCATGATAGTAGAAGGAAACAACAGTTTAGGGACATTCGAAATCGAATGTTCCGTAATAGGATATTAGTTAATTTATTGAAAAATATTAAAAAGAAAGGCCAACAGAAAGCGGCATTTTATAAGAAGAAGAAAAATGTAGAGAAAATTATTGATCATGCTTTTGAAATTAAGCGAAAGTTGTTTATTTTGGTAATCAATAGAATTAGGAAACTAAGCAAGGTAATTTCTGATTTCAAAACAAAAAGTAGATGGAAGAGAGTAGTAAATCGTACTAACTTTTGTGAAGTTTTTTCCGGAGAATGGATGCATAGTTCAAGTTATGAGGCATTTTTTAATGAGGAGAGTTATTTTCAGGATAATGATTTGGTGTTTGCAGTTGACACCAGTGGTCGAGCTTATGAAGTGAAGGATGGTTGTCCAGTTGAAAAAGAACAACTTGTGACAACAGAGACAGAAGAGGCGCTAAGTGATGAGGTTTTAGGAAGACGTCCTAAGGGTCCTGTGTACATTTGGAAGTGTAGTTCTATTTGCAGTGTGCGACAGGTTTCCATCAATTTGCTTTGTGATTTTATACGGACATTTAATAAGAAAAGTTTGAAGCAGAAAATGAAGTTGTTGCAAGATTTAGATCCTTGCAGAGTGAGACAAATGACAGGTTTGCGTGGTCATTCACTGGCTTGTCTTTCCAGGAGAGTAGGCCAGAGTGATTTTCATCATTTCAGGATGCTAGCAGTGCATCATAATAAAGTGAGAAAATTAGTGAGAATGTTGTATTATGCTAAGAGTCCAGCAATTATGCTTAAACAATTATGTGCTGCTCTTTTGCATGGTTCTGAAATAGATGTGAAGAATATTTGTGAAGAAATTGAGTTTTGTTACTTTGGTAGTAAAGATGAGAATGTTCAAATTGACCCTGAAGTAGAGGGTAATGTGGAAGATAATGTACAGGTTTCCAGTACAGATAATTTTCAGAAGGAAATTGCTACGTTTCAGATGAAATCAAGTGAGAGGCCTAATTTCACTTGTGTATGTTGTCGACGCACTTATTATAAGAATCAGACTAAGGTAGTGGATTTATATGCAAAAAGTGAAAGGGAAAATAATAGTGAATGGAAGGATTTTGCCACATACTTGATGGTATAAAATTATTTTGATTTGGGATCGGATCAACGTGTGTGTACTTATTGTTGTAATAAATTAAACCAAAACCAGATGCCTGCTAGGGCAGTTCATAATAATCTGGAATTGGTTGAGATTCCTTCTGAATTGAAGGATTTAAATACTTATGAATCTATTTTGATTCAAAGTATCCATCCCTTTCAGGCTATTGTAAGAATGGAGCCAAAGACAGGGAAGTTGCCTCCAGCAGATTTACAGAGAGGATTAAAGGGAAGAGTTGTTTATTTGCCTCTAGATTTGAACAAAAACATTAACACAATTGGAATAGAAAAAGTGGAAGAGGAACCTCTGGTTATCTTGGTTAATGGGGTTCCGACAAAGAATAAGAAAATATGGCAAGATTTAGTGGATGTTAGGAAAGTCAAAAAGGCAACAGTGTATTTGAAGAAAAATAATAAGTACTATAAGAATGTATATGTTTCAGAAGAGGAAGTAAGTGATGAAGAGGATAGCGATTTGTGTGCTGGCCAAATTGAGAAAGTAGAGGCCTCTAAAAGTGAAGAAATATATGAACATTATAGTGTTCATCCTTTGCATTCCAAGGAAGTCATGGGGAATGCTATTGAGTTGTTTCAAATGAAACAAGCCAAAGGGAGTCCCATTAGTGTTTGGGAGGAAAGTTTGGAAGCTCGGTGTTTCCCACAGCTATTTCCCACAGGTCAAGGAGGAAGATATGATGAGCGACCTCATCAAATTCCTGCGTCTGAATACCGGACTTTACGATTGTATGCAGAAGATCCTAGGTTTCGGCAATGCATTTCCTATTTGTTTCATCTCCTGTTTGAAAGCGATCTGTCTGGACTGTCATATGCAGTGAACCACATCTTAAAAAGTGGTATACAGATGCGAAACATCTCGGCAAGTGACTTTATGCATAAAGTCAATGTCCAAGACAGTATTTTGGATTCTCACTTAATTAATCTCATGGCGTGTCAGCGTGGTACTAATGAGTACTGGTACCGTCGTCATGGTGATTTAAAATGTATGCTGAGGAACTTAGGAACTCCAACATGGTTCCTCACTCTGAGCTGTGCCGAGTATGGCTGGGAAGACTTACTTGAATTTCTACGAGAGGCAAATGGAAATATTGAAAATATTGAATTCAAGACACCTGGAGAACTGTGTTCTTTGGATCCAGTGAATGTATGCAGGTACTTCAATCATAGATTTGAAGCTATGATGTCTTTCATCACAAATAAAAAGAATCCACCTCTTGGAGAGGTGTTGGATTTCTTCTGGAGAAAGGAGTACCAAGCAAGAGGTGCCCCTCATATACATATGTTGTTGTGGATCAAGGATGCACCTAAATTTGGAACAGATCCGGATGACTTAGTGATGAATTTCATCGAACAGTATTCTACGTGTGCTGTTCCAAACGCAACGGAGAAGAAAAGTCTAAGAGAACAAGTTCTACATTTCCAAAGCCATCGTTGTGGAAAGTACTGTCGTCGTGAATTCAGAAACAAGGACAAGTTCTACACCAAATGTCGTTTCAACTTTCCACGACCGGTGATTTCTAAAGGAAGAGTGAACAGTTTGATGTCTTCGCTGCGACATAATGTGACGAGGAAATCACCCAAGAATACATACAATTTGAAAAGGAACGAAGAGTCCAAGTACATCAATGACTACAACCCAGTGATTTTGTCCATGTGGAATGCTAACATGGATATACAGTTTGTGGCTGACAACTGTATGGCTGTGGCTCGGTATGTGACATCTTACATCACCAAAAAAGAAAAGACCGAACTGAAGGATATGTGGGAGGACATTTCCCATGAAAAGAGCCTCAGCAAGAAGTTGTACAGTTTCAGTCTGAAGATGTTGTCGCATCGAGAAATCGGAGCTTACGAATGTTCTGATCGATTGTCTTCAGCAAGTCTCTATGCCAAATCCAGGAGTCTCGTTTGGGCGAGTCTTGGTCTTGCTGCAACGCGAAATCGAGTTCTAAAACCTGTCCGGGAAATTGAGTATTTGGCAGAAAAGGAACCAAACAGTACCGACATTTTGAAGACCAACATGTTGGATACATATTATCCAAATCGAAGCAGTCACCTTGAGAATGTTTGTCTATATGAGGTTCTCCAAAATTATATATTCAAGAGGAACATCAAAGAAGATATTGAGAAAGGAGTGTATGCTGTAATTGGAAGTGAGGGATGCCTGGTCAAGCAAAGAAAATGCCAATTAGTAAACCATCGAAAATTGAGTGGTGAATCTCCAGAAAAAAAGGAGTTTTTTTATTTAGCACTTTTGCAACTTTTCAAGCCTTGGCGTGCAGAAGAGGAACTGCTTGGAGATTTCCTCTGTTACGAAGACTCTTTCAATGCAGCCAAGGAGTCCATAGAATGTCCTGCTTTTTCTAAATATCAAGAAATGCTAACTTTGGAAATTGAGCAGGAAGCAACGATTGCAGCCGAGATTGCCAGAGACAGTTCTCAGGACAGTCAGAGTTCTGTTTCATTGAGTCAAGATCCACTTGGAGGACCTATTATCGAAAATGAAGCTGCCACTGCTATGAATGAAGTAGAAAGAGCCATGGCACATGCTCAGGAGGATTCAGTTAACTTAGAAGACTTGGAAAAACAACTCAACGTTGAGCAGAGGAAAATATATGATGAAGTTACCAAGGAAATTGAGCACGGATTAAGTCATGAGAAGAACAAGTGCTCATGTACATCGTTGAAGCCTGTCCGACTGTACGTGAGTGGAGAAGCGGGAACTGGAAAAAGTTTCCTCATTAAAGCAATCTCTTGTTATTTGCAGGAAAGGAGTGAGTCATCGCTGTCTTGTGTTGTCACCGCTCCTACTGGACTGGCAGCACATAACATTAAAGGTATTACTTTGCATCGTCTACTGATGCTGCCGGTGGAGCATGACAACAAATTACAATACAACAAGTTATCTGGAGATGCTTGCTGTGAAGTTTCAAGAGTCTTGAGGAAAATGAAACTACTTATCATTGACGAAGTAAGCATGGTTTCCAATGTCATGCTTGCCTTTGTGCATTTGAGAATGCAAGAAGTACTTAAAACTGAATATGATGTGTTATTTGGTGGGAAACACATCATTGTTTTCGGAGATCTTCTGCAGCTGACACCAGTAAAAGGTCAACCTGTGTTCAAAATACTCACGCATGAAGATACCAGGAAGTGCCTAGGGAGCATTGGCAACGTCAATATATGGTTAAACTTCAATTATGCAGAACTGCATCAAAATATGCGTCAGGCAAAGGATGAAGATTACAAGAATATTCTACAAGATATTAGAATTGGAAAAGTGACCGAGCATGGGAAAGAAGCTTTAAATGCACGATTACTGTCAAATTTATATCCCAAACAAGAGATTGTGCCTGAGAATATTTTTCAGAAAATTACTGAGAAGAAATCCGGGATATGTCTCATGCCAACTCTTGCAGAATGTGCCATCTTCAACAACAAAATGTTGAATTTAGAAAAGCAAGAGATTGTGAAACTTGAAGCTATCGACAAATTAGAGCATATGGGATCAACAATTATTTTGTCAGACAATTTGAAATCAAAATTGGATTCATTAGAGAAGACTATATCTAAAACAGCGGGTTTTGAAAAGACTTTGAATGTGTGTTTAAATTGCCGAATCATTTTGAGAAGGAATTTACATGTAGAAAGAGGTCTGGTAAATGGATCAATGGGTAATGTTGTTGATTTTGAGAAATACAGAAATAGAGATGGAATAGAATTTTTAAGAATTAAATTTGATGGCATTGAGGAAGTACAGCAAATTGGTCGTTGTTCTGCTAGGTTTTTGCTTGTTAAAGACTTATATGTTCGCCGTAAACAGTTTCCTGCTTGCTTGGCATATGCGGTGACAATCCATAAATCGCAAGGTTTAAGTGTAGACTGTGCATTGGTGAATATTGGCAGTTCTGTGTTCAAGGAGGGTATGGCATATGTGGCATTGTCACGAGTTAGAACTTTATCGGGATTGTACTTAATTGACTGTGATGTCACAAACATTTGTGCGGATCTAGATTGTGTTAAGGAATACAATAGGTTAAGAAGAGAGTATGCGCCACATTTGCCTCAATATCCTTTGTTTGAGAAACGTGTGGTAGGCTGGAAACGTAGAAATAGCAGTAATAGTAGGGAGGTTGTTGCAAAAAGACTAAAAGTCAATGAAGCGAAAATTGTTAGCAGAAAGAAAGTGGATTCTGTTGAAGATGTTGTCGGTTTTCAATTTGAAAACAGTTCTGGTGTCAACTGCTATGCAAATGTAGTGGTTAATGTTCTCTTTTCACTAGAGAGTTTAAAAGAACAGATTCTGTTGAATTCAGAACAAATTTTATGCTGTTTGTTGAATTCTGTTTTCGAGAAATGTAGCACTGATCGAACAAAAGTAGAAAGTGTGTCTGAAGTTCGTTATCTGTTAGATGAATGTTCAGGTCAAACAGACTTCTCTGAAAATAATCAGCAAGATTGTCAGGAGTTTTTAATGTATATGCTTGATATATTGCAAGATGAGGGTGTAGATGTAGATCAACTGTTTGGGCTTTCTTATCAATGGCAGCATGACTGCGAGAATTGTAGGGTATCAAGTACTACTAGTGTAGACTCAGAAAGATTTATATATTTAACTTTGCCAGACAGTAAATCAGTCTCCTTTAATAAGCTAGTAAATGCAGCGGATCACAACATGGAGTGTAGCCAATGTAAATCTGAAATGATGTGAACATTACTTATACGTAGATATGGACAGTATGTCATTTTAATGATGCAACGATGTAGGCCTGATGGATCAAAATTGTCAACTTTAATAAAAAAATTTGTGGCTTCTCAGCTTTCAATATCAGGAAGGACTTTTGTAACTGTAGCAATTATCTATCACGATGGTCCTTCAACAACTTCAGGACATTATACAGCTTATTTAAAGTCTCGAAACGGCTGGTCATTCTGCAATGATTCCGTTGTAACTTTCAAAAAAAAATTGCCGTTTGACCTTAAAAATTCTTACCTGGTGTTTTTAAAACCAAAATTTTAAAGAAAGAATCTCAGGATTTCCTGTGAAGAATTGGAAAAGGTTCATCAAGTTGAGGGAATGTAAGTCTGCAATGCTGTCTAGATTATTGGTCCAAAACTTTTAATTATAATGTCATTTTGTAAAATCCGACTATATAAACCTGATGCAAGTAAGTCTGCTTCATAGTAAGCAGTATCAGTGTCATAGGAAAAGGAGAACATGAGTGACAAAGAAGGGTAAGATATTAGTAGTCCAGGATTGTGAAAATTATCTTAAATGTTTTCTTTTTGAAAGTTGCGAAAATAGAAAATGACGGGATTTGATTGGAAGAATTACAAGACTTGTGAATAGCTGCAACATGATTTGGCCAAGTGGAAACATGTGGTAGAATGTGAGAAGTCTTTTCTTGTATGTAACATATTTTTCGAATCGTTGGAGGTTTTCTTTCAGAAAGTGGCGGGCTGACAATATTTATAGCACAACACAGTGGACGCTGTTCATAGGACATCCTTCGACGTCATTGAAAGTAAGTTAATTTTAAGGAGTTTTGAATTCAGATTTCTTATGTTGAATGGGTTTTTTAAACACAATCATTTTGATTGTGTTTTTTTTTTCCCCGCTGTTACATGATGAATACCTTCAAGTCACTGATTTAAGTGAAATTTGATACATTCTGAGAACAGCAAAAATAAACCATTTAACATGTATAATTAATGTTCTGCTTTTTGTACTTATGATATACATTTAGAAATGTGAGGTAGATATGGAGAAACTGAGTCTTCTGTAAGTGTCAATTTTAATGCTTACAGTGCTGTACTTCTGGGTACTGTTTTTTTTTTTAAAAAAATGAATAGGCCTCACCTCAAAGAAAGCTCTTGAAAGCACACATCTTATTTGCATCCTGAAACAATCATTTAAAATGTTAGACACAATTTTATGATGGCTTTACATCTTTTTTGCGCTGCTATTGCATCACTATTGTGAGACATTAGCAGTGCAAAAAAAGCACCATGTTCCAAAATAGGCCTCAGTTCATCAACATCAAGATACAGTTTGTTTAAAATATATATGTTTAGGATTGTGTAGGGGACGTAGAGAAGCAGAGGCTTCTGTAAATGTCAAAGTTGTTGAAAAACTGTTTGTTCTTGAACCTTTTCCCTTGTCTTTTCTAATTTTTAAATACATGTTTTAATATTTTTGGAAATGTTTGTTCTCTCTTTTACAGATTGAAAGTATGAAAAAATATTTTAAAAAGGTAACAAGAATTATAAGGTAAATGTTTTCTACTCTTTTTACCCGCAATGCACTGCTGATGATGGCACTGACCATGTCATGAATGATGTAATAAGAGGACATGACTAACTCCATTGGTAGGTCTTCACATGCATTATCTGCTCTGTATTCTTCAACAAGTGTAAAATTGATCTGTAACCCTGAATAGGTCTCACCTTAAACAAACCTCAGGACAGATCACACCTTATCGTCATCCTGAATTAATAAATAGATCTATTAAACAGTATCTCTGGTTTACTCCCTATAGCTGTCTTTCTTTTAACATTACTCTCTGTTTACTTCCCTTATACTAACTCTTCTTTTTTTTAAAAAAATATTTTTTTGGTTCGCTTCAAGTTCGCGAACCGGGCAGCGAACGGGAAAGCGAACTAAAAGAAATAGAGCTTGCCAGAGTGATAAACATTCTAGCAATTTTATTTGAAAGGGGAGGTAGTTCTGAAAAGAACTTTTTTTGTTTTTGTTTTTGTTGTTTTATTTATTTATTTTTTTTTCTGAACATTTTTTGATTTTTTTGTATTTTTAGAACAGTTTTATGTTTTTTTTGTGTTTTTTATGGAGGGGAAACAACAAAAAAACAGGCTTAGAAAAGGGCTCAACAGGAGCAAAAAAAAAATTACTGCTTGGGTGCGTTAGGGCACTTATGGTTTTCGTACACCATATTGATCAAGTTCACACTCATGTTTCCATACGAGAGCATAGCCCCACAATATATACAGGTAAACTTCATATGTTTAAAGTTTGGCTGAATGTTTGGCACAGTTTCCTGTGCCTCTCTTCCTGTCAAAGATATTGTTGACGTAGATCTGGCCACAGGAGTTGTTGGGGGATTATCTTGTAGGTCCCTTAACTCGGCCCGGCTGTAGTTTAAGGGATGCCACCTGGCCATATGGCGATGCATAGTATAGTTGCCCATACTATATTTTTTCTCTGTGCCTCTAGACAATCTGTATTTACAGATGAGGCAGGTGGCATATTTAGCATTGACCTTCTTGTCCCCTGGAGGGATGGAAAAAAACTGCCAAATGAAACTTGTTTTCCTTTTAGAAACACGGGGCAACTCCTGTATAAATTCTTGTTCATCTCTATCCTCTTCTTCTTGTTCCTCCTCTTCCTCCTCTCTGTTAGAGATGAATTGACTTGGTGGTCCTCTCTTCTTATGAGGAGGTGGAGGTGGTGGTGGGGGTGCACCAGCTGCAGCAAGTATAGAAGCCATTGCTGAACTCCAGGAAAATGGTCTTTCTCTCACCAAGATGAAAGTCAGAGTGAGGAAAGAAGGAGGGGTTTACATGATTTGGGAAAAGCAAAAGTTCTGAACCAATGAAAAGTGCTATTTTTAGGTCACATGACCTAGTCATACATCATTTGGAAACCAAAAGTGAAATGAACCAATGAAAAGTTTGATAAACAAGTCACATGACCTGTTCCGCTTACGTTACGCGGTGCGCGCCGCGTCCCTGATCGCTTCCGGTTCGCGGTCCGGAGCACTTCCGGGAGCGCTAACGCGGCGCGTCATTCGACGCATTACGCGACAACGTGATACGTCGCGCTTCCGCGACGCGTCACAGTTGCGCTAACGTAACGTTTACCGGTTCGCGGACTAGGTCGCGGCATCAAGATGAGCTAACGGAAAGCTTCCCGGTTCGCGAACTGGAAGCGAAGAAAAAAAATATTTAAAAAAAATTATTAATAAATATCTAAAATATATTTTAAGATTTAAAGAAGAATACATTTTACAGCTACAGATGTTAGCTTTTAAAAAACCAATGAAATTCACAGAAAAAACCATAGGTTATAGACCATATATAGTTAGGAATTTGCATTTAAAAAACCATTGAAATTCACTGAAAAAAACATAGGTTATAGACCATATATAGTTAGGGATTTGCATTTACAAAACCTTATTTTACTCGCATAAAACCATTGAAATTCCATATATAGTTAGTTGCGCTAACTATATATCGCGCACCCGCAATCCACTGCTGATGATGTCACATATTACATCATTCATGACATGGTCAGTGACATCACTGATGACATCACTGATGACATCATCCAGTGTTTGCATGTTTCTGTAAAGTGTAAATATGTCTTACATATTGAAGAATGAGTGGATGTATAAGTGTCTGGATGAAGGATTTAGTAGGTGCATGACTGACTGTATGAGTGAGTGATTAAATGTGTCTCACTGAGTGCATGGGTTAGTGACTAAACTGTCTTAATTTGTGCATCACTATGTCTGTTGTTCTGTAAACTGCTGCATGTGTTGATAAGTACCTATATGAGTAACTATATGGGTTATTGATTGGTTGCCCAAGTATTTGTATGGGAGACTGAGTGTGTGTGTGGGTGGCTGGGAGGTGTATGACTCTGTGCATAGATGTGTGAGCAGTTGATTCACTAGATGTATGGGTTCAAAAGTGCATGTGGAAACAGCTGTATGGGCGGTTGACTGTGTGCATGAGTGTATTGGTGAGTGAATGGATATCTCAGTGCTACATGTCAAAGTAAGTACATATGTAAAACACAGTACATGTGAGAGTTGACATATATAAATAACTGTGCATAAGAGCCAGTGAATGTGTGAGTGGCTGTGTGGATCATTGTGAACTTGTAACAGGGATTATATAAGAGAGTAAATATGTGTTAGTATATG